>NC_142869.1:163240000-163865000 GCF_051225735.1 Oryctolagus cuniculus
CTTCTGATTCAGCTTCCTGCTCATGTGCCTGGGAAGGCAATGGCTCGAGTGCTTGTGTCACTGCCATCTATGTGGGCGACCCAGATGGAGTTTCAGGCTCCTGGGTTCAGTTTGGCCCAGGAGTGAACCCATTTGGGGAGTGAAACAGAAAATGGAAGATTGATAATTAGATCCCTCTCTCTCTTTACCTCTCCATTTTCTTTCTTCATCGTCCTTTCAAATTAACTAATTTTAAAATAAGAAAAAAGGGTGGAGGGGGCCAGTGCTGTGGTGTAGCAGGTAAAGCTGCCACCTGCAGTGCCAGCATCCCCTATGGGAGCCATTTCAAGTCCCAGATGCACCGATCCAGCTCTCTGTTATGCCTTTGGAAACCAGTAGAAGATGGCCCAGGTCCTAGGGCCCCTGCACCCATGTGGGAGACCCAGAAGAAGCTCCTGGCTCAAAATCAGCCCAGCTCCAGCCATTGCAGCCATTTGGAGAGTGAACCAGTGGACGGAAGACCTCTCTCTGCCTCTGCCTCTCTGTAACTGCCTTTCAAATAAAATAAGTTAGTAAATAAATAAGTAAATCTCTTAAAAAAATAAATAAAGGAAAGGGGTCAGAGCTGTGGCTCACTTGGTTAATCCTCCGCCTACGGCACTGGCATCCCATATGAGCACCGGGTTCTAGTCCCAGTTGCTCCTCTTCCAGTCCAGCTCTCTGCTGTGGCCTGGGAAGGCAGTGGAGGATGGCCCAAGGGCTTGGGCACCTGCACCCGCATGGGAGACCAGGAGAAGCACCTGGCTCCTGGCTTCAGATCGCCACAGCGCCGGCTGTAGTGGCCATTTGGAGAGTGAACCAATGGAAAGACCTGTCTCTGTCCTCTGTCTCTCTGTCTACCTGTCAAATAAATTTAAAAAAAAAAAGGAAAGCAAACAATTGAAAGAAACTCCATTAATTTTATTTTTCCCTCCAGCCTCTGTCCCATTTCCCCACTGCCGCTTAGGGAAAGACTCTCTGCACCATCCCATCCATTCTATAATCAACTCCAGTGAGCCTTCCCTCTGCACAATTCCCATGAAGCTCTGCAAATCAAGGTCATTAACAGCCTCCTTCTTGCCACATGTCTCTAAATTACTCAACCTCTTAAAATTGCAAACTGAATAATGCTTTGTTCTGTAATTACTTGCCTCACTTGGCTTCCAGTAAAGAGTGCTTTTCTGTTTTATTTTTTCTTAATTCCTTGGCATTTGCTTTTCTGTCTGTTGCTGGCTACCCCTGCTCTTAACATCAATATTCTCTAAGGTTAAGTCCTTGGCTGCCTTCATTATATTCGATTCTCACTAGATAATCTCATTGAGTTCTATGGTATTATATCATTACCAACTCACTGATTGTTCACAAGCTATATTACGTAGTCCATAGGTTTCATGTTAAATTTTAAATAGTCTCTTTCCAGACTCCTACCAGTGTTCAAAATGCTTGGTATCCTGATGCTGCCTATTTAACATTTCTACTTGGGTGTCTGAAGGAATATTAAACTGATGGCCAAGGAACAACTCATCTTTTCTATCAACCAATTTGAGCCTCCCTCAGTTATACCCCCATCCATTATCAGCACCACCATCCATTGTTTTTCAGACCAAACATCTAAGTGTAATCTTTTATTACTTACAATATTTGATTAGCAAATAATCTTCTTTAAAGATTTACTTATTTATTAGAAAGGCAAAGTGACAGGCAAGGAGAGGCACAGAGAGATCTTCTGTCTGCTGGTTCACTCCCAAGGCTGGGCCAGGCAGAAGCGAGGAGCCAGGAACTCCATCCAAGTCTCCCACATGGGTGGCAAGGACCCAAGCCCTTGGGCCATTTTCTTCTGCCAGCCAGGTGCAATAGCACAAAGGTAGACTGGAAGTCTGGAGGCAGGATCAATCCCAGGGACTCCAATATGGGATGAAGACATTCTAAGTGGCAATTCAACCCACTGCTTCACAACGCCCACCAAGCAAATCACCTTTAATTATCACTCTATCCCTAACTGTGATCCAAACCATCAAAAAAAAAAAAAAAAAAAGAAGAAACCAGCCTGTGGGTTTTACGCTCAAAATTCAAACTACAAAGCCTATACTTGTCATCACTTCACTTCCAATGCTATATACACTGTAGTCTGAGCTAATTCATCTCTCACCTAGACAACTGCAAAAGCCTGCCTCATTGGAGAGAACTTCCATGTTGACTATGACCTTGTCTAAACAAGATAAGAGTCGGAGAACTCAAAAGGCTTTCATAGCCTTGGAAACTCATGACTGGAGCATAGGGAGATTACTGATGCCATAGACAGGAGTGTCAATTTGTAAAGTCAACAACAGGAGTCACTGTGCACTTACTCCTCATGTGGGATCTCTGTCCTTAATGTGCTATATTGAGATTTAATGCTATAACGAGTACTCAAACAGTATTTTTCACTTTGTGTTTCTATGTGGGTGCAAACTGTTGAAATCTTTACTTAATGCATACTAAACTGATCTTCTGTATATATAGAAAATTGAAAGTGAATCTTGATATGAATGGAAGTGGAGAGAGAGCAGGAAAGGGGAGGGTTGCGGGTGGGAGGAAGTCATTGGTCGGTGGGAGCCAATGTAATCCATAAGCTGTACTTTGGAAATCTATATTCATTAATAAAAGTTAAAAAATAATAAAAAAAAAAGGCAAGATGAAAAAAAGCCTACCTCATCTCCATGGTTCCCTCATTGCCTCCCTATAACCTACTCACCATTGAACAAACTGAACTTTTCAAAGCAAGGATTAGCGAACATCATTTGACTGCGGCCAACTATAATAGATATATAATAGATATGCATCGACTCTCCTCACATGAAAATCTGACTCCTCATATGCTCCACGGATCTCTGCAGGATCTAGTCTTTACCGATCCCTTCACCTCATCTCCCACTCACTCCATTCCACCACACAGGCTGTCTCGCCTCCTCAGAGACAATGCATTTCCATCTCTCTCGGGGCACTTAAACATGCTATTACCCAGCATTTCCTCCCTCAATATCTGCACAGAAATAGGCTTCCTATGTCATTCAAGTATCTTCTCCTATGTTCGTGGTAACAAGGAGGCTTGCCTGAGCAGCCTACACAGCGCATTCTCATTCCCATTCACCTCTACTCCATAGTCCCTCACTCTACTTGTTTCACTGTACAACAGTTCACAATGTATGAAATGTGGACACTTAGTTCTTTTTTTTTTTTTTTTTTGACAGGCAGAGTTAGAGAGAGAGAGAGAGACAGAGAGAAAGGTCTTCCTATTTCCATTGGCTCACCCCCCAAGTGGCCGCTACAGCCAGCGTGCTGCACCGATCCAAAGCCAGGAGCGAGGTGCTTCCTCCTGGTCTCCCATGCGGGTGCAGGGCCCAAGGACCTGGGCCATCCTCTACTGCCTTCCTGGGCCACAGCAGAAAGCTGGACTGGAAGAGGAGCAACCGGGACAGAATCCGGCGCCGCAACCAGGACTAGAACACGGGGTGCCGGCGCCGCAGGCGGAGGATTAGCCTAGTGAGCCACGGCACCAGCCAAGTTGTTCTTTCTTTATCCACTCACTGGCTGCTGTTTCCAATAGGATATAGCCCTCTAAAGTAGGCACTTGACTATTTGTACTGCTGTTTCCAAACTGCCACAACCATCACCAGCCTCCAAGAAAGTGCTCAAGAGATGTTTACTGGATGGTTTATGAATGAATGAAAGAATGAATGAATGAATGATCTATGAGGGCTGAAACAACCTGGTTGATTCACCTCACTGTTGGCATGGGGTGGACAGGTTTTTGACAGTGTTGTATGACAACTATTCTATCTTCTAAATGGGGACAAGGTAAATAGGTGAGATTTCAACACTATTTCTCACTTAATGATTTCTGAAGCACTTTCGTCTTATATTATCCCTTCTCCCTCACCCATAAGCACTGGGCACCTGTGTGCTGCCCTGTTGCTGTGAAATCACGTGTTTGGGTCTGTGTTGGCATAATGTGATCACATGGTGCCTCCACATGCATCAGTCCGCCTGGCATAACTCCTCCTCCTGACTGATGCTTCAAGTGAAGCCTTCTAGCAACTTGGTGCTAAAAACCTTCATGATGGTTTTAAACAAGTATCAAGGCCTAGTGATCCTGGTTAATTTTATCAACCTGACAGTCATGGAGTAACCAGATATTTGGTTCAACATTACTCTGGTATGTCTGTGAAGGTATTTGTGGGTAAGATTAACATTTGAAATGGATCGGCTGAATACAGAAAATTGTCCTCCCCAAGGTTGTCTGGCCACATCCAGACATTGAAGACCTAAAGAGAACAAAGGCTGAGGAAGAGAATTCTCTCTACCCAAATGTCCTGAGTTGGGACGTTAGGCTTCTCCTGCCTTCAGATCCTGACGTGAACTTACACCCTCAGTTCACCTGCTTCTCAAGCCTTCAAACTAGATTGTGGGGTTCCTCAGGCTCCACAATCATGTGAGCCAGTTCCTTATAAAAATCTCTATCACTTGTTCTTTTTCTCCAGAGACCCCTATCAATGCACTTTGTCCTTTGCTTTCTTAGGAGCTCTGGAATCCTCTCTCTCTCTCCCCCACTCTCTCCCTCTCTCTCTGGGAGATTCCTTCCCAGTGTAAATTCTTTCCTTCTCTCTTAGCAACAGACCTTTATTTTGTTTAGCCTAAGTCTGTTAACCAGTCTAGGTGTCAGAAACTGAGATCTTCAGTACTGATACTCCTCAACTTCCATCAGTTACATCCCAGTACACCCATCGCATGTTGAAAATACCTTCAACTAAAAAAACCAGGGTCATACATCTCACCCACGGAACATCCTTCCCCACCAACACAGCACACGTTGTAGAGTATCAATTGTTTCCTCTCTGGGTCATAAGGCTGTGGCTTCTCAAAGCATGTCCTATCATGTATCACTGGCCTGTGGAAAGATCAAGTCAAGATTCAAAGAACAGTTTCTATTAAATGTTTATCACTTGTATACCATTGTGAAGTCAAAAACTCTAAGTCCAAGAATTGTAAGTCAGAGACTGCTGGCTAAAGTATGGCCTATACTTCTGAGATTCTATCTTAGAGGGAAACCTTTCCAATCCCCACCTACCCACTGCCAGCAAAGGGTCAGAGCTATCAACTCCTTGGCTCCCTCTGTCTAGGGCCATCAGTTTTCTAAGATCTTAGAACTATTTGAAAATGAATACAAACTGTGGGTCTGTAGGGAGAAAATGGCTTATGAGAATGGGATGCCAGTGTTGCTTAGTTATCATATCTTTTTAAAAAGAGTAAAATCTGATCACTCATGACTATGAGAGATTTCGTCTTAATATAGATGGTAAAAATCTAAATTTCTATTATCATTTTCTGTTTTTTTTTTTAAATGTTAATTCTCCCATAGAAAACATCCTAACCCTTGGGGAAGATTCCTTGATTTCCTTGATTCTTTCCGGGACACTGCTTTACTCTATATTAATAACTTTTTTCATTAATTTTACTATTAACTTTTGACTTCTAGCAATGTTTCATCACAAGCGAATTCTTCCAGACTCCCGTAGGGTAGTATGGTAAGGATTAACATCTTAATAAAGGAAAGTAACTTTTTTGCATTCTTAGAAAGTTCAAGGCCAAGATAATTTTTTTATAATCATGGTTAAGAAAGCTTTTTCATGGCTTTCAAAAAGATATGAAATGAAACTATCTTAAAATACTTTATCAAGTATCTCTAACTTAAATCCATACACATAGCTATTGCTTATGCAACTCAACAAGATTACGGACTCAGAAGTCAAAGATACCCTATCCAGAAGCCATGATAACAGAGCTAGAGTTAAAGCTTCTAATTCCCAGTACCTTCTGCAGATGTAACAAAGGATGTTCAGAGCATTATCAAGCTTCTCACTGACACAAAACATTATATTTGTACCTAAATTAATCACTTCACCCAATCATTTTTTTTAACTAGGTTAATCCTCCGCCTGCAGTGCCAGTATCCCATATAGGCATCGGCTCTTGTTCCGGTTGCTCCTCTTCCAGTCGAGCTCTCTGCTGTGGCCTGGGAAAGCAGCAGAGGGTGGACCGAGGGCTTGGGCCCCTGCACCTGCCTGGGACACCAGGAGGAAGCACCTGGCTCCTGGCTTCGGATCAGCGCAGCTCTGGCTGTTGCAGCCATTTGGGGAACGAACCAAAGGAACGAAGACCTTTCTCTTTGTCTCTCTCTCACTGTCTGTAACTCTACCTGTCAAATAAATAATATATATATATATATATTTAGATTTTTATTTATTTGGAAAAGAGAAGGAAAAAAAGAGAAGGATCTCCCATCCACTGGTTCACTCCCCAAATAGCCACAACAGCCTGGCCCAGCCAGGAGCTTCATCTGGGTCTCCTACATGGGTGGCAGGGGTCCAGGCACTCTGGTCATCCTTTGCTGCCTTCCCAGGAACATTAGCATAAAGCTGGATCAGAAGTAGAGGAGCCACGACATGAACCAGCACTCAGATCAGATCAGGACACGAATCAGCACTCATATGCATCGCAGGCAGCAGCTTAACCCATTATACCCTAACACCAGCCCCCACTAAATCGTTTTAAAAATTATAGTAGGCAACCAGTTTTTGAACATCATCCACACTGTATGGCAGGATTGTTTATACTTTCACATCAAAGACAAAGAAAGACAATGAGGCAGAAAAAAATAAGCAAGCAAAGAAAGTCAAACTTAAAGGTACATTTCTTATCAGTCATCTCTTTTTATCTTTCTGGCAGAAACTTTATGTATTTGGTCATTTGGCACAAA
Organism: Oryctolagus cuniculus; assembly: GCF_051225735.1. Classification (NCBI taxonomy): domain Eukaryota; kingdom Metazoa; phylum Chordata; class Mammalia; order Lagomorpha; family Leporidae; genus Oryctolagus; species Oryctolagus cuniculus. Next base: position 163,246,815 of record NC_142869.1, read on the forward strand.
GAGTAAATGATTCTTCCAGAATGCTTTATGTAGGTCCAAATATCTAGTGAGGATTGGACATTCTCTTTTCAAAATATGGCAGGTAAGAAGAATTTTACCCATAACCCTCAAGCTGGTCCACTTGCATCTCTCCGATTCAAATAATGAAGTTCCTCTCAAAATATCTGGAAACACTTGAACACAGTAAAACTTAAAGAAAAACAGGCCAAGCTTTCAACAATTTAAAGAAAATTCATGCTTTATTATAAATAAAGCACTATTAAAATTATCCCTCATGCCTTAGGAATTGGTACTAAAGTATTTGTAGTACATTTGTGGAAAGTGTGCAGAGTTCTCTAAATTATTTAAAACTGTTTACATTTTTATGTTGACATTTAATCTCACTGTTTGTTCAGATAAACTATTAAAAGTAAAACCTTTACCTAAGCTTTTTGGCTTGTAATAGCTTTTCTGCTTAATTTAAATTGGTTATTTAATCAATTAGTATTGACTCATTGTTAAAAACAATATTCAAAATTTCCACAGCCATTTCAAAAACAGCCCATTTCCAATGTTTATGAACCGTTAATGGTCTGTCATGAGAGTATTTTCCATACATTTGCAGGTTGCGTTCTATACCACATTAAGTAAAAAGTATCTCCACCACTCACTAAGAATGTCAACTGTTTCAACTCTTGCCTTTCAAACATATTTGCAACTGTGTTGGTGCAATAAATAATTTAGTGAAACTCATGAGGAGGTATAATATAACACATGCCATTACCTTATCTAACATTTCCAAATAAAATCTTTATTTGCCTTTTTTTCTTGTTTAAGTTTTCCAGGCTGAGTTTTGTGCCATATAGCTTTCTCCAAAGTGACAGGAAAGACCAATGATGTGGAACTTACAAGTTTTCTTTTCCATTTCTACACAAAATCACTTTGATTTTGATTAAAGTGCCTGACCACCAGGGGTTTGGCTAAATTGACAGACTATTACATTACTTGTTAAGAAATCAATTCTTTCAATCTAGAGGGTCAAACTGATTGTGTTCCAGTATGACCTGAAATGATCTTTATCAATGTTGAGATAACCAGTCCAAAGCAATTGCTGAATAAAGTTCTTCAAAACTGAAACACTAAAACCCATAGTGTATGGCTATATTCACTAGGGATTTCGATCATTTAGACTTATTTTCTGCTGAGTTAGTTCCATAAGATTGTAAAATGCTAATAAGTTTTACTCACATATACAATGATATGTCAAAAAGTTCAGAAAATGGAATTAAAACAGAAGCTTATTATGGTTCTAAAAAATGTTAAATTCATCAAGATTAGGATATTCAAAAATTTCATGGAAGATAGATCATGAATAAAACTGCATGATCTTCAATTTTTGCACCAAAATAAACATCTTTCAATTCCATTTCTCTGCAAACTATTGTAAGTACCCTTGCATGACACAAGTTCATGGGCACCCCCATGTCCAAGAACGACATTCACTATGAAGCATTAGTGATACAAAAACTGCAAACCTGACTCAGCAATGCAGTGCCCTCACAGAAAACCTGCACATCACTGACAGCTTCAGAGCAGGGAATAAATTCACTGCAGGAAACAAAACTGCACTCTATGTTAATTTTGAATGTGCTTTAAAGAAAATAAAGAATGAAGAGAAAGTTTTCAATTTGATACAAATAATGAAGCTTTCAGAAATTGTAGTCCAACTCATTTGGCAGCATGAAAAATCTAAATTTTTTTCATTGAAGTTTATACTCTAACGGCATAGAAAGAAGTTATTTTTATTTGAATTTTTTATCAACCCTTATAACATTGTCAGAGACACCACTTGGTTCAGAGTTTAGATGACTTTTAAGCTTTGCAAATGTTTTCCTCTGTTTAAGGGAAATCTGAGGCTCACTCTTCCACCCAACAGAACCTGCCAAAATTGAAGGATGTCATTTTCTTCACATTATATTTCCTCTGAGAGCTGCCTTCTGTGTGCAGCAGGGGATAATAGTTTCCTAGTCACAGTATTCATATCCAGTTTCCTTTTTAAATAACTCTGGATTACAAAATGAGTCAAGTCATGGAGAGTATCGAGTAATAACCACACAGGTGCTAAGTAAGTATCTCAATCATAGGAACAGTAAACAAATGACTAGATGTTAGGAAGTAACGTATTAATTTGTCATATACTGTGTTATATAAAAGTACAAGAGGAAATCCAATGACACCATTGAAAAATTAGTTTCAATACATTTCTCAGCATTTATCTGCATAACATGTTTAATTACAAATGCCTTTTTTTTAATTAACCTAGGCTCATTAAATCCTTTCCTCAACAGCACTTTGTGAGTTTCCCATTCAGGAAAAGTTCAAAAGGTATAAATTGAAGTTCTTAGAGGAATAAAAAACTAATTCAGAAATTTTATTTCAAACCTGCTTATCAATCACTTAGTACACCCAACACAGCAAGATCTGAAGCAAGATAAAAGATGCATGTATCTACTCATTAATTCCAAAGCTATTTTTTGAGTAGTTATGATATTCAGAGTCACTTTTCTGAAGAATTTAAAGGAAGAAGGGGGAAGGAGAGAAAAGAGGGAGGAGGAAGAGAAACAGTGGGAGGAAAAGATAGAGGAAGGGGGGGAAGATGAAGAGAAAGGGAGTCATCAGCAAACAAGAATCCTGAACTCAGAGACTCCTATCTAATTCATTGAGCTCTCATTGTCCTTGAGTTTTAGTCATTGCCCTAGATTCTGTTCATGTTCTCACTTACTGTCTTGTTTTTAATTCCATGTATTATTCACTCTCAAGTAATCTTTAAGAGACATTTCCTCTGAGTGTCAGATTCTACAGAGAACAATGACATATTCATGAAATACATAATAGAACACCTTAAACTCATAGCAACATTGATAAAATTCTATAGCCTTGGCCTTTCCCATATTCTTTGTGGGAGGGATAATGCTGCCCCAGAAAAAGGACTCAAACCTCAGTAAAATAAAGCCCCACCCTCTCTTGAGCATATGCATGTGATAGGAAAGTTCAAAGGCAGAGCATGGTTGGTGCTTTAGCTGAATAAATTAGGGTTCTTACAAGGAAGCTGTGATCCTTCACAGATACGGTGCTTCCAATTTATATTAAATTCATACATCTCACTTAGGATGTGGAGTGCGATGCTGTAATATTCATTTATTAAATGACTTGCATGTATAGTCTTCTCTCTGCCTCTCTACCCCATGTCTGAGGCCTAATAGACCTCATGTCTGCAGAAAAAAAAGACAACATATATTGCTTCCCAAGAATGGACTGGTGGTTTTTCGGTTGTTTTTAATTTATTTTAAAAGGCAAAGATAAAGAAGCAGACAGACAGACATATTCCATCTGCTGGTTCACTCCCCAAGTGCACAACAGCTGAGGCTGAGTCAGGGCACAGCCAGGAGCCAGGAACTCAATCCAGGTCTCCCATGTGGGTGGCAGGAGCCCAAGTACTTGAGCGAGCCATCATCTACTGATCTACTGCCCCCCACTCCCCGGGATGCACAGCAGCAGGAAGCTAAATCAGAATCAAGGCTAAATCAGGATTCAAACACAGGTATTCCATTACTGTGGGCATCCAAAGCAGAGTCTTAACCACTATGCAAAATCCCTGCCCTGATGGGTAGTTTTCTCAATCAGCAAATGGATTTTGAAGTATAATACTTCAAAGAAATCTTCATTGCTGATTACTGAAGACAGAGTTCCAACAAAACGTTCTCACCATATGTACTCACACATCACTATTTCAAAAAATAATCTTAAAGATCTTAAGACTTCCTCCATACCCTACACTGTGGGTGAGAGTATTTTCTGTACCATCTTGGCATAGCACACCTCTCCTATGCTTTTTAAACTGATGATGTAACTAGCATGTATGTTGCAGCTACCTTTTAACCCCACCTTGAGTTTGGATTAACTGGCCCCCTTCCTCCAAAAACAGTTAACTGAGTTAATTATGTCAACCACCTGAACCTACTTTCATCATCTGATTACTTGATTTTCAACAGCCTAGAAGGAAAGGCACGATTTTGTGTCAAAGGGGTTGGACAAGAAAACAGGCCCCTTGAGGCAATGTGAGTATCATCATCCTTCCCTTGTGGCCCCTGTAGCCTTCACAGTCCCTTCACCCAGACTTGGAGGCCAGTCCTGTTTCCTTGGCAGCAATCAAGGCAACACAGGGCGTGAACACCTGGAACCCCTCAACTCCACCTGAAGCCAATCTACCCCAATTCCAATACCAGGCCGGGCCTCCTCCTGCCATGACCAACTCCATCCATTCCCACAGTTCCAGGATCTGCCCCCTTTACTGTCTTTGCATCTATGCAGCTGTGGTGTGCTAGGCACTGTGGTAGCAATGGAAAACAGAAGAGCAAGCGCCTCAGAGCAGGGGGCCTCACTAACCCCTATGACTTCAGGTACCTTGCGTCCAGTGGTGGATTCATCTAATTTTCTTCCCATAAAAGTAAATTTTTCTTGAACATTTTTTCAGTACCCTATAATTGCAGCCATTTGGGCCCTCAATTCCATTTAAATAGCATTTTACTGCCTTGGCTATTATAACGAAAGTTTTTGCTTATTCTTTTTACAGTGTTTTTCCTCTCATTCGTATACTACCATTCCTGGGATGGTCTTGGGCTGCTGACCTCCTTAATTAATTTCTTATCACACAGATTTACTGGAGCTTCCTGATAATTGGAAATGTGCACATCAAAATTATTTTTACTATAGAACTATCTTTAATATTCCATAACATATGTCATTTTCTCTTGTTCCTTTTGCCCTTTACTTAAGGGAAAGAATACCATTACTTCAGGAAAAAGAAAAAAATGGGCCACAGGCTATCCTGGATGGTTTTTGTGGTGTGTTCCTTTCCTGTTGTTTAGAACCATCACAGGTTCTTGCAGCCAGACAGGGAAACATCACCCACACCGAGGGTGGTAGAGAGGAGACAAGAAACAGCTTGGGCTCATGGAAGCCATGGCAGAACTCTGGGCCTCTTAAGTCCAGACTTTCTGTTCAGTTTTAACAGTACAATTTTTGAGGTGTAGACCACCTTCAAGCAGACCACCTTCTAACTCAGAGCCTCCTGCTGCAGTCTCAAACCCCCTTGGGTGCAGCTTGACCAACGTGCTGGCTCAGTCCAGGATGGGTGGGAAGACCCACAGGCTGCAGAGCTGGTCAAGTCCATTCTGGACCTCCACATCCAGCTTGCTCTAGGCACTTTTCTGTGGTTTGGTTTTCTACAGTGATCATAAACCTCCATCCTCTGTTCAGAGCCTCATGATAGCAAAGGCATAGAGACTAACACCATGACCTCACCTTCTCCCTGGTGTAGACATGCAGGCCATGGCCATCAGCTAATCCAGAAAGAAGGGCAGTTGCCTGTGCGAATGTTAGAACTGGAGCATCTCAGCTAACAGGTTCTGGGGAGCAAAAAGGGAGGCGAGGAAGCACAGCCCTGATGCATAGCCTTTGCTAATTTGCATGGTATAACTAACCCACCATCAGTGACAAACGGCCAGATTAATCACCTGCTGACAATTCCTGAGTATTTAACAATCGCCTGTGGAAAGCCAGTGTCAGCCCCACATTACTAGAAGGAACTATGTTTCCTCATTTATATTACATTAATGGGTTTTATTTTCGTGGTTTTGGGTTTTTGTTCTGAGAAAACACCATGTACCAAGATGTGGCATTGTTGAAGGAGTGTACAGCATACAACACTTAATTGTGGGCTCACTGTCCGGCTGCACGTATAACAACATGCAAGACGGAACCAAAGTCATTTACAAGAAAACATACTTACGTAAGAAAATTAACTCATGTCAAATTGACATGTCAGCATCCAAGGCAGGGATAACAGGGTGCTAGCCCACCTCAGAGGGGGCTTGAAAGGGCCAAGTGAGATCAGAGATGAGAAAACCCTAGGTGGCTTGCAGGCCACTGTGGAAATGTAAAGGATCATCCTTGTTAGAGTGCAGTGAGACCAATCACACAGGACAGCGTCTGGATTGCTCTAACACGCTAATTGATGATGACAAGGTCAAAGACAGAAAGGGAGGATGCCCAAGGGCACTGGGAAGACAGCAGCAAACAGGGCCCACTGACCTCCAACTAAGGGAGTGAACTGTATCCACAGAGCCAAATTATTCCTTACTACCCCTCCTCTGCCTTTCCATCCCAAATACAACCAAGACTTTCACTTCTCCAGTGCTCAAACGCTCCATCTGCAAAACCATCCTCAAAGGGCTGCTTTTAGGATATTCAGGAATAAGACTTGTATGATCGTCAGAAGAGCTGTCCCCAAACTCAAGGTCTGGTTGGGACTGAATTCTGACTCTGCCACATACTAACTGTGTGCCTTGGGCAGATAATTTGAACTCCAGGTGCCTCAGTTTCCTGGTCTGTGAATGAATAATATTTAACCCATAGTATTGATTTACAGATTGAATAATATAAATTATCCAGTATAAAGCTCAGCAAATAATTTTCATAGTACCACATTCAAAATTGGATAAAATTCTTAAAAAATGGTAAAGAAGCATAGTAAATTAGTTTTGCCACTGGAATAAATGGGATCATTCTAAAACATATCAGATGCTTTGCTTCTATCACGTACAGTGTTGACATCACCTTAAGTCTGATATTCTTGTTAATGAAAGTCAGTTGATGAGTAACAAGAATAATGCTTCATACATGGGCACAACCAACACGGAAGAAGAGAATGGAGAGAACCAAGAAGAGGGAGGAAGAGACCCTTTCATACTTCCATACATTTAACTTCTATTAGGGCATATAACCATCCTGAGACCAAACCTTGGTGTCCAGAGGATTGGGATATGCTGGTTGGATGGAGCTGCAGTATTTGAGAAATTAAAGGTACATGTGGGAAGAGTAAAGAGGTGGGAAATGAATACTAGGTGATTAACCTACAAATGGCTCCAATAGTTTCAAAATCATTTTCTATACTAATCTGCTGACCTTACATCTTAAATATAGGCATGATTTGAAATTTTGCTGCATGAAACTCTGCCTATTACATTTAAAACAAGAAGTTGGTTGCTATCCATTCTTGCCCTTGGATTTTCCAGCTCAATAAGAACAATAGAGAAGGACAAAGTTTCTTAAAAACAGATTATTTTACCAGCTCCAGTATTGGTTGTCACTGTATTTTTGTTAATTTTGATAGTTAATTTTCAACACTTGCTGAGACACCCAAAGATGAAATCCAAAGGAAAAGATTAATTACTCTCATGGGCTCTGAGAGTATTTTAGGCATGGAAAGCCAAGACACTCTGAAAAAAAAAAAAAAAACCTAAATGAAAGATCTCTGTGAATGACATCCCAGTAAAAATAACGGGCCATCAAAGAAGGAGGTACCTTCCTCTGAAGGGAGGAGAGAACTTACACTTTGACTATGACCCTGTCGGAATAAGATCAAAGTTGGCGAACTCAAAAGGCTTCCATAGCCTTGGCAACTCATGACTAGAGCCTAGGGAGATTACTGATGCCATAAACAAGAGTGTCAAATTGTTAAGTCAACAACAGGAGTCCCTGTGTACTTACTTCTCATGTGGGATCTGTCCTTAATGTGTTGTCCAGTGTGAAGTAATGCTATAACTAGTACTGAAACAGTATGTTACACTTTGTGTTTCTGTGTGGGTGCAAACTGATGAAATCTTTACTTAATATATACTAAGTCGATCTTCTGTATATAAAGATAATTGAAAGTGAATCTTGATGTGAATGGAATGGGAGAGGGAGAGGGAGCGGGAGATGGGAGGGTTGTGGGGTGAGAGGGAAGTTATGGGGGGGGGGAAGCCATTGTAATCCATAAACTGTACTTTGGAAATTTATATTTACTAAATAAAAGTTAAAAAAAGAAAAAGATTAACTACACATTTTTCTATCTCTTGTATCCCTTTTATTAACTGTTTTTATCATAAAAACAAGCTTAGATTTTTTTATTTATCATGGTCCTAGCTCTCAAACCTGAATTTTCTCCTCTTGACAGTAGCTTTCCATTATTAAGAAGGATGAAAACTCAAATAGTATTTACTGTCTCATATTGGAAAAAGTGTGAAAATTTCCAGGAAAGATAGATAAGTGAAATACATGCACCTATAACAGAAACTAGAACCTTAGCTGCAGTTCCCTAGTCTCTTTTTCAAGGCACCTCTCCTCCGAGAGAATCAAAATGTGACAGAAATCTAAGCATGGCCTCAGCCCTACATTCCAATGTCACGATATTCCAATAATTTTTTTTAAATATCAGCAGACATAAAAAGATATATTTATGGGGAACTATGTGATGCTTGCTTACATGTGGTAATTGAATAACGTCCAATCAGGGGCAAATGGATTTGTCCTTTCAAACATTTAACATTTCCTTATAGTAAAAACACCAAAAATCCTTTAACAGGTTTTGTTTTTTTTTTTTTTTTTGACAGGCAGCGTGGACAGTGAGAGAGACAGAGAGAAAGGTCTTCCTTTGCCGTTGGTTCACCCTCCAATGGCCATGGCTGGCGCACTGCAGCCGGCGCGCCGCACTGATCCGATGGGAGGAGCCAGGTGCTTCTCCTGGTCTCCCATGGGGTGCAGGGCGCAAGCACTTGGGCCATCCTCCACTGCACTCCCTGGCCACAGCAGAGAGATGGCCTGGAAGAGGGGCAACTGGGACAGAATCCGGCACCCCGACCGGGACTAGGACCCGGTGTGCCGGCGCCGCAAGGCGGTGGATTAGCCTAGTGAGTTGTGGCACCAGCCAACAGTTTTTTAATAGAGAAATATACAGTACATCATCTATAGTCACCCTACTGTACAATAAATCCCTAAAACTTCTTACTCTTAACTAGTAATAACCCAGTACCCATTAATCAACCTTTCTCCATCACTCCTTTGTTAGTATTTATGAGACTGGGGAGGGAACTATCAGGTTTTCAATTTTTAATTTCTATGAAGTCTATTTTTTAGACTCTACATGAATGAGTTCATGTGATGTTTGTCTCTCTACACTTGGCTTATTTCATTTAACATAATGACTTCCAGTTTCATCTATGTTGTTGCAGATTTTAATATTTCTTTCTTTTTAGGACTAGGTAATATTGCATTGTGCCTATGCACTACAGTATCTTTATGCATTCATCAGTGGATGGACACTTGAGCTCTTTCCCTTTTTGGCCACTATGAATAGTGCTGCAATAATCCATGAACAAATGGGTACATTTCCCTTGGAATTATACCCATGCATGGACTGCTAGATCACATAGTAGGTCTAGCTTTTGGAGGGACCCCCATACTGTTTTCCACAATGGTTATAATAATTTAAATCCTACCAACAATGTCCAAGTATTCCCTTTCCTCTACATCCTCACAAACACTTGCTATCTTTTTTGTTGTTTTGTTTATTTATTTAAAAGGCAGAGTTAAAGAGATGGGGCCAGTGGGGAAGGAAGAGAAGAGAAAGATCTTTTATCCACTGATACACTCCCAAACATCTTCAATAGTAGGGGCTGGGCCAGAATGAAGGCACAAACCTCAAACTCCATCTGGATCTCCCACAAGTATGGCAGGGGCCCAGGTGTATTAAGAGGGAGCTGGTTCATAAGCGGAGCAGCCCACACTCTAACTGGCACTAACACAGGATGCCAGTGTCACAAGAGGCTTAACCAGCCATGCCACAATGCTGGCCCCTTTCTGTGGTTTTGATTTGCATATCCATGATGATTAATGATACTGAGCATTTTTTCATGTACTTGTTGGCCATTTGTATGCCTTCCTTTGAAAAGTGTTTAGATCCATCATGCCTTCATACATTGAATTACTTCTTGTAGCTGTTTGCTTTTTGAGTTGTCTTATCTTATATATTTTGGATATTAACCCCTTGTGAGATGTATGGCTTACAAATATTTCCTCTCATTTGTAGGTTGTCTCTTCACTCTCATGAAGTTTCCTTTGCTGTGCAAAAGACCTTAAGTTTTTTTAAGAATTATTTATTTGAAAGCCAGAAGGAGAGGCAAAGAGAGGTCTTGCATCTGCTGGTTTACTCCCCAACTGGCCGCAATGGCCTGAGCTGAGCCGATCCGAATCCAGGAGCTTCCTCTTGTTCTCCCACATGGGTGCGGGGGCCCAAGGATTTGGGCCACCTTCTACTGCTTTCCCAGGCCACAGCAGAGAGCTTGATCAGAAGAGGAGCAGCCAGCACATGAACCAGCACCCATATGGGATGCCGGCACTACAGGAGGTAGCTTTACCTGCTATGCCATGGCACCTGCCCCCAAGACCTTTAGTTTTTTTATTATTTATTGAGAGTTAGACAGTGAGCGAGACAGACCAGGAGAAAGGTCTTCCTTCCATCAGCCACTATGGCCAGAGCCACGCCGATCCGAAGCCAGGAGCCAGGAGCCAGGTACTTCCTCCTACTCTCCCACGCAGGTGCAGGGGCCCAAGCCCTCGGTCCACCCTCCACTGTTTTCCCAGGGGCCCAAGCACTTGGGCCATCCTCCACTGCCTTCCCGGGCCACAGCAGAGGGCTGGACTGGAAGAGGAGCAACTGGGACTAGAACTCGGTGTCCATACGGGATGCCAGTGCTGCAGGCGGATTAACCAAGTGAGCCACGGCGCCGGCCCCAAGACCTTTAGTTTGATAAAATGCTAAGTGTCTGTGCTTGCTTTTATGAAGTAAATTTAAAATAAAAATATGTTCCATAGGTCCCATACACAGCGCATTCAAAAAGTTCCTGGAAATGCATATAATGAAAAAATTCTGTGCATGAATTTCAAAATTACCAGAATCAAGTAGATGCTTGAATGACACAGTAAGGAAAAATATATAAAGTCAGGGAAATTAAGTCACGTGAGCACATGTTTGACACTTGTTATGTTTCTTGGCCTCTGAGCTCTATATATCTAAATACCTATCAAAAGAACCTATCCCAAAAACACCACAATAACAGATGAATTTCAATTTGACAAGCACAGTGAACTATAAACTGAACTGTATCATAAATGATGGCTCGCTCACTCTCTCAATCCAAACAGAAAAAAAAATCCTAAAGAAATACATTTTCTATGAGAAATAACTAGATAATATGGAAAAAATTTCCTAAGTTTCTGAAATACTACAAGTGTCACAAATCTAAAGCCAAGCACAAACTACCTATTCACACAATGCTTTTAAAATTTTCACGGCAAAATGTGGCTTTGTTTTGCTCATAGCCTTTTCAAACACTACTTTTCTCAATAACGACTTCTTACTATAAATGCTAAATAAAGTTAATTGAAATTTTTCACTTCTCAGCCAACCAGTTTGACATTCTACAGACACTAGCTTACTCATTCATTCATCCATTCTATTCATATGATTCACCATTTTTCTGTAAAAGAAAACGTACATCTTGATTAATGAGATAATCTGTGAAGCAATTGTGCTAACTTTTCTAAATTTCATACCTATTAATTTCAATAAATTTCCACTAATTCCTGCATTATGAAATTGATTGAGTGGGAACATCTTATCTGTCTTTACAAAAACCTTTAGTACTGCAACTCTACTTCTATAGTTTTACAATACCCTTGTATGAGCTTTACAGCAATAGTGCAGACGTTGTCCATATTAGCTATCATAAAAGGCACCCCTAATTTTCATAGCTAAATTTTCCTAAATTTTATGACAGAGCTATCCTAATTTCTTTAAATTGATGGTTCGATGAGCCATGACCACGGCGTTTAAATGAGTACACTAAGATGACCTGCGAAGCCACTGTCCCACATCTGAGAGGAGGTACTGGGCATTTGATCTTGCCATCTCATATGCACCAGCTCCCCCAAACCTACACACTGCATACCAAGGGGACAGCAGTGAGAAAGAACAAACAGCTAGAGCCATGGGCCAAAGGAACTGTGCTAAATGATATAAACAAATGACACCAACTTTTCCAGCTTAAGTAAGAAGAAAGTCGTCACAATTTAGGTGGAGAGCTGATAAGTATCTCTTGGAACTTTTGTGGAGTGTGAGATGAGAGAGAGGAATTCTGGTTAAAAAGCAGCTGGCAGTGAGATGTCATACTTAAACCTGAGTAGGAGAAATGGGTTGGAAATGTTTAAATAGAACACCCCTGTAAGAGTGAAGAAAAATCCAGGATACGGAGGACAGAGAAAAAGAAATGTGAGTGAATGAGTGTGAATGAGAATACTGGTTAATAATGAAGGAAGGAGGACAACAAAAAGAAATGCATTTAAAAAGACAAAGGAAGAGCAGATGAGAGAAATGCCAAAACACATATTCATTCATTACTAATTCATTCAACAGTATTTACTGAGGATCTATTCTCATTTTAGACACTTGGACAAGGAGGGATATCCAGCTACAGAATGTACTAGGCCTGTGCTCTCATGGAATTTCTAGTCTAGCGGATAAGAGCCAGATATTGGACAAACAGCGCGCACACACACACACACACACACACAGCAATTGTGATAATTCTTAAAAAAAATAAGAAAAAACAAAATGCAGATGCTGGGACATGCATAGATACAAGGGGATAGCCTAACCTTATCTGGAGTGTCAGAGTGTCAGGTTACCTTAAGAACAGGTTATTCCTGGTGAACAGTTAATAAAAAAATCAAATACAGAAAACTAATCACCAAAATCAGAGAGAGCAGAGACATCAACACACTGAGAGAGGAGAAAGACACAGGGTACAGAGCAACAGAGAGGTCCCTAGCCATGTAGGAAAGGGGTCCTTCCCTCCTGTACTTTGTATAGTCCCAAAGTCAAGTGTAAGTATGCATTTGGGGTTGGAGTAGACACTGGTAATGATTTATCCGGGATTTCCTCACCAATTGTACTTGCTGACAGAATCCTAAGTGTCTGAGGGTAACAACAAGCCCAGATAAATGACTGGTTTTGTCAGGCACAATGGAAAGACATGAGATGCCTCCTTTAAATTAGGCAATTTAATGGCCCTGGAACCACTGTGCCAGTCCCTGACTGCCTACCTGAAGGTTTTTCACTAAGTCAGAGTTGATCAAATTCTGTGACTAATTGATACACGGTGAGAGGTGGACAGGAAGAGGATTCATTGCCGGAGAAGTGATTTAAGCAATGATGACATGAATGTAAATAAGAATAGGAAATCATTTCACCTCCCCATTTACAACACAGACACTTCTTGCCACAAGCACATGGGAGAGTCAAGCTATACAGTGCAATGTGTTCATTTAGGATAATGCTTTAGAAGCTGTTTAGCTTTCAACCACTGGAAAATTGGTATTTCTTAAAAGCATCAAGTTGTCATAACATTTTCTTTGGAAAAGAAACTTTCTCCATCATCAAGACCATCACAAGTGTCCTGAGAGCTCAGCAGGTGGTCAGACATCTGAACCGCACTGTTTATCATGAGTAGTAAGTAAAGGAATAGCTGACAATCTCCGATTCCAAAATGTATGCCAATTTGGCAGGAGGACCAGTGACTTTGGAGTTCTTAAAGCATAAATAGATTTCCAAATTTTCCTCTTCCTAATTATACACATTGATTTGTCATGACATTGCCATTTCACAAGGTGTATCAAATCCGCTATGCTCAACTTGAACACACACAGCAAACACCAAGATCCTTGCACTGGAACATTCTATAATACCATGCACTGTGGCACGAATTTCACTGTAAGTTATATTCAATCTTACACAGCTTTGAAGCCAAAAACCTAAGGATTTGAATCCTATCTCTAGCAAATGCTAATTGTGTTACCTGAAGCAAGCTACCCAATCTGTCTGAGCTTTGGTTTCCTGAATACCTACATTCTGTGAGTATTCAATGAGATCCTTTATAAACAAACACAGTGAGCACAGAGGCCTACCTACACTGCTATAAGCTCTCAGCAAACATTAGCTCCTTTCTCTTTTGCCCTTTCTCTACAACGAACTGCATTTGAGGAATTTTCATTAAAGGAAATAGAAGTAAATGCTATTAAAACCTGATCCTACAGAAAAGTTCCTAATCAAAATCAGTGCAACATGAAAAGAAGGTTTCTGCTTTAGATCTGCAGCAAAGATTACAAATATATAGCAATTGAGGGGGTGGGTGGCAAAATTCAGTTAATTGCACCCATTATTGGAAAACCATGCAGACAATAAAAGGCTTTAGGGATGGTTTCCATTTTTAAATGTTTTTTGAGAGACAGAGAGGGGTGCATGGGCAAATAGACACACAGCTCAATGTCCCCACTGATTGAGGCTGGGCCAAGCTAAAGTCAGGACCTGGAAACGCAGTCCAGCTAATTGAGTCATCACCACTGCCTCCCAGGGTATGCATCAGGAGGAAGCTGGGATCAGGAGGCAGATACTGAACCCAGCACCTGGACGAGGGATAGGGGCATCTTACTACTAGGCCAAACACTTGCTCTGGATTCCATCTTCAAAAGGCTAGTTATTATGCAGTCACAAAGATACATCAGGAAATAATGTTGGGGGAGTCACTCTCCTTGTCCTAGACTCATGGGCCAGGGATATGCCCAAGCACGGTCCTGAGCAGAGAGATGCCATGGATGGGTGATGCTTCCTAGTGAATCTACCCTGCTCTCATCCTCCCGTAACCCTTATATTCCCAGCTTGAGCCATCACAGAAAGCAGCAGCCATCTCCCACTAAGGGACCACGAGGAGCCACTCACCAGGCATCAGCCCCCAGTGAGTCATCTCTCTCTCTCTTCTCCTTGGGCAGTCTGGCAGGCAAGGGACAGTGAGAGCAACACATGTATAAGCAGGACCCCAGGGAAAAAAACAGTAGTAACATCTATGGCTATTTAGAATTCCTATTTTTCCTGCAGGAACTGGCCAGTTTCAAAAATGTCAACTCATGTGTTCATTAACACACCATGTTGCCTCATGGGTTTCCTCCTAGGAAGGTGGAGTGGAAGAACCACCATTATGTAGCTTGGTAATGATTCAGAATATGCATTGCTTCATTTTATGCTGGAGTGTCCAAATTTGTATTATACTTCTGTTGTCCTAATCATCATCATAAATCAGAAAACAAGAGTCTCAATGTTCAATTGCCATTCCGGGTAGATACAGGAAGGAAATTAAAGCTCTCTTTTTAAGCGGAAGAAAAGGCAGCTCCACAGAGCTTCCTAAGGGAATGTATACCGTGCTGAACAGTACATTATTGAGAAAGAGATAAGCAATTGTGTGATGTACAATTGCCAATACTTTCTAGTCTTTCAGCTGCAGTTCTAAATGCTTACAAGGAATCACATCTTCACGTTTTTCAAAAGGATACTACAGGAGAAAGATACTTACATACACCCACATTCACAAGCGTTGCAAACACAGCAGTTATTATTTAAAGAAGAGACAGAGACTAAGAAAAACTGAGACAATATGAAGTCTTGCCTTCCACAGTAAAGAGTTCCACAGCCAGGAATGTCTTCCACCAAAACTGACCCTTCCCCCAGGCTCCAGCCTCCCAGACCTCCCCAATTGTTTCCCTTGAGGACCTCAAGTCAGATCACCTTTTAAAGAAACAATCTCCTAAGAAATGTAGAGTCCAAACCCAAACAGTTACATTCTTCTCTCTCCTTGTAATTTTCACTTTGCTGATAATACTGGTGGCAACTATGTGACATTATACTAACTTCCCGCAAGTGAATCATAATACAGGTTAACTCAGTCACAGTGACTACATAACTAACAATAGGTGGTAGAAAAGGAAAAAAAAAAAAGTGAATCCAGTTGTTTAGAAGATCTGCCACTTCAACTCTGGAATTGTCTGAGAAATTATACCTAAATCAAACATCACTAAGAAGACTTTATTTAGAGAAAGATGACATATCTATGATGTCACCAGAAAACCTACTGCTTGACAGAGTGTCTTAAAACAGAGACTTAGGCTATTGGCACAAAGCTGTTTTAGAAAAGAAATGATTTAGCCACATACTATCAGGTTTGTTAGACTGACTTCAAGCATGTTTTAAAATGAGGTAAATATTCCAAAATTAGATCAAAATTAGAAAGGTCACTGCAATATACAATGAACAGATATGAACAATTTTATCTCTGGTTTTCAAAGATCTTTTTTTATTTTTGTTTCCTTCTATTCCTGTTTTATGATTGAATTGAATGCTGATAAAGTCATCCAAACCTAAGTTTTATGTTTCAGTCAATTAATAGTTGGCAACAGTATTAAAGTTGCACTTATCAGTTCTAATTTTTCAGCCCAGGAGCTAGTTGGCTCTCAGCCCAAATTTGATAGTAAATAACATTTAAAACTGCATTTGGATTTTCTTAGAACAAGAAAATCTTATTATCTTCCTCTGCATTGATGATCATTCCTAATTTTCCAACATAAATTTTACTACAGCTATGTAGGTCCCTGCAAAGTAACTATCTGAATTCTAAGCAATCTTACAACCATTAGCTAACATAGAGTTCCATTGTGTTCTATAAAAGATCTTTGAGATGTTTGGATGATAAGTCTAAAATATAATCCATTTAAAAATAACTACAAATATCAACTTCAAATATAAAATGAAAATTTTTTAAATCTAAAGACTATAATGACTGTGCCCAACCCAAAGCCCCAAAGATTGCTCTCCATCCACCTTGACAGAGGAAGAGAAGTGAAGTGGCCTGGCAGTAGGAAGACGGAGACGGGAGTGGAGGTGATCTCATTACAGGCAGAAAGGGAAGTAAGAATAGGTCAAGTCCATAATTTCCAAGCACATGTCCTCTAGAGGGAGTGGTTTGAACCAGGAGAGAAAAATATCAGTCACCAACAGAATTTTTTTTTTACTATGCAGTAAAATCTCATTTGATTTTAATGTAAGTATTTACACATGTGTAATACATTTCACCAACTGCCTAAATTCCATAGCTTTTTCCAAACCTAAAAGACAGTATACTAGAGTGACCTAAATTCAAAACTTAGCTCTTGCACTTATTTCTCCAAGTACCAGTTTCCCCAGCCATAAAACAGAAGTAAGAGTGTTGATAATATAGCATTTTTGGACGGTGCCACAGCTCACTAGGTTAATCCTCCACCTGCGGTGCCAGCACCCCGGATTCTAGTCCGGTCGGGTCACCGGATTCTGCCCCGGTCGCTCCTCTTCCAGTCCAGCTCTCTGCTGTGGCCCAGCAAGGCAGTGGAGGATGGCCCAAGTGCTTGCGCCCTACACCTGCATGGGAGACCAGGAGAAGCAACTGGCTTCTGGCTTCGGATCGGCACAGTGCACCAGCCGCAGTGTGCCGCCAGCCATAGCGGCCGTTTGAGGGGTGAACCAACAGAAAAAGGAAGACTTTTCTCTGTCTCTCACTGTCCACTCTGCCTGTCAAAATATTAAATAAATATAGCATTTTTAAGCGCCTAGAAAAATGCTTCATTACAGCACTATATAGGAAGAATTCAAAAAATTCACAAAAAATTGATTGAAAGGTAAGTTTATTTCTATGCAAAACAAATTGACAGCCATGATTGTTTTTTCACAATGGGCACTTTTCATGAACTTTTGGAAGACTGCTCATATGCATGGATTTCAACAGTTTTTGTACCAAAATAAGTTTATTTTTAATTCCATTTTCATGAAGCGTTTTTAAGTAACTTTGTATTAGACATAAAAATATGTGTTTTCAGGGCTGGGGCTGTGGTGTAGCAGGTAAAGCCACCGCCTGCAGTGCCAGCATCCCATATGAGCACCAGTTCAAGTCCCAGCTGCTCCACTTCCAATCCAGCTCTCCACTATGGCCTGCAAAAGCAGTTCAAGATGGCCCAAGTCGTTGGGCCCCCGCACCTGTGTACAAGACATGGGAAAAACTCCTGGCTTCAGATTGGCCCAGCTCCAGCCATTGTGACCATTTGAGGAGTGAACCAGAGGATGGAAGACCTCTCTTTGAGTCTCTGTAACTCTGCCTTTCAAAATAAATAAATCTTAAAAAAAAAAAAAAAACTATATGAGCTTCATAGAAACCCACCTGTGGCCCTTATGCATGCGTGTGCTAGCTTTTGTGCGGCACCTACACATTTCCACTTACAGGGTGTGCCTTTTCTATTCAATACTCAGCGAATACTTCTTCTATGTTTTCAGCAGTACGTGGCTGTCCAAGCTATTTTCCTCATAACAGGTTTTCTCTACTTTTATCAGGTTTTTGCCTTATTAAGAAGGAAATTTAAGTGGTCATGAAATTGTGCTCACGCATCCATTTCTTATAGGTTTTTATGGCAAAGCATAGTTTTGAGTCTTCATTGTCAATTGTTTCCCTCCAGCTGCTGGTAGAACTATGCAACAATGGGGACAAACACTGAGAATAGTTCCTACCTGTACAGGAAAGAGTTATATTAATTCCCAAACTTGCACACTTATTTTTACAGAGAAAGTTCTCCTTCCAAAGATTCACAACAACTAGTCAGGTTCTGAAACCTAAAACCTTGACTGTGTCTCCTTTAAGTTGGGAACTATTAATTTTACATTTCAAAGGGATGTTAGCTTCGAAGCAAAAGCCTTTGATCATTTCATCAAGTAAAAACTGTAAAATTGAATTCATGAAGACAGACCCAAAAAATCTCGACTGACAAAAATTCCCAATTTTAAATCTATAGTCATCCTTCATGCAGTGTTTGCATAGCTCTACAGACTCCTGTTTGCTGGTTAAAGCCAGGCCTTCCATAAATAGTGAGTTTTAAGGTGGTTTTTCGGCCAAGCAAAATCTCAGAATGCTGAAAGCCATCCACGGAAAAGGCATTTTAGACAGCGATTCGGTCATTTTGCTGAGATGTACTACTGACAATGTCTGCAATTTTAAAATGTCTCTTCATCTAAAGAAGAATACTCTACTTTTGCTTTTGATAGTAAAATCTCTCCAAGGCCAGGTCTGTAAATAAAGTAGTCCTTTCCAAAGATGGGAGTTAGCAATTGAGTCCAATATGGAATGGGTTTTAGATCATTGCGCTGATCATTTGCTTGACTACACTGAAAGCCTGTCAAGTGTTCTATTTGCTAGCAATAGCTGCCACCTCTGCTACAGCACGTCTGCCTATTTTGGTGAGCATTTTATAAGGTAAAATTAATTAACATGCCCAGCACTTGGCATGGCACTCAGCAAGCACTCAATCCATTTCAGCTGTTAGCATTTTAATAGCATTTCTTTTACAACAGTTGGTAAACTAAGGGAGAACGAAAAGTCACTTCTCCAGCACTAGCCATTGGTATTTCCACTGTCTTCTAGTGGCTTCTCTATACTCATTAAGGATGATGCCAACATTGAGATTGTACTCTGCTGGTCAGAGCACAGAACTGGCTGCTGTTAAATTGGTCTCCCTGTTTCCACTCTTGCCCTCATCCTCTCCATACTACATATAGCACTCCAAATCTCCTAACACATATCTCACACTTCCCTCTCTGACTGAAATCCCCCAATGACTTAACCATGTATAAAATTCAATTTTCTTGTCTTTTGTTCCAAAGATTTATTTTATTAATTTGAAAGGCAGTTACGGAGTGGGTAAAGGGATAGACAGAGATATAGGTCTTCCATCCACTGGTTCACTCCCCAAACGACCACAATGGCCAGGGCTGAATCAGGATGAAGCCAGGAGCCAGGAGTTTCCTCCAGGTCTTCCACACGGGTGCAGGGGCCCAAGGACTTGGGCCATATTCTGCTGCTTCTCTAGGCGCATTAGCAGGGGGCTGGATTGGAAGTAGAGCAGCCAGGACACATATGGGATGCCAGTGCTGCAGGCATTGGCTTAACCAGCTATGCCACAACACTGGCCCCTAAGATTCAATTCTCACCCAGTTGCCTAGCAGGACTCCCATGAGCAGACCCCTGACATCGTCTCATCTATGTCTTCCCATCTTGAAGTCACCCTGGCTGTTTCACCTTACTTGCCTTGGCCAAAACTGTTCCTACCACATGGTCTTTGCATCTACTGTTGGCTTTGCCTACATAGCTTACCACCTTCTTCACATGCCTGGATTGTTCTCATGCAGATCTTAGCATGAAAAGGTTAGATCCCTGGGGAGACCAACATATTCCCCTTCCTAGAAAACTCTCTCCCCCTCCCACTCAACTGTCTTCCCCATTCTATCTTATTTTCTGCAATTCTCAGTAGAATTATCGGAATTGTAGGGCTGGTGCTGTGGCATAGTAGGTTAAGCTGGATGCTGGTTTGTGTTCCAGCTGCTCCTCTTCCACTCCAGCTCTCTGCTATGGCTTTGGAAAGCATTGGAATATGGCCCAAGTGTTTGGGCCCCTGCATCTACATGAGAGACCCAGAAGGTGCTCCTGGCTCCTAACTTCAGATGGACCCAGATGTTGCGGCCATTTGGGGAGTGAACAAGAGGATGTAAGACCTCTCTCTCTCCCTCTGTCTGTAATTCTACCTCTCAAGTAAATATTTAAAACAAAACAAAAAAAAATCAAAGTTGTTTTAATTAAATTATTTAAGTCCCAGCAACACTAGAGGATTCTGAGAAGAAATCTTGTCAGACAAGCTACCGTTTTCTGTAGACTCTGTTTTGAGGGAAGTTTTGGGTTCACAGCAAAACCAAGCAGAAAGAACAGAGTTCTTATAAATCCTCTGCTGCCCCCTACACACACAAAAATACACCCACATAAAACCTCCCATTATCAACCGTAAAGAGACTTGAATCATCAGCAGATAAAAGGTTTCGGTAGTTGTGTTCTGATTCAGGATGACCCTGACCACGGGATCTGCTGAGGTCAGGAGTGGGGTCTTCTGAGGACAGCACTGCTCCTACTCTTTCACAGCTATAGCCATGATACCTTCCCATCTCCCCTAGTGGAGAGCACCAAAACTGGATCCAACCCCTGTATCTTGGCTATTTCCCGGGAGTCTAGGTACAAGTAGAGGCAGGGGTCCCTTGCACTGCCCCTCGCACCCTTACAAGGCTCTGCCAGTAACCTGGATGAGGTAAGGACTACCTCATCTTTTTTCCAGTCACACCACACACCTTGTGCTAACTCAGCCTTGGAACCACCAGGGTCTACCTTAGACATACCTTCTCTGACCCTTAGGGTACAATGGCATGATGTGACCCATCTATGTGGTTCTTCTGCTCCAAAAACCTGATGCCACCTTACAAATGCCCCAAATGTAGTGCAAGTATAAGCTTCATGAAGAGAAAAGGAAGTAAGTCTAGCTCTTAGTGCCAGCATCCCACATGAGTGCTGGTTCGAGTCCCAGCTGCTTCTCTTTGGATCCAGCTCTCTGCTATGGCCTGGGGAAGCCACAGAAGATGGCTCAAGTCCTTGGGTCCCTACACCCATGTGGGAGACCCAGAAGAAGATCCTGGCTTCGGATCAGCATAGCTCCAGCCATTGTGGCCATTTGGGGAGTGAACCAGAGGATGGAAGACTTCTCTCTCTGCCCCTGACTCTCTGTAACTCTGCCTTTCAAATAAATAAATCTAAAACCATTTCTAGACCTAAATCTCATTCCTTCAGCATTTGGAAAGCTCTGCTTGTACCTAGGTCTCTGGCAATAGCCACAGCTTCTATTTTATCTTCATCTATCTTATGAATTAATAACTTGTGCATGTATTCATATTGCTTATCCTGCCCTTCCCTAATTTGAAGATTATTTGCCCTACTGGAAAGGATACAATGGAAGAAAATTATGATTTGAATTGTTCTTTTTTCCCTATTCTTTCCTATTATCCCATTATCCCCCAGTAGTAAGTGCATTCTTTCCTTATTTCTGCTATTCTCAATTCATACTTGAAATACACTTTGGGGCCCAGCATTTTTCAGAGCTATCGTTCATCCTCTTAATAAGCCCCACTGACACCACCCTGCCCATCTTACGAACATAACTCTCACATGCGTTCTTTTTTTTTTAATTTTTATTTTTTTTTATTTTTTTTTAATTTTTATTTTTTTTTTTATTTTTTGACAGGCAGAGTGGACAGTGAGAGAGAGAGAGACAGAAAGAAAGGTCTTCCTTTGCCGTTGGTTCACCCTCCAATGGCCGCCGCGGCCAGCGCGATGTGGCCGGCGCACCGCGCTGATCCGATGGCAGGAGCCAGGAGCCAGGTGCTTTTCCTGGTCTCCCATGGGGTGCAGGGCCCAAGCACCTGGGCCATCCTCCACTGCACTCCCGGGCCACAGCAGAGGGCTGGCCTGGAAGAGGGGCAACCGGGACAGAATCCGGCGCCCCGACCGGGACTAGAACCCGGTATGCCGGCGCCGCAAGGCGGAGGATTAGCCTAGTGAGCCGCGGCGCCGGCCTTCTCACATGCGTTCTGAAAGCTCTGCACTCCTTTCGCATGTCTTCCATCTGTGCATCTCTAGTTCCCTGTGTTCTGCTGCCCCCAAACCCTGTCATAGCCAACTCACTTTCGTTAGTATTTAACTCGCCTCAAGAAGTATTTCAGAGGACTGTACAGACTCTGTCCATCACTCCTCCAGAATGCACTCTCTGGGACACGTGTCCTGCAGCCGACCATGGAAGGAGGATGTCCAGCCATCATTCTAGCAACACACCTCAAAGAAAATTGAAGCTCTGTGCTTTGTAAAGGTTCATTTATTGCCTCAATTTGGGATACTTAAAAAATCAATAGCAATCTTAATTCCCACTGGAGATAAATAGCCCAAATCTTTAACTATGCATGAACATAGGAAATTTAAGAAAATAATAAAAGACCATTTAGCCCTCAAATCACCCATTCCCCTCTCAGAACTCTACTTTTCTCAGTCTGGATGGCCTCCAGACTTTGGTACAAAAAGCAATGAGAGGAAGATTATGTGGGTTTTCTTCTGTAAGGGAAGGAAGATAAGAGTTTTCTAATTTTAAATTTTTATTTTGCTTTATGTAGCTGAAGTTGGAAAGATCTTTTAATGTACAATCTGGAAAGATCTTTTATCTAACACTTCTTTTCAAAGGCCAATCTCTCTATCCTTAGTCAACTGGTCTGTAAAGACTACCTTTAGGTTTTTTTTTTTTTTTTATTCAACCCAGTATCTTATTTTAATTATATTTTCCTGACTATAATCAGTTAATGATTTTAATATCTGAGTTTGTTCTTCATATTTTTGTACATTTATCAGTTGGATAAAGTGTTTTTAGATGAATTTAGACCTATTTTGTTACATATAACGAATTAATATAGGGGTAATTTACTCCATGTATTTTATTCCTCAGTTTAAGAAATGTGTCATGGTTTTAGTCTCCTGGTCTGTTGCTGAGCTCTTGACTCAATTCACAATGTCTTCCACACCCAAAACTTGAGAATATTCTTTGTCAGCTTTCAATTATTTTAACCTATCAAACTGAGTAACATGTAAGGGTACTGTAAATATTTCATGGAAAATAGAATTAAAAGTTACATTTATTTCAGTGCAAAAAAAAATTCTGAAATCCACACAAGGGGTCTTCAAAAAAATTCTTGAGAAATGCATATTATCAAAACACTATGGGATAGATTTCAAAAATTTTTGCACCAAAATAATCCTGTTATTCAATTTTCCATAAAGTCTTTGAAGAATGCGCA
Organism: Oryctolagus cuniculus; assembly: GCF_051225735.1. Lineage (NCBI taxonomy): Eukaryota > Metazoa > Chordata > Mammalia > Lagomorpha > Leporidae > Oryctolagus > Oryctolagus cuniculus. The sequence continues at coordinate 163,270,342 of NC_142869.1, forward strand.
TATGCTTTGACCAGATTAGGTGCCAAGAGGCTCTCTTCAGCTTCATTTATCTGACCTGAGAATCGTAAACTCTTTAGAAGTTGTTTTCTCCAACATACTGTATTTTAATTTCACAACATTCTTGATACTTACTCCAAATAATCTCAATGCCGTTATGTCATATTTGAAAACCTGTGTCTCTAATAAAGTCGCAACAGAAATATTGCCATATTGATGAGGTATCTGTTACACACTATAGAATGATCTGGCCATTTTACCTGTTCCACCTCATAAAAGTCTTATAAAAAGTCCAGTTCATAGACAAAGGAACTGCAGATCAAAGAAGTAGTTTGTTCAAGGCTATACAGGTCATGAGTGTACACATCTGGGTACTTGAGTTTGCTGTCTCTAAAACTCATAGACTCAATCTTGGCTTTTTATTGGCCATGGACAATACTATACATAATTCTCCCACCAACCTCTAGACAGGAGAATTTCTAAACATTAAATCGCAACTCCAAAGTGTTAAGAGGTGTTGTATTGATGATCCACACAACAAGCTACCCTCATATAAGTTCTGGACACATACATTAAAAAGAATAGACTCCATTAATAATGAAAGCTAAAGTCACATGTCTCAACACATTGCCTTTAATGTATTCAATTATTTCCCTGTAAGCACTAACTGTGTATCACAAATTAAGCTGTCTGCAAGAAAGACCACAAAACGTAAAGCTGGAGAGATTTATTGCCATGGTCTAATGGAATAGTTTTCCGGGAGAACAAAAATTCTGACCCTCCAAGATGGATATCCTTATCCACTGTTTCCTCATCATGTTCATCAAACTGGAGATGGACATAGACAGCAAACTCCACACAGATATAACTATATAATTAATGTGCACAGCTCTGAATCAGTTACATACAAATATATTTTCTTTTCATGCCCTTTAACTCAGGGGATGCAAACTGGTAATATTCAGCAGCCAACTCCAATCTGAAGACAAAGCCTTAATGGTCCTATGCAAATACATGAGCATTCTTCATTTTGCCACAGGCAATGGTATTCCCTATCCTATCACCCCTGACCTGGTGTGATACCTTTATCACCTGGCCCAACCTCTATAGTCAATGAGTCTATGACCATTGAGTAGATTATATAATTACCAAGACAGTGAGGCAAAGGCCCAGATTACAGAGGATATAATCTGAGCATATCACAGGGACACTCTCCCCTATAGTACAATTGGGAGGAAAAGCAGCGGTCCCACCATACAAACAAGCACGGCAGCTCTGCTCTCTTGACCCTCATTCATGCTACTCCTACCCCTTTCCCTCCCCATACTCAGACCCAAATGTCCAGGTTAATAATCATGCTTATTGTTGATTCAAGTTCAACATGGGAGGCTGCATAAAGAGACTACAAAACTGGTTGCACAACCTACGTCACAGAGGTGCATCCCTGACCTTTCAAAAATCCAGTGTTTTCCTTGGTACAAGCTCCAGGGGATAAAAGCAAAATTATACTCACTTTATCCCTGAAATCACCTTGAGCACAGCTGTAGAGTGGATCATGGAGACAAAATTGTTTTTTCTTTTTTTGAAAAAGAACTAAATATCCTGCTTTCCTTCCTAAAAATAGCACTACTGTAAGAAAACCCATAAAATCTGATATTTCACTCAAGTCATTTTAAAGGTGTTTGGTTACTATGGCCATGGGGGAAAAAGATCTACTGAGTTTCAACAGATATTTTTAAAAGCTAGGAAAGTGGTTATGATCATAAACTAGCACAGCTCGGTTTAGATCAGTTGCTAATGAACAGCCAGGTAAAGAATTTGAGCCCTCAGAGATTCAAAACACTTCCTTAAATTACAGAGATAATATTAATATGCTAACATTTGGATGTATTCGCAGAGCTGTATTTTAGACAAGAATGTTATTTTGTTACAAAGATTTCTCTTCCCACCATGGGACAGAAGGTCAAAACATGGCTGGCTAGACAACACCAGTAGCTCAGAGTCCTTGGAAAATCCCATAGAATCATTTCACAGGCAAGTGATCACCATGGTATTTGCCTTGTTAAGTGTGTGTCTATACGATGCCAGCAAACACTTGATTAGGATGATTCACCCAAGCAACCCATCAATTTAGTGAGACATTTGTACAAGTCTGTATTGTTTGCTTAAATTAGCCAAGTGATTGACTGGCTTCTTTGATTGCCTGGCCCCTGGCTGCTCTCCCACTGACTGCCCTTTGGCCACTTAGAGCAGTGGTCCACAGCACCCATCTCCCATTTCCATACTCTGCAGGGTCATTATCTGTTTATAAGCCTAATTCCCTCACCAAATACTGAGTCCCTCAAGGGCAGGGGCAACTTCCTATTCATCTACTATCTTCAGTACTTTGTCCAGATCAGGGGCCATATAGCATAGGGAAGCAGTCAATGCCATGGCTGCTGACAAGGTGCCTTTATGGTGAGATGGGGATGTAGTATGCTCCTTAATCCCTATGCACTATGTCATCATGTCTAGAAGGTCCTATTAGCACACACATTAGGTAAGTGCTCCCTTCAAGGATGCTACAGATTTGCATCTCCTTTGTGCTACCCCTGTCAAATGCTGCCTCCACTTGCACCTTTATCTGTTCCAAATTCATATGCCTTCCAGGAATCATTCCCTGACAACATGACAGGTATTTCTCTCTTCTATATTCCTCTAATGATTGCCCCAGTGATATGAGTGTTTAATTACAAAACTACAGGCACACTCAATCTTCATCAATATATATTTACCACCCATCATAAAGATGATTAAGCTCTTTGAAATTTGTTCTTACAATTCTGTTGCACTATGTTCCCTTCATTATGATTAATTAAATAACAAATGATACCAATCAGTTGTCCAGTGTTCTAAATTTTATTTCCCTCTGGTGACATGTGGGCACTTTTCAATGCCTACATCTAAGTTATTAGGAAACCGAAGTCTAGAGAAGTTAAAGAACCTGCTTACAATAATACAACTAGTAAATCTCTTTTGGATGCCCTCTTAATGTAGTGGCGTAACTTTCTGTCCAGATTTCTCAATGTTCCTGCAAAGCTGTCTACTATTTCTCCAGCATTATTGTTAAGGCATAGGAGTCTTAACACAGAATCCAAATTCTTAACACAATCTCATAGCTACCCAGTGTGGATCATCAAGTGGAAGGAATCCCTTCCTTGACAGCCTGCCTACCTGAAGCACAGGTGTTCTCTTTCCATTCAAAAAATCAACTGCTCACTGGGTAGGCAAGAGAAGCACAGAATTGGGCACTTGGATTCCCCATAGTACCAGCCCTAATGGAAATGCTTCTATTAAATTTGCTACTTAGAAAGCTGACATTCAGTTTGGTCAATACTAGAACTAACTCTGTGGGATGTGACTGAAGGTCCAGGGCTAGGAACTTGTTTGTCCCATTGCAGAATTCACTTCATTATGATTCCTGAGAGAGAGTCCCATCTATTCTTACCACCAAGGACAGAACATTTCCAAAGCAATTGCTTCTGTTGTTTCATATGGATCCTATGGCATTTTTAACTAACCAGGTTCCCCTTGTTGCATAGGGATAAGTCTATGACCCATCCTAAGCAAGTGAACAGGTTTTACAATCAACTTAATTCTGTTTCTGATTCAATTATTTAATTGACTTTTCATTTTTTCTTGCTTTTAATTTAAAAAGACACCATAAAGATAAGCACACAGTCAGGAGGGAATGGTATACTACAGACCCTATGATTTATCTGTCTCCTTTCACCTGCCCAACCCCATGCTTTTCCCTACATCATCAGCTCAGAAACTGTTTTTATATCTTTACATGTTATTTTGCTTATTATTTGAGAGGCAGAGAGACAGGCAGATAGCTCCCATCTGCTGATTCACTCCCCCAAATGCCTGCAGCAGTCAAGGGTAAGTCAGGACCAGAGCTAAGAACTGGGAACGGAATCCAAGGCTCCTACATGGGTGATAAGAACCCAGTCATGTAAGCTATCATCACTGTCAGCCAAGGTCTGCATTAACAGTCAGAGGCCAGAGCTGGGAATCAAACCCAGGCTCTCTGTGATGCAATGTGGGTACCCTAACCACTATGCTAAACACTCTTCCAAAAACTGATTTTTAGAATTTACTATATATGATGAAATGGATTTTAATCAATTTTTGAATCACATAGCCCTTACTAATGGCATAGATCTTCTCATTAGGAAAAAAATCTTTAAATATCCGGGTGTTTATGGATCTCCGCAGTTGGAGCCCTGACCGTGGATCCCAGAGAACAAGCCCTTGCGTGGGTGAATATACAAGGTATGTAAATGTGGCAGCCAGGAGGATGAACTTAGGGGCTCACAGAATCAGAGGTCAAATCAGAAGATACTTCAACTCTGCAGACCCCTAGGATCACAACAAACCATGGCTGGTCAGATGCTGAATTCCAAAGGGTTTGTGTGTTTAAAATGGCAAAGTACCAGGGAAAACTGCCCATTCTAATGCTTTGAATATATATCTAAGAATTCATGAAGAGAAGAAAAACTGAAAACATGGTCATACTGTGTAGAAGAAATGCCAATTACAGTATTATGTGAAATACAGTCCCATTTATGTCTAATTATCAAATGCAAAATAGCTACTATAGCAGTATGCACCTGTATCATTAATGTTATTATAAATTGCATTTGACTTGCATACTGAAAGCTGGTTTCCATCAGTTGAGCCTCAAGATTTACTGTTCACAATTTTCAACATTAAGGAGACACTGCCAGAAACCATGTTACACTCCTTTTGTGTTTCCCTTAGCTTCTAAAGAAGATAGCAACAGATGCTTGAAAATTGATCAGAGTTTACCTGCATCCTTGGAACCACAAAATAAAAAGAAAATATAAGACAAAAGGGAAGAAAGTTATACACATGACTTACAGGGAAATGGTGGTAGAGGTGGGGTGAATTTCAAACAATGGGCCAAAGCAAAAAACCCACATGAAGAAAGTCGGTTTTGAACTTAGTCTTAGAGAAAATCTAGGATATGAATTTGGTGGGAGGGTGCTTCAGTTCAAGCAGAAAAAATATTTTCTGATATAAAAGATATTCAAGATTTTACAGAACTCTATTTCATCTGAATTTACCCATTACATTATAATGAAATAAGATACTGTATGAACTCATATGAAGAACTTAAAAAACATCAATTTTAACTTTATTGATCAAGAGAAATAGATGTATTCATATCTTTACAGTCAGGTTTTTTTTTTACAAGAAAAGGAAGCAAATCCAAAATCCAGAAGCCAGAAAGCTTCCTCTAAAACTTAAATAATAAAAACAATCTATTATAAAAATAGAATAATAAAACCACCAACAGTGGCTGACACACCAAACTTTATATTCTCTGCTTAAATGGGGTGGAAGATTAAGAGCAGATTTTTTTTTCATCTTCTTGGTTTGCACCTAATAAAACAATGCTATGCTTGACCAAATAACCACCAAAATCAATGATACTAATAAATTCTTATAATCATTAACCATAGCAAAACATGCTGTGTTGTATATAGTGAAAGCAAGGGAAATTTACACAAGTCTTAGTTATGGCTACTAACTTCAGGAACCCATAATAACAAGGAGGGCAGGAATGGTCCCACTCCACCCACTCAGGTGTTCAAGGTTCAGCAAACTCCATGCGTGGCACCCTGAACTGCCTGACAAGGCAGTGAGGCTGGTGTGCGGGCCCATGCTCTCCAACAGGGAGAGACAAACAGAGGATTATACGTGACAGAAATTGATTCATCATGTTGAGGATCCAACCTTCAGTAGTTCAGAAGGTCACTGTATTTGGTGGCAAAGCCTTTGAAGAGCTTTCAGGGTCTCTAGCTAAATACACGTCATTAGAGCAGACTCTAATCCAATAAACTGGTGCCCTCATGAGAAGGGTAAATTAGGACACATACACAGAAGGAAGACAGCTGTCTTCAAGCCAAGGAAAGAAGCCTCAGGTTAAAGTGACCCTGCCAGGGTGGGCTTTGGCCAGTGGCTAAATTGCCCACAGGCCACATAGGAGTGCCTGGGCTCAATCCCTTCCTTCTGGTCCTGACTTCAGCTTCCTGCTCTTGCACACCCGGGGAGCCAGGGGTGACTGCTCAAGTTACTAGGTCCCCGACACCCACATGGGAGACCTGGATTGAATTTCCAGCTTCTGGCTTCAACCTAGTTCAGTGTGAGATGTGATATCGCTCCCTCCCTACCCACCCCCTTTGTGTGTTTGTGTCTCAAGTAGTCTATTTTTTAAAGTAACCCTGTAACACCTGGCTCTTGGACATCTAGCCTCCAGATTTGTGAGCAAATCAGTTTGTTGTTTAACTCACACAGTTTATAGTGTTGCCTGTGACAGTGCAGCAGACTACCACATTAGGGGAAACCCCTATGGGAGGAGAGGAGGAGGAGGTGCTGCAGCCCAAAGTGAGTCCAGGACGCTGGTCTGACCCTGAGTGAAGGAGTAAAGGCAACAAGGGAAGGAAGGAGGATACGAGGCTACGTGGGGTCAAAGCCAACTTTGACAAAGTCCTAAGGGAATCCTTTATGCCCCTGGAATTGGCTGCCTTGTCCAGCCATGGGCTGACAACAGCTCAGGAGCAGTATCGGTGATGGATTTCAGAGTACAGTAGTTTCCTTCATCAATTTATTGTACTCCTTCCCTACTTTGAGAAATCAGACATCTGCTTTCATGGCCTCCACAGCGCTAGACAGCGCCCAGGTAAGGCTTCACATTCTGACACCAAAAACACTCATCCACATTATCATTGACTGAATTACTGCTCCACCCTCAGTCTCCCTCAAGCACAAACGTTGCTCCGAGCTCTGTAAGAGTAAGAACCAAGGTAGTCAGACCAGCCCCCACTCACTGAGGACTTCTAGCCACACAGCAGGCAACTCTTCTACAAATTACTTCCATGTTCCTTAGGAAAAGGGAGGCTGGCTGGCTACTCGAATTAATAATGTCATGACTTCCAAAATAGGGAGCCACCAGTGGCAAAAGCCACTTTGCAGACTGTGGGTGGGAAGATCAGAACCCATGTGGGTTTGGTCCCAAGGTTCCATGCAAACTCACCCATCCTCTCCCTTTGAGCCTGCCTTCTTTCCTCTAGGTGAGTAGTCGGAATGCCTGTTTCTACAGCTTGTGCTATTTAACATGCTACACAAGAAAAAGAATGTGAAAAACAGGCACGTGTGGATACAGAGCTTGCCAGATTCAAATCAAAAAGAAAATACAACTAAGTAAATCTGACATGCGAATTAAATCCTTGCATCTCTATTACCCAGCACAGAGACTGATAGTACATGTTCAATTCATGTGTGAGAAGCAAATAACAAACATATTGAATTATTGGGTTTCATGGTGATTAATAATTAATGGAAGTAGTTCCTGTAAATGACCATAATTAGCATGTCTTTGGTCCGATGAGAAGGGAGTAAATTACCCAGAGCAGAAAGTTACATTAAAGCTATTCTGGGGGGCCGGCGCCGCGGCTCACTAGGCTAATCCTCCGCCTTGCGGAGCCGGCACACCGGGTTCTAGTCCCGGTCGGGGCGCCAGATTCTGTCCCGGTTGCCCCTCTTCCAGGCCAGCTCTCTGCTGTGGCCAGGGAGTGCAGTGGAGGATGGCCCAAGTGCTTGCGCCCTGCACCCCATGGGAGACCAGGAGAAGCACCTGGCTCCTGCCATCGGATCGGCGCGGTGCGGCGGCCATTGGAGGGTGAACCAACGGCAAAGGAAGACATTTCTCTCTGTCTCTCTCTCTCTCACTGTCCACTCTGCCTGTCAAAAAAAAAAAAAAAAAAAAGCTATTCTGGGGGCCAGCACTGTGGCGCAATGGGTTAAAACCCTGGCCTGAAGCGCCGGCATCCCATATGGGCGCCAGTTCTAGTCCTGGCTACTCCTCTTCCGATCCAGCTCCCAGCTATGGCCTGGGTAAGCAGTAGAAGATGGCCCAAGTCCTTGGGCCCCTGCACCCGTATGGGAGACCCAGAAGAAGTTCCTGGCTCCTGGCTTCGGATCGGCACAGCTCCAGCTATTGGGGCCATCTGGGGAGTGAACCAGTGAATGGAAGACCTCTCCATCTCTACCTCTCTGTAACTCTGCCTTTCAAATAAATAAAATAAATCTTAAAAAAATAAAATAAAAAAGCTATTCTGAAGTCCCTTTAATACGGAGTCAACCCCAAAACTGGGGAAATAAAATCGGGTACAAACAGTGGTCTAGGATCAGCAGAGGTGTCTATTGGTGGAGAGATGTTTGATTTTACATCCCCTTACCATGCCAGTGCAGGGTAATATACAGCACAGAGGGTAGAAATAGGATTATGGGCTCCTCAAAACCAGCATCCCCTCAGTTCAAAATTCATCAGTGTCTTCCTGAAACTGACAAACTGGAAGCTTCTATTCACTCATTCATTCCATGCCCATGATCACATACTATGCTATGTACCAGAGAAACACAAATTAATGAAATATATTCTCTATCCAGAGAGGAAGATAAATTTATCAACAGTCTATTACAGTACAGTGTGGTACTGTCCTGTGTTAACAGAACACTGGAACAGAGGTTATAAGACAGGGTTTTTGAGAAACGGTGACTTGATCAGCCCTCACCCTGACTGTTGATGAGCAGCTTAATATGTTATCCCTCTTAGTATTTTTTTTGTTTGTTCTACTTAATACTTTTGGTTGAATACTGTAATCAATACACAATTCTTCTTAAGTGCTGAAAAGTGATCGCTGTTAAATATAAGAGTGGGAATAAGAGAGAGAAGAGATGTGCAATTCGGGACATGCTCAAGCTGACTTACCTCAAACGGTAGAGTTAGAAACATACCAGGGGATTCGAATTCAATCCCATCGAGGCGGCATGTACCAATGCCATCTCACTAGTCCCAGTGAACAATTTCTGTTCACAATTGATCGTAATGATAGGACTAAGAACCAAAGGGATCACATAAACAAGAATAGTGTCTGCAAATACTAGCTGATAGAATCAAAAAGGGAGAGAATGATCCAACATGGGAAGTGAGATACACAGCAGACCCATAGAATGGCAAATGTCCTAACAGCACTCTGGCCTCATAATCAGCCCTTAAGGCATGCGGATCTGGCTGAAAAGCCATGAGAGTATTTCAGGCATGGAAAGCCAAGACACTCTGGGGGGAAAAAAAAACCCTAAATGAAATATCTCCGCGAGTGAGATCCCAGTGGAAAGAACGGGTCATCAAAGAAGGAGGTACCTTTCTCTGAAGGGAGGAAACAACTTCCACTTTGACCATGGCCTTGTCTAAATATGATCAGAGTCAGTGAACTCAGGGGGCTTCCATAGCCTTGGCAGCTCATGACAAGAGCCTAGGGTGATTACTGATGCCATAAACAAGAGTGTCAATTTGTTAAGTCAACAACAGGAGTCACTGTGCACTTACTCCTCATGTAGGATCTTTGTCCTTAGTGTGCTGTACATTGAGATTTAATGCTATAACTAGTACTCAAACAGTATTTTTCACTTTATGTTTCTGTGTGGGAGCAAACTGTTGAAATCTTTACTTAATGTATGCTAAACTGATCTTCTGTATATAAAGAGAATCGAAAATGAATCTTGATGTGAATGGAAGGGGAGAGGGTGTGGGAAAGGGGAGGGTTGTGGGTGGGAGGGACGTTATGGGGGGGGGAAGCCATTGTAATCCATATTCTGTGCTTTGGAAATTTATATTCATTAAATAAAAGTTAAAAAAAAAAAAACGGGGTTTGTAGAGCAGAGAAGGGAAGAGTCACTGGCTTCAAGGGAAGCCAAGGGGATCACAAGAGATTGGCATCGGAACCAGGCCAATGGGGGCATCAGCCAGAAAGGAAGCCGACAATCAAGAAACAGCAGGTGCAAAGGTGGCAGCTTTGTGTGAGATGCCGTGGGAAGGTGCAGTGGGTGATAAGGTTGTGGGAAGGAAAGGACAGAGAAATAACCGGAAAGAAAAAAGTCTCTGCGGATGCTAGGTGGCGCAGGGGTTACTTGAAGGAGATGCTGGGCAGCCAGAGGCAAGGAAGGAAATGAGCTTCTGGAAGAGCCACGGGGAGAAGCTGGAAGAGATCACTCAGTGGAGTTGGAGAAAACCGAAGACAAACTTTCATCTTCCCCCTGTTCTGGCAAACTGTGTAAATGCTTTTAAAAACATCCTTCTGAGGTACACTAACTTACCGGGGCCATTCCCAGCACCTTGCTCCAAGGGAAAGGGACCTTCTTGCAGCTCTGAGTTGGCTGATAATGCAGGGACATCTGTGGGGAGCAAAAGAGAACTCCCCAGATGCCACCAACAGCAGCTGCACAGGACGGGGTCCGAGAGGAAGTGACCCTTCCCTGAAAGGCCAACTCTTCTCCAGAGTCACTCCCACGGATGTCAGGAACCAGTGCAACCACACACAGCCCTCTCTCTGGAGCAGAAACAGCACCAAGAGCTGGAAACTTCCCATTTTCCACTGTGGCAACTCTCTCTTCCCACTCCACCCGTGCACAGGGTAGGAGGAACGTCTATCAGATGGCTAACACACCTTGCCCTGGAGTAATGAAGCTTAGAGATGTATTCATCTCTCCATATGAGACGTCAAATGGAGTCTATTTAAAAGTTCCAGCACAATTTAGACATTACAAGTAATTAAAATAAATCTTTTACTAGCAATTTACCTAAATTATGCAAACAGTGTCTCCCAGTAGGTACTCTAGAACTACAGTTTAGCTAAAAAAAAAAAAATGAAACAACCGTCTTGGAATGTAATTTAAGTAACAAAGTTTGCCTTGAAACTCCAAATCCCTCTGTCAAGTAGGGCAGCAGAGTAAATTCAGTGGGTAGCCCAGCAGGGATAGAGAGGGCAGGCTGAGGACTACTTAAAGCTGCAGCCAGGAGGGAAGCGAACAGGAACAGTAAGGGAACAGACAGCAGCCATAGCTCACGTCCTTACACTTTCTGTGGGTCAGGCACTGCCCTGGTAAGTGAATTATGTGTACTTTCTCAATCCTTAAAAGACAACACAGTACAAAGCAAAACAGTAATATCTATGTACCTGCCACCCAAAATAACATTTTGTCATAGATGCTTCAGGTTTTTTCAATGAAAATGTTTAAATTTGTACATATGAAGGGTCTTCAAAAAGTTTATGAAAAATGCATATAGAAAGAAAAGTACATCAATTTCAATTTTGTAACAAAATAAACTTACCTTCTAATTCCATTTTCCAAGAACTATTTTTGATATTCACATATATACAATGCACAATGATCAAATTATGGTGACTGGCATATCCATCACTTCAAACCAATTTACTACATTTACTTTAGGTTTAATGCAAATACTACAGAATATTATTTCATACTTTTACTTCATTTCCTGCAATCTTAACAACTTAAACATATGACTCCAAAATCTATCACTATTGATTGATCTGTTCCATTGCACTCATCAACTTTGAACTTTGTTTATTGGTTCAAAGGGAGGGAAGAAGAATATCATCATATTCTTAGGATTGTATCTACAAACTATGTTGAATCTGATAAAAACTAAGTAAAGTTTAAAAATAAAAATCTTATTAAAAAAGTTTACTGGCTCATTTTGCTTATTATGCATTGCCTTATCCCCATTAGACTTTAAGGGAGGGATTTTTTTTTTTTTCCTGTCTTACGCAATAATGCATCCTGGGCACACTAACAGGGCCATATAGTAGATGCTTAGCAAATACTTGTTGAATGAGTAATAGACTTTTAATTTATTTAATTTCTATAACATTCTGCAGAATTTATTTGTCCCTTTCTATACTAAGGTTTATTTGAATAATTGCTAATTCTTCGGTATTATAAGTCATGTTTCAAGAAACGCTTACATACATATGCAAAAGCTCTTTTGGGGCATTTACACAGCACAAAATTACAAGGTCATGGGATGTGTATATTTTAATAAAATTTTTTATTAATCTTTAAATTCATAGGGATGTGCATACTTTCAACTTTTCTAGATTTTACCAAGTTGCTCTCCAAAGAGGCTTCACACATTTCCCTTTCATCTGCTTTCCCACAAGCTCATTAAGACTGGGTAGTATCAGATTCTTTTTCCAATCAGGTAAAGTAAAAAGTGGCATCTCCATTTTCTACTGCTTTCCATGTTGATGCTTGCTCAGGAATGAGACTACGCATGTTTTCACAATTGTCTTTGCTCTCTGGGCAGCCTCTTCTAAATGTGAACTATTCATATTCTTTGCCCCTTTTTCTATTTACCTTTTTATTAATAATCCCTAGGAGGCTCTGATCTGCCAAAATCTACCAACCGCATGTGACATAGCTTTACTATGTTGTTAGTTTTTAGTTATTCAGGAGATTTTTAATTTCATGTCTTCCAGTCCATCAGTTTTTCCTTACCCTCAGGTCATGGAGACATCCTCTTTTAGCTATCTAACCACTATATTTTCTTATATAGTTGTAAAGTTTCTTATTTCACATTTGATCTCTAATCTACTTTAAATTTACTTTTAAAAGTGTTAAGTAGTATCTAGTTCAACAAAAATTTTAATAAAGTGTCCCTTGCTTCTGCTTCTGTTGATTAGAAATTCGACATTCCCAAGTTGCCAAATGTGTGTGAGTAACATCTCAGGCTACTTATTTACTTCTCTTGGATTTATCTATCACTGTACTGACTCCAAGATTCAAACTATGTCACATTCTCAAGTTTAATAAATCAAAATATAGGCAAACCTTTGTGTTTTGTTTGAAAATTGTCTGGCTATTCTTGTAATTTTACATTTCTGTATGTCCAGATGAATTTCAGAATCTGAAGTTTTTCATACATGTGCATACACAGTCATAGCCAGTTGCTATTTAATTAGAATTTCACTGAATTTATAAATTGGTTTGGCAATACTTGATGGGGCTTTGCAATATTGAAACATCCAATCTATGCATTTAAATAAGCATAATACTATCTAATGGAATATCTGAGACTTCTCTCAATAACATTTATATTTTCTCCATAATAGTCTTATAGATTTTGTTTCCATTTATTCTCAAGAGCTATATGATTTTAGTTAATGTTATGAGAAGTTTTTTTCTATTACATTTGTAATGAGCTAGTTCTGGTGCATGAGAACGAGAGAAAACATGTCACCAATTGTGCAATTAGTTCACCTGGATTTTAGCGCTTACTAGCGGTGTCACTGGACAAGTACTTTCAACTATGTGCCTCCACGTTTCTGAAATCTCAAATGGGAGTAAGAGTGCTCCCTTAGAAAGTAGTTGTGAGAAGAAATAAGTGAGCATAGACAGAGTACCTGGCTCATACCAACCAGATGTTAGTGTTAGTCTGTATTTCTATAAGAATGTTATCAATTTCCATAAGTTGATTTTGTATCTAATGGCATAGTAAACCATCTTGCTAGTTCAAATAATTTATAAATTATCTTGGATTTTCTTTTTAACAGTAACATTATCTGTGTAAGAAAAATATAATTACTTTTTATTATACATTTCTCTTTCTTGCTGTACTGTACCACCCAAGACTAACAGTATCATGATAAATGGAGCAGGAAATAGCAACACTGATGTCTTACCTAACTCTGGAAAAGATATTCCAAATCCCACCCTTATGATTTACAACTGTATTTGCCATTATATTTGCTAGACACCTTTATCAAAAGAAGGCCAACTGCAGCCCTAGTTTGAGTTTTTAATCATTAATAGTTCTTGACAAAGTAGTTATTCCTTAATTTAACCCCTATATTGTAGTCTACACTGAACATTTAGCAATACTAGAATCGGCCAGGATTTAGCATACAACAGCCTACTCAGTCTGTTTTTGTTTAAAAAAAAAAAAATGGAGAGGGCAGGGGGGATGTCAGAACACAGCCACACCCATTCAGTTGTACATTGACCACGGTTCCTTTTGAGCCACAATGGCAGAAGTGGGTATTGCCAGCGAGCCCATCTGGCACACAGATCCCACCCGACTCCCAAAGCCTACAACATCCAAAAAACTTTGTCCACCTGATGGGCACTACACTTACAACTTTCATCCTCCACCCAGAGACAACAGAACAAACAGGGAAGTAGGGCCGAAGTTTTATTTTTTCAAGTCCCGTTCCTAACTTCCCCCTAGTCTTTGTCCTACTTTCTCTCAAGTCTATGGTTCTCTTTCCTCTTCCTCTGCTTTCACCTTTCGATTCCTCTTCTCTTATTTTCCTTACCATTCCAGGTTTGCAAAAAAGAAATGCAAAAATCTCTTCTGATTGAATCAAAAATAGAGCTGGCCTTCATTTTTTCCCAATATCTAGTATATGTCAGGTGCTATACTAAATTACTTTCTTAAAAATTTACTTACTCAAACATCTTGCCAGCCACTATTCTAACTGCTTAAAATATATCAGTAACAAAACAAAGATTCCTGCCCTCAAAGAGCTCACACTTTGGGTGAAGGAAATAAATAATAATAAAATAGGATCATTAGCAAATGATGGGGAAAGAACATGTAGAAGTGGGGAGGGGGGCTGAAGTACAAGTTGATAAGGGTTACTCAGCAGGCCTCTTTGAGAAGCTGTCATTCAAACAGAGTTGAAGGCAGTGCAGGAGGGAACCCCAAACCCAGGAGCATTCTGGAAGTCCAAGGAGCAGCAGCGAGGCTGGTGTGGCTGCACCAGGAACAACAGAGAACAGTAGATAAGATCAGAGAGGTTAACCATATTGTGGTTGGAAGCAACCGATTGTGGCCAGCATTGCAGATGGTGAAAGAATTCACCAGGGCAGACAGAGTGAGCAGAGCTGGAGTCATTGAACACAAATATGAACACGCTGAGGACAATGGGCAGAGAGGAGAGCCAGAGGCTGGGTGCTGTTGCAATGCACTAAAAGGGGGCAGCAGAGGTCAGGACAGCCAGAGTGACTACTTCTGCACAAGGACTATAACCCGGGAGAGAGAAGGGAAAGGGGCAGGGGGTAGGAGAGGCAGACTGCCGTTAGCTAGGGACTTTCGGGCCACTAGGTGCCTTGGGTGACCTCCCCATTCCCTCTGAGAGGTTATCTAGCCAGATTATCGAAGGCCCAGTGGCCTTTACTCTGACCAAACTGAGCAGCCACACAGCAGGGTTTTGAGCAGGAATCAGGCGATTCTGTAGAGGTTTTTAGACTCACTCTGGCTACAGTGGGGAGGAGTTGCTGGAGCTACAATACCACCTAGGAGGGCACTGCGGTAACAGGAGTGCTCCTGTCATCTACTATCCCAACTGGATGAGGTGGCTATTGTGGTGCCCTATCCAGACAAGGACACTAAGGCTGGGATGGGTGAAACAGCCGACCAGGTCCCACAATAGTAAGAGCACCGTCTGTCCAAGGTCTAAGGTATGTGGAGTCAGACTTGAATTCTACCTTGTGAGAAGGCTTCATAAGCGAACTTAACATGTGATACTTTGTTTCGTGATTCCAGATTTTAGATTTAGATGTGTGCTTGAAAATCAAAGTATGCATTTCATAATTTTTGGATATATCATAATTTAATAAAAACTATTTGGGAGGTGGGCATCTGGCCCTGCAGTTAAGACACTTGCATCCCATGTCACACTTCAAGTCCCAGGGTTCAAGTCCCAGCTCCACTTCTAACTCCAGCTCCCTTTTAATATGCTGCCTGGGAGGCAGCAGGTGATGGTTCAAGTGGTTGAGTCACTGCCACCCACCTGGGTGACCCAGATGGAGTTCCCTACTCTCAGCTTTGACTTGGCACAACTCTGCGTGCCAGGTGTTGTGGGTATTTGGGGCATGAGTCATGCGAGAGTGAATTCATAGTCTCACTCTTTTTTTCCTATTTTTTAAACTTTTATTTAATGAATATAAATTTCCAAAGTACAGCTTATGAATTACAATGGCTTCCCCCCCATAACATCTCTCACTCTCTTTCACACACACACACATTTAAAAAAAAAATTAGAATTTACAGAGTCGGCACTGTGGTGTAGTAGGTTAAGACTCCATCTGCAGTGCAGGTATCCCATATGGGCGCCGGTTCAAGTCCCGGCTGCTTCACTTCTGATCCAGCTCCTTGGTAATGGCCTGGGAAAGCAGCGTAAGATGGCTGATGTGCTTGGGTCCCTGCATGCATGTGGGAGACCTGGAAGAAGCTCCTGGTTCCTGGCTTCAGATCAGCCCAGCTCTGGCCATTGAGACCATTTGGGGAGTGAATCAGTGGATGAAAGACTTTCTGTCTCCCTCTTTCTGCCTCTCAAATAATGTTTTAAAAAAGAATTTACATCAAATAGCCACAGATATTTAGTGTATTTTTGATGGGTTCCTGGGCTTTGAGTCTTCAGTGCTCAGAATAAAAGGGCCAATACCACTGTTCTCATTGAGCTTACAGCCCACCAGGGAACCCGAATGACAAACACATAATCAGAGCCATGAATGAAGGGGGATGCAGGGCTGCTCTTAACATAGGACCAAGGCCAGTAACTGGCACAGAATGATCAGGGTGCTGTCCCGTGGGACAGATGCTCAAGCTCCACTTGGAAGACAGGAACAAGTTAGCAAGGAGAAGAGTAAAGGGGTGGGAGAGCAAAGAGCTTCCCGAAGAGAAGAGCCTGAGAGAACCTGATGGCCAGGGAAGGGGGAAGGGAGTGTCTCTCCTCTGCCCGATGGAAAGCAGTCTAAGCAGGTACCATGCAAGGCGACGCTGAAATGGCAGAGGCCTGATCAGGTCGGGTGGAGAGGTCTGGATTTAACTAACAGCAAAGAGGCACCACTTAGAGTTTTTAGCAGTTGAGTGATATGTCTAGTTCTTATTTTTTAAAGGTCAGTCATCTTGGAAAGGGAGGAACATGGAGAGCACTGGAGGCTGGTGTAGTCATGCAGATAAGTGGTGCAGTGTGTGTGTGTGTGTGTGTACATGCAGATGAGCAGTGCAGTGTGTGTGTATGTGTGTGTGTATGACAGTGAACAGATGCGAGTCAACAGGGACCGACCCTGACTGGGTAGGGGATGAGGGAGAAGCAGGAACCTTTGTTTTCTGATGGGGAGGGTGTGTGGGCCACGCCTGCTTTCCACCAGGTGTGAATCTATTTCAAGGGTACCTTCAGGTGGAAGCAGGAGGGAAGGTTCATTCCAGAACCACTTCTGGAACGGCCAAGCATTGAACAGGTACAACAGAAAAGACAGTGTCCTAGTCTGTTTTCTGTTCTAGCAACAGAAGACCAGAGTCTGGGTATCATGTAAAGAAAACAGGGCTAGCTCACAGTTTTTAGGCTCAAAGTCCAAGACCAAGGGGCCACTGGGTGGCCCCTTGTAAAGGCATCACATAGTGGGATGAATGACAAGAGACGAGTCACGTGGCATGAGAAGCAGAGAGAGATCAGGGAAGGGCTGGTCTGGCTCCTTAATAACAGCTCACTCTCCTGGGAACTCATCTACTCCTGTGAACCTAACCCATTTGTCATCAGTATTGGTACCCCCATGACCTAATCACCTTCCACCAGGCCCCACCTCTAAATGATTAACCACCTCTCTGTACCATTACACTGGGATCAGGCTCCCATCACATGAACCTGTGGGTAACACACTCAAACCATATCCAATCTACAGCAGGTAAGAACAGGCATGGACCTCACATGAGACATGGCTGACCCCAGAGTAGCACACCTCAAAGACACATTCTGATTACTTTGCGACTTCGTTGAGGGCTGACAATGTCCTGACTGTACCATTTCCCTTCTTCCTTTTCCTTCCGTGGTGAATGGGTGGTGAATCTATTGATTATGTCATAAAGAAGAGAAGGAAGGAAGGACTACGTTTCTTACTTGTCTTCCTAAGAGTCCTCTTCGGGTTTGCACACTCAAAAGGGACACAGAATTTCCTAAAATAGGCAGTTTGTTTTTGGGCATGAATCAGTGCTCCTTCCCATCCCTCTTCTACACAAAAGTTGGCAAATGCTAAGTCATTATAGAATCATAGTTTCTGCTGTAGAATTATTAGAGATCATGTGTTATATCGATTATAATAAAATATGCTTGCAATAATGTAAATGCATTTGAGTAATCAATTGGAAACCACAACTCCTAGATACATACTATGTGGCTCTCAAAAGTAGTCCCCAAAGGAGGGGCAGTCACATCGGGATTTTGTTGGACTGCAGATAATAATTGGACCCTCCTGTAGACACATTGAATCAAAAATTCTAGAGGCGGGGCTCAGTAGACTTCTTAGTAAGTCCTCCAGGTAATTCTTAAGCATGAGAGCCACTGCTTCAGAGCTATGTTTCCCAACCTTTGCATATCAGGACAAGAAAAGACTGAATGATTATTATTGATTTATATGCTATTCCACATTAAGCATATGATTCTGCCAGATACCACGACAAACACCCAGAGCCTCCACCTGCCCCAAATCCTCTGGGCTGAGCAACAACCTGTCACCTTTTCCCAGCCCCCCAGGAGGGAAAATCTCATCTGGAGAAACTCTCACCATTGTGAAAGAACAGACATGTGAATGTCCCTGGGGCATTCTTTCTAATAATGAAAAATCGTCTGGATCACCATCAGCAGAGGAGAACAAATTGTTTCATATGTGCATTGAAGTATCATTTACAGATAGAATGAACCAGGCTACATATTTCAACACTGAGAAATCTCAAAGACCTAATGTAGAGCAACAAAAATATGTAGGAGATTAGGCTCATAGGATGATGTTTATATAATGTTTACAACATACTGAACAGCTGAACAACACTGGGTATTGTTTGCAGCATACACACAGACAGGAATATCAAGACATGCATCAGATGATAAGCAGTTACAAGCAGCTAACTCCAGGGAAAAGGAAGGAGGAGGATCAGGCAATGTGTATTAAAGGGGCTTCAATTATATTTCTTTGAAAATGTGAGTAACTAAATAAATAGGTTGAGATTTACCCGGAGAGAAAGGATGGGTATGGAAGTGTTTCTTAGTTGCTTTTTATAAGTTTTTGTACAGTTGAAATTTCTCATGGAAATTTATTTTTAAAAAAAGTAACAAAACTGCTAGCAAATTTCCTTTTAACCCAACTCTGCTATTAGCTCTTGGGCCTGCAGATTAAGTCCTCTCTTTGGGCCTCTGACTCCTCATTTACAAAATGGAGGCAGCGGAGTCCAGGGACCTCTGAAGTCCTGTGCCTCTGGCACCCTCTGTGACCTCTTTTGGTGCCTAAATATAGAACTCCCGGGCCCCTACTTTTCCTGCAGCCTCCTTGGACAGCAGCTCTCGTCCAGCTGTCCGCCCCAACAGCTCCCAGTTCACAATGGTCCCAGCAGATGGGACAGACACTAATAACATATCACAGAGCAGAAAGCACAGGACCTGCGTGCCGAGATATATTTTAAGGCAAAATGAATAAAAATAAAACCAGAAAAGTTTGGCACACTATGTAGGATTTTAAAAATGACCTTGAATTTATAAGCAACCTCTCCTTTGATGGGAGAGCCTTTTTCCCTCAGCAATGTATTTCACCCAGTAGAAGAGAAACTCAACGTCAAGCAATGCTCACTTTATTTCTACTTTGGAAGCATCAGCCCCACCTCCTTCTCCCCACCTCTGCATCACAGAGGATTCAACACCAACCAACTAGCTGACTTTTCCATGAAGGGAAGCATAGCTTCTCATTTTTCAAGAACTGATTCTTTTCCTCTCCCTCAAGACACAACTTAGAAAGGAAATTCCCTTTCCAAATAGTTTGGGGTTCACAGATTATTTGAATGTCAGTCATTTCAGTAACATCAACATCATCATATTGGTGAACTGTGGCTAACCAAGGTGACTAGCTTTGACTTATTATTTCCCACAAAATTTTGCAAATGCACAAAAGAACACCCACCACCAAGATCATCCATATCCAAGTTCTAATTTGCACACTCAATCAGCATACCAGGTCAAGCTGGTATTTTCCAAGTTTGTGGCTTGTGACACCCTATCATACATTTGAGGATTCCAGTTTCCCTTTTAGGCACATGGACAGTGTGATACTGTCAGAAACACATCTACAACTGACTGGCTAGGAACAGGAGGCAAAAAGTGAGCAAGCAAATCTGGTTTTAGCTCCAAGATGCATTTAGTCATTTCAGAAAGTCACTCAACATCTTTTGGCTTCAGTTTCATAATCTAGGACACAGAAAAATTAGATTTTGATATTTGTGGGCTCTCTCCCATCTTGGCAATCTTTTGATTCTGTGTAATGACAAATAAGACTAATTGTTCTGGCTTTGTCTCAGTCTAAGTTTTTAACTCTTTTCAATGAAAAATGATCAACTCCTTATGGAGTCCTGTGGATCTAAGCTACATTCAATGCAGTGTGTGCTTATTTCCATTGACTATATACATATATATGCATATTTCATTTACAGAAGTAAAAAATACACTTTGCCTCTCAGTCATACAAAATATGTCTAGTATGTGGCACAGAAAAGCATACAGTTAATGTTTGCTGAGTTAATCAGTACAATTGTTAAGTTCATACTACAAGAGGTTTAAGAACCTCCTGGAAAACACATATTATGAAAAAACTATGCATGGACTTCCAAGTTTTTCACACCAGTTCTGTTTCTCCACAAACCTAGTATGTTACAGACTGTGCTACAACAATTTCTCATTCAATCCTTGACCTGAGAGGCGACTATCTGCCTCCCATCACAGGATCACAGAACCATCAAGGGTCAGTCAAGACACTAAATCTGTCTTGGCCAATCTCAGTGACAATTTTAAAACACAAAAGACAGACACATGTTTTGTAAACAAACTTTAAGAATGTCATCCTTGTTCATCACTCTAACCACTCCTATCCTCTATTCAACATTTACTCACAACTTCCTACTTCTCACTAAATACACCCCTGGCATTTTATATTATTCATTATTATAATGATGTGCCTTTCTGGTGATTGGGAAACTGACTCAAAGCTAAAATAAGGGCCTAGCATGAGAATTACTCAGCAGGATCCATCCAGCCCTTAGTCTCATTTAGATAAATACAGTTGACTTTTATTACCTGTGGATCATTGACTTTGAGAATTGCTTCTGGCATTTTCACCAAACTTATTAACATATCATGTTATAAATATCAACTTCATAATCTTATAAGGGGGCTATTAGTCTGTTTGGTCAAGAAATGTAGTCCATAATACGTTTTGATTACAGCAAAGCATCTGATAGGGGAAAGACGAAACAGACTGGATGGCAGGACAACTAGTAACTAACTAGTTGAACAGCTGTCCCCAAAAAAGGTAGTGATGAGGAAGAGAATCTCAACTTGGATAGAGAATTCTGCAAAGGATCCTGGACTTGACCTTTTCCTGTTTCCAACTACTTACATCAATAGACACCAAAGTCCTACAGTGTGAAGGTGACAATGCATTGAGTAGAATAGAAGCTGTACAAAACAAAATAGATTTGGCAAGGTGAAGATATGGATCAACTTGAACAAATCTCTGACAGAGATAGGTTTAAGATCAAAAAAAAAATCCCAGTTACATTTAAAAAAAAAATGATTTGGTAGCTGGCCAGAATGAGACACAGGAATTTTGATTGAGAATATATTCGGCATAAAACAGCCATACTGTATGGCTATCTAAGAGCAGGTGCCACTTCCAGGTGCAATAGTAAAAAATAAGAAATTTCTGCAATCAGAAATAAAATCTCAAAGAAGTAAAGGCATAGCCCTGCTCTTCTTGGCAATGGTAATTTAACTCGACATTGCAGATGGATGTTGGTGTTTGAAAATTAGATACAAACTGATGTTGAACCTGAAACAGACAAATGTGTATTCAACTGATCCACTAGAAGGGTTGAGAAAATTCAAACTTTCCCATGTCAATTCAAAGTATGTTTAAAAAAAAAAAATATGTGCTTCAACTAGAGAAAGGAAGACTGAAAAATGACAGACAGCTATCTTTATGTTTTTCCAAAACAGTCTATGGCATGGAAATAGCCTTACTCTGACCAAAGAGGTCAAACAAGAATGATCTGGCACAATAAATGTATGGTATAGGCCTGTAAGATGGTGATCCCCAGTGTTGGGTAGAGGGACACTAGTCTGAACAAATGATCAGTGGGGTATTGTGCAGAGATTGAGGCATCAATGGGAGTCTTGTCTAAATGAACTGTAAATTTCCTTGAAAACTTAAAGGACAATCTACATGTTACCTACAAGGAAGGTATTGAAAAAGACTTCTTTGTGTTACTAAAGGTATCAGCAAGGTATGGTTTGAAGTTACCCACCCACCAAATTCATATAGACACACAAAAGAAAACATGAAATTTTTGTCGAGGTAGAATAAACACTAAAGCCTCATTAGCTCAGATTCCACCATTCGAAAGTTGTAATGATTCAAAGGGGAAAAGGATCAAAGTTTGCTATCTCTAAGAAAAAAATAAAAAAAAAAAATTTGTGAAGTAATTGATAGTGTAAATAAGATTCTGAGTGGAAAGCTGACATCTAAAGTGAAGAAAACACACCATTAAAAATAATTAGCTTATGATTTCTGCGCAAATAAGTCTTCCCCATTTCTCACTGACCCCTTCTTTACTTCAGGTCAGGTATTACTAAACAGTCATAAGTACTTGTTAGCTACACTTCCTCTAAATATTGTACAAAGTTGAAAATCACAGTTTAAAAAGACAAAATGTAGCTTTCATTTGAACTGGGCAGTCCTCAAATTTAAATTAAGTCCCATTAATTCAAGTTTTGTTTTTTAATTAACAAATGTTTTCATCTGCTTGAAAGGCAGAGTGACACAGAGGGAGCTGGAGCTGGAGCTTCCATCCGCTGGTTTATTCCCCAAATGGCCACAGCACCCAGAGCTGGGCCAGGCTGAATCGAGAAACCCAGAACTCAATCTGGGTCTTGTCTCCCACGGGGGTGACTGGAACTCAAGTATTTGAAGCATCCTCTCAGGTTGTACATTAACAGGAAGCTGAATCAGAAATCAAGCAGCTGAGACTTGAACCAGGCACTCTGCTATGGGATGGCAGCATCCCAAGAGGACTTAACCCACTGCTCCAAAGCATCACCCCTAAGTCAATTTCTTTAAGGAACCATTTGGATGATTGGATGACATGTTGCCTTGAGTTCCTCCTGAGCACTGACAAGAAGAAGGGTGCCATGGATCACTACTAGCCAACACAAGAAACTATTAATCAGAGAGAGATGAAAGTTACTATTAAGGGGCCGGTGCTGTGGCATAGCAGGTAACGCCACCACCTGCAGTGCCAGCATCCCAAATGGGCGCAATTTGAGTCCTAACTGCTCCTCTTCCAATCCAGCTCTCTGCTATGGCCTGGGAAAGCAGCAGAAGGTGGCCCAAGTGCTTGGACCCCTGCACCCACACAGGAGACCTGGAAGAAGTTCCTGGCTCTGGATCGGCCCAGATCCAGCCATTGTGGCTATCTGGGAAGTGAACCAGGGGTTGGAAGACCTCTCTTTTTCTCTCTGCCTTCTCTGTAATTCTGCCTTTCAAATATTTTTTTAAAAAAGTGAATATTATAAGCAGTCCAAAACTTACCTTAAAGGATCCAAGCAAAGCTAGAGATCACATCAGCTGGCTGAATATTACAGAAACTATGAGCCAGCAATCTCCAGGTGTAACCAAAGCATGACTGGCAGGTTGTCACACTGTGCATGTCACAGGTGTACAACTTGTGCAACTGCACAGGGCCCTGTGCTCAAAAGGGATGTACCTGGTACCATGCAGTATTGCTGATGTCTTAGTCTTAATTTTTCAAACCTGAACACCACAGATTATGTAGGTGGTCCGGGCGATAACCACATAATGGTGACTAAGACACAGAATACCAGCAAGTATATAAAGATAATTGAAAATGAATCTTGATGTGAATGGAATGGGAGAGAGAGCGGGAGATAGGAGGGGTGTGATTGGGAGGGAAATTATTGGGGGGCAGCCATTGTAATCCATTAACTGTACTTTGAAAATTTATATTTATTAAATAAAAAAATTTTAAAAGAATACAAGTAAAATGCACTTGTACTGGAAAAATCTAAAAATAGCTCCATTTATTAATGAGCAACAATATCCTGTAATTAAGACACAGCCTGTTGGGTAAAGTTATGAAGAATTACTTTGCTTGTTTAATGTGTAAACCAAAGATAATTCACATATTTGCTAATTGTTTTTCTCTGCTGCAGATGTGAGCTGTCAACCAGCAGAGCATAAGTATTCAAAAGTAATCAGCCACCATTTCAAATTCCATCAAAAAGTCACAGATCACTTGCAGAAGGCACAAGATTTTGGTACATTTTTTCTGGAGTTACAGATCAGTGATGAAGCAAATGTGCATTTTTTTAAGACAATAAAGCAATCTCTTGACTTTGCCATGGAAAATCAGAAGTAACCAAGAACCTTTAGAGCACTTCAGCTTCTCCCATAGTCTCTGGATGCGCAACAGCCAGGACTACATATGAATGAAGCTTTGCTCAAACTATTTTCTCCCTAATACAGGTTGTAAAATTTTTTCCAATTATGAACACACACCTTTTTATCCACATTTACAAGGCAAAAAAGTTACCATAACTCTAAATATCATAAATATAGTGTTGTGTTTATCACTTTCTTTTCCACTTCTGAATCTATTTTTGAACCCATGAGTCTGGAAATAAGGCAATCAGGTAGGACGAGTCAGGAGGAAGGATTAAATATGAAACCATCGTGTTTTTATTTTATAAATATTTCCCCAGTTGATGTCAAGTTCATAAGCAGAGTCTATTTTGCTCTTAAGACGTCACTTACTAGGACTCCACATTTATGTAACATCTATTCCAAAGAGCACAAATAACATCTTAGTACAACATACAATTTGCCCATGTAATAGCTCATGAAAATCAGGGGGCAATTGCATTATATTCATTTTAAAGGTGGTAGAAATGAGGTACAGTGTTCCCAGGATCACACACACTCAGAGGAAAGAAACCATATTTACCAACCATTTCTCCTTTTTAACATTTTCATATTATTAGAATCTTGGTGCAAGATTATTATGAAATGTATATATAGAGAAGATATTAGTTACAATGTAATTTCAATTATAAATCATTTTTACCTGGAGCTCTATGAGGTACTAAATAATTTTTAACAAATATGCAAATCAAGAGATTATATTTTCTTAATCTAATTGTGGAATTATACTTAAATTTAGCACTAGCTCACATTCCAGACAAAAAGAAAACTAATATAAGTGCAGTCTGTGATAAAAGCAGTTTACAAAATGAAATTATATTTTGATCTCTAAACCTACCTTGTAATAACAAAGCTTATAATATCTGGAAGAAGCCATATACAAATTCTAAAAGGACCATAATTCAAACAAAGTTTTAACCTGTAATTTACAATTCAGCTGACACTCTTCCATCAATCTCAAGCCTTTCGTAAGACAACGGTGGCCCTGTGGCACAACTTTATCACCCTCCAGGAAACTCGTCTTTGACCGGAGTCGTGACGTTTTACGTCATGATGTTGCGTCACCACGTGATGACGCTGTGCCATCACAACACATCATCGCATATTGACACAATGTCATGGCATAATATCATCAACCTAAACTTCATCAGCACTCCCTCAGCCTGGACCCAGGAAGCTCAAGAAAGTTGGAAAGTATCTGTTTGCTCCTGTCAACATTACTGGTCCAGCAACTGGACAAATCCTTCCCTGATCTAAAACTGCCTGGAGCAGGTGAAAGTGAGGATTAGTGTTTGAAAGCAATGGTTCCAGGGATTTTTTACATGAGGGTAGTTTTCAAGGGTTGTTACTCACTTTGCCCCATAAATGGTAACACTTAAATCCCATTTATTTTAAAGATAAATATTTCAAAGATCAGTCTTCTCTTTTTGAAATCTTATCCAGAGTACAAAATACAAAATCCAGAGTTCGCTCTGGTGAAAAAAAGAAGCCTAATCCTTGCACTTTTGCTTTGTTTCTCACCTTCACCATCTACTTTCCAGTGCTTTTCTTAACCCAGCACTTCCCTTCTGTAACATCTTGAAATGGCAAGTGACAGAGGGCAGGAGGAAGATGAAGTCAATTAGGTTGCTGTTATTTGATTTTGCTTTTGTTTTTTGAAATGCAAAGAGGCAGGCAGCCAGAGAGCAAGATCTTCCATCTGCTGGTTCATTCCCCAAATGACTGCAACAGCTGGGGCTGGGCCAGGTGGAAACAGGCGCCCAGAAGTGAAGTCAGGTCTCCTGTGTGAGTGGCAGGAACCCAAGTGCCTAAGCTCTCACTGGCTGCCTCCCAGGGTGCACAGCAGCAGGCTGCTCGAAACAGAAGCACAGCAGGGTAAGAACCCAGACACTCCAATACGGGTTTCAGGGGTCCCAGGCAGCATCCTAACTTCGGTGGCAAATGTCCAACTCTTTTTTTCCTTTTAATCAATAGCCCAAGCTTGAACAGATAGCTGGTAGATGAGCGAAGCTTTTGGTTTTTTTGGTTTGTTTTTATTTGTTGGGTTTTGTTTTTTTGTTTTTGTTTTGTTTTGCTTTTCCATAAACCGGGAGAAAGACCGACAGCTCACACCCATCTGCTGGTCCACCTCACAAATGCCAGTAACAGCAAGGCTGGGCTAGGGCCAAAGCTAGGTACCGGGAAAACACTCCCTGTCTCCCACTTGGATGTCAGGGATCCAGGTACATTAGCCAACATTGCCACCTCCCAGAGTCCAGACCAGCAGGAAGCTGGAGTTAAGAGCCACAGCCAGTAATCAGATCTACGTACTACAACATGGCATGAAGACATCTTAACCACTAGGCCAAACACTGGCTCTCCAGTCGACTGTTTGGAGACATTTACATAGGCTGGAGGGGATCTTCAAAGCTGTGATAGAGAGCCCTTTGCCATCACAACCTTGAAGATGAGCAGAGTCTCCATGCTAGCAGCCATTAAAAGCCTGGGCATTTGGATGTGACATTTATCTGAATGTTATCTGAATTAACTTGGGAACATGTCCAAGAAAAAGATGTCATAGTTACCAGTTCATTAAACCTAACAAGCAATCTGTGCACACAGTCAGCGTGATCTATCGCTGGTCCAGTCGCTGTGTGCCAGGCACTGTTCTAGATCCAAGGGCTCAGATCAAACAGAAGCAACAGTGTCACCACGAGGCACTCACAGGGCAATAGGGGAGACAGGTGAGCCACAGACTTCAAGACCATCTGCAAAGGGCTGTGACAACAGGAAGAGTGTTCTGGGGACTCAACAAAGGAAACAATGAGCTGAGATTGCCAAGAAGATTCTATTTCATCTTGAAAAATGAAAAAGCAAAGGAGAAAAACATTCCCAATTAAAATACAAAAGGTTGGACATATGAAAGACCCCGAAGTATTATTGGACTAATTCCTCCCTTTGCAGATGTTTTCTCAAATGATCTGTTTGTAAATGTGATTTTGAGGGGCACTGACTCACTCATATTACCGTAATCCTTCATCATAATTACGAACAGCCTCCAGATGACTAAATGCACTGCATCAGTGTAGTAGAGTTATCTTCTAGGAGAGTTTTCTATCCCTGAGACTAAATATGCTCCCTCCCTCTCCATAGCCAAATAAAAATTGGAAATCAAAGCCACTTGTGTTTTCTTGAAAGCATCTGACTAGCCACAGAGATCTTAGTAACTTCTCTTCTTGTTCGATCAGAAAAGCCCCTGCTGATGCTTTACTTTTTTCAAAAATAGGCATTGAAGAATATTTGGTTTTTAATATACTGTAGAAAAAACAGCCCCTCCCAACTGATGCTCAGTGCTTACATATTCTGATGTTTGGCCGCCCATGACAGCCACTGATATTGCCTACTGTTACCATAATCTTCAAGAAGTTTCTAAAAACTAGACAACAAGAAAAACTATAGGGGATTTCAGGCCCAAATGATTGGCCTTCATGTTTCTGAGAACTGCATGAAAGAGTCAGTCTTCAAACAAGTTTGCAAAATGTCATTTTCTAAGCTGGATATACACATGTCCCTTGAGGAATTAAGTGAGAAGTTAAAACTCGATATAATTTTTAATATATGATTTTAAGCTAGAAAAATATATACATATATTAACATATTTTAATAAATTATAAAAAGCAGCATATTAGCATCCAGACTCAATGACTACTAATAATGGCAATAACTAATAATTGGTTAGAAAAAGACAAGGAGAAGTTCCATATAACAATTCTTTCCTATGTATACAAAGCAAAATTTTATCATGAACACAATAGAAAAGAAATGATACAATAAGAAATTTGCTTGAACAAGTGATGTATCTTAGAAAATGGAAATGCAGATACATCTCAATTTACCAGGAGGCAACATCCCGATAAACTCAAAGTTAAAAATACTGTGAATCATGAATGTATTTAAGACACTCAACCTACCCAACATCACAGCTCAGTAACACAGGGCACTGCGTTGTATCCCCCTCGTGATCACAGGGCTGACTGCATGCTATGGCTCTGCTGTCCCCCAGCATTATAAGAACGTCACACTGAACATAGCTAGACTTGGAAGCAATCAAAAATCAGAATTTGAAATAAGGTTTCTACTGAAAACCTATCACTTCCATGTTACTGTAAAGTTGAGAAATTGTAAATTGAACTATGATGAGCCAGGGACCCTCTCATAAGCCAGAGAACACAGCGGGGAAGAGCTGCAGGAGATGGAACTCAGTGATACACAACAGCGGGCCTCTGAGGCAGAGAGCATCCTAACATAATTTCCTTAAGAATTCTATCTTTAAAAAAAATCCAAATCCAGAAGAAAAAGAGCAACATCAGAGGGGCTGGCACTGTGGCACAGCTGGTTAAGCCACCGCCTGCAACACCGGCATCCCATATGGGCACTGGTTTGAGTCCTGACTACTCCACTTCTGATCTGGCTCCCTGTTATTCTACCTGCAAGAACAGCGGAAGACGGCCCAAGTGCTTGGGCCCCTGCACGCATGTGGGAGACCTGGGTGTTGAAGCCATTTGGGGAATCAACCAATGAATGGAAGATCTTTTTCTCTGTACTAATTCTGTCTTTCAAGTAAAAAAAAAAAATGTTTTATAAGATTAGGAAATCCTACCTTTTTGCAGATTTATTCAGCTGTGTTCCTCTATTAATGTGATTTTAATACAGATAGAATGCAGTTTACAAAATAGATGCATGTGGCAAAAAATTAACTCAATTTCTGAGAGCAAAACACTTTGTAGCAGAATAAACAACCAAAATTTGTCTGTTTTTCAGAGTTCCATATATTGGCTTTCTCAAACAGGGACTCATTTCTACAAATCTGTTCAGTTATATAATATAGGTGGGCGTGGGAGTGAGAGTAGAAATGTTCCAAAGGTGTCTTTCTGCTTCCATATTCCATGTCTACCTTGTATACCCGAGATAGGTAAAATGTAGGTGTCTGTCTTACCTAACTATCCTCATAACTTTTCTTAGAAGACTTCTTAAGAACTTTTTAGATTCCCATGAATTGGAGCAAAGCAGTCTGCAGAGAGACTTTATTTGCCTGTGTGAATAATTTTCTTTAAATTACTGAATTCAGAATTCAGGGGAAGAGAAAGGTAAAACAACTCCTATTCATTAAAGACCTGGAAATTGTACTGGGCACTTTAAATAGTTCTTATTCAGTTCAGCCACATCTTTAATGATCTTAAAGAGGAACATAACAAATAAAAACCAATAAAACCACAATTGCTGAAAATAACCCGTCAGCTCATCACTTTTTAACAATAAATACATAAACGTTTGTAAGTGAGTCCATGAACTGAGCACTGTTATTTTGAAATCAACCCAACTTACCATGTTTTCACAGCTTTTGGGTATTCAAGTTTGTGGACACTCAGGCTCTGCCATGTCCCCCGGTCCCTACCCTATCACCTGGGTGTTCACTGCCATTTCTCTATTGTCTTTACTGAGCTTGTAGGCCTTATTGATGCCATCCCACCTTTCATTGTTTACTCCCAAGGACTCAGAGCTGTAGGTACTGAAGCTAAAAGGAGGCTCTTCCCACCAAATTCCATATAGGATATACTTGGTTTTTCACAGTACAGAAGTGGTCCTAGGATGTGACAAACGGAAAGAAGAATCTAACTGAAGTAGGAGTTGGTGAACCTCACTTTTTGATGCAGTTTCTTACCCTTAATTCTAGACTTTTCCTAAATTCCCTGCAGAGGGATTGAGAATTCCAGGGAGAGTAGACAATAATAGAGGCAGGGGACACAGGCGGCTAAACTGACAAAGCCCAGTTACACAGGAGCAGAGAATCCCAGCAAATCTGGGGAGATACACATGGTCAATAAAAGGTTTCACCAAGAGAGGAGCTGGGCTCAGTGACTCAGGCAATGGGCAGTCATGACTATTTCTCAAGGAAGGAATGGCATAATGACAGCAGAATTATGGAAAGACTCAGGTGGATGTTAGGGAAGCAGACCACTGGAATTGGAATCAGAGCCGCCATGACACGGCAAGCATTGAAAGCTGGGGCTCTGCTTCTGACAGGGGACACAGAGGTAACCAGGGATCAACCATGTTTGGTATCTTCAGTGGAATTTGAACTAATTGTATGCAAGAAATATTGCAGAGTACAAAGACATGCAGCATCAAAGAATGAGCCCGAGAGGTGGGAAGAACGTTGGGCTTTTGCCAGAAATGAGGATGTCAGGAGGAGGAGGAGGTAGTGGTAGTGGTGGTGGTGGTGGTGTGAGGGGAGGTCATGGAGGAGGAAACTGGTTTAATTCTAGACTGGAGCAGTTTGAGATGACAACAGGGTACTCAAGTGGATTTCTCATGATGACCATGACCCCTGTGGTTCCTGAGCCCACAGGGGAAGTCAGAAGTAGAGATGAGGGCACCTATTTCCCAAGAAGAGGCTCAGCACAAACTTTCCCAACACCTACTGAAATTCCTGATCAAAGGAACCAAACTCATTCATTTATTCATTGAACCAGCCCCCTCCCAAAAGTTAACTCTTTCCCTGGTGGGGGGGAGATGATGGGCTCTGTTGTTTCTTAGCAAAAGCTGAGTTTCAGAAAATGCTTGACATCTTTCACTACTCTGAAACTTCTGTAGAAGACCTTCAATTTGTCCAAAGATCAATCATTTGAAAAAGGGATGATTTCTTTAACAACCAGACTTGGCCTCAATGAAATCTCTTTCTCCACAGTGAATCCACTAATAGCTTTTTCTTAATGCTAATGGTAGTAAAGTCATCACATTGAAGACAACTTAGGTCATTTATCAGCTTACTCTCCAGAGCCCCAGGAACACCTGGTGATCACTTCAGTCAAACCAATCATTCACCCAACACAGCATCATGAATTATTTAGTAAAGGGATAGATCTATTACTTAATATAGTGCTAACCTTTTATAATGCTTGTACCCAGGGAGAGGACTAATCTCTGTGTTGCAGAATAACATATCAGGCCTTGGGTTTTGGAAGGAGCACTGTGACGCAAGGAATATCTAAACACATGCAATTATAAACCACATTATGCGAAGATAGTTAACCTTTCTGTAGCTTTTCAGAGTTTACAAGTCCTTTCTCAGACATTATCTCATCTGAGGCTCAAATCAATCCTGTGAGAGGGGGAGCTGTTTGATAGGTAAGACAATGAGGCTCAGAGAGGATCAAGGGTGGGCAACATCCAGCCCAAGGGCCGCGTAAGGCCCACAGAATCATTTGGCCTGTCCCTGTCAGGGCAACGGCAGCAAGGACTCAAGATTCACTAAGTCTACAGCAGGCTAATTTTTAAGCTGATAATTTTGCATGGCTGACAAATGATGTTGTAAATATCCAAATGGCACTTGGCAGAGAACTGGTTCCCCACTGCTAAGTGATTTGCCTAATGTTGCCTAGCTATGAAGTGGCAGAGCTGAGCTTCTCCACCCAAAATCTGTGCTCTGTCTCCTGCACCACGATGCTTTTATAAAGTGGTAAGTACAAACACCAACTGGCCTGGTAGAGCAGCCTCTGTCCTTCTCACAAGGCTGCCAAAGACCACCCAAGCAAGGACTCTGCTTACCTGTCTTTGTGGGCTATCTCCCTCTGGTGGCCAAGGATTCTCATGGAGCCCCTTGCCCGAAGATCATCACAAGCTACGATTGCTAGAGCAAAAACTCTCATTTTCTCATGAACCAAATCACAGTGAGCATGTCTGAAGCCTATACCCATCATCCCGCCACAAAGGAAGCCACACATCTGGTAGTAACAGATGCTGTATTCTTTTTTAGATCATTCTTGCCATGTGACAGTCCATATAAACAATTCTATCCAATCAAGAATTACTTTTTATTTAAAATTCTTAAAGGAAACTTGCCTCTCTGTAAGTTAATGATGTGAAATCTTGCTTTGTCCATTCAATATTTATCTTGATATAAAAACTATATAGGATATTCCTTATTAGTGCTCTCTTTCTGCCTGTGATGGATAAAAGCAATGCTTTAGCTCTACAAGGGGCTCTCGAGAGTTCCTCATTATGCTTAAATCCCTCCCCCCCGTTTTAAAGGATATTATTCCATTTTAAAGGATAGCCTTGGAAACTCATGACTGGAGCATAGGGAGATTACTGATGCCATAGACAGGAGTGTCAATTGGTAAAGTCAACAACAGGAGTCACTGTGCACTTACTCCTCATGTAGGATCTCTGTCCTTAATGTGCTGTACATTGAGATTTAATGCTATAACGAGTACTCAAATAATATATTTCACTTTGTGTTTCTATGGGGGTGCAAACTGTTGAAATCTTTACTTAATGCATACTAAACTGATCCTCTGTAAAAAAAAAAAAAGAAAAGAAAAGAAACTATCAACTCCCAACTTGACTCTCACTGGGATTAAACATGACAATAGGTCTGATCTGATTTCATCATCATTTAAAAAAATCATCTATTATTTTTCACTTTATGTTTCTGTGTGGGAGCAAACTGTTGAAATCCTTACTTAATGTATACTAAGCTGATCTTCTGTATATTAAGAGAATCGAAAATGAATCTTGATGTGAATGGAAGGGGAGAGGGAGTGGGAAAGGGGAGGGTTGTGGGTGGGAGGGACGGTATGGGGGGGAAGCCATTGTAATCCATAAGTCGTACTTTGGAAATTTATATTCATTAAATAAAAGTTAAAAAAAAAAAAGGATATTATTCTACATTAGATGCAAGCAATTAAAAGTGTCATTAGATAAAACAGATTTCTTTTATAGCAAAACTAAAATTGATCCAATTTAAAATAGTAAGTCAGGTTCTGTCTTTGCTAGTTAGATAAAGTTTTTTGTAACAAAATGATTTATTTTTGTCTCAAGTGTTATTATTTAAGTTTTCTACTTATGACTAACAGCTCTCCAAGGACCATGCAGAACAGGCTTTTAGACAAGTTCCAACAAAAGTGGCTGTGATTTAGGGAAAACGAGGGGAGGTCTCGCTTCTAATAGCACATATTTAAGTTACCATCTATGCCTGATCCCTTTAGACAAATGAAAGCAAACAGAGAAGACTGCTTTCCCAGTAAATAAAATATTCACCTTAACACGCTCAGTCTTGAGCCCTTCCGACTCCTTTCAACCCTACATACTAATCAAGGATAACCCCCAAACACCTGTTACTAACAGAATTCTTTCATGCGCTGAAACTTTAAACATTTAGAATTTGTGCTCAAAAGATGTGGGTGCGTTTGATAACCAAAACCGTATCATTCAGGTCAACTTGCAGCCAGGAACCCTAATTCAATTTCTTAACATACTTGGTAATAACCAAGGAGATTTTCACACTCAATAAGGCATCCCAGACCTGATGCAAAAGGGATTCCAGATACATTATCAAAATGGGGCTTGAAGGGAGCTGCCTGAGACATTAAGTGTTCCTGGGGCATGGGACTTCTGGTGCTAAAACCAGGACAGTCCTATGCAAGCCAAGTTGGTCATTAGTTTCAGACTTCAAGCCCAGAGGAGGAATTGCTCCTAAGTATGCGGAAAAGCTGCATTGCTGGAGCTGGAACAAAAGGTCGGGACTTGAGGCCTTCTGCTATGGCACAGGGACACTCAAAGTCTTTTACTAACCTCTGCCTCGAGACCACCCCATAGCACAAGACGGGCAAAACCTGCAGTTGGGGTACAGAGCAATGTGGGAATGAAATACCCAGAAGCCTTTGTACTCTTGGCTGTCTCCCCTTTGTCTTCCCTTCATTAGCCTCACCAGTCAGCTCTTCTCTCGTCTTCACTTACATCAGGATGTATGACGTTTTACTAGAGCAAGTATGGACACAGTAGAGCTCCCACTACAACAGTACAAGGATAATGACCCACCAGACAGATAAGGCTTCTCTGCTTTGTTGAGTGGAATGACTTTGTGCAGTATTAGAAACAGGACATACATGGAATCCAGCTTGAGTTTCTGTTAAATACTTTGCATTGGAAGACAACCAAGGTTCCTTTCCACAGGCAGCCCAGACGCAACACTATGTCTGAGAACCAATATGTTAAAATCAAAGAGTGGAAGGGAGAGGAAGTAGGAATCTCTCCCTTGTGCTTAGGAAATTCTTTCTTTGTAAAGATAGGGATCAACGCCATGCCTGGCTGCCAGAGTGGTGGTTGTGCAGTCAGAATAAGCAGATGAGAGAGCCCCAAGGAGAAGGCAGAACTTTGAACAGTCACCTCTTGCAACCAGAAGGTTCTTCTCTGAGAACTAAACAACAGTTAACACTCAGCACACTGACTGACCCAAGTAAATGAGCTGCTGGCATTCCTTGCAAATGAGCAATATTGTGACATGCTTAACCGTGTCTATTTATCCCATTGGTTGGATGTATAATCTTAACTGGTGTCATAACCTCTCTCCGAAAAACTTGCCTCATCTTAACACTTGACAGTGTAACAATTTTCAGTGCTTTTGTGGGAATGACATAAGATAGCAAATGCAGGATTCCAGGTCTGATACTGGATGTCTAGCAAATGCTAGCTCTTCCTTTTTTTTTCCCCCCTGACAATATGCTAACTGTAGATGAACAAATAAGTCATTCTCGGACTTGGTAGATGGTTCCTTATCACTGTTTATTACCAATCTCAGTAGCAGCATGGTGGGAACTAATGTGGTTCATTTTGTTTACCTTCTACATTTATCATATACTTCCAAATCTAAGTATCTTTTTAAAATACCATTCATCAGAATAAGCGGATGTTTGGTGGAGATGACCTCACAGTTCTTAAAAGTTACAATGTGCTCTTAGATGATCAACTCACCTACTCACCCATGTGTGCCTAACTGCACATACATTGGTTTCTAGACAGCAGTCATTATATACAATAAGCCCAATTCTAAGCATCTCATTATATTTGCCCTATAAATGAAGCAGTAATTTCTAGGTCAAAGGGTGAATACTAAAAGCTCCCCGAAGTTGATTTTTACTTATATTCCAATAAATGTTAAAGAGAAGATGACAAAGTTCACATCCATTTTTGCCCAATGATAACGATGATAGAAATCAAGTATTCTGCCTGAAATAATGTATACAAGTCAATATAGCCCACAAATCTTCCCTTATCCATGAAGGGATCCTTTAAGTAACTATAAACCAAGGTGCATCTCAGGAGCTTCTACAAAAAGGAAGTCTAATACAGAGATTATTTTCCTGAATTTTTATTTTACTACTGGTGAAAATTAAGAAGGATTACCATATGCCAAGGATTGCCTCAAGCACATCCTATCCACAATATTAGTTTAATTTTCACAATTGTTATGCTGAAAGAATTATAATATTCCCATGCTATGGATGATAAAACTAAAAGTTGGAAAATAGCTCTACTATCACCAATTCTGGGAGCTTGGGCTAAGACCTGAACCTGTGACTTTCTAACTTCAAAGACTGTCCTCTTTAGCCATTAAAAGATTAAAGGGAATTTTTCTTCTTTTTGGGAATGCTACAACTGCACCTGAAAAAAATGTTTTAAACAGTCCATTTCACCTTAAGTTTCTAACACCACTGAGTGATGTATGAGGACAGGCACCTTGCGTTTGTCCTTCAGATCGCCCAGTTTGCCTGCATGCCAGGGTCTGCAGGCTGTCCTTTGAGTCTCAGGTTTGGATTACTCTTATTATCACACAGAAAATAACATCACCTCCAAGAAGTTCTTCCTCCAGAGTAACTCCTTCAACTTTATGTAAGTGGTTTAAGCGAATGTCCTTTAATGCCGCCTTCATCACGGCTGGGGGGAAGGGGGCGGGGAAGCCACAAAGCTCTGAATTTTATTCACTTCAAAAACTGAAGCTTGAAGGATTTGAAAAAAATGTCCTAGTTTTTCAACTCAATGTTCAAAGGTTTTTAATGGTTAATTTGATATCTTATTCAACAGTGTTCCTTAATGAGCTTAAACTTGGACTTTAACAGACATGGTTTTCAGATAATGATTTAAGACCACCTCATCCTGCCTTCTTTGTACATTGATGTCATTAGACTCTAAGTCAAGCATGAAGGTGAACAGATATTAACTTAGGACCTTTCAGAGCTAGATTCTCTGCATTACCTACAACAAGCCTCCTTTATTAGACACTGATGGGGTTAATACTGGGCCAGATCAAAAGCTAGATAGAAATAACCCTGCCTGGAAACTCAGACATTTTTCCTATTCCTCCTATTTGAGGAGGTCAGCTCAGAGATAATGGGAAAGATGATTAACTCAAAAGAGAACACTGTCTCCAGGCATAGATCAAATTAGTAGATTAAAAATATGGTGACACAGTTGAAGTTCACAGTTGACTTTTTCTACTTTTTTTTCTTGCAGAAAAAAAAAATCAATTGGCCTCTTCTCTATTCAAGATCTCAAACTGAGTATCAGACAGCTGAAATTAAATATGGTAAAAAACAGAAATATTTTTCTTTCCCTTCAGAATTTTCCCTCTCCACCTCCACATGGTTGGTGCAACTGTTGGGACACCCCTCGATACTGCTGGTAAGTACCTCCAGAACTCATGAACTTCTCTCTAGTTCGTTTGATTGTTCAGTTCTTACTCAAACTTAGTGCTACTGCCCCACCCACTGAGACTTAGCAAGGTTAATGCTCTGTTTTGAGGGCTTTAGCCAAGATTATGCCATTATGTCAAAGTACTGTGCCTCCAGGATCACCTGCTCACTACCAGTTCCTCCAGACATCACGCTGTCCCATCTA
This sequence comes from Oryctolagus cuniculus, assembly GCF_051225735.1. Classification (NCBI taxonomy): domain Eukaryota; kingdom Metazoa; phylum Chordata; class Mammalia; order Lagomorpha; family Leporidae; genus Oryctolagus; species Oryctolagus cuniculus. The sequence goes on from NC_142869.1 coordinate 163,307,527, forward strand.
CATCCACGCTATCAATCCTGTCATCTCAGCTCAGCAAGCATTTTTCCTGACTTCATTTCCACCAGAATTGCATTTGAGGGTCTCAACAGGCTCTCACTGCCTAGACAAGCTCCCCACTCACATTTTACTGAGCCACTTCCTTTGCAGCCACAAAGACTTCCTGTGTGCTCACCTCTTCCAGCATGAAGCTTTGAGAGTACTGGCACGTATCCACAAAGAGTCCCACTGTCTGCAGAGTGAAGCACAGTCCTCTGAGCCTAGAATTTCAGACTCCCCACAATCTCGCTGTACTTCTGGACTTTTTCCCCAAGACAAAAACATTTGAAGTCTTTTAACCTTTATATCTGTGTATTTGCTCTCAAAGTGAATTACATGCTTCCTTCCCTTGGCTTCATAAGAATTATTTTGTGTTTTCATGTTTATCCAACAAGCAACTGAATGCTGAACTCTCCCATTATACTCTTCCTGTAGCATCTGTCTTAGTATCACAAGAATCGTAGGCACTCAGAAAATGATTAATAATTCAGCAAGCATCACTGAATAAATGAATGGAAATATGATTCTACCTCAAAACATAAATGCAAAGCATGTCCCTAGAGTGGTAAAACGGGGGCTTTAGAAATGAGAAACTCTAGATGTCACTGTAGCCCACCTGGTATCTATCTGAAACATTATTTTGAGGAAGTCCTTGAAGGGTGAGATAAGGTCAGATGCTCTTCTAGGTCCCTTCAGTTATGTGGATAAGAGCCCAGGTGCTTGTACATAAGCCACCCTCCTTTCCTGTTTCTCATCCCTCCTTCTTCAGAAAGAGATATTCTACAGAGACAGCTTGTAGAGGAAGGGAGGGGAGTAGGGGGAGAACAAGGAGACAGACATCCATCCATCACTGGCACAGCTGGAGGAAGACAGCCTTCCTCTGCCAGATGGCAGGAACAAAGTTCTCTCCACTCCGGGCCACTGAGTGGACCTTTGCAAGGGATGAAATTTCAAGAGACTGGAAAGACCTATTCAGGGGAAAATCGCTTAGCAGCTGAAGAGGGCCAGCCACACAAAAGGCCTCAGGACGGAAGTCCACTTGCCTATGGTTCCATCCAACCACTCACTCGAGCAGGATGAGCAAAGTAATGAACCGCGACTGCTAAGGGGACAGATGAGTCAGTGCACAGAACAGTGGTCTAAGTCCCCCGAGTGAAGCCCTGAAGATGGCCATTCAGGGCGTTTAACAGGGGCACAGGTGAGAAGATGAACACTTTCACAGGGATTCAGAGGCTGTTGTTCACTTAGAAGCTTCCACGTCCACTTTCAGGGCATGTCATTTTGTCTGATTCCACAGGCTGGATGGCTTGGTTTTCCGAAGGTCTATGAAACTAAAACTGACCCAGCAAGGATTAATCTTAGTAAAAGAAAAAAAAAGGCATGAAAAGTTGTTAGGTTCGAGCCTGATGAGCCACTCAACTCCCACGAGTCCTGTGGGGGCAGGGAGTGTGGGAGCACAGCTCAGCAGCCCAGTCAATGAGGGACAGAAGGAAAGACCCAGCCTGGGAGACGTCCTGAGTGCAGCCTGTCTTTCTGAAGACATTTTTCCCCTGTGCACTGCTCTAACAAGACAGAAAAATCCTGTGGCACATGACTCACTGGTTCTTAAATAATTTGAAGCTTCCATCAGGAATTTTTGCCCTTGAAAAAAAAAATTCTTCTACAGACAGGACTGTACCATTAAAAAAAAAAAAAAAAAACTTAGGTAACTAAAGGAGTGTTTTAATTTGTGTTTTCAACATGATAGAAGTTTTAGGAATGCTGGAATGCTTCACATAGAAATTGCTGTCATGTGTTTGGTTTAATAAGGCTTGGAAATGGAAGTAGTTGCTACTGATAAGCCCAGATGGCAATACAATAGTACGCTGAATGAATCTGATATTCCAAACAATATTGGACTTTCTCAATAGTAGGAGGTAGCAATAAAATAGTATTCTAATCGATTATAATCTGGACTTGGGCACCACTCATGGTAGTGGGGGAGACTTTGGGGACTTCAATGTAAAACAGTCTTTTTGTCACTTATGAAAATTTAATTCCACATAGTCCATTTTTTACATTTCTAATTCTCATTCATGCATCACATCTAAGCATGAAATTGTGCAATATAGGCAAAGGACAAGGACAGCAGAGGTCACAGATGTGTGTACTGGGAGGGAATGAGGTAGGGTGCTGCTCCTCCTCTGGGGCAGAGCTGCTGGGCTGTCCCCACTTGCCCTCTACTGGATGATGATTCTCTGCTTGGTACACCCAGCAGCTCAGTTTGTTGGACATCTGGGAACTGGCTCACGCTCACCGTTTCCACAATGCTGCACCATTTAATGACATTGGAAGATGGTTTTGAGACAGGACTTTTGAGATAACATAAAACACCCCTCCTATCACATAAGTTGCCTTGCCCTGGATCCATCCAGTCTGTCCTCTCCCCTAACAGGGTTGAGTGTACACAACCTGCCACCTGTGTGTAAATGCTGTACCAATTCCATCATCTTCTCAGATATGTGAGGACCTTTATTTCTGCCACAGTTCTTAATTCACTAATCCAGTCAAGCTCTGTATAGGACTGGGCTCTCTTGGTGGTACTCATCATTGTCCTATTTATAAACACTCTCCTGGGTGGGGCATTCCAATCATGGGCCAGTGTTACCCTTGGTGTCGTCTTCACCCACCCCCCTTGGACAGGCAGAGTTAGAGAGACAGAGAGAAAGGTCTTCCTCTTCCGTTGATTCACCCCCCAAATGGCCAAATATGGCCAGCGTGTTGTGCCAATCCGAAGCCTGGAACCAGGTGCTTCCTCCTGCTCTCCCATCTGGGTGCAGGGCCCAAGCACCTGGGCCATCCTCCACTGCCTTCCCTGGCCACAGCAGAGAGCTGGACTAGAAGAGGAGCTACGGGGACAGAACCCAGTGCCCCAACTGGGTCTAGAACCCAGGGTGCTGGCGCTGCAGACAGAGGATAAGCCAAGTGAGCCATGGCACTGGCCAACCCTTGGTGTCTTCTTAAAGGTCATTCACTGTAAGCTTTATGGTTTTTCCTTTCCTCTTACTCAGACACACATGCCCACCTTATATGAAGGCTTACTTTATTTTCCTAATGGTTTCCAGGGTGAGAAACACTGACCACAGTCAAGGTCCTAGTAGACTTTAGTGGAACTGGTGCTGGCAGCCAGCACCTGCAGTTTTACCAGGTGAAGCTTTAAACTCACTTGACAGGTTGCCCTGTCACTCATGGGTAACAATGATTTCCACCATAAAATATCACCACCTGGAGTTGTCCCCTGTAATTAGAGATCCCCTACAATGGCTTAGCTATTGTCCAGACTGCATAAAATGTGGCTGCCTTAGTTTAGTAAAATTAAACTGATTAACTGATCCAAGTGAAATTGATGGAAATACAGTAATATACTTACTTGATAAATGCATTCATAAATTGCTGTAGTTGAAATTTCAAATTTTTTGTTGGGGAGGTGTTCATAGGGATCATGAAGTATAATTAACTACAGGAAACAGAAATAGATTGTATCATTTGCCTTGAGAGAAACTACCATTTTGGATTTTGGATGGTATGATGTGGAGGAGGGAGTAGTGACCTAGGGAGCCTGCCAATAGTCTGTTGAAACTCATTTGTGGATCCTAGTCCAGTCCTGTTTCTGAAGCAGTTGCCAAGGGGGCTCTTCCTATCATGGGGGGAAGGGAGGGAAAGCATGCAAATAAACTAGCACAAACCAACCAAAGCTCACTGTGATCCAAAAAGGACAAACAATTCAACCACCCTGTGTCTCAAGCTCCCACTGGAGTTCAGATTGAAAAGAGCAGCACTGTACCTTATTCATCTTTATTCAACCCAATTGCACCCAGCAGAAGGCCTAACACAGAGAAAGTGCTAAGATGTGTATTGAATAAAATTGTATGGTAGCAAATACCACACTTTAAAAGTGTTAAAAGACTGTTTGAAATGCTTAGTCTAGTCAAAAGCATTGTGTTTAATAGATAGAAGCCTGGAAATGGTGGCTGGGAGACAGCCAGTTTGGCTAACAGACAGTTTGAGCGTCTGACAGCTGCATTTGAAGCAGAAATTGGTCAACAACTTTGCTACAGTATGGTAAAAGATTCATTAAAGCAGTCCTGAGTCCCAAACAGGGGTAAACCAGCTAAAGAAAAAACACAAAGGAAGCAAATGCATTCATAATGTTTTAACACACAAGAGCAAGAGAAGCTGTTTCTATTCCAGGTTCCAATCTACACCGAGAGTCCAGCCAACAGTCAAAAAACTAGGGGGAAAAGGAGAGTTTTGAGTTAACAATGAATAAAAAGAGTGAGATTTTTGGGTCCAGGAAAAAAAAAAAAAAAAAAAAAAAAACAGGAAGAAGAGAGCGAGCCCACAAGGTTGGGGCAGCTCAGAAGCTTCCAGAAGACTCAGGGAAGTCCAGCACCTGCTGTGGAAGAGTGTCCATTCCTTTGTTCTGTTCTTCCTGTGTCCTCTCATGGCAACACCCAGACCTTCATGATCTCTAAGGGGTCCCTGCAGAGCAAGATCTACCAGGGCCCCATCTCCCACTCCCCCTAGATCTGGTGGCTCACGGAATCCTCCTGCTTGGACGGAGCCCCGTGGTCCCTGCTTGCCCATGGTGTACATTCCAAAGCTGAGTTTGCCATGAGTTGATCTAGCCTGGTTCAGGCACCAAAAATTAACATCTCTATTAGCAGGGCCTTCCTGAGCTCTGTGCTTCTCATGGCTTCGTGGGATGTTGCAGCTGGAAATGTTTGAGGTTAGTGGACAACTGAGCCCCACCCAAGCTTTAATTAGGAAGCAGCCAAAGACCAAGGAGGGGAAAAGATTCCTGAGGTCGCACAGATTTGGAGCAATCCAGGTCAGAAGCACTGCCTCCTGACCCCCCAGTCCAGAACTGCGCCCACTCTGCACACTGTGTGCACATGCTGTCTTCTCAGTGGACAGCCTTAGTTATTCTGTATTTTCTTTATCCACACTATTTTCCCAAATATGCCTATGTGTGGTGTGGGGTATGTGTGTATCTGTGCTAAAACAACTTGAGCAATCTGGGGGTACCCACGTGCTTTCTGTGGCCCTCGGGTGTTGGGCCAGGCAAATGCCAGGGCTTTCATAAGTCACATTCCTCTAACTGGTATGTTCTTCCCAGTATAACCCAGGTTCCAAGTAGAGTGTCCCTCTACTGACATGTCTAAACCTCTTTTACTCCAGTATACATTCATGGGCTTCTCCCAAATTGCTGTGATTTCCAGAGCAGGTCCCAGTCTGATGGTTACCTGCAGCTTTAACTCAATTTCTAACCACCACACAGTTAGCTCCTGGAGTGAATTTGACATTCCCGGTTCTACCCCTTCCAAAGACTGCTACCCAAAACACAATCACCCACACAAGGCCTCTGTGCATATAAGAGGATGAGTAGAGAGGCAGTTTACACTAAAACCATGCAAACTGGCTGGTACACAGGTCTGCTTTTAAAGTGCTTTCCCCAGGTTACGGTTTTACTGACAGGTAACCTGGCTGGTATCTCAGCTTTTACTGTCCTCCTGAGCCCATCTAACTCTTCCTTCCCTTTCTCTTCTTTCCCTTCCTCTTCCTTTCAGGATTCCTTGGGGTTCCATACATCCATTTTACTATTAGAACAAGGTTTCTCAACTGGGGGTGATTTTGGACCCCTGGAGAACATTTGAAATCGTCTCAAGATTGAGATGTTGGTTGTCACTAGGGAGGGTATGCTGGCTACTGGCACCTACCAAGTAGAGGTTGAGGGTGCTGCTGATCAACCTACAACTCACAGAATGTGCTCATACAAAGAATACCTGGTCCCAAATACCGTAAGACTGAGAAGGCAAGAATTGAGAAACTCTTGAGCTGGAACAACTTAGCTGTAGCTAGCTCTAGTCCCAGATGCAGTTCTAGGCTCATGCAAATCCCTCCCACCGTTCCTAGAACGTGTCTATGGTTTATAAGATCATTTTTTTCCATCAGTTGTACCAACAAGATCCAGATCAAATGTCAGCTCTTTGCACCCTTCCCTGACCCCTCTCCCTACAGCTCAATGCAGGCTTCCATGGCACGTTTTACACAGCCATATTCTAGCCTCACCCACCTTGTTGGACCATAACTGCATAGGCTTTTAGCTCCTCTAGCACTGTCCCTAGCAGGAACAGACACTTCATAACCCTTGTGGGATTGAATTAAGTGCTCACAGAGCACTCCCCAGTCCTCCCCAATCCTATGAGCAAGCTTGGCAGTGCAGATCATATTGGCAGCCGAGAGCAATCATAATTCCTGTAAGGAAAGGCAAATATGCTGTGAGAACAACTTTACTATGATTCAAGGTATACCCTTGCTTGAAAAGTCCATGCACTGACCCTGTTAGTGATGATATCTAACAGCAACTGAACACAGCTCTCAGAGGCACCTACTGCCAACAGAGGACACCAACCAGATAACTTAGTTGCCATTCCAGTTTTTAGTGACCGGGTAGCGCAGCTTGCAATCTGCCTTCCATCAGGACTATTTTAAAGAAAGAGGTATAGCAGCCTATGTAAATATTGCTAGAGAACACAAATGCCCATTTTTCTAGACTGAGTAATGATAACTGGTACAATATTTTTAGAATTAGCAGTGATTTTCCAAAGCTTTATGAGCAGTTCAAGAAGTAATAGAACTTCCAATGATAACTTCTAGATAATCAATTAGTAAAAAAAGAAAATGATGACGCCCATATATAAGGAAAAGCATGTATAAAAGAAATAGAAAGCATTATCATCACATTTCTAATTAACCACTGGCCTCTCACTTTCCAGATATTGCATCAAGCCACACAACCAGGACATGGACAAGCACAACTGCAGTGATTACACTATGTAATTTGCATATTTTTTTAAATTAGTGATAAGACTTTTTTAAAGGATAGATATCACAGTATTTACTTTAAGACAAAATAAATTGAACATATTGAGGCGGGGAAGAGCAAGGTTTGTGGCACAGCAGGCTAAGCCACTGCTTACCACACTGGCATCCCATACCACAGCAGTGCTGGTTGAAGACTTGGCTGCTCTGCTTCCAAACCAACTACCTGCTAATGTGACTGGACAGCAGAGGAGAATGGTGCAACTGCTTGGGTCCTGTCCCCCAGGTGGGAGACCCTGATGGAGTTCTGGGCTCCCAGCTTGAGCATGGTTCAGCCCTAGCTGCTGCAGCCACTTAGCAGATCGAAGATCAAGATTGAGATCTCTGTCTGCCTTTCAAATAATTGTTTTTAAAAATTAGTGAAGTGGGGGGACAAAGGGTGACAGAAGCCATCTAGATTTTACATGATGCCTTCCCCATCTAAGTTCATACAACTGATATAGAACTGATGACCCTGTCTCTTGCCTCAGCTTCAACTCCCACCCTGAAGCAGATGCTGCCTACTGTAGACCCAGCATTTATTTCCCCTCTGCCTTGGTAGCGAATAGTATAGGTAGCAACCTGATGAATCTTGGTTTAGTCTAATCCAGTACTTTGCAACCAAAGGGGCCCTCCTATGAGTCCTGTGGACCAGGCTGGATTAGCTGCCCACATCCTAATCTATAGAGCTGTATATATAGGGAACTAAGGTTGTTTTTCAGCTAAATTAGAAATCAAATCGAGAGATTACCCTGGATGATCCTGGTGGCCCAATGTAAGCAACAAGTGTCATTAAATGGGGAAGAAAGGGGCAGAAGAGTCTCAAACAGAGAGAAGCCACCATGAAAACGTCTCAGTTGCTCATCACTGGATTTGCAGTTGGAAGGAGGCCATGAGTCAATACTGGGCAGCTTCTAAAGTCTGAAAGAACACACCCTACTGTATCCTTAACACATCTTATTTATGGCCCAGGAGACCTACTTTGACCTTTTGACATTCAAATCTGTAAGATTCAAAATTTGTGTGGTTTCAAGCCACTTTACTGGAAACACCAGCATAACAAACTAAGAAATCCCCTAACCCCAAGAACCAATTCTTTACCCCACAGTGGTGATATGTCCACCATGGAGAATGTATGATACTTGTAATTCAATTCCCCTTCCCAAATACTAACACGTAGTAGAGTTATGATGATGGATATTCTAGAAGTATCTGGAAAGGTTTGATTCTTTAAAAATAAGGTAAAGAAGAGCTCCACAAGGGGAACCTTCCCTTGTTTCTCTGTAGATGTCATCTACACGTTGTGCTTGAACCAGCTACGGTGAGACAATGAGGACAGAGGAAGGGAAATCACCTCCATCAGGCACTGACATGAGCAACCTTGGGGTTACTTTACATCCAGACTTGTGATGTAGGATGAAAGAACACACTGATTAATCTTGTCTTGCATCAAAAGCAGCTTCTCTTCCCCCTACCAGGAATGAAGTCAATCTGTCAATAATACACTCCCCACTAGCCATCCTCTCATTACCTGACATTTAATAAGGTGAACAGAGATACCTGAAGTGAAAGGTCTTTCTAGTCTGAGAGGTTTCAAGAATGAGATGCTAATTAGAGATGGATAGCAGACAGTTAAAAATCCCCAGAATAGCACAACAGGGAGTTCTTGAACTTATCTCTGCCCACATTACCAGCAGATTCTCTCCTACTCACCCCATCCTAAACTCCATGGATCCCATACTCTCGTAACACTCAGCAACTTGCCATAACAAACACATGCCTTACCTTCTCCAACTCTGTGCTGCTGAGCAGAACAGACCCTAACCCCTTCCCCTTGCTAATTCCTTCCCACACTTCATAGTGCAGCTCAGATGGCGGCTTCCGGGAGCCAGGACTGGCACCACCACCTTAATCCAGAGAGAATTAAATATTAACAACCTCACTTTGCTTGTGTTCCCACAGAAACTCAGGCACACCTTAATGCTGCACTTTAAGTTGTTCACATTAGTGAGATGGTATGAGTCAACATCTGTCTATTCAACCTGAACCTTAAAGGTACAAAGTGTGGTCTTCATGGATAACCCCGATACCTAGTACTGTCACTGTCCCAGTTATGAAGGGAGGAAAGGGAAGGAAAAGGGGAGAGAATATGAATATGGATGACAGCAGCTGAGTCTAGAGCCTGGATGAGACATCAAGGCTGACGATGCCATTTGGGGAGTCATCAGCATGCAGATGACAGTTCAACTAAAAGCTTGGCTGAGACTGCCAAGAACAGTCTTTAATTTACCAGTGGGGTGGGAAGAGGTAAAGGTGCTGAGGGACACACAGAAGAAGGAACCCTGCCTGCTACTGAAGGAGACAGTTTCTAGAGGAAGAGAGTATACGCAGGGCTGGACAATGCAGAGGGGGTCAAGAAGGAAGACAGAATATACAAAGAACGCAGAAATCTCAACAGTAGGGGTAGGCGTTGTGGCACAGTGACTTAAACTGCTGCCTGCATGTGACACTGGCATCCCAGAGGGGCACAGGTTTGAGTCCCAGCTGCTCCACTTCCCATCTAGCACCCTGCTAATGCATCTGGGAAAGCAGCAGAAGGTATTCCAAGTGTTTGGTCCTCTGCCACTGATATGGGAGACCTGGTTGAAGCTCCTGGCTCCTGTCTTCAGCCTGGCCCAGCCCCGGCCACTGTAGCCATCTGCGGAGTGAACCAGCAGATGGAAGATACTTCCTCCCCTTCCCTTCTCCCCTCTCCCCTTTCTCTTTTCCCTCTCTCTCCCAACTCTGCCTTTCAAATAAATCTCTTTTTAAAATCTCAACAACAAAACAATCCATTTAGGAAATGGACAAATGCTCTCCATACAGAGTTCTCAGAAAAAGAAACACAAATGGGCAGCAAATACATGAAAAAATGCTCAAGGTCACCAGCCACAGTGAGATGCCATCTCACTCCAAAAGGCAAAAAAACAACAAATGCTGGCAAGGATTTGGAAAAAAGGGGACACTTACACACTGTGTGAGGAGGATGCAAATTAACATAGCCATTATAGAGAAAAGGAAGAACGTTTTCCAAAGATCTAAAAATAGATCTACCATATGACCCAGCTATGCCACTTTTGCGTATGTTTCTGAAGGAAAGAAAGTAAGCCTATGAAAGAGATACCTGCACTCCCATGTTCACTGTAACACTATTCACAATACAGACAAGATATGGAATCAGTGTAGATGTCTATCAATTGACGAATGGATAAAGAAAATTTGGTGGGACAGGCACTGTAGTGCAATGAGTTAAGTCACTGTTTAGGATACCTACATCCCAAATCAAAATGCCAGGTTTCAGTCTCAGCTACTTTGATTTTGAGACAGCTTTCTACTAATGGGCATCCTGGGAGGCTGCAGATGACTCTAGTACTCCAGTTCTTGTCACCTATGTGGGAGACCTGAATGGAACGAGCTCCTGGCACTTTCCTTTGGCCTGGCCCAGCACTGGATGTTGTAGGCACTTTGAGAGTGAACCAAGGTGTGGGGAGCAACCCGGACTAGACTGAGTTACTGGAATTAAGACTTATTCTATGCATCTGCTCTCCCACAATATGGCGCTGGGAGAGGAGAAAACAGCTTCTACACAGCTGCCTCCAGTTCAACCAATAAACTGTAGGACCTACTCCTGATTGGAGGAGAGCAGCGTACTCGGCATGTGGGCAGCCGAGTTAGGATTGGCGGAGGAGGACTATAAAGGAGGAGAGAGACGGCATTCACCAGGAACATCTAAGGGGAACATCTGTGCAGCCCCCGAGAGAGCCGGCCGGCGGAGTGCCGCTCCCCTGCGGAAGTGGGGAATGTGGCCAGGGGGAACCGCCCTTCCACGGAGGTGGAAGGGACAGTAGCCAACCCGGGAAGAACCAGCAGCAAACCCGGGGAGGGCCGAGCAGACGAAAGAACGCGCAGGGTCCTGTGTCGTTCCTCCACGAAGAGGGGGAGCGACATAATGGTGCCGTGACTCGGATAGGAAACCTAGGACGGATAGGAAACCTAGGAGGGAAGAAGCAGGAAAATACCGGAGAAAGAGACTAGAGGAGCCTAGGGGAAAGCCGGACGGAAAAGGTGCCGGAAGAAGCTATTGAAAGCCTAGGCATAGACTCGGATACGGACTGTGGGAAAGAAGTTAGGATTTAAAGTGAAAGCAAGAAGAAACTTAGACTCAGATACGGACTGCAGGTTGAAAGTGAAAGTGAAACCTATAAGAAACTTAGACTTGGATACGGACTGTGGGGAGAGGCCAGGAGAAATGAGGGAGGAATATTGTTGGAAGAAAACTTAGGGAAACATACCAGGTAGAGAAAAATGTTAGGGAGGATGAAGCCGCGAGTGCAGGCCGAGGCGAAGACTTAAGCCAGCTTGGAATTCTTCAAGTCAGCCCGGGGAGCAAAAGGCGAAAATCTGGAACCAGAGGCAGAGACGTGGGCCGCCAGGTTGGAATTCGCCAGGTTAGTCTGGGGAACTTGGACTGAATGCCGGTGGTGGCGGAAACATTCGCGGAAGCCGCCGCGTGCAGAGAGAGCACGGGGCGTGAATAGATAGGGAATGCGGGGCTGGCGCGAGGCCGTGGTGCGGGCGTGAAGTGCGTGGAGACCACGGACCGTGCGCGCGAAGCCGAGCCACGCAGAGCCCGGAGCCCGCCGGCGGGGCGAGGCGCCGGGAAGCTGCGCAGAGCCGTGAAGCTGCCACGGGGCGGGTGCCGGGAAGCCGCGGGGATAAGAGAAACAGAAGTTTAGAAGTAAAATGAGAGAAATAGGAATGCTGGTAGATAGAAGTAAAATAGGAGAAATAGGAATGCCCGGAGATAGAGAAAGAGAGAAATAGAAAGGCCTCCCCACAATACTGCAATGAGAAGGCTTGGATTCGGTCTGCCTGATTAGTGAGGCGATGAGCACCTGCGGGCGGCTAGCAACTTACGCGCCGCAGGTCACCGAAGACAGGCACGAATTAACATCAATAAGGCCTCCCCACAATACCGCAATGAGAGAGCTTGGATTCGGTCTGCCTAATTAGTAAGGCGGTAAGCACCAGCAGGCAGCTCGACCAGAGTATGAGCTGCAGGTCACCGAAGATAGGCATGAACCAACACTAATAAGTCTCCCCCACAATATGGCAATGAGAAGGCTTGGATTCGGTTTGCCTGATTGTTAGGGCTTGTAAACCCCTGCAGGCAGAGCAGAGCATGCGCTGCAGGGCACCGAACACAGGCACGCATCAGCGCCTAAAAACCTCCTCACAACATGGCGAAGAGAGGACCCGGATTCGGTTTGCCTGATTGATAGGACTTGTAAGAACCTGTGGCAACTCTAGCAAGCAGAGCAGAGTGTGTGCCGCGGGACACCGAAGACAGGCGCGTATCAACGCCAAAAAATAAAAAGAAAGGGGGATCTGTGGGGAGCAACCCGGACTAGACTGAGTTACTGGAATTAAGACTTATTCTATGCATCTGCTCTCCCACAATATGGCGCTGGGAGAGGAGAAAACAGCTTCTACACAGCTGCCTCCAGTTCAACCAATAAACTGTAGGACCTACTCCTGATTGGAGGAGAGCAGCGTACTCGGCGTGTGGGCAGCTGAGTTAGGATTGGCGGAGGAGGACTATAAAGGAGGAGAGAGACAACATGCACCAGGAACATCTAAGGGGAACATCTGTGCAGCCCCTGAGAGAGCCGGCCTGCGGAGTGCCGCTCCCCTGTGGAAGTGGGGAATGTGGCCAGGGGGAACCGCCCTTCCACGGAGGTGGAAGGGACAGTAGCCAACCCGGGAAGAACCAGCAGCAAACCCGGGGAGGGCCGAGCAGACGAAAGAACGCGCAGGGTCCTGTGTCGTTCCTCCACGAAGAGGGGGAGCGACACAAGGTATGGATAATCTGTTTCTCTTCCTCTCCCTCTGCATTCCCTCCCCCTTCCAATAGACATTTTTTTAAAAAAGAAAATGTTGTACACATACACAATAGAATATTATTCAGTCATAAAAAATAAAACCCTGACATTTGCAGCAAAAAGGGAGGAATTGGAGATGATTCTGTTGAGTGAAATGAGTCGGGCATAGACAAGCAAATGCTATAGGTTCTCTCTCACATGTGGAAGTTCAAAAAATTAGCTGAGCTGAACTTAGAATAGTGATTACTAGGGGCTGGGTGGCAAGGGAAGGGAGTGAGTAGGGGTAGGGAGAGGTTGAACAAGGGGTACCAAGGCATAGCCAGGTTAGCAACAGAGTTTTGCATTGCATACCAGGGTCAGGTGGCTATACTTCACTGTGATGTATTATATACTGTATAAATAACTGGAAGAAAGGAGCTTGGAGACTCCAAACACAAAGAAAAATAAGGAAACGGGAAGGCTAGTAGTCTAGTTTGACTGGTTTATGCTGTATTTATGTGTTGAAATATTTTACTACATATGCCCTATTAAATGTCTATTCATATTCCATGTAACTCAAAAAAAAATTTTACATAATATTTTTATAGGGGGGAGTGGTGAAAAGGCCTTGGTCTCAGAGATAAACTCTAAGAAGGCAACCTCACCGGAGACACAGAGAGGAGCTCAAACTGCAGCAGTAAAGGAGGCAGGGAACCAGGGTCAGTGGATGCACACTGAGCCAACACTGCACGCTCAGGGGCTCACTAATAAAGGAAGAGGACAACGCAAGAGGCTTTCAAAAAGCTCACGGAAAATGTGCATCATGGGAGGAAATGCATGGATTTTAAAAGTCCCATGCCGAAATAAACATGCCCTTTACAATTCACTTCTTGACAAAGTTTTTGAAGCCCCTTCCTACCTATGACCCCTTTGCCTTTTTTCAGTCCACATTCACATCCACGTTCATGAAAGAAAGTTCGTGTTTTTACTCACTTTGGTCCATTCAGGAATAATCCATGTAAGGATTTTAACAAAAAGGATATGAGATGCTGTCTGTTCTGTCGGAGCTGGCTTGGCCGTCTAGAGACTGGGTACACGGTGCAGATTCAAGGGATGGGTCCCCTGACACAAGGAAAGGCCTGGAGCCAGGAAACCTGCGTCTTGGTTCCAGTAACTCGCTCTAAGAAACCACTCAGCTCCCTTTCTAACCCACTGAGGGTTCTCTGAACCCACTCCCTGGAATACAGGAAATAATGTAACCATTCAACAAATGTTTACCAAGTAGTTCAATGTGGGAAGCAGGTAGCTGAGGCTAGTTCTTCTAATGGAAAACTCTGACCCCTATTAGCACATAAATCTCTCCTGGGAAAGGTAACAATCTGAGCTGTTGTTAGTCATTAACACTAATGTGTAAATGTTTCCTCGGTAATAGTAATAACGGCAAATGTTTCCTAAGAGCTTACCGCATGCCAAATCCTAAGTTTAAAACCTCACGTGAGCTTTCTTTTTTACATTTGTATACTTATTTCAGAGGCAGAGAGACAGAGAACTCTCATCCACTGATTCACTTCCCAAATGGCTGCAAAGCCGAGACTGAGCTGGGGCCAAGCCCAGAACCTGAAACTCAACTCACACCTCCATATAGGTGGCAGGAATCCAGTAACTTGAGCCATCACCACTGCCTCCCAGAATCCACATGAGTGTGAAGCTGGAGTCAGGAGCCAGACCTGGGAATGGAACCCAGGTACCACAATATGGGACATGGATGCCTTAACAGGTGGCTCACACACCCATCACAATTTTCTCCTTGCCAACCATCCAAACAGACCACAAGAGGTAAGCAACACTGGTACCCTCAGTTTACAGATGAAGCAGGTTGGGCTTGGGGAGGTCATGACCTAATAACACCATCCAGTGATATCACTGGGCAAGTGCCATGGCAGGATCTGAACCCAGGCAGCAGATCTCCAGGTCCTGTAGTATCAGTCAGGGTTCTCTAGAGAAATGGAGTCAACAGGAATTGTTCCCTGCTCAGGGGAGTCCAGTCGCCTGCTCCAGCCAGACCTTCCACTGTTTGCATGAGGACCACCTACATCACATGGAGGTCAATCCCTTCACTCAAAGCCCCCTGACTTAAATATTAATCTCATCCAAAAGCTCCCTCACAGAAACATCTAGAATAGTGTTTGCCCACATAGCCAGACAACATGACCCATACAGACACAAAAATGTAACCATTATACCTGTGTCCTTAACAAAAAAGGCAGTAAATAACTTTTTTAAAAAATATTAGTTAACCTCCAAACATTTCATTTTCCTCACTTTGGTGAATAACAGAATTATCCAAGCCCCAGGCTTGGCCCCTACACCTGACTCTTCCTTCTCCCTTGCTCTGCATACCCCACTGCTTGAAAAGCCCTGTGGATTCTATTCCCCAACAGTGTTCCCATTTGTCACCTTACTTCCATCCTCACAACCACAGTTTTATTTAAAGCCTTGTCATTTGTTGCCTGGACTATTGCAATAACCTACTAACTCATCCTGCTGCCTACAGATAAATTGAGTCTCTCCGTCCATCTTTCAACCCACTGTCAGAGGGAACTCCTTAAGACACAAATCTGGCCATGCTACTGCTTTGTTTTAAATCCTTCGATAGCCCCATCTCCCTGGTTTGGCGTAAAGGTCCTGTGCAATCCTGTCCTCATTGATTTTCCAGTTTCACCTCCTGTCTTCCCTCTATAAATCCCCAAACTCCTAGCACCCCACCTTACAGAAAACTCTGCAGCCTCTTGAAATAGCAAAACCTTTCCTTGAGTCTAAACTCTTGCAAATGCTGTTCCTCTTCATTTCAAATGATTTTTTCCCCAAATCAGCTCAAACAGCATTATTTTATGAAAATATTTTCCTTGTGTCTCTGGGCAAAATAAAGGACTTTCATATCTGTACTCCTAGGTATGATTGTTTAAATAACTTCATTTTATTTCAATGCACAATTTTTCAAGCACTGTAAGTAACACCCCCTCTAGACCACAAATCCCTGGAAGATGATGCCGAGAGTTCTATCCTTTTTGATAACCTGAACACCCAACATCATAGAACCCAGATATGAGACCAAGTAGACTAGCCAAGTATTACAGAGATAAACATTCCAGAGTATATATTTGTGGTCCCTCCTTCCATAGTGGAAAAAAAAAGTGTTTACTGTCTGATAATGTAACAGGATTTTTAAAAAATCACTAAACCCAATTCTTTCTTCAGAATACTTTTAACAACTTTTGTCTTTCAAGGGTTTTTAAGTTTCCCAACCTCAGTGAAGAGTTGGCAACCAAGAAAAACATGGATTGGTAAAATACTGAAGAAGGACAGGGCTTAGCCTAGGCTGCCCCTTAATGACATTTACAAACACTTGACTTTTCAGATACAAACCAGGTTAGAGGTTGGGCTCCTTTAAGGAGACAAGCTAAGATGTGGGTAGTTATCTTGCTGTCTCTAGCAGCAGTGTGTTTTGAGTCCTGACGCCATGGGAGTACAGTGAGCAGCTTTAGGACCACTCTAGATCAATTTTGTTACGGTAATTCACGTATGAAAATACAGGGCATCTTCAACACAGGAAGATTAGCTTCATAGTTTTCCATGCTGTGGGGAGCAATCCGGACTAGACTGAGTTACTGGAATTAAGACTTATTCTGTGCATCTGCTCTCCCACAATATGGCGCTGGGAGAGGAGAAAACAGCTTCTACGCAGCTGCCTCCAGTTCAACCAATAAACTGTAGGACCTACTCCTGATTGGAGGAGAGCAGCGTACTCAGCGTGTGGGCAGCCGAGTTGGGATTGGCAGAAGAGGACTATAAAGGAGGAGAGAGACGGCATGCACCAGGAACATCTAAGGGAACATCTGAGGGAACGCCTGTGCAGCCCCGAGAAGAGCCGGCCGGCGGTGTGCCGCTCCCCTGCGGAAGTGGGGAATGCGGCCAGGGGGAACTGCCCTTCCACGGAGGTGGAAGGGATAGTAGCCAACCCGGGAAGAACCAGCAGCAAACCCGGGGAGGGCCGAGCAGACGAAAGAACAGCGCAGGGTCCTGTGTCGTTCCTCCATGAAGAGGGGGAGCGACACATGCAAACAGGATCACTGAGAATCTCGGGGATGTGAGGTTGTAACAGGCCATGGATTCTGCACATCATTGAAACAATGCCATGGCACAACTGTGTCACCACTACAGCATGGATGGGAAAGAAGGTCATTGTCAGGCCTCATTCACCTGGGCTGCCCTGAGGACAGCAAGCAGTGTTTCCATCACAAACTTACCCATGCTGGGCTAATGTGTGCATTAGCCACATACATGCTGGGCTCATGCATGCTGGGCTCTGTGTGAGAATCTCTATCAATGAGACAGTGAAGGGGAGACAAACTTTCCAATGACAATGACCTTCAGGAGACTGTTTCAGAGGGAGACCAGGGAAAAGGTGGGGGATGTAACCATGCACAGCAAGAGTGTTAGGAACCTAGAACCATAGATTTCATCCAGGGAACAGGTTCTTCTGGATTATAAAATTGAAAGAAGGGAGAAGGAGGGAAAAAAGGCATTCATGCCAGAGGCACCAAGCTAATTTCCTTTTCATAACTAAAATTTGGATACATGACTCTCTAAAGCAATCTTGAATGTTTGTCAATGAAAGACTTCCACCCTATGAAGCACACATTGTTTCCAATGCTTTTCTCTTTCTCCCCCTGCTCCATCTGCATGCACCTCCTCTCCCTTCATTACCAATGTCCTCCCTTAAGGTCCCTGGCTAGAACCAATCCCCTTATCTCTTCACTTGCTCAATGCCTGTGCCCCAATCCAGAGGTGATCTTCTCACCTTAGGGCTAAGCTCTTCAAGGGTACCAGTCATGTCATACCAGTCTTTGTGTCTCTTTCCCGTGCCTATCACAGCCCATGTGCAGTACACATCTTATCAAGTGTGATCAAGGGACATCTCCTGTGGGAGCATAAATAAAAGAAAACAGAACTCTGTTCTGGATCCACCTTCATTAATCAAGTCCTACCTCCAGCTTGTTGTTTACGAGCAAAGGAGAGAAAAGCTGAACTCACAAGTTCATGCGGCCGAGATCAAGACCTGGAGCATATGTTGGCCCACATGGAGGGCCTGATGCCAAAAGCCAGGGAGAAAACCAAAGTTTCTCCAAGGGAAAAATAAAGTAGAGAGGGGAAAAAAATCTCCAGTAAAGGGCAGGTGCATTAGCCACTCTGCTCTAGACCTACTTACTCCATCGGGTCTGTCCTTACTTAGCACCAGATGTGAACATAGGAACAGCAGCTGCAGCAAGAGGAGAAAAGAGCACAAAGTGGGGGGAGGGGCAGAGAAGAAGCCCCACCCCCTTTTCCACTGCAGGGTCTCAGCCTACAGCTGTCCCATGCTTGGCTCTGTTTGGCTGGATTCCAAAGTTTTATTAAAGATGACTAGAGATTTTCAAAACTGAAGGGAGACTTTTTGTAGATTTGGAAATGACTAGAGGAATAGGAGTGCAAGACCAAGATCCTAGATAGGAGGAGGGAAAACCTAGGTGATCACATATGTGAAATCAGAAAAAAGCAGTTGAACCTTGATTATATTATGCCAAGTGAAACAAGCTGTTCACAGAAAGACCAATATTACATGATTCCACGTAGATGCAGTATCAAAAATAGGTTGACTGATACAATCAAATGTGGCATGGTGGATGTAAGGAACTGGAGGAAGAGGAAAATGGGGAGTTATTCATCAATGGTCACAAAGCTTTAGCTAAGAAAGAAAAATAAACTCCACAGATCTGCTACACAACACAATATCTACCATCAATTATGTATTGTGCACTTAAATATTTGCTAATAGCATACATCAAATGTGGAATAGTTTATCACTAATAAACTAAGTAGATAACTAAAGAAGTTGCCATTTTAAAATAAGGGAGCTGTACAATGAGTCACTCCTATATAATGTGCCAGTTAGATTTATAACTTTCAAGTCAGCTTTTGCTCATAGGGTTTCCCCAGAGTACATTTCCCCCTTCAAGACTTATTACACTTCCTAGAAATCACTCAGAGAATTCTTTTTCTTTTTAATGGAAAAATGGGAAAGTCATTGATTTAGAAACCATAAAAAGAACTAAAATATCCTCCCTGAAATAAAGGATTTGGCCATGTTTATGATAGCCAAACAAAATGCACCAGGGTTCTTTCCTTTTGCCCTGGGCTTCTTTGACTGCCATTCAATTAGCAAGTGGTCAGAACTGACCCATTGCTGAGAAATCCTCATGGAGCAGTTCTTTGGCTGCTGTATGATTTGTACTATTTTCCCAGGTTGAACTCAATTGGTGATGGTAGTGGTGGTCAGAATCCACATCCTACTGCAGATAACCACTGAGCTGGTAGACAGAGCTCCCATCCATGAACATGAAGCCCCTGGGTTAAATCTTCTGCTGGGGGTAGGATAGAATGCAAGACCTTTTTCAAACTAGAGGAGAATGCCCTAGCAGAAGCCCTTTCTTGTCCTTGACTGCTTTGCTTGCTGTCATTTAGACAGAGGCCAAAACTATTTTTGACAAACATTATGATTCATGGTTACTTTTAGATCCATTTTTCAGGGAAATTTTGGCTACCGTAACTTAATTTAACATATGTTAATAGAGCTCTGCCATGCCCCAGGCACTGACAAATAAGACCAGGTTGCCGATATCCCCGAGAAGGTCAGTCTAGGTGGAAGGCAAAGATGTCAACAGACTGATGCCAGTGTGTGCAGTAGACATCTGTGGTTTTCCTGCCAGGCAGCCTTTTCTCCTTGTTCTAGAAGAGTACCTCAATTTAGCTTTGAGCAATGACTCCTCCCTGTGGCTTTGGCCATGTGTTTCAAGTAGGACTCATTCTGCTTTCTTCTTCGCAGGTCCAGAGATAGGCATAAAGTCAATGTGCGGCCAAAGGGAATAGCGCCTCTTGCAGGCCACAATGACAGTCACCTGGTACTCAGCGGAAGCGGAAGGGGACTTCTGCTGGAACAAGTGATAGTGAAGAATCTCCTTTCCATTAAACTGCTGTGTGGACTGAATGGTATCCTCCCTGAAAGAGATGTCCACCTGGAAATTCAGAATTGACCTTATTTGAAGTAAGTCTCCTCGCAAATATAACTAAGGCAGGAACTCACAGTGAGATCTTGGATGTGAGATCAACCTTAAATTCAATGATGAGTGTCCTTGTGAGACAAAGAGATGCAAATACAGAGCGTGGAAGGTGAGTTGACAATGGACACAGAGATTGCAGTCATACAGCTACAAGCCACGGAATGCCAATAACTGCTGGTAGCCACCAAAATCCAGGAGAGAGGCATGGGCTGATTCCCCCTCAGACCCTCCACAAGGAGCCATATCAAACATTTTTCACAACCAGTATGTGTGAATGTTTTATCTGTGGTTTGGAGTCATCTAGTATGTGGTGATTTGTGATGGTGGCCCAAGGACATTCACAGTTGCCAGGCTGGTAGCGGGCTGTCTTGCCACCACATGGAAGAAACCCGAGAGTAAGGCCAATGCACAAGGCAGCAAAGCCCACATTTGAAACAAGACACATGTCTATTGACTTCATTTTAAAATGTGGACCTAGAGCACCTACAATTGGATTTATCCCCTAGCTTGTTTAAGGTTCTGAACCCTAAATTCCTAGACCTACTCAAGTTTGAGTCCTGCCCGAATTAGTAAAATAAATTCTTTCTTTACTAAAGGCATGCACCAAGTGTTGCAATCACAGAAAAAGAGTTCAGCATTACTTAAGAAATCCAGGAAGGCTTCACAAGGAGGTATCATTTATGCTGGGTCTTAGGGAATGAAATCACCCCAGGCCACTGCTAATGCAGCATTTCCAGCAGACAGAAGAGAGCAAGCAGAATGCAACAGAAAATATTCAGGTTGCAATAAGCAATCTGAGAACAATGGAGTAGGGGAGAAAGAGAATCTAAGAAATTAGGCTGGGTGAAGGGAGGGCCAGGTGTACACTTAGCTCAATGGAGGGGCAACATTGCTTCCCACTCTACCTATCCCTACAGTTCTAGACTCAGCTTGCTAAGGCAGAGCACCAACTGACCTTGGGCAGGCAGGCTGTTGGCTCCTGGAATGGAGCAGCTCACTACATGGACAGGGAGGTCTGCAATACAGAGAGTGAATCACTTTCACCCTGTGACTGCAGCAATCCTGTGATTGCACAAGTTCTGCATAGGTCAGGAAACTGAGTAGGACATAGGGTGTGATGGGTCTTTGGGTAATCACCTGGTCTGACTCCAGAAGCTCAGAACTCCGTGAGTACTGAGAAGGGACATCACAGAGGGCTCAGCTCTTACAACATGGAATACATAGATCCTTTGTGCAGTTTATGTGTCTGAGTGGGTGGGCGCATAGGCATAGCCTAGGCATGGATCACACAGAGAAGGGTTGAGGCTGTGAACATGTAAGCCTTCCTGATCATCCCCACATACCCTGATGACAGAGATCTACCATGACCAACTTGAGTGTCACTCTGGGTTCCTAGCCCACCCACAAATGACAGCCACAGCTCCCTGGTCTCACCCAGCACACACCACTGAATATCTAATGAAGGTGCAAGCATTCCACCAAGCCACAGAGGCATCTTTCTAGGAACAAAGCTTTCAGGGAAGATATCAGCAAATGTTTCCCCAGGTGCATAAAAATGGACAGAGATACAAGAAACATGAACAAGAAGACAATATAACTCCAAAGGAACACAATCCTTCAATGTTAGATGGTAAAACTAAGGAAATTGACCAAATACCAGAATCATAATTTTGATTTTTTTTTCAAAGAGTACTCAAAAACACAGAGGAACAACTACTTGAATTAAGGAAATCCATACAAAACATGGTTGAGAAATTCTGCAGGGACAGATATATTACAGAAAAATCAAACAAATATTAGAAATAAAGAATTCAATATGCCAAATTTAAAAATGCAGGGGAAAGCCTTAACAGAATACCTGAGGAAGCAGAAGAATTTAAGTTAAAACACTAATCTTTGGAAATATCTTAGACCAAAAAAAGTTAAGAAAAACAAAGCAGTGTTTAGGATCTATGAGATGCCACGAAATGACCAAATATATATGTCTAAGGAGTTCCTAAATGAATGGAAAAACAATGGCTTAGAAAACTTAGTGAAATAGCAGAAAAAGTCTAATTTTGAAAAAGATATGACCATTAAAATAAAGGAAATGCAAAGAAAACCAAACAGACATGACCAGAAAAGATTTTTAGCATGACATGTTATAATCAGACTTCCAAAAGTAAGACATAAAAGAAAAGATCCTACAATGTGGAAGAGATAAATGCCAGATTACCTTTAAAGAATCTCCAATTAGATTCCTCAGAAGCCTGAATATAACCCTACCATACAACCCAGCCATCCCACTCCTTGGAATTTACCCAAAGGAAATTAAATTGGCAAATAAAAGAGATGCCTGCACTTCAACGTTTATTGCAACTGAATTCACAATAGCTAAGACATGGAAACACCCTAAATGCCCATCAACAGTAGACTGGATAAAGAAATTATGGGACATGTACTCTATAGAATACTATACAGCAGTACAAAAAATGAAATCCAGTCATTTGCAACAAAATGGAGGAATCTGGAAAACATCATCCTGAGTGAAATAAGCCAGTCCCAAAGGGACAAATATCATATGTTCTCCCTGATCAGTGACATCTAACTGAGCACCAAAAAAGAAACCTCTTGAAGTGAAATGGATACTATGAGGAAAAATGACTTGATCAGCCTTTGTCCTGACTGTTGATGTACAATGTAATACTTTATTCCTTTTAGTATTTTTTTGTTCTACTTAATACCATTGGTTGAACTCTTTAACACACAATTATTCTTAGGTGTTTAAATTTAACTGAAAAGTGACCCCTGTTAAATATAAAAGTGGGAATAAGAGAGGAAGGAGATGTGCAGTTCAGCACATGCTCATTTGGACTTACCTCTAATGGTAGAGTTAGAAACGTGCCAGGGGATTCCAATTCAATCCCATCAAGGTGGCATGTATCAATGCCATCTCACTAGTCCAAGTGATCAGTTTCAGTTCATAATTGATCTTAATGATAGGATTGAGAGCCAAAGGGATCACATAAACAAGACTAGTGCCTGCTAATACTAACTGATAGAATTAAAAAGGAGAGAATAATCCAGCATGGAAAGCGGGATACACAACAGACTCATAGAATGGCAGATGTCCTAAACAGCACTCTGGCCTCAGAATCAGCCCTTAAGGCATTTGGATCTGGCTAAAAAGCCCATGAGAGTATTTCAGGTATGGAAAGCCAAGACATTGTGGCAAAAAAAAAAAATGACCTAAATGAAAGAGCTCTGTGAGATCCCAGTGGAAAGAACAGGCCAAAGAAGGAAGTATCTTTCTCCGAAGTGAGGAGAGAACTTCCACTTTGACTACAACCTTGTCTAAATAAGATCAGAGTTGGTGAACTCAAAATGCTTCCATAGCCTTGGCAGCTCATGACAAGAGCCTTGGGTGATTTCTGACATCATAAATAAGAGTGTCAATTGTTAAATCAGCAACAGGAGTTACTGTACACTTATTCCCCATGTAGGATCTCTGTCCTTAATGTGTTGTACTATGTGAATTAACGGCATAACTAGTACTCAAGTAGTACTTTATAGTTTATGTTTCTGTGTGGGTGCAAACTGTTGAAATCTTATTTAGTATATACTAAATTGATCTTCTATGTATAAAGATAATTGAAAATTAATCTTGATGTGAATGGGATGGGAGGAGTGGAGATGGGATGGTTGCAGGTGGGTGGGAGGTTATGTGGGGAAAAAGCTACTATACTTCAAAAGTTGTACTTTGGAAATTTAAATTTATTAAATAAAAGTTAAAAAAAGAATCTCCAATTAGACTGATAGATTTCTAATCAGAAATTCTACAGTCTAGGAGAGAACTGACAGTCCAAGTCGCAAACACACACACACACACACACACACACACACACCTGTTGACCCAGAATATTGTACTCAGTGAAGCTCTCATTTATAAATGAAGGTGAAATAAAGATCTTCCAAGACTAATCTTGAGAGAATTTGTCACGACTTGGCCAGTCTTCCAAATGAAACTTAAGGATGTACTGCACATAAAAACAGAGAAAGACAATCAGCATCAGGAAAGAATGTGAAGGCAGAAAACCTCTTAATACAAAGGATGTCCAAATCAAACAAAAGGAATATTTAACAGAAAATGACAAGACCAAGTCATTACTTATCAATAACCATTCATGTAAATGGATTGAATTCTCCAATTAAAAGACACAAACTGGATGCATGGATTAAAATCAAGACCCATCAATATACTTCCTACAAGAAACATACCTTACCAATGAAGGTATCACAGACTGAAAGTTCAAGGATGGAAATAGATGTTCCATGCAAAAGAAAATAAATGATCAGGAGCAGCTCTCTTAATATCAGACAAAATAGACTTTAAGAAAAAAATTGCTACAAGAGACAAAAAAGGTCATTATGTAATGATTAAGGGATCAATTCAGCAGGAAGACATGACTACAGTGAATGTATATGCACCCAATGCTAGGGCAACAAGTTATTTAAACCAAATGTTAACAGATCTAAAGGGAGACATTTGCTCCAAAATAATAATGGTAGATTTCAACAGCCCACTGACACCAATGGACAGATAAACTAGACAAAAAATCAACAGAGCTAATCCATGTATCAACCAAATTGATCTAACTGATATCTACAGAACATTTCATCGCACAGAGAATACACATTCTCTTCTTTAGTGCGTGGAACATTGTCTAGTATAGATAATATGCTAGGCCATAAAACAAGTCTCAGAAAAATTAAAAAAAAAAAAAAACAATTGAAATCCTACAATGTATCTTTTCTGACCACAATGGAATGAAGCTGGAGATTAACATAAGAAACTCCAGAAAATATACAAACATATGGGAACTGAACAACATGTTGCTGAATGAACAGTGGATCAAAGAAATCAAAAGGGAAATCAAAATATTCCTTGAAACAAGTGAAGATGACAACACAACATATCAAAACTTATGAGATCAAGGAGGGAGGCGCCTTTCTCTGAAAGGAGGAAGGAACCCCCACTGTGATATGGCCTTGACTAAACAAGTTCAGAGTTGGTGAAAGGGGCTTCCATAGCCTAGACAGCTCATGGCAAGAGCCTCGGGTGATTGCTGACATAAATAAGAGTGCCAATTGTTAAATCAACAATGGGAGTCACTGGGTACATGCTCCCCATGTAGGACCTCTGTCCTTAATGTGTTTTACTATGAAACTTAAAGACAACACTACTAGTCAAACAATATCCTATACCTTGTGTGGTTGTGTGAGAGCAGCCTGTTGAAATCCTTGCTTAGTATATACTAAGTTGATCTTCTGTATATGAAGGTGATTGAAAATGAAACTCCATGAAGGGTGGGATGGGAGAGGGAGTGGGAGAGGGGAAGGCCATGGGAGGGAGGGAGGTTGGGGTGGGAACCACAACAATACAAAAGTTGCACTTTGTAAATTCACATTTATTAAATAAAAAAAAAAAAACACTTGAGAGGCCGGTGCCACGGCTCACTAGGCTAATCCTCCACCTGCGGTGCCAGCACCCCAGGTTCTAGACCCGGTTACTCCTCTTCCAGTCTAGCTCTCTGCTTAGGCCCAGGAAGGCAGTGGTGGATGGCCCAGGTCCTTGAGCCCTGCACCCGCATGGGAGACCAGGAGGAAGCACCTGGCTCCTGGCCTCGGATCGGCACAGTGCATTGGCCGCAACGCACTGGCCATAGTGACCACTTGGGGGTTGAACCCACAGAAAAAGGAAGACCTTTCTCTCTCTCTCTCTCTCTCACTGTCTAACTCTGCCTGTCAAAGAAAAAAAAAAAAAACCTTATGAGATACAGCAAAAAGTGTTAATAGTATAGTTTATATCAATTAGTGCCTACATAAAGAAATTCACAAAGTATCAAATAAATGACACAATGATGCAATTCAAGGAATTATAAAAACAAGAACAAACTCAAAATTACTAGGAAGAAATAAATAAAAATTAAAGAAATAAAGAAAATTGAAATTAAAATATACAACAGATCAGTTAAATGAAGATCTGGGATTTTTTTCCAAAAAATAAACAAAATTGATAGACTACTGGCCCAACTAACAAAAAATATAAATGGTAGGGGACCCAAGTTAATAAATCAGATTACAAAGGAGATTTTACAACAGTTTCCACAGAAATAAAATGAATCATCAGGAATTACTACCGTTATATGGCAACAAACCTCTTGAAAAATCTGGACAAAATGAATAGATTTCTGAACATATAAAATTTCCCAAAATTGAGTTATGAAGATGAAAACCTAAATAGACCAATATCCAAGACAGAGATTGAATCAGTAATAAAGATTATCCCAAAGAAAAGCCTAAGATGTCTTCACTGATGAATTCTACCAAACTTTTAAAGAAAAACTAATCTCAATTCCTCTTAAGCTATTCAAAAAATTTTATGGAAAAGAATACTCCCAAGCTCCTTCTTTGAGGCCAGCACATCACCTTAATTCTAAAACTAAGAAAATATACAACAAAGAAAGAGAACTACAGACCAATACCCTTATTGAACAAAGTACTAGCTAGTCAAATCTTATACATCAAAAAGATCTACTCAGACCAAGTGGTAATTATCCCAGGGAAGAAGGGATGGTTCAACATATGCAAACCAAATTGGAAAAAAAAAAAAGCATCTTTAGCTCAGATTCATAGAAAGCATGATAAAAACACAACATCCTTTGATAAAAAATTTACATAAATTGAGTACAAAAAGAACATAACTCAACAGTTATGACAATATATGACAAACCCACTGCCAGCATCATATTGAATGGGAAAAAGCTGGAAGCATTCTATTAAGATCTGCAACTGGACAAGGATGCCACTCTCACCATTAATGTTCAATGTAGTTCTAGAAATCTTAGCCAGTGCCATTAGGCAAGAAAAAGAAATCCAAGAGATACAAATTGAAAGGAAGAAGTCAAATTATTCCTGTTTGCAGATGACATGATCCTATCTATGGGAGAACCAAGACTCCACTAAGCGACTATTGGAACTCCTAAGAGTTTGGCAAATTTCAGGACATAAAATCCACACACAGAAATCAAGAACAGTTATATATACACAGTGCCATGGCTGAGATACAACTGGCAAGATCAGCACTATTCACAATAGCTAAAAAAATTTAAATATCTTAGGATACATTTAATGCATGATGTGAAAGATCTCTACAATGAAAATATAGAACATTAAGAAATAGAAGGCAAAAAAGCAAATATCTTCCATGTTCATGGATTGGAAGAATTAATGTCATCAAAATGTCCATACTATCCAAAGAAATTTACAGATCCAATGTGATCTCAATCAAGGACATTCTTCTCAAATCTTGGGAAAAACACACCTTAAAATTCATATGGAAACACAGAAGATCCCCAACAGCTAAAGCAATCTTTAACAATGAAAACAAAGCCAGAGGAATCAAAATACCAGATTTCAAAACATACTACAGAAGAATTATAATCTAAACAGACTGGTACCGGCACAAAAACTGACAGGTAAATGAACAGAACAGATAAGAGATCCCAGAAATTAATCCATGTGGCTACAACAACTAATGTTTTCAAATTAGCTAAAATCACAACAAATATTTTTGGAAAAATTGGATCTCTGCATAGAGAAGTACAAAACACCCTATATAAAAAACAACTCAATGGATCAAAGATCTACATTTAAGACCTGAAACCATCAGATTACTATAGGAAAACAAAGGAAACACTGCAAGACATTGTCATAGGCAAAGACTTCTTGGATATGATCCCAGAAGCACAAGGCAATAAAACAAAAATAGACAAATGGAATTACACCATGCTAAGAAGCTTCTGCACAGAAAAGGAAACACTCAAAGTGAAGAGGCACCAATAGAATGGGAGAAAATATTTGCAAACTATGCAACTGACAAAGGACTAATATTGAGGATCTATAAGGAATTCAAGAAACTCAATAATAACAATCCAGTAAAGAAATGGTCAAAGGACATGAACAAGCATTTTTCAAAGGATGAACTACAAATGTTCAACAGACACTCGAAAAAATGCTCAGAATCACTAGCCATCAGGTAAATGCAAATAAAAACTACAATGAGGATTCTCCTTATAACATTTAGAATGGCTATCATTCAAAAGTCAAAAAACAAATGTTGGTAAGAATGTGGAGGAAAGGGTACCCTAATACACTGTTGAAGGGAATGTAAACTAATATAATCATTATGGAAGCCAGTATGCAGATTCTTCAGAACTTTCAAAATAGATCTACCTTATGATCTAGCCATCACACTCCTGAAAATATAAAGGAAATGAAATCAGCATATCAGGGGCTGACACTGTGGTGTAACAGATAAAGCCACTGCCTACAGTGCAGGCATCCCATATGGTGTCAGTTGGAGTCCCAGCTGTCCACTCCCAATCAAGCTCTCTGCAATGGCCTTGGAAAGCAGTGGAAGATGGCCCAAGTCCTTGGGCCCCTGCACACACGTGGAAGACCCATAGGAAGCCCCTGGATTTGGATCAGCCCAGCTCTGACTGTGGCATCAATTTGGGGATTGAACCAGAGGATTCAAGACTTCTCTATCTCTGCCTCTACCTTTCTGTAACTCTGACTTTCAAATAAATCTTAAAAAATTAGGAAATGAAGAACAAGTAAAACTGAAAATAAAGAAATCAGCATGTGAAAGAGTTATCTGTACCCCCATGTTTACAGCAGCTCAATTCACAATAGCCAAGATATGGAATCAACCCAGATGTCCACCAACTGATGACTGGATAAAGAAAAATGTGGTATATAAACATAAAGGAATACTACTCAGCTATAAAAAAGAATGAAACCTTGTCTTCTGCAACAAAAGGAATGCATCTGGAGACCATTATGCTTGCTGAAATAAGCCAAAACCAAAGACAAATATGCTTCCTCTGATTTGTTGTAGCTAATATAAAAGAGTACAAAAAAAGACTAAATGTATGAGTGAAATTGACATTTTATAATTTGATTAAGGTTTACAACACTTGGCTATATTCCTGTGAAACACTGGTATTTCTACAGTTTATTTGTTGAACAATATATTTAGAGGAGTAGTAAGCCTGTGATTATAAAGTACATTGAAAGAATGTTAACACAAAAATTTAAGGAAAAAAACAAAGGGTAGAGGAGGATGGAGGGAAGTATTCTTATGTTCTTAGAACTGATTTCATGTATTTAGAGAACACAAGTCTATTAGAATAAAAATATTTTTTAAAATATTTACTAGGATCAAGTGTCTGGTAATAATAATAGAATTAAAAAGAGAATAATATGGGCAGCAGTCCACACAGCTCACTCATAGAATGACAATCTCTTTAAGTAACACTCTGACCTCAGTATCAGCCCTTAAGGCTTCCTGGTCTGGCTAAAAAGCCCATAAGAGCATTTCAGGCATGGAAAGCCAAGACTCTGTGGTTAATAATGTTCTACATGAAGGATCTCTGTGAGTGAGACCCCAGTGAAAAGAAGTGGGCATCAAAGAAGGATGTACTTCTCTCTAAAGGGAGGAGAGAACTTCCACTTTGCTTATGGCCTTATCCAAATATTGACTGAGTTTGTGGACTCCAAAGGCTTCCATAGTCTAGGCAGCTCATGTCAAGTGCCTCAGGTGTTCACTCGTGTCATACATAAGACTGTTAATTGCTAAATTAACAGGAGTTAATGTGCATTTACTCCCCATACAAGACCTCTGTCCTCAATGAGTTGTATTGAGAGTCAACTGTAAAAGCCAGTTTTCAGGTGTGTGTGTGTGTGCACGCACGCACACATGTGAGCAAATTGTTGAAATCTTTACTTAGTATAGGCTTGTGTGTACAAAGTGAATTAAAAATGAATCAATGGAGAATGAGAATGGCAAGTAGAGAGGAAAGAGGGGTGAGAGTGTGGGTAGGAGGGCTGATATGGTGGGAAGAATAACTATATTCCTAAAATTGTACTTTTGAAATTTGTATTCCTTAAAGATATAATTAAAAATATTTATCAGTGAGGCAGAGCAACAGAATGGGAAGTCAGGTGTGTGGAATCAATCTTCCATCTGCAGCTTCACACCCAAAATGGCCACAATGGCCAAAGCTTGGCCAAGGTGAAGCCAAGAGCCCAGAACTCCATCCTGGTGTCCCACATGAGTGGCAGGTGCCCAAGAACTTGGACCATCATCTGCTGCCATCCCAGGTACATTACTAGGGAGCTAGATCAGAAGACAGTAGCTGAAACTTGAACCAGCACTCATATTTGGGACACAGGCACTGCAAACATCAGCTTTAACCTGCTGCATCACAGTGAAGGCCCCTAACCTTCATCTTCTATTGAAGCTTTATTGGGACTTTGGGAAATAACTCACATTTAATGGAACATAGTCTATATAAGAATTTCTAATTCTACTTTGGTCAAGTCATAGTTTTGCATACTTTAAATGACAGATACACTAAACTGAGAGAATCAAAGCCCCCATTCCTTTGATTCAACGAACCCAGAAGTGTTTCCTGAGTGATCACTGTATCAAAGCACAAAAATGTTCATAAAATCCATAATGACTAACAAGTCTTAAAATGAATCAGTAACAGAATTTAAAAATAAGATGCGAGTTCAAAAAATATTTAGAACTATTAACAATTGGACTCAAAATTCCATATACTCCATAGAAGCCTCAAAACACAGCAAGAAAGATCTCCAAATGGATTTGTTAAAGAAAAAAGAAAAGAAACAGCATGGTTAACACTCACCTCCTTAGTTCTTTTTTACTGAAGCATCAGCGGGAGTAAATTTTGCCAAGAAATAATTCACCCAATGCCTCACCTGTGAACTATCCTTGCAGGTGACCCACAAAATCATTCTGGACACACCCACCCCAGTCTCAAGGCTCAAGAAGCATCCTGCTCTAGAGCAAGTTGTCTTGAGGTTTTGTTTCAATCATGCAGATCCCCATAGCAACAAGACACTACAGACTTCCAGGCCTGGGACCTTGTCTCTACTCATATCAATGCCAACTCACAGGGTTCCTGCTCTGATTCCCACTCTAGTCCAAGCCAACACCAACCCTTGCCTGGGGACCTGCAATAAATGTCTAACTCATCTTTTGGTTTCATCTTGCTCCTGAAATCCAGTTTCTGCACATGGTCTCATTCCCTCAAATGTACCATACAAATCTTCAAATCCAATCCCGTCAAGGGTTTTCCACTGGGTGAGAACAAGACCTACACTTCCAGTCATGTCCTCAACTGCAGTCCACCAAACCCTGGACAGCTGCCTTGCTGGCTGTGTTCTAGCCACACTGGTTTCCTGGCTATCTCTGAAGTGAACCATAAACATGTATTCGTTTCTTTCTTAACAAGGCTCAAGGTATAATTATTAGCTTGAATGTGTAATGGTTAGTTTTTCCTTTTTTTCAGTCTCCTCACTATAGTCTACGCCCCTGGAAGTCGGGGACCTAATCTGTGAACTGCCAGCAACTAGCATGGTTCTTACAAACTTGTAAGGGCACCAATCATGTGATAAATGAATGATGAATAAGAAAGCTCCCCGGGGGGTCTGGAGTCATGACTCTAAATATCAGAAGCTGCAGACCATTAAGATATCTCCCAGTCAGGAATCATGTCACAGACACTTGTAACCCGGGATGCTCAAAGCCAGCCGGAAGAGGAGCAACACATTCAGCAGACTGATCTTCTACCTGATTTTGTATCCACCCTGTCTGTCACACATAAAAGATTCTGCTCCCTAACCAGAGCTTTAGCTCCTCCAGAACTATAGATCCACCATCTGGCTCTGCTTCCCAGAATCAAGCTTAGCAATCTGGGTGTCAAACCTGGCTGTCGTCTACTTAAGCCACTGCTTCCATTTTGTGGTCCAAGCCTGGCCCTGAAATCTGTTTTCCTGGCTCTCTCTCTCCCATGTACCTTCCTGTTGTAGATGCATCCATACCCCTAGAACCAGTGTCTCCCAAGAACCACCAGGCAGTATTCAGTGAATCCTAACCCTGGGTAAGGTGCCACCCTCTGTTACAGAATGTCTCCACATGGACTGCTGGCCTGTCACTCTGCTCATCTCCAAGTCACCTGCTTCCTGATGGCCTGTCTCCGGGACATGAGTATTTCCTGTGTAACTTATTCACTCCTTCTACAAGTATTCTTAAAGCATCTCCTAGACCTTGCCTCTTTTTCAGCACTATGTGAGTACAACGATGAAAAATGTACACTGCCCACCCATTAAAGGAAGAGAAGTAATTAAAACACAAAATGGTAATATCTCACAGTGCCATAGAAACCGACCAAGACTTTGCAGTGACCCCTTTTTGTCCTCTATTTTGTCTTGATAGAATTTAGGATTGTTTTCCAGGCCCCTAATCTCTGCATCTCAAACCTGAGCAAGCACTAAAAACTGGATTGTGTTCCCTTCATTGGCTTCCCCCACATGAATTGGCTGACCACAGCCAGGCCTCCACTGGCTATGCCCTCTTGCGGAATAAACTTGCCTTTGAATGTTTGTTAGATGCTTGTTAATCCCTGCCTAGCCTATAAAAGAGAAGTCTTTTTCTCTGACATTTATGAGATTGCACTATTCTCTCCATTGTAATAGTCCTTCCTCAGAATAAAATCTCCTTATCCACGTCTGGATTTGTTTTCATTTAGTAGCACACACAGAGAAATTTAGTTGAGGAGGAAGGGCTGAAGTTCATAGAAGTCTTCCTCGAAATCAACCAAGAACAAGGAAACACCAGCCAGACCGCCCTGGGCAGGAAGTTATTCCAAGCTGAGAAGTGGTGTGAATTTCCTTTTGGGTTCCTACCAGTCCAGCTCACCACGTGGACCATAAACTCTAATGCATTCCTCCTTGCTTGATTGAAGAGAATTTTTCATCCCCCCTGCTGCTGGTATTGGTAGTAAACATCTGTACCTGGTGAGCTGGCCTTTCTCCAAGTCTAGGTCTAGGCCTAATCCTGTGTGCACACCCACACAAACACAGCTACCTTTTTTCAAATGTATGCCTCTACCCTCCTCCCTTTCCTCAGCCCCAGCATGCCACTGACACCTCCTTGAACTCCACTATCTCCAAAGCATCAGAGGGATCAAGTTGTGGCTGTAGCAGGTGCAGGTTCTCTCATGGACTCTCAGACTGAGGCACCTCACTGCATGGGCTAGGCTCAATTCCTGTAGCCCAGGAAGATCCGAGACATGTGAAGTCTTAGGTAAGCAGGACTGGAAGCCTCATGAAAGCAGAATCGAGGCTGCTTCTCTCAGTAGCCAGAACGGGGCTGCGGCACACAGTAGGAACTCACATTTCTTGAGTAAAGTGTGCAGTCAGCTCTCCTGCAGCGTTCCACCCAGCAGTGGACTCCCTCTGGTAATATCACCAGCAACACTGTGAAGGAGGCCCCCCCATGACGTCAAGCACACAAGTCTAGCAACGTTCTCTGAGCATCCCTCATTCCCTTAATAGCCCATTATGTGAATGCCAGCCGTGCGACACAATGCAAATGCGACTCCAGAGTCACGGGGCCCTGAATACCACCGCCCTGGACGTCTAACGGAGCTGCTACGAGAGGCATCATTTTTTTCTCACTGCTACAACTGCCAGAAGACATGTTTAAATCATGACTTGAAATTCCTTTCCCGACCAAAACTCTTCCCAGAGCTGTTAACAAGAAACAAAATGAGCTGACTTGAGTTTTACTTTCTCTCCTTTCCCCTTGCCTCCTCCCCCATGGGGCCCCCAGTGAATCATGAAATGGCTTTGGTCAGGTAACAATGAAAGAAAAAGCCCAGGACCTGTCACACATGCAAATGCTAGAGAATAGGGACCGTGCAGCACGATTTTGCCCAGGGACATAATCCTTGAAATAATTGGCACCTGTTTCAATCAACTATTCATCTTACACCTTTCTGATTCTATTATACTTGGGCCATTTATTTTTAAGGAAGCTGTAATTGTTGCTTAGTTGATAAGTTATGAAGTAAACTGGGAAATGCACTCCTAATTCTCAGGCCAACTCTTAAGACTTATAAAAATGACATAAATGGATTCTGATGTTTCCTCATTTCTGCAGAAACCTGTTTTAATGTGATGTTCTTCTATCAACACAGTAAAGTACAGATTGCACCTTAAAGCTCTCACCCAGTGCTGCAGTTTCTAAACAGAATGGATTTAACAAGGAAATGTCTTTGGAAAGGAAAATAATGTGATTTCTTTGGCACTTAGCACAAAGTTGACTTGGGCATTCAACTGTGAGGAGTACAAAGAACAGCTGGCATACCCAAGGGGAAATATAGCTGGCTAAGCTGACCACAGAGGCTGATCCCACAGGGGAAACTGGGTTGTTCAAGGCCCCAAATCCATCCAAAGGACCACTGCAGATGTGGGCTCAGTTCAGGCAAAATTCCATCAATCAGGGCTCATTCCAGCAGCCATGACTGGTCTAATAGATTAAATTGTAAAACCCCATCACCACCAAATTCCTGTGTTGAAGTCTTAACCCCTAGGACTTAAAAATATAACCTTATTTTGGAGATGGAGTCTTTGTAGATGTAATAAATTCAATTAAGATGAGATCATATTGGAATAGCCTAGGCACTCAAATGCAGTATGACTGGCATCTGTCTAAGAAGGAAATTTGTGCAGACATGCACACAGGAAGAACACTTTCTTTTAAGACATTTATTTATTTGAAAGCCAGTTACACAGAGAAACAAAGACCTTCCATTTGCTGGCTTACTCTACTCCCTAAATGGCCTCAACAGCCAAGGATGGACCAGGCTGAATCCAGGAACCTGAAACTCCATCTGTGTTCACCACATGAGTGGCAGGGGCCCAAGTACTTGGGCCATCTTCTGCTGTTTCCCAGGCATATTAGCAGGGAGTTGGTTCAGATATGGGTATCCAAGACTTGAACTAGCACTCACATTGGTTGCTGGCATTGTAGGCAGCAGCTTAACCCATTGCACAACAATGCTGGCCCCAGGAAGAACAGTTTTGAACATGAAGACAAAGATCAATCAGGGTTACCCTAACGCAGGCGAAGGAACCAAAAGATTGCCAGCAAACTACCAGTAGAGGAGAAGCATGGGACAGATTCTTCATCAAGGCCCTCAGAAAGAACCAACACTCCCTACTGCCACCCTCATTTCAGACTTGCAGCCTCCAGAAATGTAACACAGTAAGTGTGTGTTGTTTAAGCTGCCCCATTTGTGGCATTTTGTTACAGCAGCTCTAGGAGACTAACACCATTGGCAACCAGAGTAGGTAACAGGAAAGAGGTAACTTCAAACAGAGATCACACTGAAGTGACAGATGCTGGCCCTGCTAAACACGTGCACAGGAATCAGACCCTGGGACTGAATTCTTATTCTAGGCAATTCATATATATTCATGCCAAGTTTTCTATCTATGAATAGAGCGCTAAAAACTGAGAAATATAAAGATAACAAGCTCTCCAGAGTCAAGACCCCAGAATATACTAGGAGTCAATACACAGCCAGGTTTCTGGTCAATGGCTTCATGTGTGGGTCAGACTTTAACTCTGTGACAGTGCAGGCAGAGGATAGGAAACCCCACCCAAGGCCAGGATGTTGAAAAGGAGTAAGTGGTGTATCATGGTCCAACCTGGGTTCAGATCTATCCCTGAAGGATCTAGAGAGAAGTCAAGGGTGTGGCAGCACTAAGTTCAGTGACACAGAAAGGCTCAGGGATCACCCCAGGATGGTTAGCTACAAGGCCCAGCATGGAGAACCCATTCTAAACTCTGATGGATTTTGCCTGACTACAAACTTTTAAAAGCTTTTATTTAATAAATGCATTTTTCATAGGTACAATTTTAGTAATGTAGTTGTTCTTTCCCCCATACCCACCCTCCCACCCCAACTCCCATCCTACTTCCTACTCCATCTCCCATCCCATTCTTCATTATGGTTCATTTTTAGTTTATTTTTATACACAGAGGACCAACTATGTTAAGTACAGATTAACAGTTTATGCCCACACACACCATATAGAGTACAGTTTGAGAACAAGTTTTGAAGTTACTTCTAATGGTACAACTCAATAAGGACAGAGGTCCTACATGGAGAGTAAGTGCATAGTGACTCCTGTTGTTCCTTTAATGTTAACACTCTTATTTACGACATCAGTGACCACCTGAGGCTCTTGCCATGAGCTGCCAAGGCTACAGAAGCCTTTTGTGACCACAAACTCCATCAGTATTTAGACAAGGCCATAGTCAAAGTGGAAGTTCTCTCCTCCCTTCAGAGAGAAGTGCATCCTTCTTTGATGGCCCCTTCTTTCCACTGGGGTCTCTCAGAGATCCTTCATGTAAGATATTTTTTCGCCACAGAGTCTTGGATTTCCATGCCTAAAATGCTCTCACAGGCCTTTCAGCCAGACCAGGAAGCCTTAAGGGTTGGCTACAAACTCTTGCTCTGGGTTCAGACTCATGAATGGGATACAATTGAAATGGCTGACAAGGATATGAGTGATGCTGGGTAGGAATAATCATAGAAAACTAGGAGCCACTGTTGTCAGGGATCTCATTGCCTGATTTTCTACAATAGGATGCATCTGAGTAATCACTGGGTGAAGGAAAAAGAACTGTCAAACATTAAACATTTCACAAATATATACATCAAAGTTCGCAACATATTCCACATTCAATTGTTTGTGTTACCTTTTTTGTCATGAAGTTAAGTTGCTGTTGAAGTTACCAAACTTAATTCAATGCACACCATATTGTGTGCTCCCTTGAGCTTAAGATTTACCAACTGCTACCCTCCACTTCCTCATGTCAGGTCTTTTTGTTACAAGAACTGCAGGATGCTTTCTTTGGGCATAGTGTTCTCGAACAATGCTTTAGGCAATGCTCACATTAAGTATGTAATTAATCTGTAATTGTTTGTTTGCATCTCTGCATCCTTGGATACATATTGACCTACTAGAAAAAAGAGGCTATGCAGGATTCAGCTTCACATCCTCAAAGCCTATACAAGGACAGCCTGATACATGGTAGGTGCACTGTAAATGCTGGCTGAGCCATTTAATATTTAGAAGGTTTAGAAGGGAAGAGGAGTAAGCAGACCTGGTGAGCCAGTACTGATGGGTATTTAATTCATACATTCAACTACATGCTAGTATTATGCCAAGTAATATATTAATCATTCTAAGGAAAAATTCTAACATTAGGATTGCTCACTGCTAGGAGGTACAGAGTCAGTTCCAGGACTGACAAGTCTTGGCTGCATTTATTTTAATCTTAGTTAGACCTCAGCACTGTCTTCTGCTTGTTGGACAAACTGAATATAGGCTCAGGGGAGAGAGAACACTCCTGGGCCACCTATGTTTTTCTTAGCACCATTACCAATGGTGAGGCTGGGCTCCTAACAGTACAAATTGACAGCTGCCCAGAGTTTTTACCACCAGCCACACACTGCAATGTATGAACTCACTCAATTTGCATACAATTTTTATCATTCTATAAATGAGGAAATGGAGGCATAACACAATTAAGTTATTCAAGGTCCCCTTTGCTAGACTATGGCAAATATATGGAACTCAAGTCCAGCCAGTGAGAAGTTCTTTATCACTGCCCTGTGCTTCTAGGCTAAGGGATTAGGGTTGGGGCTGAATCTACAGACTACAGGCTTTTGTATTTGGCAGGATTAAAAAACATATGATTCTAAGTGACTTAACAGCATGGAAGCCCTTGAAGGTTCTCATGGTAGTTACAGAGTAGCAAAGAAATTGTGTAAGTCACACTCATTGTTGGACAAAACATCTCTGCCTTTCAGCTCCCAGAGTCTGACTTTGAGACTCACATTTTCAACACCACCATGAATCTGATGTTGATCTCCATAGAAATTCATGGACACTTTTGCTATGTGCCAAGGACTCTGCTGGGCAGTGAAGGGGTCCTTCCACCAAGGAAACCACATTCAGATGAAAGAGGCATACAGAGAAAAACAAAGGCATTACAGTCAGCATGGCAAGTGCTAAGTACCAGAATTTACAGGAAACTAAAGGTAAACAACATACCTCCAAGTTGTAGTGAAATCTCAGCTTTTTAAAAATTGCAACTGAACAGTCAGACCTAAGCAAAGACAACAGTCAGTTGGTATGCTAAGTATAATTAACAGCCAAGGATGTTAAGAAAAAGACTGAGGGGCCAGCGCCTCGGCTCACTAGGCTAATCCTCTGCCTGCGGCACCAGTACCCCGGGTTCTAGTCCCGGTCGGGATGCCAGATTCTGTCCCGGTAGCTCCTCTTCCAGTCCAGCTCTCTGCTGTGGCCCAGAAGTGCAGTGGAGGATGGCCCAAGTGCTTGGGCCCTGCACCCCATGGGAGACCAGGAGAAACACCTGGCTCCTGGCTTCGGATCAGTGCAGTGCGCCGGCCGTAACATGCCAGCCGTAGCGGCCACTTGGGGGGTGAACCAGCAGAAAAAGGAAAACTTTTCTCTAACTCGGCCTGTCAAAAAAAAAAAAAAAAAAAAAAAAGGTAAGACTGAGGGTTGAAAGTCCACCACAGGGGCTTGAAGAGCTAGTACTGAAAAAGTAGGTGGTCAACAGCCACTCAAAGTCCCCTTCTATGATTTTTCATCAGAATTGCCATATATAGATAACTGTGAATATAATTATCAACAAATCTGATCTCTTTCAAATATCCTATATACTAGCAATGATACCTGACATCCTTACAATTACAGCTTTGTCTTACATTGGAGGAAAAAATCTTTATTATCTACACTCCTTTCGTGAGTAACATCTGCTGCTACATAGCACTTTAGAGATTTTAAGGAACATTCTGAAGTATTTCCTGTGATGAGTCCTGACCAGAGGTTCCCCCAATGACAAATAAGGAAATTAATCCTCAGAGGAGATCAGTAACAGTCTCATCTTTGAAGAAGAGAGACTTAAAGGTCTGACTCCACGGTGCATTTAACTGCATCAAATTTCCATTGTTTACTGAAAACTTGGAATCACGAGTTCAAATGCATGTATTTCAAATAAATGTTATATAGAGCTGTTTGCTGTTGCACATTAACAGCTGCTGTTGCTACTTGCCAGTCACTGAGCCCTAAATATTATGAGAGGCCAGGGTGAAGAACAGCTTTGAAATGACACTATTTGATCAAGCTCTGGAGCAATTGTTAAAATCATATACACACTTTCTTTGGATTCCTCCAAAGCTGTTACAGGATCACTGCACCTGCAGTTCCAATTTGCAATTTCCTCAGTCCTCCTTTGAAGTTATTCTTGCCAATTACCTGGTGTTAATGTTAATTAAATATGATTTGCAATTTGAAATGTAGTGTTATCAATGGGACTCAGCTGTAGGAATATAAAGTAAAATTTTCAATTGAATTAAAATGTTTTCTTTCATTCACAATATTTTACAACATTAATACTTTTGTCAAATTGATTTTTTCCTGCTGGAAGTCATTTTTCCAAAGCAATGAACTTCGGAGGAGAAAAGCTATTCTTTATGTATTCTTTTCTTTTTTGTCACTGAAAATACTTTGTATTAATCTTAAAGGGAATCCATTTCAGTTAATAGAAACTTGGCTTTTGTTTATAACCCAAAAAGGAAAAATGTTTTCTTTAAAACGATAGGAAATTTTTTTAAAACTATGATCAGTGGGGACTTTTCCATTGTATACTAGCAATGAGATATGCTTTCCTTTACTGCTTCACCCTCACCAAAAATAAATCACCATCAATTTTTTGGCAAGGATCAATCATTTTATACTCAAAAAATGAATCAATTATATTGTTTTTGTATTATCATTTCAAACAGAATCTACTAATCCAATGAGTTCTATAGCCCCTTCCAATCCTGAGATTTTAAGATTCTGAACATACAGACAATAGTCGAAGCTTCCAGCATTTGCAAATTTTTTTTAAAATGCCACACAGAGTAGATTTGACAGATTCAGGTCTATCCTGTCCCCTGTAATGTATGCAAGGACGACTTGAAGCCCTGTCTTCTTCAATAAGCCATTCATAAACATGATGTCTGATTAAAGGAGGTGTGTCACCATTCTGTGCAGATCCACAATGAATATACAATGCTTTCACATATTCCTTTTATCTTCAAAGATAAAGCTTTAGCATCCTTGCCCCTTATAATGATAGTGATAGCATTAACATTTATTATCCTATCTTCTTTTAAAAATAGTATAATAAGGTAAGACAAAGAACTGAAAGAACCTGTCTAAAGACTTAAGGAAATCATTTGTTGAATCACAAGCTACAAACCCCAGAGCTTATGATGGAAAAGCATAAGTGAATATTATCAACCCCTTTATTACAATATCAATTAAATATGATATTGGATAATTCAAATAAGACAAATAGAGGACTATGGTCCTAACAAGTGAGAGTGTGTGCCTAACCATGCAGCAACCAAATGATTCACTCTCCATGAGGCAAGAGAGACCAAAGGGGCAAATGAAAGTAAATTAGGCTAGAAAGGCTTTCTAGATGTTCATAATTTTCCAGGTATCATCATAAAGAGAAGCTTCTTGGAAGTGCACAAAGTAGGGCAGTTGAACAGCCAGTACATACTCATTATCAGTGCCCATTTCACTCCTACTGGGATGCTGTTGACTATCTAGAAGCCTGCAAAATCTACACACTAGGATCCCATCAACTATTCTAATCTAGAACCATGAATTATCCATGTGGTCATTCCATCCAGCCAAGCAGTCACAATTGGAAGAGTCAAGGAACTTCTGAACTGGTTCCATTATGCACTTTTCCATTAACCAAATTCTGTCTACTTGGATGTCTCTCATCCTTACTGAGGACTTATCCTCTTGGCCTATCTCCCAACTTTGTCACTGGAAGCTAATCCCCTGAGTACACTCTTGACTCTCCAAGGAGTTGAACCATCTCCTAAAAGACACATGTTGAAAGACTACCCTCAGCACCTCAGAATGTAGCCTTATTTGGAAAGAGTCACTGCAGATGTAAGTAGTTGAGATCATACTAGAGTATGACAGTCTTTGATTCAACATAAGTTTCTTATAATCCAGTATCTTCTAGGAACAAAGGACTTAGACGTACAACAGAGAAGACAGCCACGTGGTGATGGAGACAGAGATGGCAGTGATGCCTCTGTAAGCTGAGCAACACCAGGGGTCACTGGCAAACCCAGAAGCTATGAGAGGAAATGAAAAGGTGTCCAACAGATTTCAGAAGCAGATGGCCCTGCCAACACCTTGGCTTCAGATTTCTGGGCTCCGGAGTTGTGAGACAATAAATTCCCATTGTTTTAAGCTACCTAGTTTCTGGCATTTTTCTATGGCAGCCTTGGAAAATCAAACTGCCCCCTCACAAGGCCACTACTTGATTCTCTGCCAATTTACCAAACACTTACAGCCATGCCTTCTGGCAAAAGTTCCTGTTCTCCCATGAAAAATGGCTCAACATCCTAGCATTTTTGCTAAGGAACTCATTCTATCATCTCCCACATTACAAACCATCTTCAAAGTACATTGAGAGACCTCCCATGACCACAACTCATCAAGAGAGGGCACTGCGCCTTACTCTCAGCATCCCCTTGCTACACCTAGGCCATTATCCCCATACCTTTACATCAGAGTCTCCAAGAGTCTAGCCTCACTCTACCTGTTCTGCTCCAGCAACCTCCATTCCCTCCTCCACTATCAGCTTTAGGGAATGAGCCTCAGATCCATGTGAGTTCCTGCTTGATTCCAGACCATTGTCCTTACTTCTGATTTCCACCAAGATATGTTCCGGCATCTCAGTTTGGGGTGTTCTTGACAAGATTCATGCCTTCCTCTGTACAACAAACTTCTCATTTCACCATCTTTTTTTGTTTATGGTATTTGCCTTCTCCTACTTGCCCAAATGTGGAATTTCAATTTCAATTTAACTTCTTATCCTCAACTTCTTCAAATTAGCTGTTAAGCTCTACACACTATCTTATAAATGTCTCTCAAGTTCATCTCCATGATCACTGCTCCCGTATCAGTCAAAGACAGTGGAATTAATGGCTTCTCAGCTGCTCTCCCCATCTTCCACTTCCTTAACACAATCTCAGGGACACAACCTGTGGATCCTTCTTTCCTCAGCAGTTTCCTGCACTACCTAGAAAATTGAGGGTTAAATAAACACTCTGATTTGAAATACTCAACTATGCATCTAATTGAAGCCTTTCAGCTCTATCTCCCATACCTCTCTGCACAAATTATGCTCCACTCAAACTGTGCTATTTGCTGACCCAAAACATGCTTTTTTGAGTTTTCCAGTAAAAATTCTATAGTCAAGAAACCCCCTAAGGTAACACTAACAACTAGGAAATCAAGGAGCTATTTCCTTTATTTTATCAAGTACCCCCTGTCCTTCTCTCCTTAAGGAACTCCACTATAGAAGAAGCATCATTGACATGCATTCATAACCACATAACCATATTTTTTTACTTTTATTTAATGAATATAAATTTCCAAAGTGCGGCTTATGGATTCCAATGGCTTCCCCCGCATAACGTCCCTCCCACCCGCAACCCTCCCCTTTCCCACTCCCTCTCCCCTTCCAATCACATCAAGATTCATTTTCGATTCTCTTTATCTACAGAAGATCAGTTTAGCATACATTAAGATTTCAACAGTTTGCTCCCACACAGACGCATAAAGTGAAAAATAATACATGATTTTTTAAATGATGATGAAATCAGATCAGACCTATTGTCATGTTTAATCCCAGTGAGAGTCAAGTTGGGAATTGATAATTTCTTCTTCTTTTTTTTTTTTTTTTTACAGAAGATCAGTTTAGTATACATTAAGATTTCAACAGTTTGCACCCCCATAGAAACACAAAGTGAAATATACTGTTTGAGTACTCGTTATAGCATTAAATCTCAATGTACAGCACATTAAGGACAGAGATCCTACCTGAGGAGTAAGTGCACAGTGACTCCTGTTGTTGACTTTACAAATTGACACTCCTGTTTATGGCATCAGTAATCTCCCTATGCACCAGTCATGAGTTTCCAAGGCTATGGAAGCCTTTTGAGTTCTCTGACTCTTATCTTGTTTAGACAAGGTCATAGTCAAAGTGGAGGTTCTCTCCTCCCTTCAGAGAAAGGTACCTCCTTTGAAGACCTGTTCTTTCCACTGGGATCTCACTCAGAGATCTTTCATTTAGGGTTTGTTTTTTTTTTGTTTTTTTTTTGTTTTGTTTTTTTGCCACAGTGTCTTGGCTTTCCATGCCTGAATACTCTCGTGGGCTTTTCAACCAGATCCGAATGCCTTTAGGGCTGATTCTGAGGCCAGAGTGCTGTTTAGGACATCCGCCATTCTATGAGTCTGCTGAGTATCTCGCTTCCCATGTTGGATCACTCTCCCCTTTATTTATTCTATCGGTTAGTGTTAGCAGGTACTAGACTTGTTTATGTGCTCCCTTTGACTCTTAGTCCTTTCATTATGATCAATTGTGAACTGAAATTGATCACTTGGACTAGTGAGATGGCATTGGTACATGCCACCTTGATGGGATTGAATTGGAATCCCCTGGTAAAAGTTTCTAACTCTATCATTTGGGGCAAGTCAGTTTGAGCATGTCCCAAATTGTACATCTCTTCCCTCTTATTCCCACTCTTATGTTTAACAGGGATCACATTTCAGTTAAATTTCAACACTTAAGAATAACTGTATTAATTACAGAATTAAACCAGTCATATTAAGTAGAACAGACAAAACTACTAAGAGGGATAATGTATTAAGGTGTTCATTAACAGTCAGGGCTATGCTGATCAAGTCACCATTTCTCATAGTGTCCATTTCACTTCAACAGGAACCATATTCACTCCAACTTCATTCTCCCCGATTCACTCCCAGACTTCTCCAAGACTAAGATTTGTTAACAGAAATAATGTTCTACTCAAACTGCACAATTTATCACTCAATAGATTTTCATTTCACTATCATTCCATTATTATCTGACTGATTTACACAGAGATAAGACATAGGAAGCTCATATTTACATCAAAATATCTTAGCAGTCCATGCTACTAAAGAGATTCAGAACAGGGTACAATTTGAGTTGGAAGAATATATAATCTTCTTAATAGGCAGACACTCCACAAAATGAATTTACACATCTTCTTCCCAATCAAGCTGAGGCTTTTAAAAACACACTACCAACATGGTGACAGAGATGTCATCAATGTTGTAGTAAGAGCAGCAAATGTTACAGAACTAATGAATTTTCATTAGAGTCAGATAATTTCAGAATGGGTTAAGTTGCTACCATTTGCCATTCCCATTATTATCATTGTCATGTAAAAGGTTTAATTTTCAGCTATTTTTGTTCTAGATAAAATCTTTGTCATTAAAATGAGGGATGATTTTGATATTTAATATATTCCATGGCATAATCTAGTGTGGTACTAATTTGGCCTTTTCAGTATTCTGCATATTAATTGACAATCCATCCCTCCTCCACTCCCCAGATAAGTGAGAACTGAAATAGAATGGACAGCGAATCAAGTCATAGAATACTGAAAAGATCAACATAGAAGAAACATGCTCCTCTCTAATCAGAAGCATACACAAGGCACTAAAATTACTTTCTCCCAATACTAAGAACCAAGATAGAAACAGGAATAATGAATGGCACCA
The DNA here is from genome assembly GCF_051225735.1 of Oryctolagus cuniculus. Taxonomy (NCBI): domain Eukaryota; kingdom Metazoa; phylum Chordata; class Mammalia; order Lagomorpha; family Leporidae; genus Oryctolagus; species Oryctolagus cuniculus. Next base: position 163,352,180 of record NC_142869.1, read on the forward strand.
TCTGAATCTTTTCATGTGACAATATTACCAAAGCATAGCAATGCCCCCTAAGATGTGAAAACTAAGTATTTCTTATTTTAGTCAAAAGAGTAAAACTGCACTCACTCAACTTATACAACAATGCACTTCTATCAGATTCTGTAACAACTGGCAAATTATGCCCTGTATTGAATTTTTCACAGTAATCTGTTTCATATACACAAAATGTGTTCTTGTCAAACAAAGTCCAGGATCATTACAGGAAACTTATTTCAACATATGCTCCAATTGTTTCCCCTTCTTGTTGAATCATCTCTGGTCAGAACTGTTACCAGCTGCTTACACAGTACATTAATCTTGCTTCAAGAACTATTGTTTTCATGTGAGAGGACTTTCTTATAATGATAAACTTGGGACTTTTATCTAAGATAATATAATTTTCCAGATTTTAAAATTGAATTGAATGCTTTGAATCACTTTTATAGTAATAGTGATCAAATTTAAAATTCTAAAGAGCAACGATTATGGCATCATGTACACTTAGAGCAAGTGTGAGCACTAGTCCTATTAAATCCATTAAACCAATCTATCCAGCAAGACCAGGCCTTTTCTACATTTTCTGCAATAGCACAGCCAAACATTAAATATGGTAAATATTGTATATAATAAATTTCCATGTTTTATCATGTACAAAAGAACACACCCCAGGCATCTGCAAGCCATTTAAGTGAAAATCTTATTTTGATATCTTTAGACTCTGTCCTTGATAATTATGGTTAAGCCCAAATCATTCCCATGATCTTTTCCCAAGTTGAAGCCTTCAAGAAAGACAATAAATTCATCTACATAATTTCTTCAAGTCCAAAATTAATGAAAATAGATAATAGGCACTTTAATAGATCCACAAAACATTGCAACTATTTTTATGGAAAAAACTAATACATTCTTAATCAGAATGATGATATTTAAATAATACGTCCCCTTCTACCTGTTAAAGCACATTGTTGGCTAATCAGCAACAAGATATGTACTCTGCCTTGGGCTTCTTTGCTCTGCTGGGATGAATTCACAACCTCATAGGTAAAGAACTCATCAGCATCTTGTTCTAACCAAGTGTTTACATCTTGCCCTTAATCCACAGTAAGTTTTAGAGATTTAGGTAAGAATAAAAATGCAAAGAGTCAAAATAAGGCAGTAAGAATACCACTTAAGTGTATAGCCATGGGGCCACTCCAGTATTGTTTTAAAATGATTATTAGTCTTAATCCCTCTAGTGCTGGACAGTAAATTCCAATGACCTTTTAATTTAATGACTTGCTAATGTAAACTTTCACCTGGAACAATCAAATAGTATGTCATTTATTTAAATTTGCAGGGGCTCTAACATGTCAGCCAACTCCCTCATCAAAACAGACAACTTTAAAAAATGCTTGCTGGTGTCAGGAGCAGTATTTCCTAAATTAGCAGCAAAGTGCCACCCTGATGGGTCTATGAACAACAAAATTATTGCTAGTAATCCATCTTCCCCCTAGACTAGACATCCGGGGTCGCATGTGTAAAGGAGGTCTGATTGTCCCATACAGATCAGAAAGCACCAATCAGACTTCAGCAACCTATTCCTCCAAATAACACGGTCTGATAAATATCTGCTTACCAATCTCCCTGGAGATCTGGGTGAAGGCCTCCACACCGCTCTCTCCATAGTTCCCTTCGGAAGCCAGAGTTGATACGTAATTCCATCCCAGAGCCGTCACAATGTCCACCATGGCTTGCGCCTGGTAGGAATCAGGCGGCACCACTCGAGAGAAGAAGTCGTACCTGGTGTTATCACTTAGCTCTGGGGCTGTGGATGCATAGCTGATTTGAGGTATCTGCAAAAGAAACAAACAGGTCATTTCAACCCACAAGGAACCTTGCAGAAGCATTACAGGAGATGAGGGGAAGAGAAGTTCTTGTCTGCACAACAAAGAACTCAGACATGAGACAGTAGTGGAAAGCCAGGTAGCAAGGTTTAATGAGGTAGGACATCTGTCAAAATGGATGGGCACTCTCTAGGCTGATTTGAGAGTGCCCAGTTATGCAGATGGGGCAAAGCATGGTTGCAGGTTTAATGAAAAGACTACACCTGACAGGTTAGGCATGTATCAGCAAAGGCCTGACAGAGAGCCCAGCTTTCATTCAGACTGCAGCTTCTAAGGGCAGTGTGCAGCTCTTCCTGATTTCTCTTTCCCACGCACCACTCTTGGTGTCAAATAGGTGAAATTCCTCCCAAGGTTACTACCCACTATTATTGGACTGAGAAGCCCACTTGGCCCTGGGTAGAGAGAATTCTCTTGGGAAGCCTCCCCTGGGGGTAAGGCTGGGAACACCTGTAAAGTTATGGCGTATGGGCAGGACTTTGTAGTGTAAAATACTGGGCTGCTTCCCATGCTTCTAAAGGCTGCAGGGTTTCTTTATGCGGGTGCTTTGTTTTCCTTAGGCCCCTTTCACACATGGGCTGATTTCTATCTTTGTACCTAACAGAAGGGAGAATTATCACAAGACTCCAGAAACCCAAACATATCAGCCTGAAGGGCCTATATGGTTGTGCGACCATCAACTTCATTAGAGTTCTTTTATAATGGTCTGAGGGCACACCATCAACACATAGTGCATATAAATAGCAAGACAGAATTTAGTTTGGCTTCAGGGTCCATTGTTGCTGAAACCAAAGCAAAACAGCTGTGCCTTTTGCTGTTGACTTTATTTGTTCTGTACATGATACATTCTGGTACAGAAATGAGAGGGAGATAAAGGTGTAGTATTATACATACATCAGAAAAGATCACTACTAAAACTGTCCTTGGCATCAGGACATAAATGCCATATAGTAACTTGAGATTTGACAATTTTAAGAGCATTTTTGTAAATTATTTTAAATTTTATAACTATATTGCCTAATCGATATAGTATCTTGAGTACCACAAAAAGATTTAGGAATGAGAGTGGGGTGGGAATCGGAACAGCAGTTACAATGCTGCTTGGGACAACTACATCTCATATCAGCATGTCTGGTTTGAGTCTCAGCTCTGCCTCTCATCAAGTTTCCTGATAATTCACATCCATGGAGGCAAAAGATGGCTCAAGTTCTTGAGCCCTTGCCACCAACAAGGGAGACCCAGACCGAGTTCCAGGTTCTTGGCTTCAGCTTGGCCCAGCCCAGGCTGTTGCAGGCATTTTAGGATTGAATCAGTAGATTGAAGACATATCATTCTCATTCTCCGTCTCTCACTCCATCCGACTCTGTCCCCATCTGTCTGCATCTATCTCCATCCCCGTCTGTCTCCATCCCCCTGTCTCCCTGTCCCCGTCTGTCTCATAGTAAAAATTAATTTCTAACATTTTAAAAATAGGGGCTGGCACTCTGGCAGTCAGTAGGTAAAGCTGCCACCTGTAGCACCAGCATCCTATATGGGTGCCAGTTCAAGTCCTGGCTGCTCCACTTCCAATTCATCTCCCTGCTAACCTGCCTGGGAAAGCAGCAGATGGCCCAAGTCCTTGGGCCCCTGTACCTCTCATGGAAGACCCAGATGAAGCTCCTGGCTTCAGCCTGCCCCAGCCCTGACTGTTGCAGCCGTTTGGGGAGTGAGCCAGTGCATGGACGATCTCTTTCTCACTCTGCTTGATTCTCCCTTTCTGTAACTGATTTTCAATTAAGTAGATCTTAAAAAAAATTTTAGAAATAGGTGTTGGAATATCCAACCATGCATCCTCCTCTGATAAACATCTTTCCATACCTCCCCTTTATATATATTTTCCTAAAGAATTTAATTTCAAAAATGTTGTGTCATATTTCCTAACATAAATAGAGTGAACTGCTAGATTTTTTTCTCAAAACCAGGAATCCTAGGGCCGGCACCACAGCTCACTTGGTTAATCCTCCACCTGCATCGCCAGCATCCCATATGGGCGCCAGTTCTAGTCCTGATTGCTCCTCTTCCAGTCCAGCTCTCTCTCTGCTGTGGCCCAGGAGGGCAGTGGAGGATGGCCCAAGTGCTTGGGCCCCTGCATGGGAGACCAGGAGGAAGCACCTGGCTCCTGATCGGCTTATCTCCAGCTGTAGCGGCCATTTTGGGGGTGAACCAATAGAAAGAAGACCTCTAACTGTCAAATAAAATAAAGAAAACCAGGAATCCTATGTAATTTCTCAATAATTTTGGAGGGTGATCTATGCACCTCATCAGCCTCTGCTGCCATGCTAGATCAAAGTCCAGAGGCCAAAATGACTCCAAACTCTAACTCAGGCTACAAGATTGAAAAAGCAAGCTTGACTTCCACATAAAACAATTAACTCTCTATCATGATCTGCAGTTAATGTCAGTGCTCAAAGAAGATGTCACAGAGGTAGTGATTCTACCTTCTCTCACAGGGTTGCATACCCTGGAGATCCAAGATAACCCATACCCTCTACCTGGATGATTTTCAATCCACATGAAAGCTCTGATTTCACTACTGACTTCTTTGGAAAGCTCTCAACATCTGGAAAAAAAAATTTTTTAGCAGTAAGCATAACAGCCAAGTTTAACAAAAAGAATACAGCTGACAGACCAGTTGGGCATCTCAGAAGAAAAAAAAAAGAGCCTGGATAACCTTTCAAGGTCTACAGAGTCCTCCTCCATATTGGGGCTGGTGAAGAAACAAGAGAATTCCCAAGATACAGAAGTCCCATTCAGCCAGCCGCAGAGCATACAAAGTCCCTGGAGCTCTCCAGGGTGCTGACAGATCCATTCAGCCTCTGAGTAGTTTGTACCAACCTATAGGTAACAATGGTTATTCACCTTAGCTTATTTAACACTAAATTCCTTTTAACCTTAAACTATTTAACCCTAAATTCCTCTTGGTCCCGTTCTCCTAGTGGGGACCCTGTTAACCTACTTGTCGACACTGTAAAAGCATGAAGACTATCTGACCTGCCCCTTCCTCTACCAGTTATACTGGCCTTATCTTAATTTTTTCCCTCGATTAGGCTTTGCTTTATTCTACAAGGTCTCCCCTGTAAACCTCAAGTTATGGATCATACCTTGGATAATTTCAGTTTCTTCTAGAGGACTTGAGAAAAGGAACCTTTTCTAAGTAAAATTTTCCCAAGGATCAAAGACCTTGGGGCCCCCATTGTGATATAGTAGGCTAAGCCTCTGCCTGAAACACTGGCATCCCATATGGTGCTGGTTGAAGACCTAGATGCTCCACTTCCAATTCAGCTCCCTGCTAATAGTCTGGGAAAGAAGATGGTCCAACTGCTGTGCCCCTGCAGCCAGAAGAACTTCAGTGCTCTTGGCTTCCACCTGGCCCACAGCCAGCCATTGTGGCCATTTGGCGAATGGTATCTGTCACTCTTCCTCTCTGTAACTCTGCCTTTTAAGTAAATAAAGTTTTAAAAAAAAGATCAATGTTACCTGCAAGCCTGTGTTCTAATGAGAGATTCAGCAGTTGGATTTACAATGCAAGGAGTGTGAGTGTGTGTGTGTGTGTGTGTGTGTGTGAGTGTGTGAGAATGTGTGAGTGTGTGTGAGAGTGTGTCTGAGAGTGTGTGTGAGAGTGTGTGTGTGTGAGAGTGTGTGAGTGTGTGTGTCGGAGGGAGGGAGGGAGGGATGATGGGGAATAGAGGAAATTCTACAGCACATGCTATGGCTCCATACCATACCCTGGTTCTATTTGAAGGCTTCATCCTCCCACTTCCTTAGTTACTCAAAGTCCAGTGGTAAAATTCCTTACACATCCCCCTCCCTTCCTATAGTAATGAGCCACCCCTTTCTAAAAAAGAACAGAAAGTGTGAAAACTGAGTGTTTGAAACCAAAACTAATTATCTCAAATTACTACCTTCAGTCAGTCACTTCCAGGGCTGTTTAATTAGCAGTCATCATCATGTTTAGGATTAATTAAACAGGTGTAAAGGTTATATAAAATAAAAGTGCAGATAGAAGATGGCTGTTTGATTAATTCAGTAATTGACTTTCTCCCCAAAGTCTTAAAGAGTTTTGTCTTTTCAGATCAGTGTGCAGGATATAAATGTGAGAGTATGTGTTTGTATCTTGATTTGTTCACTTTTTGCTATGTTGCACTGCCCAATAGTACACATTAGGGTATACTGATAGTATTTCAAGGCAACTTTTCATGTTGTCACAAAGTCACAGCCCATTGTTGTTTTATTGTGGTAAACCACTAAGCATTGGCTCATTAAGCATTTTAATTTCTGTGCTAAAATCTCCAATATTTCTGCTATGCTCAAATTAAATCCCTACTGTCAATAGACATGGAATTTAAGATTTCATGCTTATTTTCAAATCTACACACAACACATCCCTTAACCCTGTGTTTTTCATCAATCGGAAACATCAACAAAATGATAGGTAAGTGAGAAAAGGGAAAAAAAAAGTAGAAGGAAAGGAAAACATACTGAGGGAAGAAGGTATTAAAGCATCTTTCATCAGTTACACCATTTTCCTAAAGAAATATCCTTAACATACATCTTTTAACTCTAATTTTCTAGTTTAAAGGACAAAACCCAAACTCTTTGGTCTGGGTCCAAAGCCCATTACACTCTGTCCCACCCTACTTCCTTGCCTGTTACCTTCTCTCCATACTCTGACCGCATCTGTCCCCTTGCCCATGCTGATCCCTGCACAGAGACATGATCTGCTCTCCTCCTCCTCCACCTCCTGATCATTTACACCCACTCAAAATCCACCTGAGAAGTCACCTCCTTGCCAGGATGCTTTGACTTACTGCCAGGCTAAGCTATCTTTTTGCTGTTCCTCACTCCCAGAGATCCATCATCTGGCCTCAGAATCACGACTGCCTGCTGGGTTGTGTCCCTCTCAGGACTAAACAAGGCCTTGCTTATTTGGTACCCCCAACACTGGCATGGCAAGTGCTCAGTGAGTGCTTGCAGGCAATTTAATACAGCCTTCTTCCTACCACCTCCTCCCCTGCATGTCACCAAAACACTACACACACTATTCCCCATTTACTCCAAGCAAGCCTTCTCCAGCCTGCTGCCTAGGGAGGCTGCTATCTATGACCATCCATGTGAGCTGTGTGCCTCTGGAGCCAAGTTTGACAGAAGTCAAAGTATTTATCCCTCTAGCTTCTTCCCTTGCTGCCTCAGTGTTTCTCTTCCTGGTCTCTCAGCCATCGTTAAAGCTCTTGCCAGTCTCTGTGCCCAGCCTCTACTCTTGCCCCTGCAGATATCCACACTGTTGCTGTTCATCAGTCTATGCTAGCTCTTTTAACTGGACCCACATCTCATGTATAGTTCTTTGGTTACCTGCTCTGCCATTACCTGGAGTGGTCCAGAAGCCCCACTAATGCACTAATGACAAGTTTTTGAAGGGACAGTCACCACTGTGTCCCCTCCGCCAACCCTACCCTAACATCCCAGCCCTTCTCCATCTACTTCCCCTTGCAGCCTTCTCCACTCCAGTCTTCACCTGACTTTTCCTTAACTGTCTCTTTCAATTCCTTAAGGCAGCAAATCGCATATTTGAAAACACCTGTCACTTTGCTTTTCTTGATTTCTCATTTTCTTTGTGCTGAGGTTTCATAAGGATATGATGTATGCTTAAAATACAGTCATATTTTCATTACTCTTATAAAGCATATTTCAGGCAATTAATTATACAACACAAGGCACCCATTATCACACCTCCCATAAAACATTGCTTTAGCTTCTACTTTTCTGATAACTCTTGTTTAGAAAAATACTAAAATCTCTTTCTCCTACAACAGTCTCAATTTAGCCCATGGAAGAGGACATTCCTACCCCAGCACCTTCTCTGAGGTGAGGGAGGGTGCACAGAATATTTCCCATCTAGTTATTTACCCTTATTCTACCCAGCACAGAGAGAAACCAAACTGGGGGCCAGATTTCCATTCATTCAGCAAGAACAGATACCAAGGACTGGCAGCACTGCAGTATAGCTGGTTAAGCCACCATCTGTGACATGGCATCGCACATCAGAGTGCCCATTCAAGGCCTAGCTGTCCTACTTCTGGTCCAGTTTCCTGCAAGTGTGCTTGGGCATGTAGTAGAAGATGGCCCAAGGGATTGGGCCCCTGCCACCCATGTGGGAAACCAGGATGGAATTCCTGGCTCTTGGCTTCGCCCTGACCCAGCTCTGGCTCTTGCAGCTACCTGAGGAGTAAACCAGTACATAGAAGATGAATCTTTGTCTCTCCCCCTCTCTGATGCTCTGCCTTTCAAATAATAAAGTGAATGGATAGCAGACTCCCTTTATTCTCTGACCTCACTACAGACATCCCAGGCTACTTGTCTGTAACCAGGGGACCATCTTCAGGAGGAAGCCCCCCTGCTTCTCCCCACATTCCTGACAGCCAGCACATGATGGGAATCGAGCCCATGCTTCAAGTCTTCTGTGCAGGCAGAAGTGGGGCCCAAAGGTGAGATGCTGGGGAAATAAGAGGCATTCTCTTGGCCTCAGGCCCAAGTTGAATTCTCTCCAATCCAGATCTTCACACATAGCCATGTGTCTGGGAAGATATTTTGTGCTTGCCCAGCAGTTAATGAAGCTAATTAATGGTCTAAATTTAACCAGCTATTCTGTGAACCTTGGACTTCCAATTCTAAGAAATTCTAAACATTTGAAGTAGAGCGCAAGGAGACTAAAATTCTATTCCAGAAGAAATTATTTTACATATAGGTATTTTTAAAATAGAATTTAGCAGATTCCTGTCTACAAGTGGGCATTTTCCACTTCTAGATGGGATCTCCAATTTATACTGAGGCTTTTGGCCACTGCCAGCAAGACCACAATTCATAGTCTTCCTCCTTCACCTCTGCCTCCCACCTTCCAGTTGGCTGAATTTTGGCCCAATGTGCAGAGCTCCACTAGTCACTGTTGGCCGCACCCTAGCAATGGTAGAGCTCAAAGCACCCCTAGTCCAAGCCATTACTGTATCTGGATTCCTAAAACCCTGAATGTTCTTCCTGCTCCCATTCTTACCCTTATCATGTCCATGCTACCCCAGCAACCAAACTGATGTTTCAAAAGAGAAAATTATAAAAATCTCTTAAAGTCCATCAATCATTTCCCCTTCACTCTTAGACTGAGAGCTCTTGTCACAGGGTCCTTTGATCTGACATCTGACTGCCTTCACCCTCACACACCTGATCTGACCTCACTGGCTTCTTTTTGTTCTCTGAGCAGGCCAAGTCCTTTATTCCCTCTAAGACTTATGCACATCACTTTTTTTTTTGGACAAATCCTTCCAGGCATTTCTTGTCCTTCAGCTCAGCTCAGACGTCTCCTCAAAAGAGAGCTTCCCTGACCATCCCATTTCATGTGCTCTTTCCTTCCCATTATCTCGTCACCCTACTATTGCCTTCTTTACTCTTGTCATGACTTCAATTATTCCGTGCATTGCTTCCACTGCAAACAGGGGTCTTTTCTGTGTTATTTGCAGATGAAACACGAGCTCTCGGCACATAAGGGCTTCATACTCAGCAAAAGAAAAATAAATCCACCCATCAGTCAATCAAGCACCCCTTTCCTTCATGAACCTGAACATGGAGCAATCTTTCTATAAAACTATTTAAGTAAAAGTCATCCATTTCCCATATATTAATCAAAGATCTATTCAGCTACTAAAGCTTCTGATAAATTTATCTCTTTTGCCAAACTGAAGTGATGGAACTCCCAGTTAGCACAAGCAAAGCCCCATTTCTTTTTTTCTTTTAAGATTTATTTATTTGGCCAGCACCACGGCTCAATAGGCTAATCCTCCGCCTGTGGCACCAGCACACCGGGTTCTAGTCCCAGTCGGGGTGCCGGATTCTGTCTCTGTTGCCCTTCTTCCAGGCCAGCTCTCTGCTGTGGCCAGGGAGTGCAGTGGAGGATGGCCCAAGTCCTTGGGCCCTACACCCACATGGGAGACCAGGAGAAGCACCTGGCTCCTGCCATCGGATCAGCGTGGTGCACCAGCCACAGCGCGCCGGCCGCAGCGGCCATTGGAGGGTGAACCAACAGCAAAGGAAGACTTTTCTCTGTCTCTGTCCACTCTGCCTGTCAAAAAAAAAAAAGATTTATTTATTTGAAGGGAAGAGATACAGAGAAGAGACACACAGAGAGAAAGCTCCTGCATCTACCAGTTCACTCACCAGTTGGCCGCAACAGCCAGGGCTGTACCAGGCCACAGTCAATAGTCAGGGGTTTCCTCCATGTCTCTCTAATGGGTGCAGAGGCCCAGGGACTTGGGCCATCTTCTGTTGCCTTCCTAGGAGCATTAGCAGGGAGCTGGATCCCAAGTCAAGCAGCCAGGACTTGAACCTGTGCCCATATGGAATGCCAGCACTGCAGGCCATGGCATTAACCCACTTAGCTGCAGCGCTGGCCCTGCAGGGCACCATTTCTGCTATGGACTCTGCAGACTCAGAAGGGATCACACATCTGCCATTAAGCTTCTGAAATGCTAAGAAAATCCATGGAAACTGCATATGTACCTGGCAAACACCCTGACAGCCATGGACTTGACTTCAGTTTGTCATTTAAGAATAAAAATTACATTTCACTTTTTTAAAAGCTTATTTGAAAGGCAGAGAGACAGAGATAAGAGAATGAAAGAGGGAGAGAAACAGTATTCCCATCTACTGGCTCACTCCCTAAAATGCCCATAACAGCCAGGGACTCAGCCAGGAGCCAGGGGTTGGTGACCAGAAGCCAGCAACACAACCGAAGTCTCTTATCTCTGCTGCCTCCCACGGTCTTCATTAGCAGGAAGCTGTAGTCAGGAGCTGTAGCCAAGAATCGAACCCAGGCACTGCAACATGAGACTCGGCTATCTTAACTGCTAGACTAAAAGTCTGCCCTACACTCCATATCCAATGCCAAAGTAACAGACTATCACATCATTTTGTCCTTGCTTATCTGGGCAGCTGGGTATTCTAGACAGGCCTCCAAGTGCTTACATCTCCCTGAAACTGTGTTTCTTCATACTGCCTCCACAGAGTCTGTACATGACTGAGAGGTAGGAAAGTGGGGATGCAGGTCACGGAGACTCAAAGATGCTCTACAACTCTTAACTCCCAGAAGTACTCTTCAGGTGTCCAAGCAGCTTCCCGTTCCACCTCCAGGGCCTCTTGATGCTTTCCAACTGTTTGCATATCAGAAGGCCATGGCGCCCCTGAAACCTGTCTTCTCAGAATGCCATTCTTCTATATCTGTTCCCCACTTTCTGGTTTGCCAAAGATCCCATGGCAGCTAAGATAGCCTTGAGAAAGCCTAGCAATGAGCCACTTACAGCACAGCCTGGAAGAAGCCCCTCAGAAAGGTAGTACATTAGGGTGGGCATTGCAGCACAGCAGGTTAAGATGTCACTCAGCACATCTACTCCCATATCATAGCGCTCATTTAAGCCCTGGATGCTCTGCTTCTGATCCAGCTTCCTGCTAATGCAGCCGGGAAGGCAGTGGGTGGTGGACCAGATACCTGGGTCCCTGCCACCCAAGTGAGAGACCTAGATGGAACTCTTAGTGTAGGCCTGGCTCAGCCCTAGCTGTTGCTGCCAATTAGGAAATAAATTAGAGGGTAGAAGATATCTTTGTTTCTGTACATCTGTCTCTCCCTCTCTCCCCCTTCTATTACTCTTAAATAAATAAATCTTCTTAAAACTGGTAGTAAATATAAGTCTTCGTGCAGAAAACACCTATCTAAGTACAGGTTTGCACACAGGAGACAAGTCCTGAGTCACATACATCCTCACATTAATTCCTGCCAAAAGAGGATTTTGTTATTTCTATCTCTGCCAAACAAGAGCCTTGTTTGTTCATCGATTGTTGAAGTCAGTGGTGGAACAGGTTGACAGGGTTCAATAGCATCACTGGTTTTCTCCAAAGATCAGTGTGCAGCTGGGCCCTGGCCTCAGTGGGGCACTCACCTGAGCTCTTCTCCAGTGACGGTGGCCCTAGCAACAGCGGCCACCACCACCTGAGTTTCCTGCTCCTGGCCCAGAAATGTATTTGTTGCTGCTGCAAAACTCAGGTCCAGAAAAGCACATTGATTAAAGCCATGAACTCTATCTTTTCAGCCTTGACTGCTCTCTAGCATTAGAATTACTTGCTGCTTGTGGCAAAACATGAATATACAATCAGAAATTCAAGTTAGAAGTCAATGTCCAGTAGCAATCCTCCTCCAACACTGCCTTGAGTTCCCATGCCCCTCTCAGCTTCACACAAACACAATCTAGAGAAGGAAAATAAAAAGGAAACATACAGCCAAAGGGTGACATACAAAAGAGCAAACACGGTGGTGCTGAGTTTGCATCTATTCCTCTCCCACACAAGACCTGCTTAGAACAATTCTGCCCACAGAGTGGACAGTTAGTAGGCACCTTGTGTATACAAGTGAGTGCCAAATGTAAAACTCAGTCCCTGTCTCCTCAGTTGGGTTCTCAGAATTGGTTCAAAGGAAAATCCAAGTTTTTTGGGCTTTGATATAAAGTGGAGCTTAGCCAAAGAGAAAGGGAAGCAGCCTACTGAGAAGGAAAATTGTGGAAGTCAAGGAGAAGAAGAGATTTTATTGACTGCCTTTTCACCCTTGTCCCCCATGCACCCTCACTCAGACTAAGCAGCTTTATACCCGCCCACACTTTAAGGGCGCAGCTTAGCACAGCTACCTGCAACACTAAGTCAGTAGGTTTAGGGTCACGAGTTTAACTCCATGAAGGGCTAGGATACAGACCATATCCCCCACCAGAACCTTCCTTGTCACGAACACACAGAAACACTAACAAAGTCAACCAGATAAGGGAGAGTAAGAACAAGCCATCCTCAATCTAAGATGAATAATTCAAAGATGGATTGCCTGAGATTTCAGCAGCAAATATGAAGATCAAGTCACAGGAGGCATCCTTTCTTCAAGACATAAGGAGGGTGTGACTAAGCATATAAATACATTTTACATTTACAAAGTCATTTGTTGATTCCAGATCCATTTGAATAGTGGGTGTAGGGCCCAAGGACTTGGGCCATCCTCCACTGCACTCCCTGGCCACAGCAGAGAGCTGGCCTGGAAGAGGGGCAACAGAGACAGAATCCGGCGCCCCGACCGGGACTAGAACCCAGTGTGCCGGCGCCACAGGCGGAGGATTAGCCTAGTGAGCCGCGGCGCTAGCCTTTTCTCCCCCTTTTTCAAGGGTATTTTGTGTTAGGGAAACCTCAAAGGGTATACATGAGTTACAGTAACACAAATAGGCGAAATAAAGAGACAGTCTGCAAAGCATGGGCAGTATAGGGAATGGCTGTGGAAAACCATAATCCATTAGGAGTCAGGGAGTAGGAATCCTACGAAGAAATTATATCCTGACTACTCCAGTACACACCTCCTGCTGGGTCACTGCTGACTGAGCCCACTGGAAGGCACAGGACAGGACAGGACGACACTGTCTGCACAGAGGAGCCCCCAGAGCATCAAGCAAGAAGCCAAGGAGAGAAGATGGAAGGACGAGAACCAAGTAGGAGCTACCTAGTCTGGTCATCAGATACTTCAAATAAATGTATGGATAGCTGTGCAGATTTTCAATTTTCAGTGTTACAATACTTCTTGATAACTTGCTGCTTTCAAATAGTACTTTTGGCAACACTAAGACATTTTGGTTGGGCAACTGAATAGCCCAACCTAAAGTTAGGCCAATAGGGACTCGTGCTATGGCACAGTGGGTTAAGACACCACCTGTGGTGCCAGCATTCATTACAGCCGCTGGTTCAAGTCCTGGCTGCTCTACTTCTGATCCAGTTCCCTCCTAATACACCTGGGAAAGCAGATTAAGATGGTTAAAGCCTTGGGTCCTTGCCACACATGTGGGAGACCCATAAAAAGCTCCTGGCTTCAGTCTCAGTCTCGATTGGTGCTGCCATTTGGATAGTGAACCAGTGGTTGGAAGCATTCTCTCCCTCTCCCTCTCCCCCCCACCACCTCTGTAACTCTGCCTTTCAAATAAATTTTTAAAAGGAAAAAATTAGGCCTATTAAATTAGAATTTCTTGTGGAAAATAAAATCATGCCTTGGTTTCTTTAAGTGTAATGATTTTAATCAAAATGGTAATGGCATTTGGCTTTTAACCTGTTTATTTAAAATGAAAGACAAGCAATCCGTGAACATGAAAGAATTTACATATAAACAACCATAATTATACCCAATAAGATTAATAAACCTTTTTATACATCTGCTAATTACATTTTACAATGAGAAAGCACAACAGCTCCTAAGGGAAAGACTTGTTATAATCTATCAAGTTGCTAGTAGTATGGGGATTTTTAAACATAAATAGCCACGCATATTCATTCAAAAGTTTTAATAACAAGTTGGATTTAACATATTCACTTTTTAAGGGACTTCAGTAGTCTAATTAGGTTTATATTTTATCTTGTTTCTAACTTCTTTTGATCATTAGAAAAGGTAAACATTATTTTTTCTAATTTCCATATACTGTGTGATTACTAAAAAATTATAACCATTGTATATGCAATATTGCACACAAATTTAACAGGCTAATTTAGTACATGTAGTTTTTCTGATTAGTGGTTAAATTAAATTTAATATCTTCTGAATGGTTTCTTTTAGATTAATTCATTCAACAGATTAGCTCCCACTAGGTGCCAGACACCATGACAGGCCCGCGAGATAAGGCAGGAAACACGTGGCCCAGTGAAAAAGACAGGCACTAAATAAACAGTCAAATAAATACTGAACAGCAACTGAGATGAATGCTAGGACAGCAGAGTACAGCTCAGTGCTTCAAGGTCACTCACCTGGTCTGGGGAAAATGGCAGGCATCCAGGGAAAACCAACACTGAGCCAACACATGAAAAGGTGAGAAAAAAAGGAAACCACTGAACACCAGCTGCAGATGGTCTCTCACTTCAGCCCTCCTTCAGGTGTGTAAACCACCCAATTTATAGAAGTCAGGAGGAGCAGTTGACTGACAAATACTTCATTTTAGTCTGATTGACACTTAGTAACTATACATTTATGGGGTACAGATGATGTTTCAATACATGCACATACCGTGTCAAGATCAGATCTGCTTTGAACATTTATCATTTCTTTGCAGTGAGAACATTCAAAATCCTGTCTTCTAGCTCTTTTGAAAGATAAAATACATTGTTGCTAACTATAATCATTCTACAAATACATTTTCAAGTAGTATATACAAAATTTGGGTTCTTGCACCAGACTTATTTTAAAAAAAAAGCTATGAGGATGGATATTGCGCTGGCAATTAAAATGCCAATTATCACAACTCCCTCCCATCCCCCAGATTCCACCCCACATCAGAGTGCCTGCGTTAGATTCCTGGCTCTGGCTCCACATTCCAGGTTCCTGCCAGCAGAGACCCTGGGAGACAGCAGTGATGGCCAAAGTAGTTGGACCTCTGCCACACACAAGGGAGACCTGGATTGCATTCCCAGTTCCCGGCTTTGGCCTTGGACCAGCCCCTACCATGGTAGGCCCTTGAAGAGTGAACTAGCAGGTAGGAATTTTCTGTCTTTGTATCTGTCCAATGAATAAACAGATAGTATGAGTAAAGCGTGAATGAACAAATGATTGGACAGATAGAGGGTAGAAATATTCAGTGAATCCTGCAGACTAAGCCTATAGAAGACAAATAACAAGAACCAAGGCTAAAAAAATAGATTATGTACATACTCTAATATGTTTCCTTAGGATAGTTTAAAAAAAATAAGTTGAACGAAAATCTCTTCATCTTGGACAAGGAAAGTCTTCAGGATAAGATTTCAAAATACATAAGTAGCAGGTTAGAATTCACCCTGGAAGATAATCTTTTTTCTTTTTAACAACATAACATACATTTTCTGAACCTCTCAGGAGGAGGAAAGAGAAATAAATGGATCTATCTTTCTTTGAAAACTCTGCTAGGTGACCCAGCATCCCAGGGAGACAAAGAGAATGTCATTCCCTGATTTCATTACTTCTAACTCTTACTGCCAGGATTCCACTGCATTCCAGAGTAAAAGATACCTCTTTGATACCTTCTTGACAAAGTTTGCAGGTGTCTTGGGATTTCAAAATGAAGTATTTCTCTTAGTATTATTTTAAACAAAAGGAAGAGAAATTTCTGGTGTGAGTTGCTTAGGACAGTGAGAGTTCTCTGTGACGTGGTTTTCTTACAGGAATACCAAAAAATGATTAATTACAATTTGTTACACTAGAAAAAGCAAAATGATGTTGTGGCACTTTCTTAGCATCATTTGCTAAATCACTTAAAATTTTAACTCTCCCACACCATTCATTCCCATCACTGCTGACTTCAAACCATCACCTAGCATTTAATTTTCTGCGGCTGCTGATCTCTTTGCTGTGCAATCACCACTGTGGCTCAATTTTCCCCCCAAGCATGTCAGCACTAGAACATTAAAACATAAAAAGTTAGTAATTATAACCAACAAATTGAAGTCAATAAACCTTAAGCCGGCAAATATTCCATTTAGACTGGCATTTTGCCACTCAATAATATATGGTTTGAATCCTGCAAATAAGGAAGAATGTTGATAAGATAATTTGCCTTTGCAAATAAGTTTCCTAGTTGACAATTTCTTGGATTTTCAGTGATTAGCCACACTCACTGATGTTCTGATTTTATCTACCAGCTGGCATTCAGGTACTGATTCTGAATACCTAATACCACTCTCATTTCCTTTGTGTTACCCAAGTTGATGAACTTGGTCAGAAGGTACCTAGGAGGTTAACAATCAAAATTAGATCTCCACTAACAAAACTAAAAGTCTCAAAGATCAAATAGCTGATTTCATAACTGGCCATCATCAGGCGATAGGAAGAGTAGTCAAAAGAAGTTAACTGACTCGGATTCCATTTTTCTACTCACAATGGGGAATCCTCCAAAGATCTGTTTCTCTGAAAAGCACCATCTTCTTATCCAAAGGACAGCTTCATTAGACTTTCCTACCCATAAACAATCTCTTCAAGAGCAGGCAGGCTTACTATTCTCGATAAACTCCCTTATATGTCATATTGCATCTGCATACCCAACGCATGAAATGGGTGTGTTTGTGCATACATGTACATGTTTTTGCCAACATGTTCTAACATGCTATTTTGGTCAAGAGATCTGCTAATTGCTCTGCCTCCCATTTAAGAACACAAAAAATATATTGGAATGAAATGATCACTTCCCACTATGAATATTGTAATTTTAGTGCATACTTACATTCCTATGGAACTGTGGTCTGACTTTTTACTTGAATATTATGATTACTGACAAATTAAGACTATAAATACAGAATGGGTTCAAATTATGTCTTTGTAAAAACTCAAAGAAAAAGTAGGGAAGGAGAGGATTCTTGGGGAGCAGAGTGATGATGGTTATCTTCTTGGAACTGTACCTATGGAATGCATAAAGTTGTTTTTTTAATTAATAAAAAATATTTTAAAAATGTAGGATATCAGACCCCACCCCAAACCTGAAAGAAAATCTACAAGATCTCCAGGTAATCTGTGTACAATGAAGTTGGAAAATCACTGTTCCAGTAGAACACTTTGAATACACACTCAAGAGCTCTGTACTTTTCTTTGAAATTTTTTTTGTATCATGCTCAGAGTTTTTAAACATTTTTAAGATGTACAATGTATTTCAAAGAGTTGGAGCAAGGAAAAGACAAAAGAGAGGGAGAGAGAAAGACAGCTTCCATCCACTGGTTCCCTTCCCAAATGTTCACATTGTCCAGGGTTGGGCCATGCTGAAGCCAGGATCCAGAAACACCCTATGTGTCTCCAATATGAGAGGCAGGGGCACAAGTACTGGGGCCATCATTCACTGCATTCCCAGGTAGGTGCACAGGCAGAGAGCAGGATCTGAAACAGATTAGCAGGTACTCTAACTGTCCCTCTGATATGGGATGCAGCATCACAAGCCACAACTTAACCTGCCATGTACACAACACCAGTCGTGCTCACAGGAATTAATTGTGTTCACTGCAAGAATTATTTTTGGTAGATCTGGATGCTTTCATCATTGGGAAATATAAAAGTTCCCTTTAATTTGTTTGACAAAGAAGTCCATGCCTTGAAAACAATGTTCACTTCCCCAAAGCTGAACAACAGCTCCCAATAATCAAACATTTTAAATATGTTGTTTCCAAAGCCACATTTAAGATTTACTGATTTGAACAGCAGCATTACAGACAGATGGAGAGACAGAGATCTTCCATCCACTGGTTCATTCCCGAGATGGCTGCAACAGCCATCCAGGCCAGTGCCATGAGCCTGGAACTTCATCCAGTTCTCCCACCCAGGTGGCAGGGACCAAAGCAGCTGGGCCACCTTCTATTGCTTTCCCAGGTGTATTACTAAGGAGCTCGAACAGAAGTGGAGCAGCCAGGACTCAAACCAGTGACCATATGGGAAGCTGGTGTTGCAGGCAGTGGCTTAACCTGCTGCACCACAACTATAGTCCCCAAAGTCACATTGTTAAGATTGTTATTATGTTTCTATTCTTGCATCACATATTGGCATGGTGTTTATGTTTAATGTCATGGCAAATCTATAGTCCCGTGAACGTATCATAGATATCATTGAATCAGTAAGAGGTTTTAAAATATTTTAGTTATTTGAAAATAACAGATGAGTTTTTTAAAAACATAAGAATTCTACAAAGCCTGCAGGATTGAATGCCAAACACAGGAGGCAATGTACCTTGTCATCAACGAATGCTCAATCACATTCACATGCAGGATGATTCGGGGAAAAATTCATTTCTGTATGATTCTTGCTGCTTTGGGGGACCCAGAAAATCACTTTTTGGTTCTTTTGTCTCCTCCATACCAATAATTGGCCCTATGCACCCCATAGAATTTGCTGGTCTGCGGAAGCTTTAGCCTCCATAGGCTAATGCTCAGAGCCGAATGACCATCTCAGGTTTGAGAAGGGAGAGTTGGAGAGGGGGATGAAGGGAGAGTGTTGCTTTCCCAGGAGTGGGGAATGATGGTGATCTTCACTTTGTTTCCATGAAGGCCATCCCCAGAA
This sequence comes from Oryctolagus cuniculus, assembly GCF_051225735.1. Taxonomy (NCBI): domain Eukaryota; kingdom Metazoa; phylum Chordata; class Mammalia; order Lagomorpha; family Leporidae; genus Oryctolagus; species Oryctolagus cuniculus. Next base: position 163,371,215 of record NC_142869.1, read on the forward strand.
TCCCAGCAGCCTCACAGAAGCCCCTCTCTTGTGCTTCCCAGGGAAGCCCCTCTTTTTAAGAGCCCACCAGGGCCAGAGTGAGCCTCACTGTAGTGAACACCTCTGCAGCATTGGCATCTGGACACTGGGCCCCCAAAACATGGTTGCGATTGAACTTCCCGACACCTTTGCAGGGGTGGGAAACCTTTTTTTCTGCCAAGGGCCATTTGGATATTTACAACATCCACCAATCATGCAAAATTGTCAACTCAAAAATTAGCCTGCTACAGAGTTATGGAATTTTGGTCCTGCCTGTGATTACCTTGGTGGGGACAACCCAAACAACATCACTGCCCTTACATGGCCCACTGCCAGGTGTTCTCCATGCCTGCAGAATGCAAGTCTGTGCCCGAGTTGTTCAACACAGAAGAAAACAGTTTCTTGCTTTTAAGTTTTGGAGAACAAATCCTCCCTTAGAGGGTAGGCTTGTGAGATAAGACTTGAGGTTTTCCTGTTATTCTTTAGCAGGAAAATACTGTGCGCACAGCAGACAATGTATATACTGCAGATTAACTGTCCATCAATGACGATGCAACTCGGGATTCCTGACGTTTAGCATCTACAGTCTACCCAAACTGCTACTCTAAAAAGCTTCCCATAATTTTGGTGCTTAAGTGAAAATATACTTTTCTGTTTTTATGAGTGGCTGACTCCTTTCCCATAGACCATAACTTAGATATATGAAGACAGTTACTGCCTTTCCAATTCTCCCTAATTTTCTAAATAATCCAAATATGTAAATGTCTTCATAATGGTTTATCAACAACTGTGCAAATATCATTCAGTTGCTTTTTTTGAAAACAGCAAAAAAAAAAAAAGTAAAACGGCAAAGTTTTGGGCCACTCCTGACTTAAAAATCATACTGTTTCAGCCTTAACTTGATGAGATGCACATATATTGCCCTCTTGTTTTCTTTTTAATTCTAAGGAAGAAAATTTAAAGAGCTCAAATTTGTACTTGAGAATATAATCAGCCTCAAACAAGGACTGAACACTGAAATAGACTTTTTTGTAAACAAATAGTGAGTGGGACAAGTGGAATTCAAGGTAGCCAAAATATGTGGGAGATAAGCACTCAAGCAGAAGAAGAAATGGAAATAGTGAAAGGTTAGGAAAACAGTTTTTCAATAACTAAATAATAAACTTCAGAAGAGGAGGTAAGAAAAGTGAAAGGCGGGTTAAATGCTTTGGATTAGAAACCAGAATAGATAAGTAGGCCTGGAACTTGAAAACAGGGTAAGTGCAGTGTGGTTTGAGTCAAGATTGACTCTCAGTGGGGACAAAGTGTAGTGCAGTGGATTAAGCCACCACCTGCAACACTGGAATGCCGTGAGCTCTGGGTTGAGTCCCGGCTGCTCCACTTCTGATCCAGCTCCCTGCTAACGCACCTGGGAAAGCAGCAGAAGATGACCCAAGTACTTGAGCCCCTGCCACCCACATGGGAGACTGTGATGGAGTTCCAGGGTCCTGGCTGCTACCCCTAGCCATTGTAGCCATTTAGTGAGCTAGCAGATAGAAGATATCTCTTGCTCTGCAACTCTTGTCTTTCAAATAAAGAAATGTTTTCTTTAAAGTTTTAATTATTTAAAAGGCAGAGAGAGAGATCTTCCATCCAGTGGCTCACTCCCCAAATGGTCACAATGGCCCAGGCTGGGCCAGGCTGAAGCCAGGAGCTTCTTATGGGTATCCTACAAGGGTATGAAGGACCCAAGCACTTGGACCATCTTCCACTGCTTTCCCAGGTCATAAGCAGGGAGCTGAATCAGAATTCTAACCATCAACCAAATGGGATGCCAACATTGCAGGTAGCAGCTTAACCCATTGCACCACAGTGCCAGCTCCAATAAATAAACCTGAAAAAAAAAAAAGCCATCAGAAAGAGAGAAAGACTGAGAAGACAATTCCTTCTAGGAGGATGTAGAACCAGCAAATAAAGTAGTACATTCCCCCAGTTTTCATCCTTCCTAAGGGGCTACCATTGCATTCACTGTCCATCATCTTCTGGGATTGGTGTAGCCTGGTTCAGGGCGGTCTCATTTTATCTACCTCCTGGTTTGCAGAGGCACTGAGTCTCTTCCAAATGTAACCTCAGCCAGATGTTGCAAGCCAACATGTCTGTCTACACAACCCTCATAGCATTATTCTGTCCATGGTTTCTGATTAAACATTACCATTTTTTCTTCAAAGTCTCCTTATAGCTACTTCCATAGGAGTCAAACGTTTTTCAAACATTTTGTAGAATGTATCTTTTCCTCCCCCCTAAAAAATAGAAGCCAGAAGTTAAAGATAGCTCCCATTTCCCATCAAATAGACAATGCCGACTTCCTGGGCACCCTTTTTTTCTGTTACAAGAAGAAATGTCCCTTTCACAGTCTAAGGTTAAGACCCAACTCAGGCTCTTATCTGCACATGCAGCAGCCTTCTGAGTTCAGCACTGTAGATTATTGCCTCTCTCTGTCAAACCATTAACCTCATACCCTCAATGGGGCCCTTCCATGACATTACTTGAGTCTCTCCTACTTGGAGAGACATACATATATATATAATTATATAGAGAGAAAGAAATGAAAAGAAACCATTACTGAAACACTCATGCAACTCTAGTTCAAAAGCTAACTTCTGTCTTCCCTTTACAACCATGCTTGTAAGAATGATCTGTGACCTCTCTGGTCTTACCTCCCATTCACTCCTCAGCATTGAATCTGGATCCTGATCCAAGGCCCTGCTTGGACAGCTCTGGGCAAGCTCACTAAAACTTTAAGCCACAAAACCCAGTGACCCGTTTTCAGTTTCATTTCACTTGAACCAGCAGCAGCAAAATCTTGACAGCATCTTCCGTAGTACCTGGCCTCTTCTCACCTCTCCAGATGTCCGCTGTGGTCACCTCTAGCTCATCTTCCTCTCAGAATTCAGAAGTGAAGTTCCTCCAGAACTGACCCAAGATGCAGTTTCTAGGCATTCTTTAAAAAAATTTATTTTATTTGAAAGACAGCACTATAGAGAAGGGAGAGGGAAAGGGAGAGGGAGCTGGAGAGGGAGGGAGAAAGGAAAGAGAGGGAGAAGGAGATCTTTTTATGCGCTGGTTCAATCTCCAAATGGCCACAAACACCAGGATTGGGCCAGGCCAATTGCCAGGAGCTTCCTCCAGGTCTCCCACATTGGGGCAGGGGCCAAGCACTTGGTCCACTCTCTGCTGCCTTCCCAGGTACATTAGCAGAAAGCTGGAACGGAAGAAGTAGAGCAGCTGGGACTCAAACTGGAGCCCATATAGGATGCTGGTGTTGCAGGCGGCAGTTTAACCTGCTATGCCAAAGCACCAGTCCCACTGAGCATTCTTTCATTCTCACAAGGTGGTAACATCCAATCATGCTTATGACTGATTACCAACCATCGAACTGCAATACTGAAATTTATCTTTTCAACCTAGACCTCTTCTATAAAATGCAAATTTAATATCAATTGAATAATGGATATCCACTTAGGAATTTCAAATTTGCTTTCAATTCCATATGATCAAAACTGAATGCAAAGAGATTGATGCTCTGGAAAAGCCACCACATGCAAAGATAGCATCCACTCTGGGCACTGCTGCATGTCCTAGCTGCTCCACTTCAGATCCAGCTCCCTGCTGTGGCCCGGGAGAAGCAGTGACAGATGGTCAAAGTGCTTGGGCCTGTTCTACCCATATGGGAAACCTGGAAGAAGCACCTGGCTCCTGGCTTCGGCCTGGCCCAATCTAGCCAGTGCAGCCATCTGGGGAGTGAACAAACTGATGGAAGATCTGTCTCTCCCTTTTTCTGTAACTCTGATTTTCAAATAAATAAACAAACCTAAAAAAAATCTGAATGCATGGATTTGTGCTTCTGACAGGTAACTGGATACAGATATACCTCTTCTAAACAATGTATTAGCAAATTTCAGGTGTATATAAAAAGGATAACAATGATCAATAGTATTATTGGAATGCAATCAATTCACCATATTCACAAGATAAATATAAAGCCATATAATCCTCTCAATGTATTGTAGAAAAGGATTTTAAAAAATTTAACACTAGGGGCCAGCGTTGTGGCTCACTAGGCTAATCCTCCGCCTTGCAGCGCTGGCACACTGGGTTCTAGTCCCGGTCAGGGCGCTGGATTCTGTCCCAGTTGCCCCTCTTCCAGGCCAGCTCTCTGCTATGGCCAGGGAGTGCAGTGGAGGATGGCCCAAGTGCTTGGGCCCTGCACCCCATGGGAGACCAGGATAAGTACCTGGCTCCTGCCATCGGATCAGTGCCGTGCGCTGGCCGCAGCGCACCAGCCGTGACGGCCATTGGAGGGTGAACCAACAGCAAAAGGAAGACCTTTCTCTCTGTCTCTCTCTCTCTCTCACTGTCCATTCTGCCTGTCAAAAAAAAAATTTAACACTAGGGCCAGCACTGAGCATAGCAGGTAAAGCTTCCACCTCAGTGCCAGCATCCCATATGGGCACCGGTTCAAGTCCCCACTGCTCTACTTCCATTCAAGCTCTCTGCTATGCACTGGAAGAGCAGCAGAAGATGGCCCAAGTCCTTGGGCCCCAGTACCCATTTGAGAGGAACTGAGAAACTCCTGGCTTCAGATCGGCCCATGTCCAGCCATTGCAGCCATTTGAGGAGTTAATCAGTGGATGGAAGACCTCTGTCTCTTTCCCTCTCTATCTGTGCCTCTAACTCTGCCTTTCAAATAAATCTTTATTTAAAAAAGTAAATGCCCATTTACGTAATAATAAAATCCTTAGCATATTAAGACTATACATGAGTTCAACATAATGAAGGTCACTTATCAGAAAAATACATCTAAAAAGATACCTAGTGGTGAAAGGACCAATACTTTTCCCCTAAGTGTGTCCAAGTTAAGGATGTCCATCTTACCACTTCTATCCAATAACATGCTAGAGTCTAGCAAGTGCAACAGGGCAAGCAAAGAAAAAAATAGGAATGTATATAGGTATACAGATGGATGAACAGCTGGATCAATCAAATCAGCTCATTGAGAGACAAGTATCACACAACTTGGAAACAAAGTAGTAAAGCTTGTGTTTAAAGATGACATACTCTACATAGAAATCCTGAAGAATCTACAACAAGGCTACTAAAACGATTAAGTAAATTTAGCAATGTCATAGGACATATGGCATTTAGAGAAAAATAAATTGATTTCTATGTACTATCAACAAAAATGTCTGATAAAACATTGAAAACACTTATACACATTTTGTATATATTTGTTAAATCTAAGAAAAATACAAAATATCCAGAAGATTCAAAGTATAAAGATATGATATGTTCTTTGGCAGAAAACTATTACTGCAATATCAATTATCTTCAAATCAGAGAGTGCAATTCCAATCAAAATTTCAACAGAATTTTTGTAGAAATTGACAAGCTGATTCTAAAATTTATCAAAAAAATGCAAAGGATTTACAAAAAAAAAAATCCTGAAAAATACAAAGTTAGAAAACTCCAAGACCTACTATAAAACTATAGTACTGAAAAGTGATTTTCAATAAAGAGACCAATGAAATAGAATAAAGAAGTCAGTAAGAATAGGTTAAGTTTCTATAAAGGTGCCAAGACAAATTATCCAATAACAACTGATCATCTATTTGGGGGTGGGAGGAATGAACCTTGACTCACACTTGTCATAAACATTCATTTAAAGTGAACAACAGACCCAAACATAAGGGATAAAACTACTGAATAGAAGAGTAGAGAAAACGTTCACGAGATTGAAGAGTTTTAGATGAAGTATAAACATCACATTCTACAATAATTTAATAAATTGGACTTCACCAAAATTAAAAACCTCTACTTTCACAGATCAATGAAATATAAAGCAAGTCACACATTGGGGGAAACTATGTGCAACATATATTTGACAAAGGCATCTACTCAATTTTTTTAAACTCTTATAACTCAATAATACAACTAGCTAAAATTTTTAAATAGACAACATATCTGAACAAAAACCTAGAAAAGTGAATCTGGCATTGTGGCACAATGAGTTAAGCCACAATTGGGAAACCAGCATCCCATATTTGAATACTGGTTCAAGTCCCTGCTACTCCAGTTTTTTTTTATATAATAAAAGCAATAAGAAAATTAAGATCAGATATCATGTATTTCATGGATACATTTCTTTAAGAACATAGTAATTCCTTCACTCCCTCTCTCCTCCTCCCTTTGTTTTTGCAGTAACATGCTTTCAATTTATGTTATAGTCACAGACTTGAGCATTAAGTAAATATAGTGTTCCACACACACAAAAAAAAAAAAACACAGAAAGAACACTGTTCCCTAGGAATATTGACAAGGGGTATAAATAATAATTAAAGTATGGGATGTTAATTTCACCCTTATGCAGTCAGGGTTTTTTGTACTCTACTATCTACCACAAATGAGAAAAAGCATATTAATTTAAACACCAGAAATTAATCCAAGCATCTACAACCAACTAATCTTTGACAAATGAGCTAAAACCACTCTCTGGTGAAAGGACAGTGTCTTCAACAAATGGTGTTGGGAAAATTGGATCTCTGCATGCAGAAGCATGAAACAAGATCTTTACCTTACATGCTTTACAAAAATCAACTCACAGTGGATCAAGGATCTAAAACTAAGACCAGAAACCAACAAAATACTAGAGAAAATACAGGGGGAAAACTACAAGACATTGGCATAGGCAAAGATTTCTTGGATAAGACCCCAGAAGTGCAACCAATAAAAACAGAAATAGACAAATGAGATTAGATCAAGTCCACTTCCGATCCAGCTCTCTGCTGTGGCCTGGGAAAGCAGAAGATGGCCCAAGTCCTTGTGCCAGAAGTTCCTGGCTCCTGGCTTTGTATTGGCTTAACTCCAAACATTGCAGCCATTTGGGGGAGTTAACCAGTGGATGGAAGATCTCTCTTCTGTATCTACCTCTCTCTGTAACTCCATGTCAAAAAATAAACCCTTAAAAAATGCTGGCAATGATGTAAAGAAAAAGGTACCCCAACACACTGATGGTAGGAATGTTAAACTAGTACAACCATTATGGAAGACAGCATGTAGGTTCCTCAAAAATCTGAAAATTGATCTCATATGACCTAGAGACTCTACTCCTGGAAATTTACTCAAAGGAAACAGAATCAGCGTATGAAAGAGTTCTGTGGAGCTGGCACTGTGGTATAGGTTAATCCTTCACCTGCTGTGCTGGCATCCCACATGGGCCCATATGGAGTACCAACAGTTCCACTTCCAATCTAACTCCCTGCTAACAGCCTGGCAGAGCAGTGGAAGATGGCCCAACTGATCGGACCCCTGTACCCACATGGGAGACCCAGAAGCAACTCCTAGCTCCTGGCTTCAGATCAGCCCAGCTCTTGCCATTGCAGCCATCTAGGGAGTGAACCAGTGGATAGAAGACCTCTCAGTCTCTCCCTCTGTAACTTTCTCAAATAAGTAAATCTTTAAAAACCAACAACCAAGCGTTATTTGAACCCTCATGTTTATAGAAGTTCAATTCACAATAGTTAAGATATAGAATCAACCAAGACGTCCATCAGCTGATGATTGGATGAATCTCTCTCTCTCTCTCTCTCTCTCACACACACACACACACACTCACACACACACGAGATACAACACTACTCAGCCATAAATATGAAATCCGGTCTTTTGCAGCTAGAAAGCATTATGCTTAGTGAAATAAGCCAGAACCAAACAAATATCTTACGTTTGCTCCACTTCTGATTCAGCTTTCTGTTAATGTACCTGGGAAGACCCCTACTGCCCACATGGGAGACCTGGATATAGTTCCTAGCTCCTGTCTGCAACCTGGCCCAGCTTCAGCTGCTGAGGACAAATGGGAAGTGAACCAGAAGATAGAACATTCTTTGTCTCTCCCCCTGGGCCATTCTGCCTTTCATAGAAATAAATCTTGTTTAGAAATTCAGAAGATATATAACTCAATAAATAAACTCAACTATAATAATCTTCAAGGAAATAAAAATTTAAAACATAACCAATAAGATAACATTCTAGATTTGATAGAATGGAATTGTCAGGGGCCAGTGCTATGGCGTAGTGGGCTAAGCCTCTACCTGCAGCACTGGCAGTCATACAAGCACCAGTTCAAGTCCTGGCTCCTCCAATTCCAATATAGCTCCCTGCTAATGTGTGTGTGTGAAAGCAATCAAATGATGGCCCAAGTTCTTGGGCCCCTGCACCCATGTGGGAGACCCAGAAGCATCTTCTGGCTCCTAGCTTCAGATTGGCCTAGCTCCAGCCAATGCAGCTATTTGGGGAGTGAACTATTGAATGGAATATCTGTCTCTCCCTCAGTCTAATTCTGCTTCTCAAATAAATCTTTGAAAAAATGGTATTTTCAGTTTCTAATTTTAGCCAATTGCAGACAGTAATATGGAAAAATTAAAATTCTCAGACATGGTTGATGGTGGGAGTAAAAATAGTTAAAACAATTTTAATTAACTTTGTTTTATGTTCATATATGAATCTATTCATATGTACACATGTGTGCATACATGTCTATATTTAAGGTTAAATATATGCACATAACAGAATTCAGAAATTCCACTACTAGATATATTTACTCAAGAGGTACAAAAACATATGTCCACACAAAGACTTCTGGTCAGATGTCCACTGTAGCTTTATTCATAATAGCCCCAAATAGAAAACAACCTAAATATCCATCAACTCATGAACAGAAGAACAAATTCTGACACAGCAAAAGAATGAAATACAACTGATTTAAAAAACTGATATGCACAATAATACAAGTAAATCTTCAAAACTAGTATATTGAGCAAATAAAGCCAATACACCAGGATACAAAAGACTATATGTAATATGATCCCATTAATTGAAATTTTAGGAAACGTCAATCTAACCTCTAGTGAAAAAGCAAATCATTGAATTTCTGGGACCAAAGCAAATGGCATAAGAAACATTTCAGAAGATGGAAAAATGCTGTATTTTCATTGTGGAAGTGGTATACATGTTTGTACATTTGTCAAGACTCAGCAAACTATGTAAAATGTATGCATATTATACTGAAATGAATCTTCAGTACAGTTGATTTTTAAAATTTTGTTTTTATTTTCATTTGAAAGCTAGAGAGAGAGATCGGTCTTCCATCTGCTCATTTATTCCCTAAACGCCAACAGCAACTAGGGCTGGGCCAAGCTGAAGTCAGAAGCCAGCAACAAGGACCCCAGCTGTTGAGCCATCACCTGCTGCCTCCCAGGGTGTACAATGCAGGAAATGGGAATCAGAAAAGGAGTTGGGACTCAGTCAGGAACTTCAGTATAGTATGCGGATTCCCAAGCAGCGTTTTAACTGATGCACCAAATGTCCACCACTAGCGTTGGTGTATGTATGTATGTATGTATGTAGACTCTCCTCCCCCTGCCCACACTCTTCAAAGCCTAGTCCTCAAGTTATTTGAAACCTTGGTATCATACTTTCCCACTTCCATATTTCCACTGGCACTCATATTCAAAAAACCACTGTGTTCTGTTCACTTTTAAAATATCTGTCTTGACATACCTCCATGGACACCTCTCTAGTCCTTCAAACATCTCTCACCCGGGTCTCTTGTAACATCTCAGCAAGCACTCTGCACATTAGAAGTAAGGTATTACCCACGCTCCAGTTGAATGCAAATCTGATTATGACAGCCCCGTGCAGTCCTTCCATGACCTTTAATACTTTGTATGGTCCAGCCTTTGCATACTTCTCCAGTCTTTAAGTCATCATCTAGGTCTCCACAGTGCAGCCATGGCAGCCTTTTATCACACACCTTGAAGAGACTGTTCTTGCACCTTAAGCTGTCTCACTTGCTGTGTTAGCTGCTTATATACCCACTTCACCTAAACTCTTGCTCATCCTGTAGGTGCTGCTGAAACATTATTTCCTCAGAGAAACCCTTCCTATCCCCATTCCTCATGCAAGCTAGAGATCCCTAATACGAGATTTGTGAACAGTTCTTGCTCCCTAATACCTGCTTCCACTGGGATTGTATCATCAGTTGCATAATTTATTGTTCAGTGTCTGTATCTCCTGTTGGATCTAACCTTCACAAGAGCAGTAGCCCTGTCCATCTTATTCACCATTGTATCCTCCATACCCAATATTAAAAGGTCCAACAAGCATGAACAGATGAATTAATATGGCCTACAACAGAAAACCAAGTGAGCCTACAGTAACAATAAAATTAAGTGTCAACAATGACCTTCTCCAAGAGTAAGTAGCATCTTTAATCACTGACATTTTGCTTCTAAAATGAGTCCAGAGGGACCAAGAACTCGGAGTAGAATAAACAAGCCTATAAAATTTGAATGTCATTTTATCTTAAAGGACTTATTCATTGTAATTTCTATCTTTTAAAATCTAGACACAATAGACTCATTACCTGGGATGGGACAATGTACATCTAGGAGAATAATCAATGAATATAAATATGTAAGATACATAATGATTCATGAATTCATAATACTACTAAAAAAGCTCATTGGTCAACATTGAAAATTGCTCAGACATCAATTCATTACCCTGAGAATTAATAAATCTGTTTATAATCAAATATTTAACATGCCTTTTCAGTAATTCAGAGTAATCAAGTAACAGGAGAAGAAAAATTCTTTTTGGAAGAATCTCATCTAGTAAATACAGAAGGAACAATTTCCAGGACAGAGACACCAAAACTTGCTCACTACCTGTATGTCTAGTTTGACTCGGTCTTTACATGGGTTAGAGCCAACATTTCAAAAACCCATCTAAGGCAAAGTCGGGGATCATTTTTACTTCCAAGGATCTTCCATGTCAAAGGATCATTAGGTTAAAGCAGGGCTACATGAAGACAGTCTCAACACAGAGGTTAAGTTGGGGGGTATTTTGTGGAGAATATCAAAAGTCAGCTCAGTTTGCATTCCATTTGGTGAGTGGTGGAAAGCTACGGTAGATCATCTTTCTTAGTGATCAGAGCCATAACTTATAAAAATAAACTCAGCGACATATATTAAAATAGACTGTAGAGTAGAAGAACTGGAGGTGGAAAAAGAGCTGTGAAGTTATTACAATATTTGAGAAAGTTGTTAATATGGCTGAAATGGGGTGATAGCAGTGGGAATGGCAGATTCAGAAGCCAAAGGGAAAGCATAATTAGACAAAAGCTAATTGTTGAAATTTAAAAGGAACAGCACAAATGTACAAAACGCCATCTACAATGTGATGTCTGATAAATGACTTGTGATAATGATAATATAATAATGACTGCCAGGATTCAGTTTGCAAGCTCTCAGCTGTTAAAAATTCACAACACTCTGTCCACAAAAGAAAATGTTAAAGGATTAAGCAATATTTCAGAGTCTAACCAAGTGATAGAAACCTTTGTGTTTAAAACAGACTATTGTGGAAGGAATTTTTACGCAGGTGACAGAAGAGTAGAAAATTCATGAGAGAAAAAAAGGCATCCCAGAGATGAGCCCCAAGAGGAACCCATCACCATTCCAAATCCATGAAGAAAGAGAAAGGGAGAAGGTGGTACAAAGAGAGCCAGGGGCACCAGTTGAACACTGAAACCACAGCCAATAGGGAGAAGGGGAGCAGAGGCTTCAGAGGAGACACAGCCACTGCCAGAGATGATTCCCAAGGCAAGACTGAAGGGAAAAGATAACTCAAAATCTCTCTCCTTCTCATCTGTCGGTCTCCTACTGGTATCCCTCACTGACAAAGACCAACTAGAATCCAGCCAACAGGGAAACCAGAGAAATGCAAACCTCAATAGTCTTCCCCTGCAACACAGGGCAAACCAGAGGATGGGTAGAAGCCAAGTAGAAGCCAGGTATGAGAGCCGACAGACCAATCACGTAGCTTAGGATGAAAAGCTTCAAGTTTTCAGAACAACATTAAAGAAGCTCAAGTATAAAAACAAGCAAATTAGCAAAAAAAATGCAATCTTATATTTAAATGTGTAAATTCATGATTTCTTTTAAGTATTTCCTATCTTTTTTCATTTTCAATTATCTTTATACTGAATTGATCTTCTGTATATAAACTAAAGATTTCAACAGTTTGCACCCACACAGAAAAACAAAGTGTAACATACTGTTTCAGTACTAGTTATAGCATTACTTCACCTTGGACAACACATTAAGGACAGATCCCACATGAGAGTAAGTACACAGCGACTCCTGTTGACTTCACAATTTGACATTCTTGTTTATGGCGTCAGTAATCTCCCTAGGCTCTAGTCATGAGTTGCCAAGGCTATGGAAGCCTTTTGGGTTCGTTGACTTCGATCTTATTCCAACAGGGTCATAGTCAAAGTGGAAGTTCTCTCCTCCCTTCAGAGAAAGGTACCTCCTTCTTTCATGGCCCCGTTCTTTCCACTGGGATCTCACTCATGGAGATCTTTCATTTAGGTCTTTTTTTTTTTTTCCAAGAGTGTCTTGGCTTTCCATGCCTAAAATACTCTCATGGGCTCTTCAGCCATATCCGAATGCCTCAAGGGCTGATTCTGAGGCCAGAGTGCTATTTAGGACATCAGCCATTCTATGAGTCTGCTGTGTATCCCGCTTCCCATGATGGATTGTTCTCTCCCTTTTTGATTCTATCAGTTAGTATTACAAGACTAGTGTCTGTTTTGTGTGATCCCTTTGACTCTTAGACCTATCAGTGTGATCAATTGTGAACTGAAATTGATCACTTGGACTAGTGAGATGGCATTGGTACACACCACCTTGATGGGATTGTATTGGAATCCCCTGGCACATTTCTAACTCCACCATTTGGGGCAAGTCCGATTGAGCATGTCCCAAATTGTACATCTCCTCCCTCTCTTATTCCTACTCTTATATTTAACAGCGATCACTTTTCAGTTAAAATTTAAACGCCTAAGAATAATTGTGTGTTAATCACAGAGTTCAACCAATAGTACTAGAACAAAACAAAGAGAAAATACTAAAATGGATAAAGTATTACACTGTACATCAACAGTCAGGACAAGAGCTGATCAAGTAACTGTTTCTCTTCCACAGGTTTCCCCTTTGGTGCTCGGTTGTCACTGAACAGGGAGAACATATGATACTTGTCCCTTTGGGACTGGCTTAATTCACTCAGCATGATGTTTTCCAGATTCCTCCATCTTGTTGCAAATAACCGGGTTTCGTTGTTTTTGACTGGTGTATAGTATTCTATAGAGTACATGTCCCATAATTTCTTTATCCAGTCTACTGTTGATGGGCATTTGGGTTGGGTTTTTTTTTTTCCAAAGTGTCTTGGCTTTCCATGCCTAAAATACTCTCAGGGGCTCTTCAGCCATATCCGAATGCCTCAAGGGCTGATTCTGAGGCCAGAGTGCTGTTTAGGACATCTGCCATTCTGTGAGTCTGCTGTGTATCCCAATTCCCATGATGGATCGTTCTCTCCGTATTTGGTGTCCCTTATTCACCACATCCTCGCCAGCATTTGTTGTTGGTAGATTTCTGAATGTGAGCCATTCTAACTGTGGTGAGGTGAAACCTCATTGTGGTTTTGATTTGCATTTCCCTGATTGCTAGTGACCTTGAACATTTTTTCATGTGCCTATTGGCCATTTGGATTTCCTCTTTTGAAAAATGTCTATTGAAGTCCTTGGCCCATCTCTTAAGTGGGTTGTTTGTTTTGATGTGGTGGAGTTTGATTTCTTTGTAGATTCTGGTTATCAACCCTTTATTTGTTGCATAGTCTGCAAATATTTTTTCCCATTCTGTTGGTTGCCTCTTCACTTTCCTGTTTCTTTTGAAGTACAGAAACTTCCCAACGTGATGCAATCCCAAATGTTAATTTTGGCTTTGACTGCCTGTGCTTCTGGGGTATTTTCCAGAAGTCTTTGCCAGTACCTATATCTTGCAGGGTTTCTCCAATGCTCTCTAATAATTTGATGGTGTCGGGTCATAGATTTAAGTCTTTAATCCATATTGAGTGAATTTTTGGGTAAGGTGAAAGGTAGGGGTCTTGCTTCATGGTTCTGCATGTGGAAATCCCATTTTCCCAGCACCATTTATTGAATAGACTGTCCTTACTCCAGGGATTGGTTTTGGATCCTTGATCAAATATGAGTTAGCTGTAGATGTTTGGGTTGATTTCTGGTGTTTCTATTCTGTTCCATTGGTCTATCCATTTGTTTCTGTACCAGTACCATGCTGTTTTGATAACAACTGCCCTGTAGTATGTCCTGAAATCTGGCATTGTGATGTCTCCGGCTTTGTTTTTGTTGTACAAGATTGCTTTAGCTATTCGAGGTCTCCTGTGTCTCCATATGAATTTCAGCATCATTTTTTCCAGATCTGAGAAGAATGTCTTCAGTATCTTGATTGGTATTGCATTGAATCTGTAAATTGCTTTTGGGAGAATGGACATTTTGATGATATTAATTCTTCCCATCCATGAGCATGGAAGATTTTTCCATTTCTTGGTATCCTCTTCTATTTCTTTAAGATTTTGTAATTCTCATCATAGAGATCTTTAACATCCTTGTTTAAGTTTATTCCAAAGTATTTGATTGTTTTTGTAGCTATTGTGAATGGGATTGATCTTAGAAGTTCTTCCTCAGCCATGGCATCGTCTGTGTATACAAAGGCTGTTGATTTTTGTGCATTGATTTTATATCCTGCTACTTTGCCGAACTCTTCTATGAGTTCCAATAGTCTTAGTAGAGTTCTTTGGGTCCCCTAAATAAAGAATCATATCATCTGCAACAAGGGATAGTTTGACTTCTTCCTTCCCAATTTGTATCCCTTTAATTTCTTTTTCTTGCCTAATAGCTCTGGCTAGAACTTCCAGAACTATATTGAATATCAGTGGTGAGAGTGGGCATCCCTGTCTGGTACCAGATCTCAGTGGAAATGCTTCCAGCTTTTCCCCATTCAATAGGATGTTGGCCGTGGGTTTTTCATAAATTGCTTTGATTGTATTGAGGAATGTTCCTTCCATATGCAGTTTGCCTAGAGTTTTCATCATGAAAGGGTGTTGTACTTTATCAAATGCTTTCTCTGCATCTATTGAGATAATCATATGGTTTTTCTTCTGCAGTCTCAATGTGGTATATCACGTTGATTGTTTTGCACAATTAAACCATCCCTGCATACCAGGGATAAATCCCACTTGGTCTGGGTGGATGATTTTCTGATGTGTTGTTGCATTCTGTTGGCCAGAATTTTATTGAGAATTTTTGCATCTATGTTCAAAAGGGATATTGGTCTGTAATTCTCTTTCAATGCTGCATCTTTTTCCGGCTTAGGAATTAAGGTGATGCTGGCTTCATAGAAAGAATTTGGGAGGACTCCCTCTTTTTAGATTGTTCTGAATAGTTTGAGAATTGGAGTTAGTTCTTCTTTAAATGTCTGTTAGAATTCAGCAGTGAATCCGTCTGGCCCTGGGCTTTTGTTGGGAGGGCCCTTATTGCTGTTTCAATTTCTGTCTCAGTTATGGGTCTGTTTAGGTTTTCGATGTCTTCCTGGTTCAATTTAGGTAGGTTGCATGTGTCCAGGAATCTATCCATTTCTGATAGGTTTCCCTGTTTGCTGGCATACAAGTCCTTGTAGTAATTTCTGATGATTCTTTTTATTTCTGTGGTGTCTGTTATTACATTTCCTTTTTCATCTCTGATTTTATTGATTTGGGTCTTTTTTTTTAGTTAATTGACACCCCATTGGCCCAACTTTGTTTATTTTTTCAAAAAAACAGCTCCTCTTTTGGCTGATTTTTTGTAATGTTTTTTTGGATTCAATCCTGTTGATTTCTTCTGATTTTAATTATTTCTCTTCTCCTACTAGATTTGGGTCTGGTTTGCTGCAGATTTTCTAGATCCTTGAAATGCATTGAAAGCTCATCTATTTGGTGCCTTTCCAATTTCTTGATGTAGGCACCCATTGATATAAACTTTCCTCTTAACACTGCTTTTGCTGCGTCCCATAAGTTTTGGTATGTTGTGCTGTTATCCTCATTTACTTCCAGAAAATTTTTGATTTCTCTTTTAATTTCTTCTATGACCCATTATTCATTCAGGAGCATGTTGTTCAATCTCCATGTGTTTGCGTATGCTCTAGGGATTCCTGAGCTGCTAATTTCCAACTTCATTCCTTTATGGTCTGAGAAGCTGCATGGTATGATTCTAATTCTTTTGAATTTGCTGAGACTTGCTTTATGGCCTAGTATGTGGTCAATCCTAGAGAAGGTTCCATGTACTGCTGAGAAGAATGTAAATGCTTTCTGTGTAGCATGAAAAGTTCTGTAGATATCTGTTAGATCCATTTGGGCTATAGTGTCGTTTAAATCTACTGTATCCTTGTTGATCTTCTGTCCTGTTGATCTGTCTATTTCTGAGAGTGGAGTATTGAAGTCCCCCAGTACTATTGTATTGGGGTCTAAGTATCCCTTTAAGTCCCTTAACAAATCTTTTAAATAAACCAGTACCCTGTAATTAGGTGCATATACATTGATAATTGTTATATCTTCCTGTTGAATTGATCCCTTAATCATTATATAGTGCCCCTCTTCGTCTCTCCTAACAGTTTTTGTGGTAAGGTTTATGTTGTCCAATATCAAGATGGCTACGCCTGCTCTTTTTTCATTTCTGTTGGCATGGTATATCTTTTTCCAGCCTTTCACTTTCAGTCTGTATGTATCTTTGTTGGAAAGATGTGTTTCTTGTAAGCAGCAAATAGATGGGTTTTGTTCCTTAACCCAATCAGCCAATCGGTGTCTTTTCACTGGACAGTTCAGGCCATTAATGTTCAATGTGACTATTAAGTAGTAACTTTGCCCTGCCATTTGCCAAAGATAAGTTCTAATATATGCTTTGAATTCTCTGATATTTTGCTGTGAGGTTTCCTTCCTTTACCTTCTTTCATATTGATGACTGTGTTTCTGTGTGCAACACATCTTTAAGCATCTTTTGCAGGGCTGGACGAGTGGTGACAAATTCTTTCAATTTCTGTTTTCTGTGAAAGGTCTTTATTTCACCTTCATTCACAAATGAGAGCTTTGCAGGATATAATATTCTGGGCAGGCAGTTTTTCTCTCTTAACACCTGTGCTATATCTCGCCATTCCCTCCTAGCCTGTAGTGTTTCTGATGAGAAGTCTGCTGTGAGTCTAATTGGAGATCCTCTGAGAGTAATCTGACGTTTCTCTCTTGCACATTTTAGGATCTTTTCTTTCTGTTTCACTGTGGTGAGTTTAATGACAATGTGTCGTGGTGAGGATCTCTTTTGGTCATGTTTACTAGGGGTTCTATGAGCTTCCTGTACTAGGATGTCTTTCTCCAAACCTGGGAAGTTCTCTGCAAGTATCTCACTAAAAAGGCCTTCTAATCCTTTCTCCCTCTCCATGCCTTCAGGAACTCCTAAAACCCGAATGTTGGGTTTTTTAATAGAATCTGTAGATTCCCCACAAATTTTTTAGATTTCTAATTTCCTCTTCTTTTCTTTGGTTTGACTATATCCTTTCCTGTTCTGTCTTCTAAGTCCGATATTCTCTCTTGTGCTTCACCCATTCTGTCTTTAAGGCTCTCTAATGTGTTTGTCATTTGATCTATTGAATTCTTCATTTCATTATGATTTCTCGTCACTGTCACAGTTTCATGTTCTACTAGTTGTTTCATTTCATTTTGATTCCTCCTTAATATTTCATTTTCGCAAGAAAGATTTTCTATCTTGTCCATTAAGGATTTCTGTAGTTCAAGAATTTGAGAACTTCTTAATGTTCTTATCAATTTTTTGAGATCCACTTCTTGCATTTCTTCTATCATCATCTTCATAATCTTGAATTGAGGTGTCTTATTTGGGGGCATCATAGTGTCTTCCTTTTTCTTATTACCTCGGTTTTTGCATTTGTTGTTTGGCATATTGGAGATGTTCTTTGGTTTCTTCACTGTGGTGTTTTCTTGTTATACTATGACTCTAGATTAAGTGGACTGTCTGTTTTTGATGGAGCCTTAGAGGCTTGAGATGGGTGTGGCCTGAGAGCTCTGTTTGGTTCCTCAGGGTTAAGGGTGTGCCAAAGGTGACACTCCCAGGTTAGGCATGGTAAATCTTTTCTTTCTTCTAAACCAAATCCAACCTGATAAGTTAGAATTTTAATCTACACGTAAATGATACAGATGAGCATCTGTAAGCACATCAGAATTTCACACATTTCACAGCAGGAACCCAGGTACAGTCAACATTTCCATACTCTGACCTTTTAATAAACCTATAGAATGAAAGATAAAAAAAAGTATTCTCCCATCAAGGTAGAAATAAGAATTAACACTTATTTACAATTCCCTGCTGCAGTTATTAGCTAATAGCCTTACTTTATGAAAAGATATTCATTGCCTTTGAACTGCTCCCCCTACCCCCATCAAGGCAAAATATTCAGTATCCTTGAGAAACCAGACTGCTGGGCAGAAAACCAAAATCCCTGTTCTTTAGTATAATGTTAACCATCACTTTATTATAGGCTGAAAATATATTTCATATAAATGAAATATTCAAAATAACCAAAAATCAAATTCCCAAACACTTATGATAAACTGCTGAAAATTTCCATCTCTCATTCTCATGCAGCTATGCTACTGAACTGCTTGCCAAAAAGCTAACCTTCTCCATAAGTGTAAATTGCACACAGTAGGGGGTTTAATTCCCAGGCCCCAGGAAGCTAAACAAATGAGAGAACTAATCTGAAAGACTGCCCTTGAGCAGCAACATTGTGAATGTAATTATTTTCTCCTATGCCAGACTATGTACAGAGTCTTGTCTCTTCCTAGCTTACTTTGCCCTAGCAAACTAATACATGGATCAAACAGTAATTTTCTGAATTGGAACCACTGATGTAGCCAATCAAGATAATCTTGAAACTCCCACTCTCCCTGTCATTTCTCAGTAGGAGGACTTTGGGCAGGACACGAGGAGGATTTTGTTTGAAAACAGAATTACAAGAATTCCCAACTGTCCAAGTTTGTGCACTGTACGTTGAGGGAGCAGGTTGTCATAACTGCAAATATCCACTAATTCACTGACCTCTGAAACTAGTCTCCTTCTCAACTTTGTTTGTCCCAGGCAACATCCTTGTAATTAACCTCCTGTTGATCACTAACAGTAGCTAACAGTACAATGCAAATACTTTGCAAAATGAAACTGCAAACCTTAACAAAGGACCCAAGATTGTATCAAGTCAATGAAAGTGCTGAAGATCTGTCAGAATGACAGGCACAGAAACAGTCATGTGGCCTTTGACAGACAATGACAGGTTTCAGAGGAAATAAAAAAAACACAAGTGTGAAACTTAAGACAAAGCCCCCAATCAAATTTTTTTTTCTATGTACCTTGAAAATCTTGCTTCCATTTTAACTCAACTCACAGTGAGGGCCACTTTGCAGGACCAGGGACCTCCAGACAAGAGGGGCTCCTTCCTTTATTTTGACCCACCTGTTCTGACACTGGTTTAAGGTATCTCACACCTCCCCAAGTTCCTTACTTTCTTCTTACGATTTTTTTTTTGACAGGCAGAGTGGACAGTGAGAGAGAGACAGAGAGAAAGGTCTTCCTTTGCCGTTGGTTCACCTTCCAATGGCCACCACGGCCGGCGCACCACGCTGATCCGTTGGCAGGAGCCAGGTACTTATCCTGGTCTCCCACGGGGTGCAGGGCCCAAGCACTTGGGCCATCCTCCACTGCACTCCCTGGCCACAGCAGAGAGCTGGCCTGGAAGAGGGGCACCCAGGACAGAATCCGGCACCCCGACTGGGACTAGAACCCGGTGTGCCAGCGCCGCAAGGCGGAGGATTAGCCTAGCGAGCCGCGGTGCCAGCCTGATTTTCTTAACATCGTAATTTTACAGAAAGCTGGATTGGAGAAGTTCCCTTAGTGCAAACAGGCACCAGAGGCTGGGTGGAGGAGCAGCAGAAGCGGTGTATTAATGTCAACAGGCACAGTGGAATTGCTCCCAAGACTGGACACCCAATCCAGGTTTCTTAAAATATTTATGGTTCCATCAGCATCATGCATTAACAGTCAGCAGTGGTGGGCTTACAGCTTTCTGGACTCAGGACCACCCATGAGGAACTTGAGACCAAATTTATGGGGAACTTGAGGTGGGGCAGGGGGTGTTGCAGAACACCAAGGTTAAGACACCCACCCAGACATGTCAACACCTGTGGGGAACTGGAACAGGGTGACTATAAAGAGATTAGGACAGCTGCCCTCCTTAGGCATCGTGTCTCTCCCTTGTCTCTTGGTCAAGGCCTAAATTCCTCTTCAGGAACACCAACTGCATGTTTTCAGCCAAATTTTCCATAGTTCTCATTTCCGTGTTTTTCCAAAGCAAGATTCTCAGGCAGCTGAGATTGATCACGCTGGCTGTGATCTTGCAGTGGAAGATTTGTTACCCGTCTATTATTTCATGCCATATTACTGTTACAATTTCACATTTCCTCCTTTCATCCCTTGTTTCCTGGCAACTGTTACTTGTGTTTAATTATGTTTTCCTTCCTACACCTATGCAGCTCTGAACTCTCAAATGCAAAAGTCATCTGACCAGGGTGAACTTAAACTCTAACAATTACATTTTTCAAAATAAAGAACAGTACTTTACAACATGTCATTTGCTTTGAATTATTCAGTCTTGGCAAGAAAAACAAGGCCAAATTAGACCCCATTATGCACCATGGACCGGCCTTCAATACCTATGGCAAGGTGCAGAAAACTTTCTCTGGGATACAGCAAATCTGAGGCTTGGATTGTGGATCAGGGTCTTGCGTTTCTAACAGTGATGAGGGAACACAGAGCTGTTTGAGAAAGTGAATCTAGGGTGCACTGTTCATTTCCAAAGTGGATAAGTCTGGGATTCAGAAGCTAAACAAAAATACCTCCCCTTTTCTCTTGCTGCTTATCCCAGGGAGCTTGGCTCAGGCTATGAATTAAAAAGTTACTTCTGCATTTTATTTTGTGGAACTGTAATTGCTTTTCCATCTCAAAGGTCTCCCATTCACTCCTTATTTCACTAATTCACTTCTCACAAATTCACTGAGCACCTGTTACATGCCATTCTGCTCAGTGTCAGCAACACAGGGATAAGAGACAAATGTGGCTCAAGAAGCCTGCATTCCAGTCGGGGACACAGACACAAATGGACAACAGCTGATGCACTGCACTGAAGAGGGTGAGGGAGGAGCAGAGAATCTTGGCCTCGCCAGCTGGGGGGGTCAGTGAGGGACTTTCTGGAAAGACAGCATTGAGGCTGAGCGCTGAAGGGTGGGAAGGGGCTTTGCTCTAAGCGCCAGAGGAAGACAGCATTAAGTGCAGGAAAGAGTTGATGTTGAAGGCAGGAGGAAGAGAGAGGTTTGAGTCAGCTAGGAACATCTTCTATGACTGCAGCAGATGGATGGACAAGAGGGGTCCCACATGTTCACTGGAGAGAGCAGCACACACACGTGATTTGTCCCCAGACCCACATTCCCAAAGGAAAGCCCTTGTTAGAACAGTAGCTGGGATGTTCTTAAAAAGCTGAATTCCGTACACCTGTCAACTTTATTTAATCTGAGAGGCAGAGAGGCAGAGACACAGACAGACACAGACATAGACAGGAAGATGGAGCTGCCATTCACTGATTCTTTCCCCAGACACCCTCAGCTCCCAGGGCTGAGTCTGGCTGAAGCCACAAGTCAGGAACAAAATCCAGGTCTCTCACATGGATGGCAGGAACCCAACTGCTTGAGCCATCATTGTTCCCTCCCAGGGTCTGCATTAGCAGAAAGCAGGAGTCAGAAGCCAAAGCTGGAATCAAACTCACTCTGATATGGAATGTTGGCATTGATGGAGCAAGGACATAATCCTCAGAGGCATTCTAGCTCCTTGCCTGAAAGCAGACCCAATCCCCACAAGGGACTCCCTAGCCCCTGCATTCTCTCAAACCAGCTCAGTTCCACTCCCTGTCTTCTTCCCCATCTCACCCTCTACATTCTTTTTAAAAGTATGTATTTATTTTATTTGAAAGGCAGAGGCATAGAGAGGTCTTCCATCTGCTGGCTCACTCCCCAGATGGCTGCAATGGCCAGAGCTGAACTGATCTGAAGCCAGGAGCCAGGAGCTTCTCTGGGTCTTCCCATGGTAGTGCAGGGGCCCAAGGACTTGGGCCACTTTCTACTGCTTTCACAGGCCATAGCATAGTTTGATCACAAGTGGAGCAGCTGGAACTCGAACCGGCGCCCATATGGGATGACAGCACTGCAGGCAGTAGCTTTACTCGCTACACCACAGCGCCAGCCCCAACCCTCTACATTCTTTTCCAGCTGACCAGCCTGCAGAGAGGAAATCCCCAGGACTTTGAAAAGCTAGCTCAGCTCTGTGCCCCTCATGGCCCTCAGCGGGCTTATGATATATAAACCCAGCACACGCCTAAATTCTTGCTCTCTGCCATTTGCTCAGTGTACACACTGGTAGTTAACCACTTCTAAGAACTGATTTCTCTTGAAATAAATACATTTTGGCTTTGAGTTTGCATCCTGTCTCCTTTCAATTCTGCCTCTTTCCTTGCAGGCATCTTAATCTCTAGGCTAAACACCTGATCCTTAAAAATACAAATAATGGGGGGATAGCATTGTGACACTCAGTTAAGCCAGCACCTGTGACACTGGTTTCCAATAGAGGTGCCAGTTCATATCCTGGCTACTCCACGTTCAATCTAGTTCCCTGCTAGTAGCTTGGGAAAGAAGCGAAACATGGCTCCAATGTTTGGGCCCCTGTCACCCATATCAGAGACCTGGAAAAAATTCCTGGCTTCTACCCTGGTCCAGCCTTAGCCATTGTAGCCATTAGGGGAGTGAATCAGTGGATGGAAGATCTCTGTATTTCCTTCTCTTTGTAGCTCTGCCTTTAATAAACAAACCTTTTTCTTAAAAGAAATACACATGTATTGGCATTGTTTTCACTCAGTTGTCACTAATGTATGTGTTAATGACGAACAAAATAGACAAAGAGTATTACCTTCTAAGGCTGCAAAGAGTGGAAGCCACTGTGCATGGTGTCCCAGGTGACTTGTTAGAACCTGGAGACTACTGGAAGTTCTAGCCAGCTAAAGCAGGCAGGAAGGTGGAGATGGTCATTAGGCACAAGGACATTGGCATCAGCTACTTTGGTTTTGCATCCTCCTTCTACCTCATTACCTATGTGACTTGGATATTCCCTCCATTTATCTTCATGTGGTTATCATTCAGCTTCCTCAGCCAAAAAGTAGGTTTCATTATGAAGAGCAAATGAAATAGTAAATGCAAAGCATTTAAGACAGTGCCTAGCACATAAAAGCACTGACTAGGCATCAGCTGCTATAATTATGATTTTTATTTTATGATCAGACACTTTATTAATGATTTAACTTGTGGGCCAATCAAGTTGCTAAGTACATTTGTACTCAGAAGTCTCCCTCCTTGATGAAAAAAAAAATCACATAAATTACAAAAGAAAAAAAGGTGGGAAAATATCTACAATTGCTGCAATAAAGTTGTTCAACACTTTAAAGATCAATTTAAAATGCAGTCACAACTTGCCACAGATCTCACCTTCATAAAATATCACAGCAACTTGATAAACCACCATGACATAAATTCCAGGGGGACTTCTTTAAAATTTTCTGTGATTCCATGAAGAAAGTGTGAGAACCAAATGGGATTATTTCAAGCACAAACTAAAACACTTCGCTATCAAAGTGAATGTGGCCAAAATAGAATTTAAATTAGAAGGAAAGTTGGAACAATTTTAAAGAGAAAAAGATTAAATTAAAATACAGTATTAATCAGCTTGCTGCTATAATATTTTAAGACATTATAAATATCAGCCACATTCATGACATGTCCTAATCTGGTAACTGATGGTCATTTTCTTACATATGAAAAAATATTAAGCTCTTAACTAAAAAATATAGGCAAGACATCTTTTTTCCACATATAAAACATTTCAGCTAAGTGAACAGTCCATCCAAATTTCAGCTAACTGTCCTCCAAGCCATTAAATATACATCTGGGACTTCCACAAAGACTTTTTAGCAGATTAAAAAATTGCTATATTTAAGAAATTTTAAGAATGTCGTATTTCTTTACTTACTTGAGGGGCAGAGAGAGAGGGAGCTCATATCCAGTGGTTCATTCTCCAAATTCCCACAATGGCTGGGCATAGCCCAGGCCAACAGAGCTGGAAACTCACTCTGAGTGTCCCACATGGAGGCAGGGACCCACCCACTTCAGCCTTCACCTG
Organism: Oryctolagus cuniculus; assembly: GCF_051225735.1. NCBI lineage: Eukaryota > Metazoa > Chordata > Mammalia > Lagomorpha > Leporidae > Oryctolagus > Oryctolagus cuniculus. The sequence goes on from NC_142869.1 coordinate 163,395,549, forward strand.
CTGCTTTCCAAGGTTAATGGAAAGCTGGAGCCAGTAGCCAAAGCCAGATACTGGACCCAGTCCTCCAGTACAGGACGTAGTCATCTTAACCTCTGAGCTCAATTCCTACCTCTTATGCAAATTTTTAGTATATATTAAATGTATGGCTAACAGAAATTTAACATGATAAATATTCTGTAGAGAATCACATTTCTACACTCAACAAATCATTATCTTTAAAAAAAAAAAAAAAAAAGCACTGCTTTAGATTTCACTAACCTGGAATTAAAGATACTGGGTTGAGTCAATTTATGTATTTTTCACCCATTTTAAAAAAGAAAAGTTTACTCAGTAAATTAAATGGAAATATTTTTAGAAAATATTTGACCCATTAAAAGGTAACAAATTACTTTTAGAAGTTTAAGAATGCCTCTTCCATACAAATAAAAGTGAACATTACATAAAACTAATTATAATTTTAAGCTGTTCATTAAAGAAATCTTTAACTGAAAATATTCTGAGAAACCAGTGCTGTGGCCTAGCAAGTAAAGCTGCCGCCTGCAGTACCAGCATCCCATATGGGCACTGGTTGGAGTTCCGGCAGCTCCACTTCCTATCCAGCTCTCTACTATGGCCTGGGAAAAGCAGTGGAAGATGGCTCAAATCCTTGGGCCCCTGTACCCGACTTGGAGGAAGGCCCTAGATCCTGTGGCCATCTAGGGGGGTGAACCAATGGATGAAAGACCTCTCTCTCTCTGCCTCTGCCTCTAACTCTGCATTTCAAATAAATAAATTTTTTTAAAAAAGAATATTCCAAACAACTCTTCTTATTCACTGTTTCAGCTATTACATACAAGAAAATCATGAAACTAAAATTTTAAATATTCATAATCAAGACTTTTCATTAATTCCAACTGATCTTTCTGAACACTTCCCTCCAGAAACAATTCTCTGTGCCATTCAGGATGGAGCTAGACCAGGGGAATAGATGAGAAGGAAACACTTCGCAAGTCAGACAGGAGACATAAAGAATTAATGAGTGATTTTTTTTTTTTTAATGAACTAGGTGTGAAACTGTTGGAAGCAGCTGGGCAGAGAGTATGCTTACATTCATCTAAGATTGCTGCTCTTATTTCAAGCAGAATTTAAATATGGTAAGATAGGTCATTTTCCTCCATTTGGCTTGTTCCAAAAAGGTTATTCTCTGGCAAGTAACAGGGTAAATACCCACTACAGATAACCTTCCCATTATTATTTCAATAGATAGCCCCTTCTAGAGATGGAAGATTTCTGATTTTTCCTCTTCAAACCAAGTGTATCTTAAGATAAAATCAGACAAGAGCACTGAATTCTAAAGTAATTCAATAAGTAAAAAATTATAAAGTGAAAGTGCTTCCTCTAATAGTTAAGTGTGGGCACCTAACTTTAAAATGGCTTAGCCAGGAAATAACAAAAATGCAAGTGTCATAGAATTTTAGAAGGAGTTTTACTATATATGTAGCTTGTTAGAATTGGGGTTATCAAATTTAATACAAACAGCTTTCAACAAATTTGGATTTAATGAATACAGTTGTGAAACAGGCAAATCCAATAGAGACCAACTCTTCCCTCATTCCAGAGACATGACTTCCCTTTAACAACCAGAAGCATCCCTAGAGCAGAGCACACTGTTGTATTCATCCCACCTCCAGGTAAAAGCTGGCATCCATACGGTACCATTCGACCACATGTTATAAAGTACTAAACAGAACACTCATAAAATAAATGTGGGGATATTTAAAACAAACTTGATAGACTGCGCTCTTTCCACTAAAGGGATTTATCTTCCGATTCAAATTCTATTATCTGGAATCTGTTACCAAACTTGTCCAGAACTAGAGAAATGTAATGTGGACTCCATCCACTACATCATAGACATGTGTGTGCACAGGCAATGAATGACTCCATAAGGAGCAAATACATTGTTCATTTAACATGGAAGAAGTGTCAGCATTTGAGAATATTTTGGACGTTAGCAATGTGCTGTGAGTTCTAGCTCTTTTTAAATACTTCACTCCATAGAAAATTCCTCATCACATAAGCATTTTCTAAAATATATTTCCAACCTAAGGAGGTTTTCATATCTTCCCAAAAAGATGGATAATTGCATATTAACTTGACAGATTTTATACAAGAATTAAAAGAGCAAAAGTCAGTGTTACTCTGCAGAAAGCATACAGAAGGCCATTCAGACCAAGTTCAAATCTCAGTTCTGATAAGAAATAAACAAGAATCATCTCGGATAACTTAAATCCTCCAAATCCTTTGACTCCATCATCTATAACATGGGGATAGAAGTATGACTGTTGGCTTGTGATTTACAGGCACTCACAGGCAAGTGTGTACTACAATGCTACAGTGTAGGCAGCTTGTGAAATATAAGAATACATAATAGCATGTGGACATCACTACAGCCCCATTCTCACACTGCATACCTGTCCTGTTCTCTTCCTCACATTATAGGCAATTAGAGCTAAGAGCCCTGTCATATTCAATTCTGTAACCACAGGAGCTAGCATAGAAAGGTATTTCCAAAAGTCCAAAATTAAAAGGTTAGTTTATTTGGGTGGCCCAAGTTTTGCGATCTATGCATATTATGGGTATTTAAAAAGTTTGTAAAAGTATACATTATGAAAACACCATGTGGGCCAGCACTGTGGCGCAGTAGGTTAAAGCCCTGGCCTGAAACACCGGCATCCCATTTGGGCACCGGTTCTAGTCCTGGCTGCCTCACTTCCGATCCAGCTCTCTGCTATGGCCTGGGAAAGCAGTAGCAGATGGCCCAAGTCCTTTGGCCCCTGCACCCATGTGGGAGACCCAAAAGAAGCTCCTGGCTTCGGATCGGTGCAGCTCTGGCCGTTGCAGCCACCTGGGGAGTGAACCAGCAGATGGAAGTCCTCTCTCTGTTTATACTTCTCTAACTCCGTCTTTCAAATAAAATAAATCTTAAAAAAAAGTCCATAGACAATGTGTTAAAAAAAAAATGAAAAAGAAAACATGCAAGTGTTTCAATACTTTCGGACCAAAATAAACTGGTAAGTCCATGAAATTTTTGAGGTACCCTCAAATACACACTAATCAGTGTTTACATTTGGAAATACCAGTTGGCTCCTATGTGAATGTATTTTATCAAGTGAATCAAACATAAAATGTGGAGTGTTCATTCTATTAAATTTTCTCTTATTTTTAAAATAGAAAATTATTAGTTATGACAGTTGGGTGTTTTCCTCTTTAAGGTCTGGAAGTAAAACTCCCCCCATCATTTAACTATCTTTGGGCTTGTCTGGGTCTCTTTCCAAAAAACTTAATTTGCTTTGCTATTAAAAAAAAAAAAAGTAATAGAATTGTAGGTTCTGAGTACCAGGTAAGTTTCTTTTTTGATACAAAAAAAAAAATCAATAAACTTTCTAGGTAAAAATTTAAATAATTGAGTTGTGCCTAGAGGCAATCCTCTCCATTTACAATTCTTGTTAAAAAATAAAAAGAAAATATTTTTCCAGATTGGAAACTCATGGGAATGGTTCAAGTTGGAGTTTGCACTAATTGCTCAGGCTCATTTCCTTTCTAAAACATGAGATCCTAATTTTTGAAAACTTGCCAACATTACTGCAGCCTGTTTGGCACAAATCAGATTACTTCCATTCATTCTCTCCCCCACCCCCATGCCAATCACAGGTAAAAGCTGTACTTCAAGTCCCCTCTTGACAAATTCTGCAAGAAACAGGTGATGCTACAGAACTTCTTTGATTGTAACCTTAATACCTTTCATGCAGATCTGCCTTTTCCAAGCAAATAAACCACATGATCTAATATTCTTCCCCATCCATTCCATTCTCTTCTCTAAATGCCATCCTTTTTTTTTTCCCCAGCTTTGGATCTGTGTGCCCAAAGGCTTGGTTGTCCCCTACAAATGTCATCTACTGCAGCGTCAGGTCAGTCAACCTGTACCTGCTTAACAGCGCGGCCAAACACCTGTCTGCATAACCCTCCAGGTGATGCTGATGCCGCAAACACTGCTCCCACCCTGCAGCATGGAGCCAGTCAGGCAGACTTTCTTCATAGCTTTTCGTTTCTATGAGGGTGCTGACAGTGCCCAGTCATCCAATCATCAGACTGAACCCCGGTCACACTGAACCGAGTCACAACAGTTGTGTATCATAAAGCAATATTTGGTCAATGAAGCACTTGCTTCTTGGAATTTGACCCACACCACTGTAAATTCTCAAGCTTTACTTTTAATACACACCACGATAAGCATCTATCTGTAGTGAGGAAAAGCACTGTAGAGAATCCAATCTATCGCCTGTCTTCCCAGAACTCTCACTCCACACTATCTTTAAAAATAAGAACATCCATTCTTAGAGGCAGTGTTGAAGCCCGGCAGGGTAAGCTGCCACCTACCACACACCAGCATCCCGGATGCTCCACTTCTGATCCAGCTTCCTGCTAATGTGCCTGTAAGGCAGCAGAGGATGGTCTAAGTACTTGGGCACCTGCCACCTGCATGGGATATGGATGTTATGGCAATTTGGGGAGTGAAACTGCAGATGGAAGAGAGATCTGTGTCCCTGTCTCTCTGTAACTGCCTTTTGAATACGTTTTTAAACAAAAATCTTTTAAAATGTTTGTTTTCTTAAGAAAATCCGAACAGAGGATATGGCAAGTTCAGTGCACCTAACAATAACAGAAGTAATAAAAAGAAAGCAAGAAGGAGACAGAGGGGAAGAAAAGAATGAAGAAGAGAGGGAATATCATTATATTCATAGAATTACGGGGCCAACCCTGTGGTATAGTGGGTAAAGCCGCAGCCTGCAGTGCTGGCATCCCATGTTTGTCAGTTCAAGTCCCAGCTGTTCCACTTTCTATCCAGCTCCTTGCTAATGTGCCTGGAAAAGTAGCTGAAGATGGCCTAAGTGCTTGGGCCCCTGCACCCACACAGGAGACTGAGAAGAAGCTCCTGGCTCCTGGCTTCGGATCAGCCCAGCTCCAGCCATTGTGGCCATTTGGGGAGAGAACCAGCAGATGGAAGACCTCTGTCTCTGCCATTCTCTGTCTGCAACTCTGCCTTTCAAATAAATAAATTTTTTAAAGAATTGTACCTAGAAATTATGTTGAATTGGTTAAAACTACAAGTTAAAATTAAAACCATGTTAATAAATGAAGGCAAAAAATAATCAACATTTATTCTGTCCTTATTGACAGTGCATTCTACAAATGAACCACGTATGTTATTTAATCCTCACAACTATGTTCCCCATTTCACAGGTAAAGAGACTGAGGCACAGAGGCATAAAGCAGCACCCTGGAGTTCTTACAACAAAACAAGAGGCAGCCCTGGAACTCCACTGTTAGGCTGATGCCTCAGCCTAAAAATCCTAAATACAAGTGCTCCCTGCCCTACAATGGGTCCCATCCAGTAAGACTTTGTAAAATTGAACAAAATGCAATCACTACATCTTCCATCCACTGGCTGACTCCCCAAACATTCTCCCTGAAAAACAGTGCATTGTGGAATATTGTTTGTTTTTTCTCATGGCCACATGGCTCTTTGGGAGTTATGACTGCCACTGGCCAGCAGCAGGAGAGAATGGTACCCCAAACTGCTAGCCACAGACAAGACCAAAATTCAAAACTGGAAGTAGGGGTTCTACTGAATGTGCATTGCTTTCTCAGCACCATAAAGACTAAAAATTGACCATTTCTACTGTGCCGTGCTGCCTTCCAACCCATCATCCCAGATGTGGTGGGCAGTGGGGAAATAAGGTGTTCTCAGTTTCTCAATTGAGTTATCCACAAACTTCCCCATGAAGCAGGACACTATAGCTTGGATACTGAGATCAGCAGTACCTGGAACATCTCACATACCCGTGGAGGGTCTCATTTTCTTCCTTCCATAGTGCAAAGATCACGAAATGCAAACTTCACAGGTTACTCTAACTCACAACTGTATAGTCAGTGTGTTACTATCTTGTATAATGGAGCCTTGACAATAACACCAAAAAGTAAATAGCATTGGGAAGACTATGTGAAAATCAAGTCTAAATAAACTTATTGGTTGAAATATAATCCTGGCATGTATTCTTCAAGCTGTATTCATTTACTCCAGAACATAGAATTTAAATTTCAACTCTGTAATCCATTGCTTCTTTAAGTTTTTATTTTCATTTTGTTTGGAAGACAGACTAAGAGAACTTCCATCTATTGGTTCACATTCCAAATTCCTGCAAAAGCCAGGGATGGCCCAGGACCAAGCTGGAGCCCAGAACTCAATCCAGATCTCCCAAGTGGGTGGGAGGGACCCAGTATTCCCAGGGTGCACATTAGCAGGAAGCTGGGGCTTGAACCAGGCACCCCGACATGGAATGCAGCTGCCCCAACCCTTGTCTTCACTCTGCAAATTCTCCTCCCCAGCCCCTCTCTCCTTTTTTAAAGTTACCAAACTTTAGCAGGATAGTTCTCACTCTCAGCAGTACTCTCTCTATTCCAAGTGCTTTACTGCCATTATTTTCCTTCATCTGTGCTAATTTCATAGCATGTGGAAAGAGGAGACCAACACTGGGGCACTGGGAAGTTTATAAAAAAAATGAAAAAAAAAAAAAGAAAAAGAAATGAAAAACATGAGAAACACAAACCACCCCACACAGATTATCCCAGTTGGGAACAACTGCTTGATTTTCCATTATCAGTGGTCTTTTAAAAGACTAATGGAGTACCTCTGCACCATGGTGCAACTACTTAAAATACTTCAAATCCCATGTTACTATGAGCCTCTGTGATTCTGACTTGCTCTGACTTCAACTGTGCTGCTTTTCTTAATGGGGTGTTGTTACTGCGCTTTAAATGCCCCCAAATGAGGAGACAGATGGGCTAATAGGCAGGTCAGTCCGGTCTGAATGAGCACAAGGGGCAATCTCTTTAAAAAGGTGCAAGATGCTCTCTTCTCCCCAAAAGCTATGTTTTCAGTTGTATCCCGAGAATAGCGAGGATACAGGAGTTCTGCTCTGAGTTTTGGTTTATTATGAGAATAGAAAAGCAACGTTACCCATCACATCTAATTTTTTTTTTCTTCCTGAGCAAGCTAGCCAGGATGGATAGGATTACAAATCTGGCCTTTTTGATGGGTTTTGTCCCCACCCTCTAATTGTTAGAGGCTGTTCTGGTTCCCCACCACCACCCAAAGTTGTGCTTCAAACTGTCAGTTTCTTGGGTCTGCCTCTCTTGGAACCCCCTCTTGGCTGCTGTGACAGGAAGCTTCTGACTTAAATCGTTCTTTGCCCACTGCCTTGCCTGTACAGAAATTCTTCTTTCACGTGAGACAAGAACCGAGGTCGCCTTTCTTCACGGCTGTTTTCCCGCAAACACTTGGATACTGATTGGCTTCCATCACTCCACTTTCTCTTCTGAACACCTGGAGTCCTTGACCTTCTGCCAACGTTAGCCTCTCTTGTCTCTCCAGGACTGAGCTTGATTTGGCAAGGACGAACACCAGCCTTATGAGAGTCGGCATCGAGTAAATCTTGCTGTTTGTTATTAAACCACAACCTTAGTCTCAGGAACAATGTTTGCATAGGAATTTCAGGAGGCTACTGAAGTAAAATGCCTAGAAGAGCCGACCTTACACCCAGGGAAGGAGAAAGTCTGCAGCCATCAACTGCAAACAGCTAAGCTCCATACCAAAGAAGCCTCCATCTGCCTAATTACCATTGACTGGATTCGTTTTTCTATAACCTCCCCCCTTAGGCTACTGCTTTCCCTTTAAAGTCCTTCCTGCTGGCTTATTTGGCAGGAAAAGCACATTTTAGATTGAAGGATCTGTATCCCCCAGACTGCCAGCTTCTTGAAAAAATATTTTCCTTTTATTCAAAAAAAAAAAAATCACATCCTGGTGACCCAGTTTTGAGAACGAAGCAAGTGGCTTGACCTAAAGACAAGGCCCCACTTATCACTCGGCATTGATAATGTGTGTCTTGCTCCTGCAATTCTATCACCGGTTTCTTGATATCATGATTCTCTAGAATTAGGAACCTGAGTTCTTACCAGTCACAACTTGGAATCTGCCTGCATGCCAAAAGCATTGTGAATTAGTCTGCCTGGTGGATTTCAAACTATCACCTTCCATGGAGTCAGCCATTACAGAACTTCACAACCCAGCAACACATGTTCATTAGCTCTTGCTGCACCCACTGATGCCACAGGCTGCAGCCACCTGCCTTCCCACCGCAGTGCCAGTGCCCTCTTTCACCTGCTGTGTCATTCTCTAATGCAGTCCCCCACCCCGCAGGGCCCATCGCACCCCTGCAGTTGTGGGGGGATCTCCAGGTCCGGGTCTTAGCTCGTGACATTACAGTTACCCCAGCTGGGATACAGCACTCAGGCCTAGCCTAGTTGAAGAATTAATATTCAATCAATGCTTCTAGATATTTTAGTCAAAACATGAGCTGGTATATTGCTTTTTCTAGTTAGATGATCTAAAAAGGGGTGAAGATTAGAAAAGTAACAGCAACAGTATCGTCAGCTCTCCTTCACAACGCATCTCATATTTGAATACATTATCCAACTTTACTCCCACATATTTTCTCAGGAAATGAGACTTTCACAATTCTCGCACCTATCCAAACACTTAATTGCATCAATTTCTCTACCTCATCTCCTTCATTCTTCATACCTACAGTAAGTACAAATTGAAGTGCAGATACCAGAAACAAAAAAATAAAAGGAATCTAAGAGTGCCAAAATCCACTAGGAATTTTAATTTCAGTTGCTACATCGACGAAAAGCATACTTGCTGTGCAGAGAGCTTGAGTGGCTTGTGACTTCTAGGCCTCTGCCTTTTAGGAAGAGCTGTGCCCAAGCCATTCCAGTCAGGGACAGACCCTGGCTAGCCTGTGGCACAACCCCAGGATTAGCAATTGTGCCATGGCTTAACAAAAGCAAGACCTGCTGGGGTGCAAACGCTTTCAGGACACTCCGGAAGTTAGGCAAGACTCCTCCTAATAGTTGACTTTGTCTACCAGCATGCAACAGATGCAGGGTAATCTGAGCACTCAAACCACTGCAAGAACTAGGGAAATACCCAGGTTAAATGAGGCATGGTGGCTGCAAAAAGGACAAGTCCCAATGACAAAGCCAGTTGCTCCCAGTGACAAGCAGTGCTATTCAAATTGCAGATCCTAACCCAGAGGGCTGCAGAGCATGACCTATTAAGGTTCTCTCCCCCTTGTATCTAATAAAATCAAGTTAGTAGGCCTTGGCTGCAATTGTTATCTTTTTATAAAGTGGGATAAAACATTTCAGAAGGCATTGCAAGCAAATAGTCAATGTAACAATGTGTAATCAAACTTTTTTCCAGATAGATGGAATATTTATTAAGCAGCTACCATATGCCAGGGACTCTTCCAGACACATGAGTACATCAGTGACTGCAACAGATAAAAGTCCCTGTGCTCATGACACTTAATAGACTAGCCAGTGATGCAAATTTTTTAAAAGATATATTTTATTTATTTGAAAGGCAAATCCTCTGGATCATTCAAAATGCCCAAATGGCATCAGTGGCCAGGGCTGGGACAAGCCAAAGCAAGGAGCCAGGAGCTTACTCCAGGTCTCCCATGTGGGTGCAGGGGCCCAAGCACTTGGGCCTTCTCCTGCTGTCTTCCCAGGCACATTAGCAGAGAGCTGTATGGGAAGTGGAGCAGCCAGAACACAAATCAGCACCCACAGGGGATGCCAGCACCATAGGTGGAGGCTTAACACACAATGCCATAATGCCAGCCCCTAAATTTATTTCTTAGTAGAAGTCATAGTTTGTAAAAGTTTGAAAGCCCCTGTATATAGTAAAGAAATGCCCATGCACGCTCACCAGCATCAAGGAGAGACTGGACCAGGAACTGTGCTGCATAGTGGAAAGCCCTGGCTGGAGAGGGTGAAGTGAAAATGCTCCAACCCATTGCTCTCTTCCTCTTCCATGCTGGCCTTCAAGATTAAACCCAGCTTCCTGACACACCATCTCGGCTCAGTTTCCCATCATCCTCTTCATTTGTTTCTTCCCACAGTTCTAATAGATAGGACTGTTGCAAAGGAACAAGCTCTTGATGGGTATTTCCTAGTCGTGTAACAGATGGATAAGTTTCATTACATTTAATAAGTAGTCACTGCTCATAACAACCAACTATGGAGATTATCATAGCCTATTCTCTCAGGCAAGTTCAACTACAATCTACATACGTTGTTGCTCGGTCTCTTCCAAGATATCTAATAGGTATTCACTCTTGTGCAATTTGATGCTTCAACATAATGATTTGCTTGTTTAATTTGTGGCAGCTGTGGCTACCCTTCAGTGGGTTATAGTGTCACTCCCCCTCTTCGTGGAGGAGCGACACTGAACCCTGCACTGTTCTTTTGTCTGCTCGGCCCTCCCCGGGTTTGCTGCTGGTTCTTCCCGGGTTGGCTACCGTCCCTTCCACCTCCATGGAAGGGCGGTTCCCCCTGCCACTTTCCCCACTTCCACGGGGGAGCGGCACACCGCCGGCCGGCTCTCTCGGGGGCTGCACAGGTGTTATTCAGATAGATGTTCCCGGTGCATGTTGTCTCTCTCCTCCTTTATAGTCCTCTTCCACCAATCCCAACTCTGCTACCCACACGCCGAGTACGCTGCTCTCCTCCAATCAGGAGCAGGTCCTGCTGTTTATTGGTTGAACTGGAGGCAGCTGTGTAGAAGCTGTTTCCTCCTCTCCCAGCGCCATATTGTGGGAGAGCAGATGCATAGAATAAGTCTTAATTCCAGTAACTTAGTCTAGTCTGAGTTGCTCCCAGTTGCTCCCCACATTATAGTAGGTGCCCAATACCGTCCTGTGTGCTTTATCTTTAATCTTCACAATAACTTCATGAGGTAGAAATTACCTTCTGCATTTTGTAAAAAAGATACTAAAGCTTATCCAAGTTAGGTAATTTGTTCGTGATTACTCAGTGAGTGGCAGGGTTGATATTAACACGTGTCACTTTGCTCCACACATCTACTGACTGCATCCTCATTAAAGACAGAAGATTTATTGTGTGTGTGTATGTGTGTTTTGTTTTGACAGAGTTAGTGAGAGAGACAGGGAGAAAGGTCCTCTTTCCATTGGTTCACTCCCCAAATGGCCACCACGGCTGGAGCTACGCCGATCCAAAGCCAGGATCCAGATGCCTCTTCCTGGGGTGCAGGGCCCAAGCACCTGGGTCATCCTCCACTGCCTTCCTGGGCCACAGCAGAGAGCTGGACTGCAAGAGGAGCAACCGGGACTAGAACCCGGCACCCATATGGGATGCCGGCGCCGCAGGCGGAGGATTAACCAAGTGAGCCACGGTGCCAGCCCCCTATTGTGTTTTTTTAATGATAAACTATTCCCAGAAAACTTACTTTCAGGGTTGGCGTGGTAGTGCAGCAGGTTAAGATACCACATTCCATATCAGAGCTGCCTGGTTCAAGTCCTGGTTGCTCTGCTTCTAATCCAGCTTCCTACTAACCTACCTAGGAAACCATGGTTGTGATGGCCCAAGTACCTGGGCCCCTGCCATCCACACAGGAGTCCCGAATGGAATTTCTGGCTTCTGGCTTCAACCTGGCCATGTGGAGAACACACCAGAGGATGAAAGATCTCTTTATGTCTCTCCCAATCTCTGTAGCTTTTTGAATAAATAAATCTTTCTTAAAAGAAAATTGACTTTACAAGCTCAAGGTTCATCTTGTTTGCTCTTAATTCTTTTATATTTTAATGGTCATTCAAAGACGACATATTTTCATCAAACTGAAGAGTTCACACAAGCACTTTCTCCTACCTTTGCTGCAACAGGGTTAAATGTGTGGTTGCTCCAAATATTTTCTGATTCTTGCACTAAATCCTTTCAGTAACAATCACAGGAGGGTACAAGCATAGACTCAGAGTGCAGTATGTCTGATCAACTCCCAGCCCCACTCCTTCCTGAGTGGCTATGGGAAAGCTAAGCCTCTGTCATTTGTAAAATGGCAATACTGATAGATAATATACAGGACCGTTTGCCAGGTTAAATGAGATATTCTAAGAAGTGAACTTAGAACAGTGTAGGCAATAAACAAAACTACGTATTTGCTGTTCTCATGACTGCCATCTCAGAAGCACTAGTTCATGTCCTTCTACCAGACATTAAAGTCTCAGACACTATAGAAGAGAAAATCAAGGCCAAGTTCAGCAGGATAAAAGAAACCTTCCAAATCCATAAGGGCAGAGGAGTGCATCCACTCCATCATCTGCCCTTCATTCCCCAGTGCTTTGAGCTGCACACAGGTGCAGAGTGGAGGCTTCTGCCTAACTGGTGCTGATTTGGGGAAGCATTATACTTCATCAATTATTTGAAAAGGAACCATTTCGCTTTTATACTGACAGATGAGGTATCTTTGCTTCTTAAAGCACACCCAGAATGTTCATTTATTAAACAGGGAGCCATACCATTGGTTCTTATGGAGAAGAGAAATGGGGACCACGGCCGTAACAGAATTCAAAGCGATTTTGCAGCACACGTCTGACTGTTTTAAACAACTGCTTCAAATGTTGGTCAAATGAAAAGGTCAAGTGTATATCAACATAAGAATATGAAGGTTCTCCTTATTCTAAAGGATAATGTTCTTAGTCTGTCCTTAGTGAGGCAAAAATATGTTTCAAGTGCAGCTCCCCATAATCAATTCCTTTACTTACAAATGTCATTCTGAATGAACACATTACTGATTAATTGTAGTCCCTTTTTCTCACATGCAAATACAAGACTAAAATACACACTTCAGGAAGATTTCTTTTCTAATGATTAAAGTGCTGACTTCCTGTAAATCTGCTATGTACAGCAGTAGCAAAAAAAAATGTTCAAGTTAGGTTCCTATATTCCTTAAATATGTGTCTCCTCAAAATATTTAAACAATTAAACATAAGAATGTAGAACATAGAAAACACCGTCATTCCCTTTGTCAAAAAGTAAACACATTAAGTATGTTGAGCACACAAATGTACCCAATTAACATTTTAATTAAGGATACAAGTAGTAATTAGATGACATTTTCATTAATTTAACTGTAAACAGCCTGAAGAAATTATCAGAAATATTTACCTAGAATTCAATCTTATTGCAAAAACAGTGACCCTATTCTGCTTGCTCTGCTTCCATTCCAGCTCCCTGCCAATGCACCCGAGAAAGCAGTGGCAAATGGCCAATGTGCTGAGCCACTGCCACTCACGTGAGAGACCAGGATGGAATTCTGGGCTGTTGGCTCCAGTCCAGCCCAGACCCATTTCTTGCAGCCATTTGGGGAGCAAACCACAAGATGGAAGATCCTTCTCTGTCTCTCCCTCCATCACTCTGCCTTTCAGATAAATAATTCTTATAAAAAGTTACTTCAAACTACACATCAGGAAATTTCTTTTATATGCATAGTCACAATATCCTATCTTTAAATGGTCTTTCCAAGTTAAATTTCTCAGCGTTATGAACATTATTCTGTTCATGTACTATGTACATAACAGAATAGTCATAATTCTATATCTCAAGGCACTTGTATAGGTCTTATGAAAAACATAGTACCAAGGTACTTAAAGGCTTCATTCTACAATTAAAGATTCATCCTTGGTTATTAAATCCAAATAAATAATTTTGTCCAGCTTAAGCAACTCAGTCCTGTGCTGTTCAGTTTTCACACTGCCGTAGTTCAGTAATATCTGTCTCTAATCTTGCAACACACTGGAGTAGATAATTATGTCAAATCACATTATTAATTTCTCAAAGCAAAATTAGACATAATTCATTTTACTTTTAATAAATATGAGCCAGATAGCAATTTGAAGCAGAGTAGTCTGATGGTATGGAAAGTAGAACCTGGAATATTAATGTTGATTGAATTGTCCAGAAAATCAAAAAGCATCTACTCTGACAGTTGATGGGTTTAGCAAAACAAAAATCAAAATGCTTTGCTTTTGTGTTTTCTACAGATTTCAGGGAATGTATCTAAATTAAAAGATGATTTATTAGGGGCTGGCATTGTAGCCTAGCGGGTTAAGCCATAGCCTGTGATGTTGGTATCCGATGTGGGTGGTGGTTTAAGTCCGGACTGCTCCACTTCTGATCCAGCTCCCTGCTAATACACCTGGGAAAGCAGAAGATGGCTCATGTGTTTGGCACCCTGCCTCTCATGTCAGAGACCCAGATGAAGCTCTTGGTTTCAACCTGGTCCAACCCTTGCCTTTGTGGTCATTTGGGGAGTGAACCAGCAGATGGAAGCTCTCTTTCTGTTCTTCCTCCTAACTCTGCCTTTCAAATAAATTTTTAAAATGATTATGCATTGTTTATATAAAATTCAAGTTTAACTGTTATTCTATATTTCATCTGGCAGCTCTACTTTTGAAAGAGCATCATCTGTGAAGTAAATTCACCCTGATAAACATTGTCTTAGCCTCTGCTGCAGGGTGAACTATGGGGAAAAAAAAAAAAAGAATGAATCTGGTGGTAGATGATGCTCTGGGTCTCTCCAGGGTGCCCAGGGGGCACCAGGACGAGCCACAGCCAGCATCAATGTCCAGGAGGCAAAGCCTCTGTGTTTAAGCAAGTCACACCTGCAGTATAAAAAGTTATTGATCCATTGTTTAATCTGCTCTGCTTTAATTGTTTTTTAATTGCAATAGATCTCAGAGGACAGCAAGCCTCTCTCAGTTGTGTTTTACCCTCAGGTTATGCAGAAGAGGCACAGGCCCTCAGAAAACAGCACACAGGGGGCACACTCCATCGCCTGAAAGCCTGCAGGAGACATCCACGCACACTGTGAAGCAAAGTCGTCAGAGACCACATGGTTCCCAGAGTCAGGGCTTGGAGAGACTCTCCCACTCTCCACAGTGGAACAGAGCCTCAGGTTCAAAAAGTGGGAGCCAGGGAGGCAGACAAGCAAGGAGACAGAGAAATCAAGGGACCAGACAGAGTGGAAGATGAGAATCAGTTCCAACTGTTGGAAATGCCTATGTTTCTTCCTGGCTGAGAATTCTGGGAGACAGGATGTTGAGAACACAAGATGCTCTTGAAATTCTCACCTTTTACTCTATGGGATGAGAACGGAACACTCTGGTTCAGTTATCTAGACATTGCACCAAAAATGAACACCACCTCCAGGAAGACACAGCTAAAGCTACTTTCCCTTTAAAAACTTCCTTCTGGGGCCAGCGCTGTGGCAGAGTAGGTAAAGCCGCTGCCTGTGATGCAGGCATCCCAAATGGGAGCCAGTCCATGTCCCTGCTGTTCCTCTTCTGACCCGGCTCCCTGCTAATGGCCTGGGAAAAGGAGAAGATGGCCCAAGTGCTTGGGCCCCTGCCACCCATGTGGGAGACCCAGATGAAGCTCCCGGCTCCTGGCTTCAGTCTGGCCCAACTCTGGTTATTGTGAACCAGCAGATGGAAGATCTTTCCCTCTGTCTCTTACTTTATTTAAAAGGCAGAGTTAGGGAAATCTAAAAAGAAAAAAATCCTCCTGTCCAATGAATCAAAAATCCCGTTCTAATTTGGAATCGTTCATTTTATAGCAACTTGCTACACCATCCCACCTTTGCAGTCCTGGTCCTCTTGAGAAACCCTCCCATGGCCTGCAAGAAGCCCCTGGCTGTTCAACTCCAAGAAAATGGCCTCCAGCTTAAAAGAGGGTTTGCTCAGGGAAGCAAAGATTAATCATCTAAGACCACTGTCTCCTGGCGACTAAGAAGGCCTTTGGCACGCATGAGGAAAGCATCCATGTCCAGGTGAGATGGTATCTTTTGTGGGTGCCACTATTGTTGCTATTCAATTGCAACACGCAATTCGCATACTGTTAGCATGAGATTTAGCAGTATTGAATGTAGGAAAGAATAGACCCATGAATGAAGCTGGACAGTCACAGAAACCCTGAGAAGGCTCATCTGGGTTAAGAGAGGCGAAGGCTCTCCTGTTCCCACCAGGCGGAGCTGAAGGTAAACGTGGCAGAAGCACTGAGAGCAGGGATGCTGCCTTCCCACCACCATGGACTAGGGTCCTCTGTGGACAAAGGTCCTCTGACAGACATCCAGGGAGTGGGAAGGCCCAATACAAAGGCTTTTCCTTTCCTGACATGTACTGTCCAACTCCTCCAAAGTGCTCCAGCAAGCTTGGCTGAATGTTTCTCTGAACTCTAAGTGAGCTGTAGCTTTCTCTTGGTCTCTACCTTGGACAAGCCCCACCCCCCTCTTTGCAGTTCACCTTTCTTCAACACTGCCTGGTGGTTAACTGTACCCTCTGCCCCTTGCAGTATACTGGCTTAGCATCTTACTAATATCTTTTAATCCAAATGTGCTGTATCTTTCAAGCTGGGCTCAAAACACCTTTCTAAAAATTCTTTGCAATTAATTAATGCAAACTCAGCTTTACTGTTTTTTACTTGGATCTGTAATCCCTGAACCCTTATATGCTATGTTAGAAATTTATCATGGATTTTTCTTTTACTTTCTGAGAGAAATAATATCAGAGCTTTGCCAGTTATTGGTGCCTCAAACATAACCTTAGGCAAAGATGGAAATTACTGCAGAGGAGCACAGATAGGTTTGTTGAAGACATTTGTCTGCTTTTGCCCATCTTGGAACTTAACCCTTCAACATGCCACCATGGCCCATCCACTTGCCCCTTGAAGTATGGTTCATGGACTAGCATCATCTGGAAACTTGATGGAAATAGACACTCAGGCCTTCTGATTCAGAATCCACATTCTAACAAGGTTTCCCAAGTGATTTTCATGCACAATAAAGTTTAACACCTGACCTTCTCCACTTGAGGCATGAAGGAATCTACAGGGAAAACCTCTCGGATGGCAACCCAGAAAAGTCAATTCATGTAACCCTAGGTCTCCTCCGTCAAACCTACCACTTAGAAAGCAATTATAAATCTTGAAAGCAAGCAAGTTTTTCCACTGAAGGAGTTTAAGAGAGCAATTCAACAAGGGTATACAGAGTCATTGTATTATATATATATGTATTATATATAAAACCTATCCCTCCAACATAGGTGCATCTAAAAATATAAAGTAAATATTACTACACAAATGGAGAAACAGAAACTTAAACATTAGAGCATTTCAATTCCTCACATTCAACCCATGGGTAGATCAACCAGAGAGAAAGTTAATTTTTTAAAAAGTGAAAAAAGCAGAGAAAAGGAACTCTAGCACACTGTTGGTGGGAATGTAAACATGTAAACCCATTATAGAAAATAGCATGGCGATTTCTAAGGACACTAAAAATAGAACTATAAATGACTCAGCAATCTCTGTTCTAGGCATATACTCAAAGGAAATGGAAAATTATTTCCTTGTAAATATATATGCACATCCATACTGATTGCATCATTATTCACAATAGCCAAGATAGGAAAACAGGTTTAAAAAATTCCTGCGGTACACATACAAGGAAATGTTACTCAGATCTCAAGAGTGAGATTTTGCCATTTGTCACAACATGAATGAATTTGGAGGAGACTATACTAAGTGAAATAACCCAGACACAGAAGGAAAACCAGTGCATGACCCCACTTACATTTAGAACCTGTTTTTGAAAATCAGATTATACAAAGAACAAAACAGTGATGACCAGGGGCACAGTAAAGGGGGAAAAATGGGGAAATATAGATTAGAGGATACAAAGAACACATGTGTAGGATTATCCAAGTCTGGACGTCCAATGGACAGCATGAGGATGACAGGTAATTAAATCATACTGCATATGGGATTCACACTAAATAAGTAGATGGTAGCTGTTCTTGCCCCCCCCCACACACACACACACAGTTACTACAGAAGACAAGGGACATGTATGTCAATTTGTTTTTTTAACTTTTATTTAATGAATATAAATTTCCAAAGTACAGCTTATGGAGTACAATTGCTTCCCCCGCCATAACTTCCCTCCCACCCAAAACCCTCCCCTTTCCCGCTCCCTCTCCTCTTCCATTGACATCAAGATTCATTTTCAATTCTCTGTATATACAGAAGATCAGTTTAGCATATATTAAGTAAAGATTAACAGTTTGCACCCACATAGAAACACAAAGTGAAAAAAATACTGTTTGAATACTAGTTACAGCATTAAATCACACTGTACAGCACATTAAGGACAGAGATCCTACATGAGGAGTAAGTGCATAGTGACTCCTGTTGTTGACTTAACAAATTGACACTCTTGTTTATGGCATCAGTAATCACCCTAGGCTCTTGTCATGAGTTGCCAAGGCTATGGAAGCCTTTTAAGTTCACTGACTGATCATATTTAGGCAAGGTTGTAGTCAGAATGGAAGTTCTCTCCTCCCTTCAGAGAAAGGTATCTCCTTCTTTGATGACCTGTTCTTTCCACTGGGATCTCACTCGGAGATCTTTCATTTAGGTTTGGCAAAAAAAAAAAAAAAAAAAAAAAAAACACAACAACAACAACAACAAACCCAGAGTGTCTAGGCTTTCCATGCCTGAAATACTCTCATGGGCTTTTCAACCAGATCCGAATGCCTTTAGGGCTGATTCTGAGGCCAGAGTGCTGTTTAGGACATCTGCCATTCTATGGGTCTGCTGTGTATCTCACTTCCCATGTTGGATCGTTCTCTCCCTTTTTTATTCTATCAGCTAGTATTTGCAGACACTATTCTTGTTTATGTGATCACTTTGGTTCTTAGTCCTATCATTATGATCAATTGTGAACAGAAATTGATCACTGGGACTAGTGAGATGGCATTGGTATATACCACCTTGATGGGATTGAATTGGAATCCCCTGGTATGTTTCTAACTCTACCGTCTGGGGCAAGTCACCTTGAGCATGTCCCAAATTGCACATCTCTTCCCTCTCATATGTATGTCAATTTGCTTCAGTATGGTAACCGTTTTACTAGCTAAACGTATCCCTTAACATGTTGCAGACTCAACTACAAGCAATGAGATTTATTTTTAACAAAATAAACAACTTTTCATGGCCTCACTAAACAGGAAACATGGAATGCAAGGCTTAGATGAGAGGAGACAGATCAGCTCCCTGAGAACAACTGCTGAAGGATTGGTACTTGGCATTAGATGTTAGAGGAGCAGAGGCTGTGCAGGTCCCTGAGGACAGGGGTATCCTTAGTGCACAGACATCCAGAAGTGCTGAGCAAAGGCTCGGAGTCACCAGAAACAGAGAGGACAACAGAGCAATGGTGGCCAAGACCGTAAAGAGGATGAAGTGGAAATTTAAATAGAATTCCTCTGGCTCTTTCGCATGCAGTATTACTGGGCACTACACTAAGCATTTGTTTCATTCAACAATAATATGCAATAAGTATTATTAGTCCCATGTTATAAACAGGGTATCATGGCCAGCACTGTGGCGTAGTGGATAAAGCTGCCGCCTGCAGAGCCGACATCCCACACGGGTGCCAGTTCAAGTCCCAGCTGCTCCACTTCTGATTCAGACCTCTGCTATGGCCTGGAAAAGCAGTAGAAGATGGCCCAACTCATTGGGCCTCTGAATCTGCATGGGAGGCATAGAAGAAGCTCCAGGCTTCTGGCTTTGGATCACCACAGTTCTGGCTGTTGCAGCCAACTGGGGGGTAAACACATGGATGGAAGACCTCTCTCTCCCTCTCCTTCTATAACTCTTTCAAATAAATAAAAATAAATCTTTAAAAAAATTAAACAGGGTATATAAAAAAAATGGGGAGATTGTCGAACTTCTACAGTGATGAATTCAGAATTCAAAACCAATGCAGGAGAGGCACCAAGATGGCAGAATAAGGAGGGAGCTTACTTCTCTAGACTAGGTAGAGTTAAAAAAAAAAAAAAGTGAAGAGACTTATCCCAGGGAAGTGTTAGCAAGGAAACAGCAGAGGAAACTCTACACAAATTAAAGGGACACAGTGGACCTTTGTGGAGGGTATGGAAATGCACAGCCAGAATCCCAGCACCTGGGAGCCTGAGCACCAGCTTTAGAGAGTAAGGCGAGACCAAACTACAGTGACCCATGCCACTGGTGATAAAGCTGCAGGAAGAGCCTGGTGTGACTTAGGCTTGGAGTCCTGTGGGGGCTTTAGTATATCTGCCAACCTAGAGGAGAAAAAAAAAGGGAGGCACATTTATCCCTCTCCAACCACCCAGCAACAGGCCCTCTAACTAGCCAAGAGCAGGTGGGCACCTTTTTGGACATATACAACAGCTGCACCAGCTCCTGTCTGTGCCCCCAGCAACCAGCCAAGAGGAGATACCCAGGTCTGACTGGGACAATTGACAGTGTGCTGGGACTGGAAACACTGTGGCTGTGTGGGAGGGTGCAGAGTGTGCCTAGGACTTTGGACAGCCATTGTGGTTGGTTCCACACCCTTGGGGCTCTGCCATTCCCTGATGAGAGTCACTGCTGCAGGATCTGTGCTCACACTGAGGACTGCACCAATCCTTTGTGTGGTTCTTGTGGCAATGCGGATAAATACAGTACCCACTGGGGCTAGTTCCCACGCACTGGTCTCCTTGGAGGAGAGGAGGTAAGCATGAGGCTATGCCCACAGAGATGAACAAAACTCCTCTCTGATAATAAAAACAGAGGAGATCTACCACACTCAATTTGAGAATCACCTTGGAAATTCCCCTCACCCTGGAGCACTGAACAGAGCTCCCAGGCCATACCCAGCACACACTTCTGGGTATTCACTGAAAGAGCAGACACTCCACTAAGCCACAGAGACACAGTCCAAAGATACAAGTCCTCAAAGGGGGGAGGAGGGGACAGGGAAACAAGTAGTTCCACAAATGCCTAAAAATAAACACAGCAATTCAAGAAACAATAAGGAAAATATGACACCCCTAAAGG
This sequence comes from Oryctolagus cuniculus, assembly GCF_051225735.1. Classification (NCBI taxonomy): domain Eukaryota; kingdom Metazoa; phylum Chordata; class Mammalia; order Lagomorpha; family Leporidae; genus Oryctolagus; species Oryctolagus cuniculus. Next base: position 163,416,423 of record NC_142869.1, read on the forward strand.
AACACAACACTTCATACTAGAATGTGAAAATGAAGAGACTGAAGAAATGCCAGGAATTGAATTTAATAAATTGATGGTAGGATTACTTAGAAATAATCAGAAGCAAATCCATGAACTAAAGAAATCCATACATGAAAGATTTCTCTTGAAATTGAAATTTTAAAGAGAAATAAAAATATTGGAAATGGAGGGATTGAATAGAATAAAAAATGAGGTAGAAAGATTTAACAGAATCAGTGAGGCAGAAGAAAGAATATCCAAGTTAGAAGATAAATCTCTGGAAATTTTACAGACCAAAAAAAAAAAAAAAAGAAATTAGAAAATTAAAAAGTGTTGAAGATCTATGGGATACTATCAAATTACCCAACATATGGGTCTTAGGAGTTCCTAGAGGCGTGCAAAGAGTGGATTAGAAGGTCTTTTTTAGTAAAATAATTACAGAAAATTCCCCAAGTTGGAGGAAGAAAGGGATGTCCAAGTACAAGAAGCATACATAATTCCTAACAGAAATGACAAGATCTTCACCACAACACATTGCAGTCAAACTTTTCACAGTAAAGCATAAAGAAAAGATTCTAAAATGTGCACCAGAGAAATACCAGGTTACTTTCAGAGGATCTCCAATTAGAAAAGCTGACTTCATCAGAACACTACAGGCTTGGCGAGAATGGTGAGATATATTCCAAGTCTTGAGAAAAAAATTGCCAACCCAGAATATTGTATCCTGCAAAGCTCTCATTTCTGAATGAAGGTTAAATAAAGACCTTCCAAAGCAAACAGAAATTAACAGAATTTGTCACCACTTGTCCAGCCTTACAAAAGATGCTTAAGGATGTGCTACACAGAAACATGGTCATCACTATGAAAGAATGTGAAGGCAGAAAATTTCCCAGTAAAGGTACAAAGGAAATCCAAAGTAAACAATAGGAATATTTATGGGAAAATGGTAGCACCAAGTCATTACTTACAAATAGTCACCTTGAATGTAAATGGCCTTAATTCTCCAGTTAAGATACAGAATGACTGAATGGGGGGGAAAATATTTGCTGCCTACAAGAAAAATCTCACCCACAAAGATACCCACAAACCGAAAGCAAAGGTTGGAAAGAGACACTCCATGGAACAGAAACCAAAAACGAGCTGGTAGAATCATCCTAGTAGTAGACAAAATAGACTAACACACAAACTGTTAAGAGACAAAAAAGGGCACCATGAAATGAGAAGGGATCAATTCAACAAGATGTGATTATAATAAATGTATATGTACCTAACTACAGGGCAGCTGGCTATTTAAAAGAAATGTTGATTACTAAAGGGAGAAAGACTTCCACAAGATAGTAATGGGGGACTTCAGTACCCCACTTTCAGCAATGGACAGATCAACAACAACAACAACAAAAAAAAGGAAACAGTCTGTCAACACTATAGACCAAATGGATCTAAGATATCTACAGAACTTTTCATCTTGCAGTTGCAGAATACACTTCCTTCTCAACAGTGCATGCAACTTTTTCTAGGATAGACCACAGGGCCATGCCATAAAGCAAGTTTCAGCTAATTCAAATTAACTAAAATCATACCATGCATCTTCTCTGACCACAATGGAGTGAAGCTGGAAATCAACAACTCAAGAGACTGTAGAACACATGCACACAGAGACTAAACAGTATGCTTCTGAAAGAATAGTAAATCATAAAAGAAAACAGAAATCAAAAAATCATTCAGGAACAGTTTATTTTTTCACACCATTTGTTGAAATTTTTGCTTAGTATAGAGTTAATTTTCTGTGTATAAAGTTAATTGAAAATAGATTTTAGTAAAAAATAAGAATGGGAATAGGAGGGGGAGGAGGAAGAAGGATGGGTATGGTGGGAATAATATTTGTGTTCCTAAAGTTATATTTTATTAAATGCATGAAGTTTGTATCCTTAAATAAAAGGTTTCTTGGAGGGGGAGGGGAGGTAGAATCAATCCAGCTCCCATGCCTGCCCTTAAACTTGTGCTCTCCACTGTCTCCTGCTGGTCAAACAGGGTACAGCATGGATGGGTCTCTGCATGCTAGGGACTCAATCATTCCCAGTTGACACTTTGGTTGGTTCCATAAATTCATAATCAAAGAAGCCTTCAGAGGTCAACACAAACTTGGGCCTGAAGCAGTAGACTCTGCCTTCAAACCACCAGCACAGTCTAGAGGCCAGTATCATGAATGCTGTCTTAATAAGGGCTGGTTTTCCCCCTACGTGGCAATGCTTTATAATTAATGTGAAGTTTGAGTAAAAAGCAAGCACTTTCCCTTTCTTGGGAAATAACACATGCTGGTATCACTAAGTGGCCAGCTGGCTCCTTGGTACACAAGGACTTTGTGTAGAGGGGTCAAGTCTCCTTAGGACAGCATTGGGAAACTCCTTATTCTGTAGCCCCTGCAGCAGGTCTGCTTCTGTCCCCAGAGGCAGTGCTACCCCAGATCCTTCTCTAGCCTTGACCTCCCTAAAGAACCACATCATCTACCTTCCTCCTACAAACTGAACCACCCAAGGACTCTGGTCAGCTCGGAGTTTATAGACCAACCACCTGCAGCAAATCTTCCACTAGCAAGTGAGAAGCAACTTCTCTCTTCTACAGATCTTCTGAGGGTCTCTTCTGCCTCTTATTTAAGGCTCTCGTCCTATCCAGACATCTGTTTGTGTCAAAGAAAAAGCTGCCAAATATTCAATTATGAGTGATTATGAAAAGTGGCATCATACTAAGGAGATGATCAACACATTTGCAACAGTGAGGATATCCAGTGGCCTTCATCATAGTCCTTGAGTGTCAAAGTTTACAGCTCTCTGCTGCAATTTTAAGAACTACACATAAAGACGGATCAAAAATTGAGCATGTGTCTTCACTCTTCAAGGCGACACAAGGCCAAGGGAACAGACAAGGAGGAAAGCTGTATCCATTTCACTTACTGATCACAAGCCTCAAGTGAATGAGAGGGTTTTAGAAAGCTCAATACAGGGACCAGTGCTGTGACACAGTGGGTAAAGCCGCAGCTTACAACACCAGCATCCCAAATGGGCACCAGTTTGAGTCCCAGCTGCTCCACTTCTGGTCCTTCTCCTTGCTAATGTGCCTGGGAAAGCAGAAGATGGCCCAGGAGCTTGGGCCCCTGCACCCACATGGAGACCTGGAAGAAGCTCCTGCCTTCGGATCAGCCCAGATCCAGCCATTGTGGCCCTTTGGGGCATGAACCAGCAGATGGAAGCTCTCTATAAACTCTGCCTTTCAAATAAATAAAATACTTTTTAAAAAGATCTCAATGCTATCATTTTCTTCTTTTAGCAGTATGAATACATATAGAAGTATGTTATATTCAGGAGTATTTGTATAGGCTTCTCTTTTGCATCCCAAAGCTTTTAATTCTGCAGAGCAAAGCATTTTTACTTTTTAATGTTAGAAGTCCCTGAGCCACTTTAAATTTAGTCTTCCTATTTCTCACTTGCTAATTGTTGAATTTTCATGTTTATTTTTAATCTTGAAAGCAGAAGACTGCTATCTCTCCTCTACTTCCTGTCACCTTAGGGGAAAAGTAAAGATAATATACAAACTACAGGCAGGACGCAGTGTGGGAGAGACACCAATGGAATGCTGTCAGTCTTTCAGGCCCAAGTTCCCAGGTGCACATAACCACTAACGTGTGGTTAATTAACTAACTGCAAATTAACACTCAGCTACCAGGCCCTACGGATGAACAACAAAGAAGAGCAAAGACTTGGTACATTGTAGAAACAAACTGTGACAAAGATGATGGAGATGCTGACAGGCCAAAGCAATAAGGCAGAGAGAAGCACAGGTAGCAAAGAAAACACTGGACACCATTTACCCCAAAATCCAAAGGTGATCGCGATCGCATGCCTACGACCAAGGCAACAATGACCCACATTGCTAGCAACATCCTTTCAGTCATGAAAAACCCTTGAACTGGGTTGTAAATTCTGTGAGGACCAGCTAATCTCACTTCAGTTCTTTACATTCAAGCTCCACAGTGCTCAGTAACTGACCTCTAGGGGGGAGGGGTTCTGCCTAATGTGCTCTTGGGTGGCTTTTCTTAGACAAATTTGTTCTGAGCTCCCTGTATAAAGCAGCACAGGTAATAGGAGACAGCAATTATTTCTTTCAATTGGAAGCACATCTGAGGACACTTGGGGAAAACAATTTTTAAAATCCCTAAAGAAATTTACCAAAAAGGAGAATCATGAATAAAATTATTTTTCAGACATGTTTCATGGACAGAAAGTTCAACTGCTGTGAGCTTATTTTCTTAACAGTTTGGAACCATTTGTCAGTCAAAATTAAATTACAGGCATTCCATTTGAAAAATAACAAATTAGACAATCATTTTCATGAATCACAAAAATCTTCTCACATCTCTCGGGTTTCTTAAGGCATTTAACGCCTTCCTGTTTTCTGTGAACATCAGGCCACATAACTCACAAGACCATAACCCACTTAAAGGGTGTATTACATAAAAGGTCGCACAACCTGCTGTGAAATACTGTATCTTTAGCATCAGAATCACTGGGGACATTGAGAGGAAGGATTCATTAATGAAGTGTGAGGTTCGTTTTATTTATAGTCCATTGGAAAGGCATATTTCACGCCATCAGAAGCACTTCTGCCCGAAAGAAGTTACAGCTCATCATGTGCCGTGCAAAGCTAGGGTAAGACCAAGGCTAGTGTTGCTGGCAGTTCGAAATATTGCAGAATAGAGAGCAATTCACTTTCTAAAAAGTTGACAGCACAGGGGCTAGGAGAATGTGGGAGAAGATCAAACCAGACCACAGCTAGAGTCCTGACAGGAGGGACCCCTGGGGAGTTCGGATGTTGGCTGGTCTGAAAGTTTGGTGCAATCTGAGATGGGTCATGTCCAAGGTCTTCCATCTTTTCTGTAAAGTGGCACAAAGCCTTTGATGAGAAAAGAGGCAGGGAGAGGGCTAACATGGAAGAGTCATGTGGGACGTAGTAAAGCAAGTTCATTGGAAAATAGAAGACTTCCAGGCAATTTGAAGTCAGTGACCATGAACTTAGAGAAGCATCAGCCTGTTTCTGCTGCTACACTGGACTCGACGAGTTTGACTCCTTTTGACTCCTTTTGTGTCACTAGCATCCAGCGCAGCTCCTAACAGAGATGCTCATAATTGTTATCTGGACCCAATCAGAAACGGGACACACACGAGTTGTCTGAGCATACATACAGCCTGAAATACAAACTATTTTTCTTTAAGTGTACAAACACGATGGATCCGACAGTGAAGTCCAAACTAAACACAAAGGAAAATCTGACACCCGGACTTTGCAGTCAAGGTGAGTGAGTGGTGCAGGAAAAGCCAGCTGATGAGAAGCTCAAGTGCAAGGATGTGCAGGGCACAGGTAGTGAAGGGGAGATGCTGCCAGCCACCTCGAGCGCAGCGGGGCCCCAGAAACAAGACGAAGAGCTGCTGGAAGGCCCATGTGTCATCGCTGCCATGCAGGAACCATGTGCAGGGCCTGGAGTTTAGGGACAAGCTTTCAGGAAACCCCTCCGCCATGCTGACAGGCTGGCTTTCCAGTTGGCAAATGGCATTCTTCCTGGAACTTGGGCAGAAAAGCACTAGAGCCTGCCTAGCTCTCGTTCACAGGGTGCAGCTTTCTTTGCCCACTTTCAATGCCATTCAGCATCTTCTTGCTGCTTCCATCCCAGCATCTGATGCCCCAGCTACTCCAAGTTACTTTCTCGTTGCAAACACCATGTGTTCATTTCCAAGCTCCCTGTGGGATGCTCTCTCCTCCTCCCATCCATTGTACACTCCCACTCCTCTTCCTCTCATGTTTCCTCTTCTGCAAAGCCTTTCTTTCCCTAAGCAGAGGTACCCATTTCTACAGTGTCCTTTAACATGTATTTAGGCATGGAGGAAACCACATTTAATTTGTTACTTGTGACTTGAAAAACAACTGGCACATCATAGATTCTCAATGCATGTCTGCCAAATTGAGTTTACTGTTCATTTACCTTGCAGACAAATGACTATGTCCTAGCTATCAGTGCACTTTGACATTTCTTTTTACAACCCATGGACTGAATTGTTTTTAACTGATTTCAAGACCATGTGCCATGTATGCACTACTGGAGTTCAAATAAAACTTCTGAAATAGAAATCAATTCTGATTACTTTGTTCTTTAACTCAGTTTACAAATGAGAAGGTTGATGTTGATTTAAAGATGTACAAAATATAGCAAAAGATATGGGGGGGTAACAGAAGATTTTGCTCCACCAAATTCAGGAACATTCGAATTTGAGGCACCCCTCACAGCCTGTGGAAGGTGGCATTAGAATAAAAGGGAGTGCTACTTAACACAGCAGGCGGCATACATGAAGCTCTTTAGTCAGAATTGGTACAGACTTGAAAATGTAAGTAGGCTCCAAGAAGGACTTGCCAAAATCTAAGATGATGGTTCCAACATGTCATTGAGTAGAAATCAGAGCTATTTACGTTGTCAGTGGGGTACATCCACCCTACACTTACCCACAAAGTGTCACTGGTTTCCTTCTCTTAGCCATAGTACTGAGCAGTATGCATCCAGCCTGGTCTGATCAAACTCAGCATGTCATTTTTGATGTTTTCTACAGGCCAAAGTCATAGCTGTTGTTTGGGGAAATTTACTTTCTTAAAATGAGATGCAGTTCTTTGATTCGTCCTACATAACTTTACTGTCAAGCATTTAAATTAAAATATCTTCCAAAATAGTTGCTTCATTGAACAAGTTCTTGAAGGCCAAAAGGGACTTGATTCCAGCTGCGAGCTGAACATCTTTCTAAGCCATCTGTACTTGGGAAAGCAAACGCCAAGTCCCCAAGTGGACTGAAGTGGATATTTGGTATGACAAGCCGTACTGAACCATGTGGAAGGTACCAAAGGGGAAAAGCAGGAAAAAGTTATTAAGAATCAAACCCATGTCTGGATCAGAGAAGTTTGACTATCATATGGACTTCAAAATTCCACTCATGACAAAATATTCATAACTAGCTGGAGTCACATGTCAGCATTACTCAAGGAATCAGAGAAAGACAGTGGCCCCTTCCTTCTTAGGCTCATTTTGATTTAATGGCCACGTGGATTTGTGTTCATGGAAGAGCACAAGGGATCTCCCAGCTTGATCACATGGGAAACCAGGCTGAGCTCTTGGCTCAGCACAGGAGAGAGGAGGGTGGTAGAAACCTGGGGACTGGGGCACTCTTGACAACCGAGTAATGTTTAATAACGCCTAGTGCACACTGTTACATGATGGGGCTAATTCCAGCAGAGGTTCCTTATATTTATAAGGTTGCCACGAGAGACATTCAGAGAAAAACAAACCATTTGCTGTGATTCCTCATCAGACTGACAAAATCATGTATTGGCACAGATGTTTCAGAAGTTGTCTGAAGTATTTGTTCAGATATATGATATACCTAAAGATTGACAGCGTTGGGGCTGGCGTTGTGGCCTAGTGGGGAAAGCCTCTGCCTGTAGTGCCAGCAACCCACATGGGCACTGGTTTTGAATCTCCACTGCTCTACTTCTGGTCCAGGTCCCAGTTAATATGCCTGGGAAAGCAGTGCTTGGGCCCCTATACCCACATAGGAGACCAAGAAGCTCCTGGATTCAGATTGGCCCAGCTCCAGCCATTGTGGCTAATAGGGGGATGAACCAGCAGATGGGAGATACATTCTCTCTCTCTTCCCCCACCCCACAACTTCTCTCCCCCTCTGAATCTCTTTCAAATAAATGAAATCTTATAATAAATAAAAAAGACCATATTCTACCATGCAAAAGCTATTGAGTTCCTTTCTTAGCCCAACCCTAGAGAAACCGTATAAATTGAAATAAAATTAACAGATCTGAAGACCTAATACAAAGACCAAAGAAACTGGGGAGAAAGATTGAGAATAACCAATTGTGGAAGAAGAACAGCAGCCAGTATAGAGGAGGAAAGGACAGTATAGAATCAAGAGGCTGGGGGTGTACACTGGCGTTGTGTTCACTCCACGCTGAAACTTTTCTTGCCCTCTTAATCTGGGGGTAGAAGATCAGCACCAGTCCACCTCTGCCATAGTTTTGAGGAAGCCTCAAGCCGCATCTAGAGTCTGGCAGAAGATTAGCCTGATCGCCTTGCCCTGAGTGGTCACTCCACGTCCCCAGTCCCCTTCGTAGCCCACATATAGGAACTGACAGCCAGATCCAGAGCAGAGGCCCAGAGCTTCCTCCAGGGACAGTTTCTTGGTAAAGGGCAGCAAATGCAAAGGTCAAGTCCATGCTTCAGCGCTGTGACCCCTCTATCCTGGGGCACACCAAAATCCTCCTCTCCCCACTCACACCAGGAGCAACATAGGCTGGGCTCTGCTTGCCCTCTTGGAAACAGAAGTGGGGTAGGGCTCAAGGCAGCAGAGGCCTGACATGAGTAGAGTCACAGAGACAATATACTTAACCTACCACCAAATCAATCAGAATTGTTGGGCAAGAAAAGTCAAAACGTTAAAGCAGCAAAATATGGACCCTGCACAATGCATGCACATAGAGAAACACTACATGGTACCCGCAAAACATATAAAATTTGTATGTGTACTAGAAACTTTTCCAAATAAATTTAATAAGCAAAAGAAAGAATTCTGCAAAGAGCAGGTATTCATAAATCAGGAGCAATCAGTAAGAGCTGTATAGAAATACCAGCTCTGAACAAAGTAAAGTAGAAAACAGTTCCTTAGATAAACAGCAGAATGGAAGCAGCCAAAGAGTGAATGGGGAGAGCAGGTCCAGGATTTTCTCCCATGAGGCACCGGGAAATTAGCAGCTTGTAAAGCCTAACAGTTAAGACGTGAAATATGCAAGGGTCCACACCAGAAGTCTCCAGGTATAGGGAAAATAGAAGTAACTGAATAATTGCTGAAAATTTCTAGGAATTAAGAAAGTTGAAAGAGCAGAGATTAAATGTCTGGGAGAAAAAAAAACCACCCAAGGGAGGGGCTGGCATTGTGGTGTAATGGGTAAAGCCGCCTCCTGCAACACCAGCATTATATGGGCACAGGTTCGAGCCCACTCCCAATCCAGCTCCACCCTAATGGCCTGGGAAAAGCAGTGGAAGATGGCTCAAGTGTTAGGGTTTCTGTTAACAACATGGGAGACTCGGATGAAGCTCCTGGCTCAGCTCAGGTCTTGCAGCCATCTGAGGAATAAACCAGCAGATGGACCATCTCTGTCTCTCCCTCTCTAACCCTCACTTCAAATAAAGAAATCTTTAAACACACACATGGGAAAAAAGGAAGTATGGGAAGAAGGAAGATGAGGAAGGGAGGGAGGGAGAAAAGAAAAACTGTAAGGAAAGGAAGGGAGAAAACAGAAAAGCTAAGAGGAAATGCAAGAGAGGCCAGAGTAGAAAGAGGTCAAATCAACACATCACACAAAATAAACAGCATTATGCTTTTTGTCGAAATGGTTACCCTGTCAAAAATTTGTTTGAAAAAATATTTTGGTAACACATGACCTCCTTTATTGATTGATGCATTTACACAGTAAGTTTCAGTGGAAGATCTGATAACTGCCGTCACTTTGCAAAGCCACAGCAAGCACATAGCATGAGTGAGAAAACCCATGTTGCGGCCAACTCTGAAACCTAAGGGGTTACTCGTAACTGCAGCCTAACCAAGCTGTGATGATGCACTGGCTACCTAGAGCTGATGGATAAAAGCAGGAAACAGTGAGATTTATAGCACAATACCATGAAAAGGATGAAAGTTAAAAACCACATTTATATGCAAAAATATTAACAAGGATACACACACATTTAAAACAATACATCAAAGACACCAGGCTGAATGCTAAGCGAGAGAAGGGAATCAGAGCAGTGATCAAGGAAGATGAAAGAGAAAGAAAATAAAACAAGAAGTGGGCTTTGCACAAATCAATGACAGCAATGTGCTCTGAACTAAGAATGATTAACTTAACGCTCCATTCCTGAGATCTAATTAAAAGAAAGAGACAAACAGCACCATTACAGATGATTGGGGGCTGAAAGTGAGAAGTTATTGGCACGTATTTGAATAGATAGGGGAAAAAATGTGAGGCAGCAGTAGACATTGATCTTGTTGGGGCTAACAGCTCTAATTAGCTGCTTTCAGAAATGCCCTTACCTATCTCAACAGAGTACAGCACTGTGGCAGGAACTGCGGCACAGGTTAAGCTACCACTTGCAATACCAGCATCCCAGATCAGAGTGATGGTTGGAGTCCTGGCTGCTCCACTTCAGATCCAGCTCCCTGCTAATGCACCTAGGAAATCAGCAGATGATGGCCCAACGACTTGGGCCTCTGCAATCCACCTGGAAGACCTGGGTGGAGTTCCAGACTTCCAGCTTTAGCCTAGACCAGCCCAGGCACTGCAGGCATTTGGGGAGTGAACCACTGGATCGAAGATTTATTGTCTCCCTCCCCCACTCGGATGCAAGATTCATTCTCATTCTCTTGCTGTGTGTGTGTGCCCCTTTCTCTGTCACTCCACCAAATAAAGAAAATACACTACTGAGGCCAGGACAGGGATGAAAGCCTGGCAGACTAGGGAGGACGTGGGACAGTACTCAGAACTGTCCCTGCTGAAAGCCCATCATTAACTACCTTTCCCCGTTCAGACAGAGGACATCCCCATGGTCCATTCTCTCATTAGTGGAGCCAGGGCTAACTCAGGAATCCAACATGTGCCCAGACATTTGGGTGGAGGTGTGACTTCCTATCTTCTCATTGCTGCTGCGGTAACAAAAATACCTCACATGGGGTATTATATAATAACAAACCTGTCTCCCTGTTCTGCAGGTTGGGAAGCCCAGGACCAAGCCTTCAGGGTCTGTGTCTGGTGAAGGCTGGCCGTCTGTTCCAAAGGAGAGCCTTCTTGCTGTGTCCTTGTGTGGCTGAAAGCGGCAGGGGGGACACACGAGCCTGTCTTACAAGGGCTCTGATCTTGTGTGAGAGCAGAGCCCACATGACTTAATCTCTATAGGCCCTCTCTCGTAATATCATGGGGGGGGGGGGCAGCGCTGTGGCATAGTGGGTAAAGCTGCCACCTACAGTGCTGTCGTCCCATATGGGAGCTGGTTAGAGTCCCGGCTGCTCCACTTCCAATCCAGCTCTCTGCTATGGCCTGGGAAAGCAGAAAATGGCCCAAGTGTTTGGGCCCCTGCATCCACATGGGAGACCTGGAACAATCTCCTGGATTCAGATCGGCGAAGCTCTGGCCATTGTGGCCAATTGGGGAGTGAACCAGCAGATGGAAGACCCCTCTGTCTCTGCCTATCCTAACTCTGACTTTCAAATAAAACAAATCTTTTAAAAAAAAATAGTATCATACTGGGTATTAAGTTCCAACATGCGAATTTGGGGGGCAGAAGGATATAATCTCTCAGACCATAGCACCATCCATACCACAAGTGATGACTGCATACACTCTCACTGCCCCTGGCTGTAGGTGGCAGTAATAAACAGCAGGTAACTTTCAGTATCTCCACATCTGTCAAGGCCTGCAGGAAAGTCAGACCTAACCAAAGCACACAAAACTTGGAGCCAGCGTCGTGGTATAGTGGGTTAAACCACCACCTGTGATGCCAGCATCCCACATGGGCACCAGTTCGAGTCCTGCCTGCTCCACTTCTGACCCTGTTCCCTGCTAATGGTCTGGTGAAAGCAGAAGATGGCCCAAGTGTTTGGATCCCTGTCACCCTCACGGGAGACCAGAAGAAACTCCTGGCTTCAGCCTGGACCAGCCCTGGCTATTGAGGCCATCTGGGGAGTGAACCAGTGGATGGAAGATGGCTCTCTCTCCTTCTGTGTAACTCTGGTTTTCAAATAAGTCTTTTAAAGATCTCCAAACAAACACACACACACACACACACACACACACAAGTATTCTAGGTCCCCAAATATACCACATACCTCACTCCACTCCACAGAAGGCAGGCTCCTGGGGAAAGAATGATGCATGCTTTCCTGCATCGAGGCTCAAAATAAGAGGAGACTGTACGTACTTCCTGTAACTGCTTAGCTGGAGCTGGCCAGGCCGAAGGCAACAGAAGGCTCTGCTCTCAGCTTTCCTGGGTATTCTTCATGTCTTTGTTTGGGAACTCATACTAACAGGACTGATCTCCATGCAGGTCCTGTTGGCTCAAATCACTCTACGTTAAGCCTTTTTGGTACTGCTGGTTAACAAGATGCAAGACAAAGTACTCGTGAGCACAGAAAATTAATAGAAAACACAATCTAAGTGTATGCTGAGTTTAGCTACCAGCATCCAGTTTTAAAGATGACCTAATTGTTCCATAGAATATGGAGAGAAAGAAACATGGGCAAAGGTTTTAGGCAAACCCACCACTAACTTGTGTGTAGCACTGCAGAAGCAGACCCAGACACTCACAGCATGATTTTAGTAGTGGTCAACTGCACCAGGGTGAATAAATGAAGACAGCAAATGACTTAAATCTCTGGGGAAAATAGGAGCAGATTGAAAAGTGACCTTCGCAATGCTTTTAGTAATTTTTAAGTTGTACATATCTCCTTAACATTTTCATTCGGTACACCAGATCAGTAATCATTTTGCTGTAATCTCTTTCCAACACTGTACATGTGTACAAAGCCATTGAGATTTGCAAAGCTTTTTGAAGAGTTAATGTTGTTTGAATGGACAGAATATTTGCCTTAATAAATAAGTGTTCCAAAAGTTGAACAAAATAAACCAAATCCTGGATCCTCCCCCCACCCCAAAGGTTGAACAGATAAAGTACAATGAAACAGGTCTGAAAGACTAAAGCCTACTAATTTGTTACTTTCACAAATAAAAAGACTCAGAAAATTGACTCAATTTCTATAGTTGGAAAGCAAAACTAAAGACAAAATACTCTAAGGGGATGTTACAGAACATATTTAATAGAGAGGTTTCATAGAGTCACTGCCTAAGCCTTAGAAAACAGTATTTTAAAGACTCAACATGCATCTCCTGCAAGAAAACACTAAGACTATAGCAAAACACACAAATACCTGCTATGCACAGGAGTCCAGCCAGGAGTGGGCATTTGGCACAGCAGTCGAGATGCCGCTTGGGATGCCCACATCCCGTATCGACTGGATTCAAGTGTGGCTTCCTGCTACTGTGTACCCCAGGAGGCAGCAGATAATGCTCCAGCCCTTATGTCCCTGCCACCCAAGTGCAAGCCCTGGATTGACTTCCCAGCTCCTGGCCCAGCCCCAGCTTTGCAAGCATTTGCCAAGTGAGCAAGCAGATGAGATCTTTCTCCCCTCCACTCCTTTCTGCATCACTCTGCCTTTCAAATACAAGCGAATAGTAAACATTTTCAAAAACCAGCCAACAACAGACTTGCAGATCCTTATAGCTCCTCATTGTAGGAAGATGGGAGATGGATGGATAAGATTTCCAAATTCACACAAGTACAGTACTGGGAAATCAGCCTGTGAGACTTCCAGGCTTGAAAGACAGAATAAACCAGCTCATGTCATGTCCCTGTGCCAAGATTTAATAAAACAAAACCCAGTAAAACAGCAGGGGGGATGGAGGGAGGGAGAGACAACCTAAGACGATTATGCTAGAAAATAATGGGAGACGAAAGGGAAGCTCTTAGAGCGAGCAGAGCATGCAGGAAGTTGGCTCGCTCTCGCTTCTCTCTCTCTCTCTCTCTCTCTCTCTCTCTCTCTCTCTCTCACACACACACACACACACACACACACACACACAGTCACAATCCAGACTGACAACTCGGTGGAGCCCTGGAGCTCCCACCACACACTCATGGAGTAGAACAGTGGATCCAACCCCAAAAAGCAAAGTAGAAACAAGCAAGTCTCAGACTTGAGGGGAAGAGCAGTCAGAGAGGGTGGTTATTTCCAGAGAATGACTTAGAAATTGTTTTTACTTTGTTCCCTACCCTTTTCTTGGTTCTGCTTAAACATGCTCATAGTGAACTCAAAATTTTTGTGTGAAACCGTTTTTCTCTTATTTACCAAAGGGCAGAAGTGTGACCACATAGCTCTACAAACCACATAAATGTTCCTGTCCTCATCAAGCAAACCCAACCAGTTTGGCACTTTGGCCTTTGAGAGGGGAAAGGCAGGAAAAGGAGAAATACCAAGTTTAGATAAAACAAGTGCCATGGAGAAAACTAGTCTGTGACAGAACTGGGGATACAGGCTGCACAGGAGCAGGTGGGGAGGAAGAACTGTTTTCTAGTCCTAGCTTTCCCCTCCTGCTCCCTCCCCTCATCACCACCAATGCTGTCTCAGTCACCTGTAGCCAGGAAAGCAATGGAAAGGGATTGTGTGAGGAACAGGTGTCCACACTGCACACATGTTCCAGTATCCATGCATGTGTTGGGTTGTGAGAGATGCCCAAGAACATTTTTAGTCCAAACATGAACAACCAGTATCTGACTCAGAACATACAGCTCTTCACTTGAATGTATTTCTACTAATATACTAATTATCTAATTTAATAATTTCTATAAGACCTGAATAAGACCACCATAAATGACAACCAGAATTTAAAGGAGACACACCATTCAGCCATTGCTCACTCTATTTCAATGGATCTAAGAATCACTGATTATACAGTGCATCATTTGTTGATGGTTGATTTTTAAGTTTATAATTGGCATGGTAATTGGACATATCTGTGGGGCATGGCATGCTATTCCGACACATGTATACAGTGCAGTGGTCAGATCAGGTTGGCTAGCATAGCCACCATCTCAGACATTTATCAGTTCTTTGTGTTGGTAACACTCCAATCTCTTTCCAACCGATTTTAAACAGATACTAAATTATGACAAACTATAGTGACCCTACTGGGCCACACACTAGAACTTGATCGTCCTGACTATTTTTGTACCCATTAACCACCACTTCCAAGTCCCCAGTAACCACCATTCTACTCCCAGCTTTGAGGTTAATTTTTCAAGCTTTCACATCATGAGAACAGGTGGTTATTTGTCTGAGATATCCCACCAGGAGGGAGGAAAATGTTACCAAGCAAACTATAACATAGCACATCCTTACCACATCAACCATAAGACATTCTAATCACAAGGATGTGAGAGGAGATGAAATACAAGAGGTTGAGTATCCCTTACCTGAAATGTTTGGGACAAGAAGTGTTTCAGACTACAGATTTCAGGTTTTGCAATTTTTTACATAGATATGAGATACCTTAGGGATTAGACCCAGTCTAAATATAAATTATTTATTCCTTATACATTTTACCTGATGGTAATTTTATGCAGTGTGTTTAGCACATCTGCATTTTGACTACAAGTTGTCACAAGGTGAAGTGTGGCATTTTCCACTTGTGACATTGGAGTTCCCAATTTTGGTGCATTTTGGATTTTTGATTTTCAGATTAGGAATGCTCAGCCTGTGTTATTCATCACTCACACACCATCGTTAGATGTGTGATGTCAGGGTCCCTTAACTCTGATTATAGTGCAGGACACCCATCTATCATTTGTAGGATCCCCTTAAGAACTAAACATGCTGTAGTGCCAGGTGCCTGGGTTTTTCTCAGAATTAAGACATCATGGAGCCAGGAGGCCCTTCAGGGAGTGAAGAACTGGAAGGGCAGGTGGGTATTGCTGTCTGGAAACCCTCAGGGGGCTCTAACCCTCTTCTATACCCATCTAAGCTCCAACTCGAAGGAACCACAAAGATGCAAAGTGTTCCTCCCTCCACCACAGTACCTCTCTAACACCTCCACTGACAGTTTTTTCCCCATGTTTTGTTCTTTGTATCCATGGTTTAGTTCCTTTTCTCCCAGGCTATATGACAAAGACATAGGAGTACTTTAGGTCTTTTCTTCCACCTTTAGGTCTGATGGGACCAGTGCTATATATGGCATAATAGGTCCAGCCTCCATCTGCAGCGTCGGCATCCCATTTGGGCACAGGCTCAGTCTCAGCTGCTCCACTTCCTAGCCAGCCCTCAACTAATGTGCCTGGGAAAAGCAGAAGATGGCCCAAGTGCTTGGGCCCCTGCCCCAATGTAGGAGACCCTGGAAAAGCTCCTGGTTCAGGATGGGCCCAGCTCTGGCCTTTGCAGCCATCTGGGGAGTGAACTAGCAGATGGAAGCCCTCCCCCTCCCAACCCCTGCATCTCTGCCTTTCACATAAATAAATTTAAAAAAAAAAAAAAAAAAAAAGGCGTAGCGGGGAGGCGCTGCGGCATAGTGGGTAAAGCCACCGCTTGCAGTGCCAGCATCCTATATGAGTGCGGTTTGAGTCCCCACTGCTCCACCTAGATCCCTACTAATGGCCTGCGAAAGCAGCTGAAGATGTCCCAAGTGCTTGGGCCTCTGCACACATGTGGGAGACCTGGAAGAAGCTCTTGGCTCCTGATTGGCCCTGCTCCAACAGTTGTGGTCATTTAGGGAACGAACCTGCAGATGGAAGACCCCTCTGTGTGTGTGTGTGTGTGTGTGTGTGTGTAATTCTGCCTTTCAAATAAATACCTAAGTCTTTAAAACAAAAAAAAAAACCTCCAGGACAGGTTGCTGGCAGTCAGGGGATGGTTGCCTGGGTAACCAAATATTAACAAATGTAACTCCTATTCTCTTTTTACTAGACTAACCATTCTGGTGACTCCTTCTGTCTTACTAGGGAGTTAATAGTAAAAGGATTTATTTAACTAGATTCCAGATTTTATAACCCCTGCCGGCTTCCAACAGCAAACTCCAAACTGCCTCTTACTGGAGGCTTGTCTTAAATGAACCAGAACTACTTTTTTTCATCTAAATATTTTAAACCTAATTGGAACACAGCAAAGCAAAGCAAGTTCCAAAGGCAGTTGGAACAGCTTCCTCATGCCTTGATTTATCGGCGTCAGAGGCTAGTATATTGAAATACAGCTCCTGCCTTGTAGTATTGAGATCAATGGAGAAAAGCGCACTTTGGGAAGAGAAAAAAGGAAAGGGATTTTTTTAAATTAAAATATCTAACTCCAGTGGTTTATTGCTGCTGTCAGAGTAGATGAGTTATGTGGAAGATGAGTAGGGCCCAAAGTTCTAGATCCAGGATCTGGGGTACAGTGTGGTGAATGTATGCATTGAAAGGCATCCTTGGAAGAGATGTGGTACACAAGAACACAGGCCATGACAGGTGGGAAGGAGTTGCTGTTCCAAATGCATTCTCGACCCTTCTCCACCTGTGCAAGCCTGGGAGGCTGGCTCATGTGAGCCCTATCAGCCTGACCTTCCCTTTGGCTTCCTGTTGAGTCCAGTCTATGCAAAGGACTTGCCAGGGATGAAAAGGCAAGAGGAGCGAAAAGATGATATATTGATAGCACCCACCATCTCCCTGCTGGGTTGGCAGGGGCTGCATCTTGCTGCCAATGACCATGGCTCCCGCCTGGCGGACTCTCCCACAGCTACAGGTCACGAGGGGGTCGGTAACCTCTTCAAGCCCAGTGAGAGGCACGGGGCTGTCCCTCTAACTCACTGGTGCTTCATCAACCCTTTATAAATAAACCCTTCAATAACAACTTCCCTCAGAATTACTCCGTCTCTAGGTGTGACAATGATACTGCAGTTGGATTTTTTCCAAGCAGTATTTCTTTTAGAAATGCATCCTAAAATAGGGATAAAATGATATTAAGACGAGGCGTGTCTGGCCATGAGTTGATAATTTTCAAAGCTAAGAGATCAGTACGTGGATACAGGGTCTTATCATTCTCTACTTTTGCACACACTTAACTTTCCATCATATAGGAATTTTTCATAGAGGGGGAAAAACCTTTTTCAGAGCCCCTTTTGAGGATGCTATCTCCCATGACCTGGAAAAACACAGAAGTAGAGGAAGGAAGAGCTGAGAGAATCAGTACATGGTCTGTTCTGTAACTTTGCTTCAACTACCCTCTGAAAGGCAAGGGCTTACAGGGGTGCAGCTGGCTAGGAGGAATAAGTTCTAATATTCAAAAGGGTAACTATCCTTGGTAACAACTAATGGCAAATTTCAAAATCTAACAGAAGATTAATATTCACAACACAAGAAAATGAAATCTGAGGTGACAAATACATCAATTTCCCTGATGATCAGTACACACTGTATACACGTGTTGAAATGTCACATTGCACCCCAAAATATGTATAATCACTATCAATTTAAAACTATATTTTAAAATGGCAAGGGCTGCAATGGGTTTGGGATTCATTCTAAGCTGACTAGACAGTAAAACTTAATTAGTTCACCTGAATTAGAACAATCTGACAGAAAAGATTTGTTGAAATTTTTTCCCCAAAACATGATATTCATTCTCAAAAGATTTGAAAGTCAGAGGAGAGACAAAGACAAAGACAGAGAAAGAGAAATCTTCCATGTGCTGGTTCAGTTCCCCAGTGGCTACAACAGTCAGGGCTGGGCCAGCCCAAAGCCAGGGTCCTTGGGTCCTGGCACCCACAAAGGAGACCTGGAGGAAGGTCCTGGCTTCAGATCAGCCCAGCTCTGGCCATTTAGGGAGTGAACCAGAGGATGGAAGATCTGTCTCTCTTCTGTTAGTCTGCCTCTCAAATAGTTAAAAAAAACTCACTAAAAGTCCCTGCCCTCTTGGAGATTTCTTTCCAGTAAGAGATGCAGGAAACAAACATACAAGCAGATGCACGTTTCAAGCAGTGCCAAGTGCCAGCAAGAAACTTGAACAGCAACAGTGATGGAGGATATGTTGGATACAGTGGCCTAGGATGGTCAAAGGAGGTGACAATTTGCTAATAAAGCACATAGCAAAGTTAATTTTAGATCAGTTTTATTACCTAAGAAAAAACTGTTTGAGAGAAAAATCTTTAGAGTATTTGGGAACTGTTTGCCAAGGAAATAGCCATGAAAATTCAGAACCCCAGCCTGGCTTGCTAGGTTGAGCCACGGCCAAGGTCTCCCGATAGCCCTCACTTCCCCCTCCAGAGCCGCGTTTCACTGCCTTTTTAAATGTTACTACCTGCTCCATACTGCCTTCACGCTGACCTAACTTCTCAAATACGCCATGTCATCCTCACCACCTCCTCACCGTTGAAGGTCTTCTCGCGCTGCTGTTTCAGACTTGGCCTTTTAATTTCTTCACCTTTAGTTGTTCCCCAGGGAGTGCCTGCAGTCCACATTCCACCCTTAAAGTGCTATCCTGCTACCGTCCACCTGCTTTCCCTTAGACCAAAGTCAGCGCCACTGAGTCTTTCATCTTCCTTGGCCTCTTTATTCTCTTCATTCTCATGTTAAGGCAAAGCAGTGAGATTCCCAAAGAAGCTGCAAACCCTGGGTGTGCGTGTTTGGAAGGAAAAGGAGGTGAGTGGAAGAATCAGAAAAATAGGATATGGGAGAAAAGAACTAGCATGATCCAAGACCATTTCAGAGGATTTATAAGACAAGGATTTGTGTGAGAATACATCAGAATATGCAGACAGATAAATATGATAGTTTCTGCTAGTAATAATTCTCACCTAGTGACTTTGTTAATTTTTTTTACTGATGGAATTCACACACACACACACACACACACACAATCTAGATATTTTAAATAACTTGGTAGGTTAATCCCAAGTCCCTACACTTCTCCCGGGATACAGTAATACAGACTAGTATCTTGGCCAGCTGAACATTTGTATCCACCCCCTGATCCTTTGATCTGGTGTTTTTTTTCCTTTCTTCTTATTCATTCACAGGGCACAGAAGTCAAGATTAGAAAATGTAAAATTAAATTCTTAAGTGGATTCCTTAGAAATTAGTCTTAAGACCACATAAATTTCAAGCCTTTCTTTTCCAAGAACTCAACATCTGAGATTAATGGGGCTGCTTCCCGAAGGTGTGATAAACGAGGCCCACACAGACCTGGCCAGCCTTTTAGCCTGTTGCACATCCCACAGGGAGCCAGGATTGAGCCACCTCCAAAGACCGGCTCGGGCACAAGATGTGCCAGGGACCAGGAAGGTAGACAGCAGAGCGTACATGCAGTGTCCTAGGATGTGCATACTGAATGTTCCAAATATCACACACAAAGGGGTTAACAAGCAAGAAAATGCTTTTTCAGTAATAACTGATTTCATTAGTTTACAAAAGTTAAAATACCAAAGAAAAGATACCTGGGAGTTTCAGCCTTCTACTTTCCCACATGTTTATACAGAGAATCCCCTCATAAAAATATCCTGGGTTGTTCCAGCTTAATTTTTCTTTAAAAAGATCTTTAGACTTCTTAAATAACATGTTTAAACTAGTATTGGTTCACCTTCAAGTGGCCTGGGTGTGATTTATTTTAATCTTCCAGACAATGCTTTATTCTGATCAAAGGAAAGGATTTTCTTTCTCTTTTTGTGTTGGGATTAAAAATTATGAGCTGCAAGCATGAGCTGAACAAAAATTGAAAATCTCTTTACTGAGAGACAAGAATCACCATCTCACCAAGAATTTTAAAACCTGGAGGCTGACAGGAGATTGATGCTTCAAGGACCAGGCCAAAGGTGGAAGCAGAACACAGTCCATAGGGACATTGAAGAATGATGATAAATTCCACATGTAAATCATAGTTTTAATAAGACCAACTAAAACCAGCCTGCTTTGTATTGTCACCAGGGGCCAACTTCTAAATGGTCTGGGTGATGAAACACAGCTACCCTGTCCCAAAATTCGTTGTGTGGATTCTAACAACCTCTATGATTACTCTTGGGTTTTGATAAAACACATGGAAGCTTTAAATTAGCACATTTTTTACCACTCATCCTTTAACATTCAAGAATTTAATTCAAAGAACTTTTAGGGGACGGCACTGTGGCACAATGGGTTAAGGCCCTGGCCTGCAGTACCGGCATCCCATATGAGCGCCGGTTCGAGACCCAGCTGCTCCACTTTCGATCCAGTGCTCTGCTATGGCCTGAGAAAGCAGTAGAAGATGGCCCAAGTCTTTGGGCCCCTGCACCTGCATGGGAGACCCCGAGGAGGTTCTTCACTTCGGATCTATGCAGCTACAACTGTTGTGGCCAACTGGGGAGTGAACCAGTTAATGAAGACCTCTTTCTCTCTCTGCCTCTCCTCCCTCTGTGTAACTCTGACTTTCAAAAAATAAGTCTTAAAAATGATAAAAAAAAAAAAAAAAAACTTCTAAACAACTGACTTCAGACATAGTCTCTTGGACTGCCAAGTTCACGACCGTTCAACAATCATCCCAGCTCCCTTCAGACAACTCCTAGGTTTTTAAGGAAACAGTACATTCAAAAATCAGAGATATTAATTGTAAAAGAAAACAACCAAATGAATTCATGACCACTGGAGTTTTTACTTGTGTTAAAAAATGTAGGACAATGAAACAGTGGAAAATATAAGATCTACTTTATTGATAATGAAACTTTTTAGTTCTTATGTGAGTTATTTTACTGAGTTTTAGTATCTTTAAAATTAAGATTTTTTGTTATTCTTGTATAATTCTCTTAGCTGACATTAAACTGTTATAGTAACTATAGCTGTTTACCTCTTCTCAGAAATTAAGTAATTAAGTACCAAATCATCCCATTTTCCTTTTTTCACACAGAACACTTGTTATGTTTTTTTTTACTTTTTACTAGCATAACTTGGTATATGAAGTCCAATAAAAAATTTTCCACCATCTGCATTTCTTTTATAGCCATGATTTCCAGGCGTTTTATTCCATGTGAAATAATCTTGAAGATAACTCTGTCACCTAGAGGAGGGGACGATTAAGAAATTCTGTGTTTGGGGAACAAACGTGCTTTCTACAGCAGTGGTTCCTGCAGTTCGAGATTTTTTTTCTGGCCTCTACTCCCATCTGCAACTCAGACCCACCAGTAGTTTGCATGAAAACTGTGAGGAGGCCCAGAGTGATGTGTTCAAGGGCAGATACAAGAACACACCTCCTGGAAGGGGATAGAACAGAGGGGAAACAACCAAGGCATGCGTTCATTCATTCCCTCCTCTGTTCATTAAAAAAGGACAGTAACTTCACATTCAGTGTGGTGCCCAGCACTCCTCTCGGCACACTGCTGGGATCAACTTCTACTCTGGGAGCTCACATCTAGTGGGAAAGCTCACGCAAGAAGTAATCAGCTCCATGAACAGGTGAACAACGTCGTATGTCAGACGAGAATGCATGCTATGGAGAAAATGACAAACCTCCCCCTTGACTATAGTGCTAGGCCACTGCAGTTCAATAGGGCAGCTCTGGTCCTCGGGAAGATGACTTCCCATCAAAGCCTTGAAAAGGGCCAAAATTAGCTTTCGGATCCTTTGGGGAAAAGCATCCTGGGCAGAGAAAACAAACAATGCTAAGGCCGTGGGGAGGGAGCCTGCCTAGACTGCTCCAGGGCAAGCAAGGAGGACAGGAAGCCCAGAATGAAAGGGAAATCATAGGAGATAGAGCCAGAGAGGCCAAGGTCAGACTGGGCAGCTTTATTAAGCCTTAAAAAGGACCCTGTCTTTTACTCTGGGTGAAACAGGCGATCACGGACATGCACACACAGACCTGAAACTGGGGATTTTTTTAGAGCAGCCTTAGCACTAGTGGAGTAACCACCCTGAAGCCCTCCAGTCCGCCTGGAAGGATGTGGGTGATGCAGGTCAGACATCAGCCCCCCATTCTCCACCAAGGCAGATCTGTCTGATTTGACTGGCTGCACGTCCTGTCCTCGACTTGCCTCGCATCCGTTCCTGCTGGAGGTACACACCTGATCAAGGCTCCTGGATTCCCAAAGGACTTCTTCAGGTTAGAGTCTACAGGTGCTACCTCACGGTAAAATTTTACCATTGAACTCTTTAGCATTGAATATCTTGGAGAGTCTTCTACAGAAGTGCAAATTGCTCCCGGGTGCTTAACCTATGAAAATTGACTTTCTGATGTAAATTGATTTCTCTTGTTAACTGGCAAGGAGCTGGCCAACTGGCAATTAGGCAGGAATGAATGCCAGAAACATGCACAGCAACACCCACACACACACACACGCACACACGCACCCCTCAATATGTAGACGTTCAAACAGTCTACCACAATGCTAACACGTCCATGTTATAGACACACCATGAGATGTAACACTGTCTTGTACTGTCTTTCCTATCTGTGCCCACACTTCAGTATGCTGGTACTGAGTAGGGATGACTGGGGGACAGGCTGGAAAAAAGGCAACCCCAGGAGATGTATGGAGCAGCCGTGCCACGAAGGACCGAAAGCAAAGGGAAGGGCATGGCTAGAGACCGCGCTGTCGGCCTCAAGAGTGAGGCAGAGCCAGTGCTGCCCACAGCCAAACCACTGCCTGAGCTGAAAGGCAAACTCCTCCCAAGTCCCCGCCCTTGCCTCTTTCACCCCAGGACAGCCGACCAAAGTATCTCTTGGTAGCCTAATGGTCCCCTAGGTCCTTGAGTTTTTTTTTTTTTTTAAACTATTTTCATTCTGCCTAGGTTTTTTAAAGATTTATTTAATTTCAAAGAATTACAGAGAGGAGGAGAGGGAGAGAGGGAGAAAGAGGCCTTCCATCTGCTAGTTCACTCCCCTACTGGCCGCAAAGGCCAGAGCCGGGCCCATCCAAAGCCAAGAGCCAAGAGCTTCTTCCAGGTCTCCCACATGGGTGCAGGGACTCAAGCACTTGTGCCATCTTCCTCTGCTTTCCCAGGCCATTAGCAGGGAGCCAGATCAGAAGTGATGCAGCTGGGGCTTGAATCAGCACCCATATGGGATGCTGGCACTGCAGACAGCGGCTTTACCTGCTATGCCACAGCACCGGTCCCACTACCTAGATTTTTTTAAAATAAAATGTTTTAGCAATCGTTGCAATAGAAAGCCTTTGAGTTTTTGACCAGTTTAATTTTTTTTCTAGGGGTAGCAAGATGAGAATCACCAAAGGGTGCTGCCGATTTTCACCCACATTCCCCACCAGAGGTTGGATTTGAGGCTAGAATAGAACACACATAAGAATTACTGTTTCCTAACAAGGTAGAAAAGCTGCTAACATCAGAACGCTGCCAGTGCTCACAGCTCTGAGCTGGTAGTCTCCCAGTGTGGCTGCACATACTGAGCCCACTCTTGCAGGCCAGGATTACAAATGCCTTCCTTCCCTTATCACAGCCCACTAGGGGCAACCAGGGAGCTTTCTGTTCAGTAGATCAGCCCTTTTCCCAGACATAACAGCCTCCACCTGTGAGAGTCTCTGCAGGAGGTGGCAACGCTCTACTGTAGACAATGCTAGGGGCACTGGATACCAGGCCTTGGCTACATCACCCACAGCGCTCACCCACCTGAATATCTTTAAGAGAGGACAAAGACTCTACAACAGATGACTCAGAAAATTGAAACCGATCCCCATATAAAAGACTACAAAGATCCCAGAATGAGGGCTGGCATTGTGGTACAGCTGGTTAAGCTTCCACCTACAGTGTCAGCATCCCACACGGGAGCCGGTTCAAGTCTGTGCTGCTCTACTTCCGATCCCTGCTAATGCACCTGGAAAAGCAGTGGAAGGAGGTGGCCCAAGTGTTTGGGCCTCTACACCCATGAGAGACCCAGAAGAAGCTCCTGGTTCCAGATCGGTCCAGTTCTGGCCATTGTAGCCATTTGGTGAGTGAACAAGCAGATAGAAGATTCTGTTTCTTTATAACTCTGCTTTTCAAATAACTAAATCTAAAAAAAAAAAAAAAAAAAAAAAACCAAACAGGAAGATTCCAAGATGCCTACTTCTGACAAGGAACAATGTTGGCAGGCAAGACCTTAAGCTCCTTATCGCCTGAAGCGCACCTGGGAAGTTAACACGGCGGTCTCCTGAGGGTGTCCTCTGTGACAACTAGTACTTGAATCCCAGAATACTTCTGTGTCTCATCCCCAATCTCATTCAAATTTTCAAAAGGAAGGGCATCCCTGTGGCACCGTCCATATTACAAATTTCTGAATGTCATTGAAAAGAAATGTCCAACTTCTACCATTTTTGTTGAAAATTCGTAAATGTGCCCTGTAGCAAAAATCGCTAAAAATAAGGTTTCACTACTTTATGTACATTAGCTTTCACTGCAACAGAAATATCAGCCCTGACAGGAAGTTGGAGTGCCTTCAGTTCTCCTTGCCAATACTGGCATGTGTCCTCTGCCATTAGCCTAACCTCATGTCTGCCTTTCCAACTTCCGAGTGTAATTTCCCATCAGTAAATGTCCAAAGAGGCAGGGGGACTGCACAGATTCCTGTTTTCCAAGACCCTTTACAAATGTAGCTCCTGCTGTACTTCGATTCCCGTTTTCACTCTGTGCACCATTCCTACTCAGCCCCTACTTTACCCAAACAGGATCACTTAGGAGCATTCAAACCTGCCCCTTTCTGAATTCTGGACCTTTGTAATACTTGAATGCAGACTACCCGGGTCAAAACGCTGTCCACATTACAAAACCACTCCTGTAGTACCCAAAGCCTTACCTGACACACGGATCTCCTCCTCTAAATATCTGGCACCCACAGTCAACATAAAACTTCACACTCAAGGCCGATTTTATACTCAATTCCTATTAACTGATACATCATGCCTAGACTTTCACAAAAAAAAATTTACAAGCCCTTTTAATGGGTGAGAAAAGACAAAAGAGCAAACAAGGAACAGAACCAGCATCCAATAGGACACATATTTTGGAATTTTCAGAAAGCGATTTACTGTGGGAGAATAAAAAAGGCAATGCTAGAAATCAAACACTAACGGAAATGAAGGATGTCTCTGATGAGCTCATCAGTGGACAGAGCACAGCCAAGAAAAGTCAGTGAACCAAGATATGTCAATAAGAACTTCCCAAGCTAAAATACAAAGAGGAAAAAAATACAAGAAAAATGAAAATGCAGCAACTATGGGACAAGTTCAAAAGGTGCAGTTCAACACCACTGAAGTACCAGAAGTAGAAGAAAGTGCAAATACAAGAAATAGTTGCAACATCAACAGATGAGAACTTTCCAATATTACTGAGACACCAAACCACACATTCACGAGCTTTAGAGAACACCAAGCCAGACAGTGACCAAAAAAAATCTACAGGTAGTCTTGGTATATCCACACTACAGAAATGAAATACAAAATGAAAATCTGAAGGAAAATACTCTGACGAAGGAACAAGTCTAAGAACTACAGCAGACTTACCATAAACCACACAAACAAGAGGTTAGAATGATATGCCTAAATTATTGAAAGACAAAAATCACCAATCTAAACATTCTAAATTCCATTACAGATATCCTTAATTAAAGGCAAACTACAGACTTCCTCACACAAAACAAAAACCAAGCAAAACAAACCTGAGGCAACTCATCACCAGCAGACCTGTCCTACAGAATACTATAATAACTTCTTCAGACACTCAAATCCACATAAAGGCAAAGCAACAGAAAGGGAATAATTGAAGATAGTAATTTATTTCCTTATTAATGGATTTAATGAGTAACTATTTAAAGCAGAAGCAAGCGTAATGTATAGGGTGATCAGTACATTATGGATCAGTGAAATGCATGACAGCAACATCAGAAGCAAAGGAGGGGGAATTAGGAACACTGTGTTAAGAGCCTGCTGTGCACATGAAGTGGTATGGTGTTAGCAGAAGGTGGATAGAGGTTAGCTTAAAATGTGTATTACAATTTGATGGTGTCAGAATTTATGAAAAGTATAATAGCTCAAATATTGAAACAAAGGAAACAGAACAAGTGGAATTAGGAAAATACAGTAGGTATTAATACAACTGCATCAAAAATCATCTTAAATGTGAATGCTTTAGGCCGGCGCCACAGCTCAATAGGCTAATCCTCCACCTGCAGCGCCGGCACCTTGGGTTCTAGTCCTGGTCGGAGCACCAGATTCTGTCCCGGTTGCCCCTCTTCCAGTCCAGCTCTCTGCTGTGGCCCAGGGAGTGCAGTGGAGGAAGGCCCAAGTGCTTGGGCCCTGCACCCGCATGGAGACCAGGAGAAGCACCTGGCTCCTGCCTTCAGATCAGCGCGATGCGCCGGCCACAGCTGCCATTGAGGGGTAAACCAATGGAAAAAAAGGAAGGCCTTTGTCTCACTGTCCACTCTGCCTGTCAAAAGAATTTTTAAAAATGTGAATGCTTTAAACAAAGTAAAAGGCAAGAATGTTCATGTGTAAAGTTGGATACAGTATATAGACCTATACAACTATTGTATATAGTGTGTGAAGACCTAACTATGGCTGTCTGCCAGAAGTCTACATTTTATTTAAAGATTCAAACTGGTTAAAAGGAAAATGACAGTAACCAAGTATATGTGATTCTAATGCTAACCAAAAACAAGCTGGGGTAATTACATTTTTTATATAAATCAAGCTTAAGAAAAAGAAAAACTTTCAAGGTTAAGAAAAATATTCAATAATGATGAAAGGGTAAATTATCCAAGAAAACATAACAATCATTAACCTGTATGCACATCTTGTCACCCTTTCAGGCAATACTCAGCATTACAGAACACATTCTGGGCCATATAACACATCTTAACAAACTTATAAAAACATAAATCATACTGAAGATGTTCTCAGATCATGAAGAAACTAACCAGAAATCAATAACAGAAGGAGAGTTTAAAATTCTGCCAAATAGTTTGAGATTAAATAATGCACTTCTAAACAACACATGGCTCAAAATAGAAGTCTACAGAGCAATTAAGAATATTTTGAAGGGCCAGCGCTGTGGCACAGTGGGTTAAAGCCCTGGCCTGAAGTACTGGCATCCCACATGGATGCCAGTCCTAGTCCTGGCTGCTCCACTTCTGATCCAGCTCTCTGCTGTGGCCAGAGAAAGCAGAAGAGGGCCTTTGGGCCCCTGCACCCGTGTGGGAGACCTGGAAAAGACTCCTGGCTTCGGATCAGCACAGCTCCAGTTGTTGCGGCCATCTGGGGAGTGAGCCAGCGGATGGAGGACCTCTGTCTCTACCTCTCTAATTCTTTCAAATAAATAAAATAGATCTTAAGAATATTTTGAACTAAATGGAAATGAAAACACAGCTAATCAAAGTTTGTGGGATTCCCAAACCTTGGGACATTCGGATCTGGCTAAAAGGTCCATGAGAGTCTCACAGGCATGGAAAGCCATAACACAGTGGCAAAAAATGATCTAAATTAAAGATCCTGGTGAACAAGACCCCAGCAGAAGGAACAGGCCATCAAGGAGGGAGGCAGCTTTCTCTGAAGGGAGGAAGGAACCCCCACTGTGATATGGCCTTGACTAAACAAGTTCAGAGTCTGTGAACTCAAGGGGCTTCCATAGCCTAGATAGCTCATAGCAAGAGTCTCGGGTGATTGCTGACGTCATAAATAAGAGTGCCAATTGTTAAATCAACAACAGGAGCCACTGAGTACAGGCTCCCCACGTAGGATCTCTGTCCTTACTGTGTTTTACTGTGAAACTTAAAAACAACACTACTAGTTGAACAATACTCTATACCTTGTGCGGTTGTGTGAGTGCAGCCTGTTGAAATCCTTGCTTAAACTAAGTTGATCTTCTGTATATGAATGTAATTGAAAATGAAACTCGATGAAGGGCAGGATGGGAGAGGGAGTGGGAGAGGGGAGGGCCGTGGGAGGGAGGGAGCCACAACAATACAAAAGTTGCACTTTGTAAATTCACATTAAATTTTAAAAAATAAACGAAGTTTGTGGGATTCCATACAGCAGTAGTCAAGGGAAGTTCTCAGGTTTGAATGCATATATTGGAAAGAAGATCTAAAAATCAACAGTCTAAGCTTCTACCATGAGAAACTATTAAAAAAAAAAAAAAACAAAGTTTAATGCTTGAAGCAGCAGGAAGGGAAAAAATACAAGTATAGAATGAAAACCAATGGAAATGGAAACCAAAAAACTGACTAAATCAGAAGCTCTGAAAATAAATTTATAAACTAACCAAGCTAATCAAGAAAAATAGAAGACAGAAGTTACCAGAAACAGAAATGGAAAAAAAAGGCCATTACTACAGGTTACATGGACAC
Organism: Oryctolagus cuniculus; assembly: GCF_051225735.1. Lineage (NCBI taxonomy): Eukaryota > Metazoa > Chordata > Mammalia > Lagomorpha > Leporidae > Oryctolagus > Oryctolagus cuniculus. The sequence goes on from NC_142869.1 coordinate 163,445,438, forward strand.
TAAATGGATAAGGAAATGGATAATCTGAGTAAGACTATATCTGCTAATAACTTGAAACAATTAAGCAACCAAAACAAAGTACCAGACCCAGATAGTTTCACTGGTGAATTCTACCAAACATTTAAGGAAGAAATGATACATTTCTTTAATTTGTTTCAAAAAAGAAACAGGATGTTTATTAATTGAGTCTAGCATTACCCTCATACCAAAACCAGAAAAGCTAGTTACAATAAAGATCAATATCTTTCAGGAAAATAAATGTAAAATTCCCCAACAATATATTCAAATCAACTACAATAATGTATTTTAAAAATATACCATAACTGTTTTCTGTTGCTATAACAAAAATTCATGAGGCTGGGAGCAGCCTCCCTCAGAGTTCACTCCCCTACTTTTAAGATTTATTTATTTGAAAGTTAGAGACAGAGGTCTTCCATTCACTGGTTCACTCCCCAGATGGCCACAATGGCCAAGGTTGGACCAGGCTAGACCAGACTGAAGCTAGGAGCTTCATGTGAGTCTCCCACAAGTGGCTGGGGACCAAAAACCTGCATCATCTTCCACTGCTTTTCCCAGGCTATTAGTCAGGAGCTGGATCAGTAGTAGAGCAACTAAGACACGAACTGGCACCTGTATAGAATGCTGGTGGCATGACCTGCTACACTGCAATGCCAGTCACTCTCCCCCCTCGCTTTTTTTTTATTTGACAGAGTTATAGACAGAGACAAAACTGTCTTCCTTCCACTGGTTCACTTACCAAATGGCCGCTATGGTCGGAGCTGTGCCCATCTGAAGCCAGGAGCCAGGTGCTTCCTCCTGGTCTCCCATGAGGGTGCAGGAGCCCAAACACTTGGGCCATCCTCCACTGCCCTTCCAGGTCACACCAGAGAGTGGGACTGGAAGAGGAGCAACCGGGCCTAGAACCCGGTGCCCATATGGGATGCCAACGCCACAGGCGGAGGATTAGCCAAGTGAGCCATGGCACCGGCCCCCACTCTCCATCTTATAAGCCACCTTTATTCCACTGGAATACAGTTCCATACTGAGAGGACTAGATGGAGGCTATCCAGTATCCCTGGAATTACAGTGTCTAAGGAAAAGATCTTTGCATAAAATGTGGTGTAGGTATTTTATTTATTTATTTATTTTTGACAGGCAGAGTGGACAGTGAGAGAGAGAGAGAAAGGTCTTCCTTTGCCGTTGGTTCACCCTCCAATGGCAAATGTCAAAATTTTTACTCATTTATTCACTTAAATGAATTCTTCTTTCTCATTATGTAGGTATTACTATCTATCTCACTGGGATGTTTTGAGGCTTAATGAAGTACACTGATTTGAGCCTTAACTGAGGAAAGTTAAAGAAAATCTGTTATTTATACTATGGAGACTACAATACTATGAAAAATGTGCTCTAACAGTAGAAAAACAGTTTTGTACAACACATAAGAAGCTGATATGGAGAAAGGAAGATAGAGACATCGTGTAAGCTACAAATAAAGAGATAACCAGGACAGGTATCTAAGTGACAAGAACCAATGAGATCAGTTACAAATCAGAAATAGTTCAACTATGATTATCTTGGAGGGCAGTAGGGATGACCCTGTATCTTGATTATACATGGCCACATAGGAATGTTCAAACCACGAAATGTCCACAGGTGTTGTACTGGGTTTTACCATTGCAGCTCCAGCTAACACTCTCCTGTACAAGGAGCACCCAAAGGTCCAGCCTCTGTGCCCCACATTAAGGAGGTCCCCGATCTCTGGCTTCCCCTGAAGACCAAGCAACAGATCAGAAAGCGGGAGGAGAGAGAGGAGACAAGGTTTACTTTAAGCCAGCAACAGCCACACCCCTATCCTGAGGCCACAGCTCCTGACAGCCCTTCTCCCAATCTGAGTGCCTACAGCCATTACCTTGCCCATATGCTTGAAGCCATCTCTTTTCCTCCAAGTCTCTCACCTGCCAACACTGATAAGTATAAGATCTACGTAGAGAACATGAAATATATTAATATGCTGACAAGGACTTTTCAGTTTAACTGACACAGATCTCACTTACACAAAAGCAACAAATAGGACTCACCTCTTTTGTGGAGCCTTCTCCCACCCCCAAGCATTGGCTATGGCTTCCTATTTCTTTTCCTTGACCTTTATAAACAGCATGTAATTTTCATGGGATTACGGTGAGCATGAATTAACTTAGACAAAGAGACTTCATTTGGGAAGAGCTTCATGAGATGAGGGATCCAGAAAGTGCAGAAACTCTAGTTCTGACAGGTGGATTTGTGTCAACTCAGGCGCCTGCAATTGGTTCTCACAGTGGTACACAGTCAGAAGATGCCAAGTGCTGCAGGATCCAGTGAGGCCATTATTACCCCAGGGCACCTGGTCCCCTAGTCAGACACTCAGATCAACAGGGGCATTTTCATTGTTTTAATCCTGGCTCTCACCGATTGCTCAATGGATACCTGCTGATGTCCTACTCCAGTTGAGAATGCACCACCATCAGTGTTCATTAACAAACCCAGAACTGCCTTCCAAGCTGCATTCCCTGATACAGCCAAGTACAAGCTGCTTATAAGAACATCATTTAATATCAAAACATCGAGGTTATAATAACCTCAACACCATGTACCTGGAGATGTGTACAGCTCTGCTTTTGTTTTATTGCCAAAACCAAACTGCTTTTGAGAGGACTCATTATTTAAGAAGAATGTTCATGTCAAAGCAAGCAGGAATGGGTTTTTAGCACCCAGTTCCGAAGAGAAACTGTGTCTATCTGTATAATCAAATGAGTCTTCAGCCCCTGAGGTCAGAACATTACATGCAGTGTTTCCCATAAAAAGAGCAAAAGCGGCCTGTGTACCCAGAGGACCACCAAGCGAACATACCCGGTGCTGACTCCACCTTCCGTCCTCTGAATCACGAACGGGCATGTCCCTCCCTCCCAGCACCTCCTGGTCTGGTCTCCCTATTCCAGGCCTTAGAGCATTTGTTCTCACTTCTTTGACTCCTTTCATCTTTACACCAAGCACAGTTTTTTCCAACACAGTATCTTGGTGTCATCCTGTTCAGATGACTCACATGAGCACCAGTGTACTCAGACCCATTTGCTAATGTATAAAAATGATAGAATAAGACTAAGCAATATCAAAGGTCTCTTTTAGCTCTGGCATTATTCCTCCATCGAACTTGTTGAATCTCACAAAAGAATCTCTGCAGATCCTCTGCTGGTCCCTTGGAGCAACCATTCTTCACACACCCAGCTAACAGTCACTGAGAATCTGCAGGGGGAACACGGTGCTCAAGTCTGGCAATTCCAAAAGCTGTCCCCACCCTTGACACATACTAGAAGTGCACCTCTGCCTGCTTCTGCATGGGCTATTTAAGTGAGGCTCATCATATCCTTGCAACAACACTACAATGATAACCCCATTTTATAGCTAAAAAGGCTGAGTCACTGAAGTCACTTCAACTGTCACCTAACTAGTAAGTGGCTAAGCCCAGAATAGTTGGTTGCAAAATGCCTGTTTAATAGCACTAGAGGGGCCAGCGCTGTGGCCTAGATAGTAAAGCTACCACCCACAGTGCTGGCATCCCATATGGATGCCAGTTCAACTCCTGGCTGCTCCACTTCCAATTCAGCTCTATGCTATGGCCTGGGAAAGCAGTGTAGGATGGCCCAGATCCTTGGGCCCCTGCACCCATGTGGGAGACCGGGAAGAAGCTCCTGGCTTCGGATCAGCCCAGCTCCGGCCATTGCAACCACTTGGGGAGTGAACCAGCAGATAGAAAACCTCTGTCTCTCCCTCTCTGAAACTCTTTCAAAAAATTAAGTCTTTAAAAAATAGTACTGGAGTCTTAAGATCTTTCTAGTTTCTATGTTAATGTCCTTAACTCTAAGATTTCCAGGATGCTCTCCACACCCACCATCTTGATGTCATGGTCCCCCTGGAACACACAAGAGTCTCAGCCACAGCACATCCATCTCAAGCACTGTGCCAAGGAAACACACACACACACACACACACACACACACACACACAAAAACCACCACCTTTCATGAGTCCACTGCTGTGTGCCTTGCTATGTTGTACATGTTGATACTGTTACTTTACGCATGTTGTGCATCTAATGTTTTCTTGTTAACTTGTTTCAATGCCATGTTTAATCCCCCTATCCAGTCTATCAAGGGCCTCTAGCCAAGCCTGCTACAGCGTTTATCCAAAGTAAGGTTACTACTTCAAATAACTCACTTTATCAAGGAAATCAAATGCTTGCGATGTAGACCACTCTGAGAACACTTTCTCACCTGGACATGACAGAGCCTCCCAGCCAGTCCACCAGTGCTGAGCTGACAGCAGTTCCCCAATCAGCACTCCACCCTCCCATCCTGGTGACTGCCACTTTGTATTAGGGGACAATATAAACAGTGAGCCTCCCAAGTAGTGAGAGGACCTTGTGGTACCTCATGGTTTCTCTCACCCAGGGTTTTATATTGTATTCTAAATCCAAAACTGCCCTAAGAGTTAGACACCTCCAAAGTGCCTTGGTAGGAATTTAGACTGCAATCAAGCATCTACCATCAGTGTTCTCATTCCAGAGGTTGCATTTCTCCTGCAACCACCTAAGACAAGCACACAATGTGTTAGGAAGACCTGCAGACCTAAGCAGGTTTACCATTGCAAATGTGCTTGTGCTGTAACTGTAGGGTATTCTTAAACCCTGCTGCTGGTGACGCTTTCTGTAAACAGTAATTCTCAAATGCCTTATCGAGAATGCAGTGATTCATCCCCAGTGCAGGGAAGTAGCTTTATTTAGGACTGGCCAGAGGCAGAGGGACATCATTACAATCACTTTCATAGAGGAGCTGCAGAATTCTGCCTCATTTGCCCTGCACAGCAGGTTTGGTTTCTTCCATTTTCTTTCTCCTGATGTCTGAATCACCATACCTAAGTATTCAGCAAATATTCCTCCAATTGACATTTTACTTAAATGATTTCTTAAAGTGAAATATCAATTGGAGGACTATTTATGATTCAAATAAAGTACATTTTGCAAATACTCTCTCCATCTAGCATGCGTGGCTGGCTGCACAGTGACTGCCCAACACACGAGAGGCACTAAATAAATGTTTAGTTAGTATGTGCTGAAGAAAAAGGAAGAAATAGAGGCAAGGGAAGGAGATGAAGTTGGTAACTGCAGACAGAACAAAGTCAAGGTCAAAGATGACATCTCTGGGACATGTGAGCTTTACAAGGTAAAAGGACATTCTGTGACCTCAAGAACCAATCAGCTCCCTCTTGAATTTATACCACTGGGAGCACTCTGGTACACAGCCACCAGCTTATGGCAACTCAGCTCCACCACTGGAGAAGCATGAGTCAACATATTATGGACCTTTGACAGTACAGCAAGAAGTGTTCCTATTATATCCAGTATCTGCTTCCATAACAGTAGTGTATAACAAAAAGCCACCAAAATCCCAGTTGTATTACATAGTAAGTACTTACTGTTTACACCCAGGTATCTGGGGGTGGGCTAGATGGCTCTGTTCATCTTGGCCAGTCTAACTCACATGCCTGCCACCAGCTGGCTGCCATCAGCAGGCCTTGGTGGGGGCAACTGGGCTGACTCAGCTCTGCTGTTTGTCATCCTCCAGCATGCTCTCCAGAGTCATTGTCATGGCAGTGGGAGAGAAGTTTGCCATCAGAAATACACAAGGGCTTGGGGCTGGCACCGTGGCTCACTTAGTTAATCCTCCACCTGCGGCACCAGCATCCCATATGGGCACCAGGTTCTAGTCCCGGTTGCTCCTCTTCCAGTCCAGCTCTACTGCTGTGGCCAGGGAGTGCAGTGGAGGATGGCCCAAGTGCTTGGGCCCCTGCACCCTCATGGGAGACCAGGAAGAAGCACCTGGCTCCTGGCTTCAGATCAGCATAGCTCTGGCTGTAGCGGCCATTTCGGGGGTGAACCAATGGAAGGAAGACCTTTATCTGTCAAATAAAAAAATATATACAAGGGCTCTTGAGGCCTAATTCAGAACTGCCTTGCCCTCAGCTTCACTGTATTTTATTGGTGAGAACGAGCCATGTGGGCAAACCAAGAGGTAGGGAATTATATCCTGACCTCAGCAGCAATGAAGCAAAGGGAGCAGTACAGACAAACGGAGGTCAGGGATGCAGTTCACTCCCTGCATACTCACATACAAATAAAACTCTCAGCATTTGAATCACAGAGACAGAACTCTGGCACACTTGCAGGCAATGAACCAGGTAACTAGACTGAAAGTAGTTTTTTTTTTCTAATATTCAGCTCAGATAGCATTCTTTGGACTCCAATCTTATTGTTACTGTATAATTAAATACCAGCTTGAGCTCAATAACATTTATGCTGAGAAAGCATTTTATTTCCTCTGAGCACTCTTGAGTCAAATGGTCTGTTAGCACAGTTCAGTACACTAATAAGAACACTGAACTTTCTTGTAGGTCTATGATACTGGTAAATTTTTGTAATTTTTTAAATTGAGATATCCCACACAATAAAATTTATAGACATATTAAAAACATTTGTCTTTTTAATGTAAAACTTTTACTTCATGATTTTCACAAAATAAAAGTGAAAAAAGGGTTACAACCTGATGCCTAGGCTCATGTTTCTCATGTGAGTCAATTACCTACGTCTATATTTTGGAAATACCAACTCACTCACATCAGAACCAAGCCTAAGTCACTCTGCAATATCACAAGGACCTTTCAGTTCACAATTGATCACACTGATAGGTCTAAGAGTCAAAGGCATCACACAAGACTAGTGTCTGCTAATACTGATAGAATCAAAAAGGGAGAGAACAATCCATCATGGGAAGCGGGATACACAGCAGACTCATAGAATGGCAGATGTCCTAAATAGCACTCTGGCCTCAGAATCAGCCCTTAAGGCATTCGGATATGGCTGAAGAGCCCATGAGAGCATTTTAGGCATGGAAAGCCAAGACACTCTGGAAAAAACACACACACACACACACACACACACACAATGACCTAAATGAAAGATCTCTGTGAGTGAGACCCCAGTGGAAAGAACAGGGTGATCAAAGGAGGTGGTACCTTTCTCTGAAAGGAGGAGAGAACTTCCACTTTGACTATGACCCTGTCTGAATAAGATCAAAGAAAGTTGGCGAACTCAAAAGGCTTCCATAGCCTTGGCAACTCATGACTAGAGCCTAGGGAGATTACTGATGCCATAAACAAGAGTGTCAAATTGTGAAGTCAACAACAGGAGTCACTGTGTACTTACTTCTCATGTGGGATCTGTCCTTAATGTGTTGTCCAATGTGAAATAATGCTATAACTAGTACTGAAACAGTATTTTACACTTTGTTTCTGTGTGGGTGCAAACTGATGAAATATTTACTTAATATATACTGAATTGATCTTCTGTATGTAAAGATAATTGAAAATGAATCTTGATGTGAATGGAATGGGAGAGGGAGTGGGAGATGGGAGGGGTACGAGTGGGAGGGAAATTATGGGGGGGGGGCATTGTAATCCATAAACTGTACTTTGGAAATTTATATTGACTACATAAAAAAATTACAACTTAAGAATATCACAAGGAACTTTGGACTGGAAGAATGTCGAGATGAAACCACATCTCTACAGAAATAAGAACCTGTATCTCTAAGTTCAATGCATGTCCCAGTTTAACCATCTGCATTGATTTTATCATGCAGAAAAGGAGACTAATTTCATGTCCCTTAACCTTCTACCAATGAAAGAGTTCCAGAGAATATAATGAATACAAAATGGATGTGTTCAACTTATATTTGTTTGTGGTTAATCGCCAAGTTTCATTGTTGAAGACCAGGCCTCTGTCAGCTGGATGCTATCACTCCGATGCCTTCATCTTCAAGTGGTCAGCCCCTTGATTCAATACAATTAGGGTAACCTGAAAGTTAATGGAGCCCCATAAGAGATGTGCCTGTCCTTACCTAGATTTATGGGCACAGTCACGTCCATAAAATTTAGATAATTGCTCGTATACTGCCAGCCTATTTTGCCTGTTCAAGTAAATAATTTTCTCAACATTAGCAACCAAGAAGACAACTTTCTCATAACTGACTCTCCACTTCATTCTGTCCAATAATCTGTTGCAATATGAAGGATACGCTGTGAACAATTTCTGACAACCTTCGTTTTTCTGGGGTGTCTTCCTGAAGAGGCTCAATCTGTTGTTTATCTGGGGTTGTTACCACATTAAATTGATTTAGGGACACCATTTTCCATCCTTCTGTCTTCCGCACTCTGTTAACTTCTGTCACATTTATTAAAACTCATGGTTTTGCATGTACATTTCAATTTGCAGTAGCCCCTGATCAAATACGTTTCTCTCCTTGCTTCTTTAAATGGTGTTTAACAAGTGCAGTTCCCATTAATGTACAGCCACAGCACAAGCAAATGCAACATAAAGCTGTCTGCACAGTATTCCAATTAGAAAACAGTACCTGGGGCATAGGACGTAGGTGACATACCTTTTTCAGTAAAGACTTGGAAGGAGTAACTAGAACAAATGCATAAAAATGGAACATATGTTTTATGCTGCCAAATTATGCATCATTATTTTGAATAGCTAACCTAAGTGTGCCATAGATACTAAAGCTCCATTTAAATTTTAGTCCATTTGCAGCTTTGTTTTTCAAATTCCCAAGGCAAGAGTGGGGATGGAGGAAGTGATCCCTCTGGGGAGCTGAACTCTAAGATCGGTTTCCAGGAGGCACTGCAGACTCTGGCCTCAGATTCCAGACTATTCGGAAGAAAGGTCTCCGAGCTTCTCTATGTTAATTTACAGCTTATCTCCTCCTGCCTGCTATGTTTGTGCTGTATCCCGAGTCTCAGGGAGCGCATCAGGGCTTCCAAAGGAAAGGAAGTCTGAGAGACATAAAATATGTTTGACTCCCAGCCAGGGAGCATTCCATGGAGTGTACAGCATAGGAACTCCTGGAACAGCAGAAAACGAAGGTCATGTTCAGAACAAGTATGAGGACTGAGCTGCCATCCTCACTCTTAGTGGCATTAAAACAAAAGGTCCAATCATACTTGAAGTTTCCCAAAGCCTTGAGGTACCAGCAGGAGCACACCTCTCACTTGTACTCTCACCTCCCCTGGGATGTGCCTCACCCCTAACCCTCAAACATTCAGCACCCTGGCCCACGTATCCCCTACATGTACCTCATGCTTCCTACCTTCCAACCTCTCCATTGCTGTATTTTACCTTCTCTCCAGGCCTAACTCACTTCCCACCTTCAAGCTAACCCTCTAAGGAAATTACTGCTTTAAATTTTCTCTACCATCTACACACAACCATATGACTTACCTAAGTATTCACTGTTCCCCTAACACATGTGACATTTTGTAAGGATAAAACCATTTTAGAATGTTCAATTATACCCCTTCCTTTGAACCTTACTCAAAGTAAATTTGTAACAACCAATGGTTCATTCCCCAAATGGCCAGTGACCAGGGCTGAGCTAAGCTGGATTCAGGACCCTGAACCTCCAGCTAGATCTCCCGCATAGGTAGCAGAGCCCCAAGCATTTGGGCAGTCTTCCACTGCTTTCCCAGACACACTAGCAGGGAGCTGGATCCGATGCGGAGCAGCTGGGACTCAAACTGGAATTGGTATGGGGTACAAGCTGTGGCCTACCTGCTGTGCCACATCGCTGGCCCACTGACTTATATAATCCTCTGAATATGGAGCTGCCTGCCTTGAACCTTCACTCTAACACCCCTCTCCTGCCTGCCTAGGACTGCCTTCCCCCACCCTTCAACCGGTCTTCCCATTACCACTGCCTACTCATTTTTGCAGACTCAATTCAGGCCATCACCACAGGATGCCTTGATGAGCCCACCCAGAAGACAGGAGCTCTCCTTTGTGCTCCCACCAAACACAGGGCATCTCTTCAAGGCATCCAAGCCACTACTTTGAAGCTATTTATGTACTTATCTATTCACCTTCTACCCTCAAAACGACCTTTCTATTTCCCTTGGAGATAGGCACAAAGATTACTTGACTTTAAACAGGGTTACACGCTGATACACCCATTCTAAGTTTCAAATATCGTTAAGTAGAAAATGCATTTACTGCACCTCACCTCCAAATGCCCTGGCTCAGCCATAGAGCGCACTGTACTGTCCTGCTCGTTCCCTGCAGAATCACGAGGTGGACAGGGCAATGCGGCCACTGCCCACGCACACTATCACCAGACCATTAACCTGCACTTCGCTAGCCCACAGATTCAAACACCAAGCACGGCTTCTACTGAATATCACTGTGAACAAAAGACTAGATGACAAATCACACATAAGAACCATGTGTGTTTTTTCTTATCTGTCTTTGCCCCCAGCACCTCAAAGGGGCCTAGTATAAAATACCAGTGATCACTGAGTGTTGGATAATAAATGAGTATGTGGAAAATGAACATAACAGAAAATATACACTTGGTAAGTTTTTATGTTATCATATACTTTTTTGACAGGCAGAGTGGACAGTGAGAGAGAGGTCTTCCTTCCGTTGGTTTACCCCCCAAATGGCTGCTACGACCAGCACGCCGCACGGATCCAAAGCCATGAGCCAGGTGCTTCCTCCTGGTCTCCCATGCGGGTGGCAGGGCCCAAGCACTTGGGCCATCCTCCACTGCCTTCCCAGACCACTGCAGAGAGCTGGACTGGAAGAGGAGCAACCGGGACTAGAACCCAAGGTGCTGGCGCCTCAGGTGGAGGATTAGCCTAGTGAGCCACGGCGCTGGCCTATCATACACTTTTAAAACTTTTATTTAATGAATATAAATCTCCAAAGTACAGCTTATGGATTACAATGGCTCCCCCCACCCCCATAACTTCTTCCTACCCACAACCCTCCCCTTTCCCGCTCCCTCTCCTATCATTTTTTTTGACAGGCAGAATGGACAGTGAGAGAGAGAGAGAGACAGAGAGAAAGGTCTTCCTTTGCTGGTGGTTCACCCTCCAATGGCCGCCACAGCTGGCACGCTGCGGGCGGCGCACCGCGCTGATCCGATGGCAGGAGCCAGGTACTTATCCTGGTCTCCCATGGGATGCAGGGCCCAAGTACTTGGGCCATCCTCCACTGCACTCCCTGGCCACAGCAGAGAGCTGGCCTGGAAGAGGGGTCACCGGGACAGAATCCGGCGCCCCGACCGGGACTAGAACCTGGTGTGCCGGCGCCGCTAGGCAGAGGATTAGCCTGTTGAGCCGTGGCGCCAGCCCATATACTTTTAATTAGTGGGTGACATATGCAGTGACATCACCCACAGGCATTCATGACAATCACTTAAATAGATACTAGGCACTTCAACATGATTTTATTTGCTTTATTTACAGATACTGTGATATTTAATTTGCTTTGGTTGGGGGAAGCGCACCATCTTAACCACCATTTTATTATATAACACTATTCAGTCTTGATCCATATAGGTATTGTGGATCAAGAGCTGATGTACATACCAGCTAAGCATCCTTGATAACTTTACTCTTGCTTCTCCATTATCTTTTCTCAATTTGTCATTATTCAAAGGCCATAAAGTCAGTGCATAGGAGCAGAGTCTCAAGCAAGATTGTTTGCATCCAGGTCCCATCACTTTGTAGCTATTTGACCTTGAACAACTCAACTTCTCTGTGCCTCAGGTTCCTCATCTTGTGACTTGGGGATGACAATAAAGTTACCCAGGTCAACAGGTTTTTGTGCAGACTGCATGAGTTAATAACTTTGCAGTGAATAGTTCTTGATACATGGTATGTGTTCTGTGTTAATGTCATAATTATTGTAATTGTGAATTCACCATTAGCAGTCATTTAGGTTATAACTAAATTGTTTATTTGTATCCAGAGTAGCACCTCTAAATGTATAAATTTGAGGAGGGTTATTTGGTTGACTGGTTTTGCTTCAACAGAATTACTTCCTTGGGACAAATTCAAGATTTCTAGCCTATTTCCAAAAGGATTTCTAAACTACTTTTTAAATGATCATAAGAAAAATTACTTAACTTCATATGTCTACTTGTAAACTACTTTAAGTGAAAGGCAGGAAAGGCAAAGGGAGGAGACAGCAGGAAAGGGATCTCCCATCCATGGGCTCATTTCCCAAATGCCCACAACAGCATAAGCTAGGCCAGGCCAAAGCTGGGATCCAGGATCTCCATTTGTCTCTTCCATGTGGCTGGCAAGACCACAAGTACTTGACTTGAGCCATCACTTGCTGCAACCCATCACCTGCTATGCATTGAAACACAGCTGGAACTGGGAGCACAGCTGGGACTCAAACCCAGGCACTCCAGCACAGAATGCAAATATCCTCAGTGGCGTCCTAACTGCTTTGCCAAACACCTACCCCATAAAGTACTTATTCAAAGATTTTCACAAAATCTTGACAGCCTAGGCAGAGCAATAATGGACAAAGAAATTGCAAGGGACCCAAACTGGTTTTTATTGCAAGCATTTCATCTTAGAGGAGCCACTAATGAACAAGCTTGATGCATACTCTAACAAGGAGAGGGTTGTAACCAAAGAAACAATAGTGGTTTGCTAATGTGTTTCACAACTCGAGATACATCGACTTATAAGTGTATTTTGTTTTGTTGTCACTAACAGTTTCTTTCATCTTTTTCTATGAGAAAGAAAAGAATTGTCAGGAAAATAAAAGGGGACAAATATCCAGGGGAGAAGAACATCTTTAAGACAAGGGTCTGAACAACAGGAAAGAAACAATGAAAGCTACAAGGAAATGCTTTGATATTTCCCATGCACTTGTGTGAATAAAGTATCAAACACATCAGGAGAACTGAACATAAATTTGGCATAAGGCAATAGGAACATTATCACTCTTTAGTGTTTTCATTTCAGCTGCATCTAATATTAAACTTGTGCAGCACAGAGAATGGCCAAAGCAAACATTTATATTCTGTAGTTTGCATTAGACCTCATGCCATTGAACAGAAGGAGTTGGAAATTCAAACACCCAATCAGGTGCCTTCTACACATCTTATGCTTTCCACATGTAGAATCACCAAATGAAATGTTTTTACTTAGGTCTGAGGAGGTTTTCCTTGATTTTTGATGACAAGCTAGGCAAATTATTTCAGATTATTCCAGGCACAGATCACAGAATGATTCATGCAAACTGGACAGAAGCCACAAGGAGCGCAGGTATGGGGTATGAATTTAAAGCCCGTATCTCCTCCTCGGCCTTAGTAAAGTTACTGAGCCAACCTGAGCAGCACTTTCCTCTGAAGTGAAAATGATACCAAAAATGGTGTGCCTCTTGGGACGGCTGCTGAGAAGGCCAAATGAGTTAATTCTTACAAAGCAGTTGGTGTTGGGACCTGGGCTCTGCATAGCAACTTAAGCTGCCACCTTCAGTACCAGCATCCCATATGGATGCCGGTTCAAGTCCCGTTGCCCCATTTCCAATCCAGCTCCCTGATACAATGTGCCAAGGAAAGCAGCAGAAGATGGCTGAAGTCCTTGGGCTCCTGCACCCATGTAGGAGACCCAGAAGTTCCTGTTCCTGGCTTCAGCCTCACCCAGCCCTGGCCATTCTGGCCATTTAGGGAGTGAACCAGATCAAAGACTTCTCTCTCTGCCTCTGCTTCCCTCTAATTCCACCTTTCAAATTAAAAGAACAGTGCAAATAAGCCCTCAATAAATGATAGCTATTATAATAGTTACTGTTAGCATTTCTTTCATTGCGATATTTTGTAGAGGTTTATTTTTGACTTTTAGTTTTTGCTTTTGGCCTATTAACAATAACAACAAAATTCCAGATTATGGTAAGTGTATGAGAAGGCCACACACACACACAGGTAGAGAGGGAGAGAAGGAGAGAGATCTCATCCATCAGTTCAGGTCCACAATGCATGCAACAGCTGGAACTAGGCCAGGCCAAAGTCAGGAACTTGGAACTCAATCTGGGTGTCCTACATGGGTGGCAGGGACTTAAGCTATCACCTGCTGCCTTCCAAGATGTGCATTAGCAGGAAGCTGGAATCAAACAGAACCAGGATTTAAACCCAGGCATTCCTAGAACTCCAGTTTGTATTGTCCAGTGCTAAAGAAGCATGCTATTTTTCGTTTCCTACTCTATTAGGGATTTTCAACTCAACTGTTTCAAGGTGGTCACTGACACCTTATAGAAATTAAAATTGCTTTCAAATGAGAGCATAAACTAAGAAGTCTGTCCGACTGCCAGTTTAAAAGTAAAGACAAACCACTGTTAAGCCACCACGACTTGTTAGCTCCTTTTGCAGCTGTGTGTACACCTGTGCCTAACAGGAGAAGCAAGGCCTCCAGGTCTTTGCAGAGAGACTGCGGGTGATAAGTCAGGTCTCACTGGTTCCAGTGTTAGCTCTCCTTCAGGTGGCAACCGCTCCCAGCACCGGGCATTGGTTGTGGCAGATTATGAGAGAACAGGGCCACATGAGAACAAGATTTCTTTTCATTTCACCTTTCAGAAGCCTTTGCTGAAACCACCCTGCCTATTGCTCAAACTGTGCAAACAGCATCTCCATTTAGAAAAGCACAAACCATTCCATCCCCCACCCCACCCCCAGTCGGAGCACTGCACCGGATCTTAATCAGCCAGAGGCACACGATGACAATGGCAGAGCCTATTTTAAGCAGAAAGATCTTTTAAAAGGGAAAAGCAAAAACAAGGCCTCAGACTACACATGCTTCAGTTCATTATACTATTGATTTTTAGAATATTCAGCTTCAGGTTTGCTTTCTGGGGGGGGTATATGTTAAATAACCAGGAGTGCACCATCATGCATGCATGCATTTTTCCTCAGAGAAATAAACAGCTTTGGTATAGACGAACCACACTTCTGTGGGCTGAGCATGGAGAAAGCTGGGAGGACTACACAGATTTAAACCTCCAAGACCCTTGTATTTCTTGGGTCTTCCACAGCCAGTGAAAACTGAGCTGCAGCCAAGATATTCTGTGTGAATGGCCTATTCTCACAGCAAGTGGCAGCTCAGTTCAGTTGCCATTTCCTTTCTCCAGTGACAAACTGACTCAACAGATGTCCACAAGGGGCCTGGAGATGGTCACACTTGGTTTGGTTATATACCGAGAAGAAAACAGAATCCCTCCCTGGAGGGAAGTAACACCACAGGCCAAACTTCCTTAATTTCCCTGCTTTCTGCATTACACGTAATAGCCCAAAACTTGGGAGGAGATAAAACAGAACTTGTTGATCAGCCACTATGGCCACCATCAGGACACTCAATTTTACTCGTAAAATATTTCATTAGAAAAATGTGTCGGCCAGCACCGCGGCTCACGAGGCTAATCCTCCGCCTGCGGCACCAGCACACCGGGTTCTAGTCCCGCTTGGGGTGCCGGATTCTGTCCCGGTTGCTCCTCTTCCAGCCCAGCTCTCTGCTGTGGCCCGGGAGTGCAGTGGAGGATGGCCCAAGTGCTTGGGCCCTGAACCCGCATGGGAGACCAGGAGGAAGCACCTGGCTCCTGGCTTTGGATCGGCACAGCACACCAGCCATAGTGGCCAATTGGGGGGTGAACCAATGGAAGGAAGACCTTTCTCTAACTCTGTCAAAAAGAAAAAGAAAAATGTGCCAAGATTTTGCAGTGGCTCCACAAATTCCATGCACTCCATAGGTACCAGTCCAAGAAGACAACCACACTTCCCTCCCTCCCTCCTTCCCTTTTCATCAGTTTCTGTAAAGACAATTTTAGTCCACTCTATTCACAAGCTATTCATCACCAACACTAATATTCAACAAGTAACAAGTAGGAAGTCTGGTCTACATAATTCACCTGTTTAGCAAATGGATGGACTATTTACCTGGAAGCTCAAAAGCATTATTTCCCTAGCTCCGAGTTCACTGTACCTTCTTAGGTAGATTTTAAAAAGGGCAATAATCATTTGGGAGCTCTTTAAGAAAGTTTTCATGGAAATTTTTATTAAATAGGTACAGCTTTAGGAATATAGGAGTTCATCCCCCCAAACCCACCCTCCCGCCCCCACTTGCATCCCACCGCCTACTCCCTCTCCCATCCCATTCTTAAGATTCATTTTTAAATATCTTTATATACAGAAAATCAACTTAGTATATACTAAGATTTCAACAGTTTGCACCCACGGACACAAAATATACAGTTTGAAGACTTTTTACCATTAATTCTCATAGTACAACACATTAAGGACAGAGATCCTACATGGGGAGCAAGTGAACCGCAACTCCTATTGTTGATTTAACAACTGACACTCTTATTTATGATGTCAGTAATCACCCGAGGCTCTTGTCATGAGCTGCCAAGGCTATGGAAGCACCTTGAGTCCACAAACTGACATTTTGACAGGGCCACAAGCAAAGTGGAAGTTCTCTCCTCCCTTCAAAGAAAGGTACCTCCTTCTCTGATGGCCGGTTCTTTCCTCAGATTTGAGGAAATCTCAGTGAGTTCCTCTTTCTCACTCAGAGATCCTTCATGTAGGACATTTCTTGCCACAGTGTCTTGGCTTTCCACACCTGAAATGCTCTCATGGGCTTTTTAGCCAGATCCGAATGCCTTAAGGGCTGATTCTGAAGCCAGAGTGCTCTTTAGGGCATTTGTCATTCTGAGTCTACCAACTTTGGGAGCTCTTACATGTAAATAATGTTGACTTGATTTTCACCTGTAATAGGACTCCAGTAAAGTTCTTAGACCTCTTATTAATCTTTATTTTCTCAATTTCTATATTTGCATCATTTTAAATTTTATAAAGGGGCCAGTTGTCAAAGTACAGCAGTTTCAGCCTTCCCTCTGACACCAGCATCCAAAGCTAAGTGCTCGTCCAGGGCTAAGACCCAGTTACTCTTTCTGATGCAACTTTTTGTTATTTTGCCCAAGAAAGCAGAAGATGGCCCAAGAACTTGGTCCCCTGCCACCCACGTGGGAAACATGGACGAAGTTCCTAGCTTCAGCCTGGCCCAGGTCTACCTGTTGTAGCCATTTCAGCAATGAACCACCCCAAAGACCCCACGTCCCCACCCCCTACATCCCTGCATTGCTCCGCCTTGCAAATATATTTCTTAAAAAATACAAAAATGTTTCAATGAAGAGGGTAGGAGATGGGCGTTTGGCACAGCAGTTAAAACACCACTTGGGACATCTGCATCCCCCCAGATGGGATGGTCTGGGTTTAAGCCCTGGCTCCAATGTTCATCTGCTTCCTGCTAATGCAGACCCTGGGAAGCAGATGGCTCAAGAAGTTGGACACATGCCACCCAACATAAGAGAACCAGACCGAGTCCCCAGCTCGCGGTTTCAGCTTTGCCCAGCCCCAGCTACCGCAGGCACTTGGGGAGTCAATCAGCAGATGTAAGATCTCAATCCTCTCAATGCTGGAAGTGTGAAAGCAAGGTATCCAGAGGGCTATGCTCTTTTTTTAAAAGATTTGAAAGTCAGAGTTACACAGAGAGGAGAGGCAGAGAGAGGTCATCCATCCAATGGTTCACTCCAATTGGCCACAACGGCTGGAGCTGTGCCAATCCGCAGCCAGGAGCTTCTTCCAGGTCTCCCACATGGGTGCAGGGGCCCAAGGACTTGGGCCATCTTGTACTGCTTTCCCAGGCCATAGCAGAGAGCTCCATTCGAAGAGGAGCAGCCAGCACTAGAACCAGCACCCACACCAGATGCCAACACTTCAGGCCAGGGTGTTAACCTGCTGTGCCACAGCGCCAGCCCCCAGAGGGCTAGGCTCTTTCTGCAGGGTCAGAAGATCTCTCCTTGCTTCATCCAGCTTCTCAGGGTTGCTGGCAACCCCTTGCATTCCTAGACTCCTAGATGTATTACTCCAGTCTCCATTCTGTCCTCATGTGGCTGTCTCCCCTGTGTCTGTCTGTTTCCTCTCCTTACAAGGACACCAGGCATTGAAACAGAGACCATCATAAACCAGAATGAGCTCACCTTTACTTAGCTAATTACATACGTAAAGCCCTATATGCAAATAAAGTCACTTTCTCTGAGTCCAGATGGACCTGAATTTGGAGGAACATGATCCAACACAGCAGATGAGGTTCAAAGACTACTCACCTCTCCACTACCAAGGAGTTTCCAAGGCAGATAGAGCTCACTTGGAATCTTCAACAATTTCTCAGTTGTGTTCCTTTGCTATATCCAGTATCGTAAGATCTTTTTCATTGCTGATATTACTATTGTTCTGAGGTCTCAAGAGTGGACTGCAGCCTTCAGAGGCCTAGGTCAGCCTGGGATGCTGTCCCTGCTGTGAGAACACCCTGCAGCTGGTTTCCAGATACTGTGACCTTTCAACCAGCTTTATCAACAAGGAAACATCTACCATACCTCAAGGAGGGAACTGTGCATTGTGGGGCCACTGCAGGAACTGATTAATGGGCCATTGTCTGCCTCTCCATGCACACAGATCACATCCAGTGCAGGAACCAGCATGGGCACAGAATGTACCTACTTAATCAATAAGCAAGTCTGTTAGCTGTTACTGGGTGTGCTGTGAGTTTCAGTGAGCTATTCTCCCATTTGCAATGTGATTGATAACCACACATAAATCTGTACTAGTTAAACCTGACTCAGTGCAGGTACTCACCCTATAAGAAAAGTTTAAAACAAGGTAATGAAACCCAGCCCAAGGGAACAGCAAACCCGACAACTGACAGGCCATTTCCAGGTTCCAATCCTCAGTCCAACTCACTGAATAAATTTAAACTTGGATTCCCCAACTGATGGCTTCAGTTGACAGGCCTTTATGTTTACAGAGCACTTTTTTTTTTTGACAGGCAGAGTTAGACAGTGAGAGAGGGGCAGAAAGAAAGGTCTTCCTTCTGTTGGTTCACCCCCCAATTGGCCGCCACAGCCGGCACACAGTGCCAATCCAAAGCCAGGAGCCAGGTGCTTCCTCCTGGTCTCCAATGCAGGTGCAGGGCCCAAGCACTTGGGCCATCCTCCACTGCACTCCCAGGCTACAGCAGAGAGCTGGCCTGGAAGAGGAGCAACCGGGACAGAATCCGGCACCCCAACCGGTACTAGAACCCAGAGTGCCGGTGCCACGGGCAGAGGATTAGCCTAGTGAGCCATGGCACCGGCTACAGAGCACTTTCATATTGTCTCATTCGAGACTCACGAACACAATACAAATACAGATTCAACCCCAGACAGGCAAGCAGAACAGTAGCTTCTTTCTATATCATGAGGCAGAGGGCAAGGAAGCTGCCCTTACTTCCAGTGCCTATGCTGTGCTCAATACCAATCTGAGCACTTCATGAATTCTTAGACCCAAGTACCAACTCCAAGGGCAGTGTGAGGCAATACTACTCCCACCCCAGAGATGAATAATATAGGACTCAATCACTTACCTACAGTCACGTAGCAAGTAAGTGGCAGAAATGGAATTGCAACCCAAATGCACCTACGTTCCGAGTCCATGCTATATTCATCC
Organism: Oryctolagus cuniculus; assembly: GCF_051225735.1. Classification (NCBI taxonomy): domain Eukaryota; kingdom Metazoa; phylum Chordata; class Mammalia; order Lagomorpha; family Leporidae; genus Oryctolagus; species Oryctolagus cuniculus. The sequence continues at coordinate 163,464,922 of NC_142869.1, forward strand.
TCTCCTGCCCATCAAGCCTTCTTCCTAATGAGTCTTCACTGTGTTCAGGCATGAGGTTAGCTAGAATTTCATTAGTGACCTCATCAGTAATCCCCTTCAAAGTCCAGAGACACAGTGAGCTGATGACAGATTCCCCCCAGAGGGCCTAAGGGATACTTCCAATTACAAAGCACTGAAAAGAAAAAGAACCAACCCAAATGCCCATCAACAGTAGACTGGATAAAGAAATTATGGGACATGTACTCTATAGAATACTATACAGCAGTCAAAAACAACGAAATCCGGTCATTTGCAACAAGATGGAGGAATCTGGAAAACATTATGCTGAGTGAATTAAGCCAGTCCCAAAGGGACAAATATCATGTTCTCCCTGATCGGTGACAACTAACTGAGCACCAAAGGGGAAACCTGTTGAAGTGAAATGGACACTATGAGAAACAGTGACTTGATCAGCTCTTGTGCTGACTACTGATGTACAATGTAATACTTTATCCATTTTAGTATTTTCTCTTTGTTTTATTCTGGTACTATTGGTTGAACTGATTAACACACACTTTTTCTTAGGTGTTTAAATTTTAACTGAAAAGTGATCCCTGTTAAACATAAGAGTGGGAATAAGAGAGGGAGGAGATGTACAATTTGGGACATTCTCAATCGGACTTGCCCCAAATGGTGGAGTTAGAAACGTGCCAGGGGATTCCAATACAATCCCATCAAGGTGGCATGTACCAATGCCATCTCACTAGTCCAAGTGATCAATTTCAGTTCACAATTGATCACACTGATAGGTCTAAGAGTCAAAGGCATCACACAAACAAGACTACTGTCTGCTAATACTAACTCATAGAATCAAAAAGGGAGAGAACGATCCATCATGGGAAGTGGGATACACAGTAGACTCATAGAATGGCAGATGTCCTAAATAGCACTCTGGCCTCAGAATCAGCCTTTTAGGCATTCAGATATGGCTGAAGAGCCCATGAGAGTATTTTAGGCATGGAAAGCCAAGACACTCTGGGAAAAAAAAAAAAGAAGCCCTATATGAAAGATCTCTGTGAGTGAGATCCTAGTGGAAAGAACGGGGCCATCAAAGAAGGAGGTACCTTTCTCTGAAGGCAGGAGAGAACTTCCACTTTGACTATGACCCTGTCGGAATAAGATCGAAGTCAGCAAACTCAAAAGGCTTCCATAGCCTTGGCAACTCATGACTAGAGCCTAGGGAGATTACTGATGCCATAAACAAGAGTGTCAACTTGTTAAGTCAACAACAGGAGTCACTGTGTACTTACTTCTCATGTGGGATCTGTCCTTAATGTGTTGTCCAATGTGAAGCAATGCTGTAACTAGTACTGAAACAGTATTTTACACTTTGTGTTTCTGTGTGGGTGCAAACTGTTGAAATATTTACTTAATATACTGAACTGATCTTCTGTATATAAAGATAATTGAAAATGAATCTTGATGTGAATGGAATTGGAGAGGGAATGGGAGATGGAAGGGGTGTGAGTGGGAGGGAAATTATGGGGGGGAAGCCATTGTAATCCATTAACTGTACTTTGGAAATTTATATTTACTAAATAAAAAGAAAAATGAAAAAATATTCCATGTTCCATGTTCATGGAGAAGAAATTTTTTATTTTGTTATATTTTTGATTTTTTAAGATTTTTTATTTGAGAAGTATAACTACAGGGAGTGAGAGGGAGAAACAGAAAGGTCTTCCATATGTTGCTTCACTCCCCAGTGGCCACAACAGCCAGAGCTGCGCCGATCCAAAGCCAGGTGCCTCTTCTGGTCTCCCATGCAGGTGCAGGGGCCCAAGCACTTGGTCCATCCTCCACTGCTTTCCTTGCCACAGCAGAGAGCTGGATTGGAAAAGGAACAGTTGGGACTAGAACCGGCGTCCATATGGGACACCAGCACTGCAGGTAGAGGATCAACCCACTGAGCCACAATGCCAGCCCCAGGGTGGAAGAATTAACATCATTGAAATGCCCATACTACCAAAAGCAACTTACAGATTCAATGTGATCCCCCATCAAATTACCACCAACATTCTTCGCAGATCTAGGAAAAAATGCTAAAATTCATATGGAAACAAGAAACCCTGAGTAGCTAAAGAAATCTTATAGAACAAAAATAAAGCCAAAAGCATCAAAATATCTGATTTCAAGTCATACTACAGGGCAGTTATAATCAAACAGCCTGGTACTGGCACAGAAATAAACATGTAGACCTATGGAACAGAACAGAAATTCCAGTAATCAATCCATACATCTTATCTTTGACAGAGGAGCTAAAACCAACCCCTGAAGCAAAGACAGTCTCTTCAACAAATAGTGCTGGGGAAACTGGGTCTGCATTTGCAGAAGTATGAATCTAGACCCCTAACCTTACACACAACTCCACTCAAAATGGATCAAAGACCTAAACCTATGACCCAATACCATCAAATTACTAGAGAGCATTTAGGAAAAATCTGCAAGCCATTTGCATACCCAAAGACTTCTTGGTAAAGACCCCAGAAGCATAGGCAATCAAAGCCAAAATTGACTAATTGGATTATTTCAAGTGGAGAAGCTTCTGTACAGCAAAACACTCAACAAAGTGAAGAGACAACCAATAGAACAGGAGAGAACACTTGCAAACAATGCAACTGATAATGGGTTAACATCTAGAATTTATAAAGAGCGCAAGAAGTTCGACAACAAAATGAACAATCCAGTTAAGACAGGGCAGCGGACTTGAACAGGCATTTTTCAAGAGTGGAAATTCAAATGGCCAGACACTTAAGATGCTCAGGATCACTACCTATCAGGCAGTGATCAAAACAATGTTTTCACCTCACTCCAGTCAGAATGGCTTTCACACAGAAATCAACTAACAACAAATGCTGGCTAGGACGTGGGGGAAAAGGTACCCTAATCCACTGTTGTCGGGAATGTAAACCAGTGCAGCCACTGTGGAAGACAGTATGGTGATATCTCAGAAACCTAAATATAGACCTACCATATGATCCAGCCATCTCACTCTTGGGAATTTACCCACACCAAGAGAAACCAGCATCTGAAAGAATGAGCTATACCCCCACATTCATTGCCACAAAATTCACAATAGTTAAGATATTGAATCAACCCAGATGTCCACCAACTGTTGACTGGATAAAAAAATTATGGTATATACACACTATGGAGTACTACTCAGCCGAAAAAATAAATCCTGTCTTTTGTAACAAGATGGACACATGGACACAACTGGAAACCATTACACTTCATGAAATAAACTAGTCCCAAGAAGTCAGATAGGGTATGTTTTCCCTGATCCAAGGTAACTAATAAAGCACCTAAAATGTAATGTTATCAGTGTGAAATGGTCATTTCGAGATTCCGTGATTATACTCCTTGTCTCTTCCATTAAAGAACAGTGTTCTTTTTCCTTCATGTTATTTGTTGAACTCTTACTTAGTGTAGGGTTTACTTTATGATCATTAGGAAAACTGAAAATAAATCTTTGTAAAAATTAGAAGTGGGAATGTGAGAGGAAGGAGGAAGAAGGGTTGGAGAGCATGGGTGGGAGCAAGGGGGGTGATTCTATGATCCTAAATCTCTCTATATAAAATACTTGAAACCTGTATAACTTAAATTTTTTTAAAAAACCAGCCAAGGTGCCGGTGTCTTGGTACAGCGGGTTAAGTCATCGCCTGCAACACTGGCATCCCATGTGAGCACCACTTTGAGTCCCATTGCTCTACTTCTGATCTAGATCCCTGCTATTGCACCTAGGAAAGCAGTGGAAGATGGCCTAAGTGCTTGGGTTCCTTACACACACACACACACACACACAGGACATTCAGATGGAGTTCCAGGTTCCTGGCTTCAGACTAGCCCAGCCCAGACATTGTGAACATCTGAAGACTGAATCAGCAGACAGAAGATCTCCCCTACTGTCTCCAACTGTGCGTTTCAAATAAATAAATCTTTAAAAAATTTCAAAAATTCACCCAAACATTACTTGAAGAGCCTAAAATACACGACCCTGTGGGCCCTCTCCCTTCTCTGAAACCAACAGAGGGACATGAGGACGTGACTGGAAAAGGACAGCCCAGGGCACATCTCTTTGCGTATCTCAAATCACAAGGAAGGAAGGAAAACCATGCCTTCAGAAAGAAAAGGCAGGAAAAACTGTCACCCCAGAAGAATGCTACTTGAACATACTTTAATCTTCCCAATCAACCAATTCCATGCTTAACATATTCCTTCCAGTCATCTGTTGACACACTGCAGATAATGCACAATATGAGTCCTGCCTTTAAAGAGTTGTACCTCACCGAGAAGCCAAAATTCAGTGCTTCATGCTGCCTTCTTCAATCTGATGTGCTCTGAACAAACTCTGGCTAGCAGCATGTACATACGTGTGACTTGTGCTATCTGTATGTATTACACTTAACACTATCTGGCTTGTCTCATAATAAACATTACTAACAAATATTACATTTCCCAGTTTCTTAATGTACTCCATTTATTTCCTAATAAATATTGCTAAAAGCTACCATCAACTGAATGCCTACTGGGTACTAGGCAACTAAGCACTTTCTGTAGATACTCCTAGTCCTTACAATAACCCTACAGGGGAATTATTACCAATCTCTATTTAAACTTCTCAGCAACTTTATTGGTAAAATGAAGTTATTCAACATCTAGTATATGCTTGAGACAGAATTAAGACTCACGTACAGTTAACTACAAAGCCTATCTCCACACAAGGAAAATACTGACTTGTTCATTCATACAAGATTGTGAACCTCTTACTGTTTCATCCTTTGCCTCCTTAAAAAAATTCGTCACCAGGGGCCGGCTTTGTGGCACAGTGGGAAAGCCAACACCTTTGATACCAGCATCTGGGTGCCAATTTGAGGCCCAGTTGCTCTACTTCTGGTCCAGATCCCTGCTAATGACCCAGGAAAAGCAGCAGACGTTGGCCCAAGTGCTTGGGCCCCTGCACCCATATGGGAAACCTGGACAAAGCGCCTGGCTTCCAACCAGCCCAGCTCCAGCTGTTGTGGCCATTTAGGGAGTAAAACAGTGGATGGAGGACCTGTCTCTAATTCCGCCTCTCAAATAAACAATTTTTAAAATATACATGACACAAAAGAGATGGAAGAAATGCTTTTGAAATAGAAAATACGTAAAATCCTGCAAAAGTTCTGATCAACATATACTAAAGTTCTAATGTACCATGGAGTTATTAATTCACATTCTCATGGTGTAAGAAAATGAGGCACCCAAGCCATGTAGTCAATGTACACAGCATTCCCTGATCTGTGATGTTCTGCATCAAGCTGTTTGTGCATGAGTTTATGGAACACAGCACGTGGCATAATAATCTCCAATGCATTGTTATTCATATCTGACTGTCTGGTTTTTGCTTGCAGACACTCCTGGCAAAGCAGAAAGCTATCACAGTTCTATTGTAGCAAAGCCATGTGGTCAGGAAAGCAGCTTCCCCGTTGTGCACCAAGACACCAGAAACAGCTAAATAGAGAGTCAAGGGTTCCACCGAGGTTTCCGAAAGTGCAGCAGTTGCCATTAGAAACATCCTAGCCCTCCGATGTGCATTTTACAGAGTGTTCAGAGGGTGATAAACATATCTTGTACTTGATTTGCCATCTGTGGATTTGAAAGCTGTTAAGACACTTTTCCATCATTATTTCCACAAGGCTCCTGATCGCTTTTACTAGTTAGATGAGCTCACTAATATCACTCCGTTCCGAAAACGCCGTCCTGAGGCATCTCCAATGTGACATTAATGCAGGGCTGCTCTTTCTTTTGCCACATCAGATCAAGTAAAATAAACCACCTTGAAACTCTGGCTTTTTTCAGTGCTTCAAGTAATTCTTTTCATTGCTTCATGACCGATAGCTTACATGAGAAAGCTGTTAATACATCTGAGTAGAATTTGTGATCTCAATTCAACTCAGACTAGGAAGGCAAAGACATGGGGGAGAAACATGGCCTTCCTGGACAGCCCCAATCAATAAGTTGTTACTCTTCGCCAATTGTAGCTTATGTACAAATGGCTTCATTTCCATTCCCCTTCACTGTGGGAGCCCAGATAACCACAGTTATAGGAGCTATAGGATTACACTGACAGCTGTCACACACACAGTACCCACTCATTTGCAATAACCTTCATCTCTTCCATTTGTTGGTTTGTAGAAAGAATAAATTGTACTGATCTTGACCATCTGGGACAGAAAGAAAACCAAGGAAAAAAAAATCCATCCATTCTGTTTTACCTGACGTTTGTCTCTTGGTGTCTTTCACCAGGGAGACACACCCCACTAGTCCAGCTGTCCCTGTCCCTCATTTCTCCAGGAAAGGTAATGGAGTCATTTGCTCATTTGATTCAATCCATATTTAGGAATCACCTACCAGGTACCAAGGACTTTCTGGAAGCTAATCCAACAGCAAACACAACAGAGCTCCTGGCCTTGTGGAGATTGTGCTCAAGTTGGTAAGACAGGAGGGGACAGAAGAAAAACATATAAAGAAGTAAGATTGTGGGGCCAGTGCCATGGCTCGCTTGGTTAATCCTCCACCTGCAGCGCCAGCATCCCATATGGCACCGGGTTCTAGTCCCGGTTGCTCCTCTTACAGTCCAGCTCTCTGCTGTGGCCCAGGAGGGCAGTGGAGGATGGCCCAGGCACTTGGGCTCCCGCACCCACATGGCAGACCAGGAGGAAGCACCTGGCTTCAGATCGGCGCAGCACCAGCCATAGTGGCCATTTTGGGGGTGAACCAACAGAGGTAAGACCTTTCTCTGTTTATCTAATCTCTACCTGTCAAACAAAAAGTAAGATTGTGGTTACAGTCTGGGAACATGACAAAGATGAGTCAGCAGAGATTCTCAACCTTGGCACTAGCGACCTTTTAACGAGGTAACTGGTATGGAGCTACACTGTGCATTTCCAGCTACTTGGCCTTCACGGCCCTCTAACCACTGCCACCTCCCAATACCCCCATGACGATCAAGAACGCCTCCAGACATTAGCACACATTTCTGGAGGTGGAGGCAGGGAGGGGACCCCCAGGTGAGAGCCAAGGGGAGGGGAGGGGAGAGGGGTGCGTGATCTGGGAAGGAAGGTGACCCTTGAGGAGCAGAGAGCTTTCTGATGATTTATAGGAAGAATGTTTGAGGTGGAGAAACAGACAGAGCAAGCCTCCCAGTTGGGAGCGCGCAGCATATGCGAGGCCTGTGTTCCCTCCTGCAGCAAAACCACCAGTGAATTCCTCTCCTTGCCAAACCTACAGAGAGGAGCTGCCAAGAGGTATCACACGCAAGGTCACGATGCATGCCGAAATCCGTCCAAGGAATCCCGACTTCAAGAGCCTCTGTCTTCACTACACATTAGTATTCACAGAACTAGAGAAGTGCTGCTGGTTTGGGTATATAACTATAGTTCAAATGTAATTCCAACTTGAAGTGGAATGTTCTTGGTATTTTTTACTTTTTAACCTCACTCCCTCCTCCTTTTTGTTCTAAATTGGCCACATCTAAGACCCAGGAAATCTGAATATCGTCCCAATCCTGCCACAAACAAGCTCAACATCACAGAGCTTAGTCATTTCCCATCTTTTGCTCTCTGACTGATTTCTATACTGTGGGAGTTGAAGATGATTCCTCAAGTTCCTTCCTGGGCTGAAAATTCTGTGATTCACTTGTAAATTAGTACTATGTAGGTTTTTTGCCTCACCATGTGTGAATGCTATTAAATATAACTTAATCAGAGCATTTTAGAATTAAGGCACCATACATCATTCCAAATCCTGAAAGTTTTCACCTGTCCATGAATACAACTCTAGTCCCATTTCCATTAATGCCTAAATTATCAGGACTGCATCTTCCATGGAAGCCTTGCACAGCCATTTATAGGGTACTTTCAGCTTTCATAGCTACTAAGCACAAAACCAACCAGTCAGGGCAGGCATTTGGAGAAGTGGTTAAGCTGCTGCTTGGGATGGCTGCATCTCACAGAGTGCAAGGGTTAAAGTCCCAGCTCCACTTGAAATCTAGTTTCCTGCCAACATATATTCTGGAAGGCAGCGGGTGTTAGCCCAAGTAGTCAAGTCCCTGGATTGAGTTCCTGGCTCCCAGATTCACCCCAGCCCAGCTGAAGATGCTACAGGCATTTGGGGAATAAAGCAATGACGACATCTCTCTCCTTCTCTCCTTCCCTCCTTCTCAAATATTTAGAAAAGGCAAAAAATACCACCACCACTCATTCCTCCCCTTTGTCCTTCCTGCTGGTGGTATCCTCATGGACAAGATTAGAGACCTTGAACCCCCAGTGTCTCCAGGGCTACCCTGAGCTCACTGACTTCACGAGTTTTTGTCAGCTCTCTATACCATGCTCTGATGGGCCCACTGGGAGTTTCCAGGGTGCCAGTCCTTCCTGGGGTCTAGGGAAGGGTGTGCAGAGAAAGCTGGAAGCTCATCCACTTGCCAGCATCACAGGTGGCCTCCCAGGCTCTAAAGCATTCTTGCCCCTTCTCCATCTCTCCAGCCACCCATACACAAAACCAGACCCTCTGTTTCCTTCAAACACAGGAAATTAAGGACCATCAACTCATGCAACTGTATCCCCAAGGGACTACTAACAAGTTGTACCAAATCCATCTTGGACCCCATGAGGAAACTCTGTTGGGTGTAGATACATGAAAAACTGAGAGTCATTGGCATCTAGGATACCAACACCAGAGCTCATCTATGAACCATTCAATTTTATTTTCTGACAAATCTTTCTCCAACTACTGCACCCTAGCATCTTCAACACCCACCGAGTTATTATAACCATATCTTGTGGGTGAGATGCCACTCCACCAACGTGCTCAGTGATTCTCTGCCAAGCCAGATTCTCTAACCAGTCTGGTACGTCTGTCACTAAGTTTCCCCAAATATGGTAAAGCCATCTCTCAGAATAGCTGGTTTGAATCTATTATCCCATCCAAGTTGGGTTTTCCTAATCAATAAAGGAATGTTTAGCATCTGATTCTGAAAGATTGATTCCATATACAGGATTAGATACGACCTTCCCTGGCTATTTACTGCCCTAAGTATGTTAGCCTCAGGATACAGGCAGAATGTGCACATAAGTTCATATTACATAAGTTATATTTTTGCTAAAAATGGTTTTCCATCCTTCTATGTTAATTTCTTTATGGTTAGATCTGTAATCATGAGAAGTTTTATTTCCTTGGAATTAACATGCCTATATAAGAGGAAACTTTACGACAACTTGAACACGTGTACACTTCAAATGCATGTCCAACTAGCTTCAGCAGCTGTCTTCTCATATGTAACTCACTAGGAGAGCAAAAAAAAGCACCTTCAATGCTCCAGAAGCCCAGCAAAATCCAAGCTGCTTAAACCTCTCATGAATCCTATGTGCGTGAACAACAGAAAGCACGCCAGCAGGAAGATCAACCACTGATTGCCTTGGACATCCCTGGAAGACTTTTCCTTAATGATCAGTCAGAGCAGTAGGACAGTAATGTAGATAAGAGTTGACAGTGGCTGGACTAAGGCAGTAACAGCAGAGCTAGACATGCAAGACAGACTCCAAAAGCTAATCAGGAGATGAAATGGACATGGTTCATATGTCCACAAACATGAATAAAGGTGGGGAATACAGGAAGATACACTCCCAGATTTCTGGATTAAATATTGAAAAGGACATTGCCATTTTTTAAAATTAAACATGAGAAGAAGCAGATCTGGGGAGAAATATGATTAAATGCCCATTAATCTTTCAAAAATGATAGACTGCATGAAAGATAGAAGGGGATACATTTGTTTTATATTAAGTAAATGTATGTACGAACTACATAATTGACCATTATTTTCAAAACCCTTATTCCAAAGTTTTCTATGTTTTTTAAAATCAAATTTTTAAGAATGTATGCTAAACTGATCTTCTGTATATAAAGAGAATCGAAAATGAATCTTGATGTGAATGGAAGGGGAGAGGGAGTGGGAAAGGGAAGGGTTGCGGGTGGGAGGGACGTTATGGGGGGGAAGCCATTGTAATCCATAAGCTGTACTTTGGAAATTTATATTCATTAAAAGTTAAAAATAAAAGATTTATGTATTATTTGAAAGGCAGAATGACAGAAGTAGAGACAGAAGAAGAGATTTTCTATCCACCAGTTCATTTCCCAGGTGGCTTTAATGGCCAGCTCCAGTCCAGGAGCCCAGAACTCTATCCAGATGTATCACATGGGTAGCAGGGGCCCATGCACTAGGGCCATCTTCCACCATTTTCCTAGGCCATTAGCAGGGAGCTGGATCAGAAGGGAGCAGCCAAGACACAAACTGGCACTCTGATATGGGATGCCAGCATCATAGGAAGCGGCTTAACCTACTGTACCACAACACTAGTCCCTATATTACTTAATAGTAAACCAAGTAATGTTAAACAGCAAGAGAGGGAAGATGAAACTTTATGAAAACAGATCATAAATGCTCTCTTATTTATCCAACATTTACCGAATGCTGGCTCTGAGCCAAGTACTGAACTGGGATATAGAAATGTGGGTGATAGTAACAGTACTTGACACAGAAAGAACACCAGCCTCCAAGCAAAGAGCTTGACCTGCCATTGACAATTCCCGCCAAGCCTGCAAGGAAGGCGTTTTTACAATGACTGTTTCATAGATTAAGAAACTGACATGGCAAAGTGTTAACTTGGCTAATGGTAGGGAGCCAGGATTTGTACAAACCCTGAGACTCCAGAGCCAGTAGCTGCTGCCTGACCTCCCTTCAGTAACTCCAGAGGCAGATGCGTACAGAAGTCCTTACAAAGCTTCTGTCATCAGCTTGCTCATTCATCTCAAACTGCCCATCTCAGTCACGCTCTCCAGGTCCCTAACCACCTGATTCAGTATACCTGGCATGATGTCGCATGCCCAGCCTCTACTTCACCTGGATGCCTGGAATTGTAGCAGCCACTTGTCTTCAGTCATTTCATTACAGGGCAGCATCTAGTTTTCCAGCTTGTAGGCAGCCTAGATTTCCCCCCACCCCCTTTTGTTACTTGAGTTTTTACCTTGAATGTCTTGTTTGTTGTCCTTAGGGAAGCATAGTTCCCCATTCCATTTCCCACAGAAGTTCCCCTCTGCAACATCTAATAGTGTTTGCCTCGACATTAGGGATATAAATACCTGAAATGGAAGATCTGTTTGTTGCTGCTACACAGCTGCAAGAAACCAAGGGCAGCCAATAGTGAGCCAAGGGACTCACCATGTTTGTTGGAAACAAGTTCAGTTTTTCTCCTGCTATTTACCTCAACAAGGCCTAGAGCCTGGGATAAGACATTGTGCCTTCAGTTTGCGCTCTCAAAACACAGAGGAAGTCAATCACCAAAACTCATTTGATAAGGAGCAGACCTAACATCACAGAACTGGTGGAAAGAAAGTACTCAAGTGCTAAACCAGAAAGGAAGCCCACTAACTCCCCACCACCCTTCTCGAAGTCAGGGACTTCGCACTACCTGGTGCAAAGTCCAGAAAGCCTGTTCAACAAGGGCAGCACTGAAGTGACAAAGTCATCCACCCCAGAAACCCTGAGAATTCAGTAGCCTCTGCCCTGGCTGCTGCTCCCTGGCTTCCCATGTGCCTCCCTGCCCAAGCTGAAATTCCTAACTTTCAGAGCCGCAAAGTTTCCAAGGTGGCAGGAACTGAATGAATCAAGGGGATTCCAGTATCCTCAAGTGCTCTTATAAGAACAAAGACCAGTGGTGAAAGGGAGAAGGAAGTCCTTTGTGGATCCTACTTAACCCAAAGGGGAATAGGGGTCCAATCCAGGCCATCTAGGCCTCCACAGAGGAATAGATCCATCTCCATTGAAGAGCCTGATAGGAACATATCAGGCTGAAGTAGATACTTAGGGCTTCCTAAGACAAGGTAATACTAGACATGAACCATGAACTCTCAACAAATACCAGTTGATTGAATGGATAAAGAGTGAATATTCAGTATAGACAGGGCAACAGTCACTAATACCTCTCACTGATATCGGCACCCTCACCCCCAGATTGGGAGCATCTCTGAAACACACAATTTACCTGCTACTTCGCATTGGGGAAAACCACAAGGCTCTTGCGTCCTAACCATGAGAATGCCAGTGTTCAACTCAGGATAAGAATGAAGCCAGCTTTCAAGAGCAAGAGGATGGGGTCGGCATTGTGGCAGAGTGGCTTGGGGCCCTGGCCTGAGGTGCCAGCATCCCATGTGGGCACCAGTTCTGGTCCCAACTGCTCCTCTTCTGGTCTAGCTCTCTGCTGTGGCCTGGGAAAGCAGTGGAGGATGGCCCAAGGACTTGGGCTCCTGCACCTGCATGGGAGACCCAGAGGCGGCTCCTGACTCCCAGCTTCAGATCAGCTCAGCTCCAACCATTACAGCCATCTGGGGAGTGAACTGGTGCAAGGAGGATCGATCTCTGTCTCTGCCTCTCTCTGTAACTTTCAAATAAATAAAATCTTTAAAAAAAAAAAAAAAAGGATTCCTAGTTACCCTAGAGATGCAGAATCATCTCTCTACTTCCAAGACAAACCCACAGCAGACTGATGTCAGGATTAGGCCACAAAGGAGCTGATACTTTCAGCCAGTGTACTGCTGAAAGAAAAACCAAGAATTTTGGCATTAAAATTTAGGACCCATTCGTGTAGATCCACATCAATAAACAGTGATACATATTTGCATACTGTTTGTATGAGTCCATTTTTCATTACCATAACAAAATACCTGCAGCAACTAACTTTATAAAGGAAAGGAGATTAATTTGGCTCAGAGTTCTGGGGGTTCACGGTCTAAGATCAAACATCCCCATAGGTTTTAGTCCATAGTTTCTTGCTGGAAGACACCTGAGGTGGTACAGTGCATCTCATGGCAAGACACAAGAGAATATACTAAGTCTGTCTCCTTATAAAGCCAAGATTCCATCATGGGGACCCCAGTAATCCAGTCTAATCACTTCCCAAGGGCCATGCCTCTAACTGCCATAATTGGATGTTTTCACCCTCCTACCGCCATTAACTTATGACTCTGGGATTTAAGCTTCCATATGAGTTCAGGGGCCAATTACACAAGCCGCAGCATTGGCCTTTTGTCTCTTTAAATAACCTTTCTCATTTGATATTTTTCTTTTCAAGCCCCTTATGAATTGGGCATTGGCTAAAAATATTATGGCTCAGGACAGAGAACATTCCAGCTCTGTGAAATATTAAACAATGGAGTGAAGTATCAAGGACTTAACCTCTGGCCCAGCATTCAAGCTAGAAACAGATGATTATTTGTTGCACATGCCTTAGAGAGTCCCAGAATTCAAGTGTGAGGTAAAAATAAGTAACCTCTAGCATTTCTTCTAACACTAATGATTCATCTTTTTAATGGAAAAAATCAAAGTGATCAGTCCCTTTCTCCTGGTCACAGAATCGGACTCCACCTCCTAATCTAGGACTATTCCAGTGGATGATCTTCTGCACCACCAGTAAATTCAATCCCAAGACACAAGGGTAACACTGGCATTGGATACCAACTATTTTCCTTTGATTTCATAGCTACTGAGCACAAAAGGCCAGCGGATGATGGATGTACAGCTGTATATACTATGTGGTGATCAACTCAGAATACGTGTGACAATAGGCTGAAACTGCTTCATAAACTTCCAGACTGAGTTAGGACAGCAGGGCCTCACTACATTCTGAATTTCAGTGGTCCACCAATCTTAATGCTGTAACTTAACATCCAAGGTGATGTACAAAGAGGTAAGACTTTGAGAAGTGGTTACATCAGTAGGGCTGCACACTAACGGATGGGATCCATCCCCTTTTAGAAGGGCTTGAGGGAGTAACTTTGTTCCCTTTGGCTCCTTCCTCCATGTGAGGATACAAGAAGGCACTACCAATGGGGGAGACAGCAAGCTCTTGCAGGACACAAGGGACACAGAATCTGCTGGAACTTTGATTTTGGATATGTCAACCTCCAGAACTAGGAGAAATAAGTTTCTACTATTTATAAATTACCCAGACTAAAGATATTTTGTTATAGCAGCAGTAATGGACTAAGGCAACCCTATACTCCAGTGTCTGCAACAAATGGAAGAAACTAATGATTTCACTGATAACCCCATAGTCAAACAAATTAGTAGCTTTTATTTGTCTGAGTCATGCATATGAAAAAAAGAATTTTCTCCATCATAAATCACAACTTTACGTAACAGTCTCTTGCCTAATAGTCACACCCCTATTTTTAGACTCACAGAGCCAGCATAAAAAGCGTTATCAGTACACAAGTAAATACAACCCTTTAGAGGTGTCTTTAAGGATGAAAACACATTTTCAATTCTATTATGACTCTGCAAACAGCAGAGGCTACACAGACTCCACATGCCCTGCCTCATCGCATCTGGAGCTGTTGCAGAAGGGGACTGACTACCGTCACATATTTATCCAAACATAGAATTTTCCAGGAAGTCTGAGGTTACTTGGGTCAAATTTATATGGTATTTGATCCAGACCCTGATAGAGCTTCTGTGTTGTGTGAGCACCCTAGAATGTGTTGCTATATTTTAACTGAGACATAAAAAGCAAAGAAACAACTTACTCGAATTTCTTGCCAAGTTTTCATATCTTCACAAATAAATGAAAACCACTTCCAACCTGCCTCCTCCTATTAATACACACAATGAACTTTGATGTAAATGTCAGACATGCTCATGTTAGGCTTCTGGTCAAATTTGCATGAGGATAATTAAATTCTGAGTTTCCAAATCCCCTCTGTGTATCAACGGATATGATAGATTCCTCTTCTTGTACTAAGCGATTGTTTACTATTGCTCTGAACTACTCAACAGCTATAATTTGGCTGTTCACCAGCTATTGAAGGGTACAATAATGTACAGAGGGATAAGAATATGTGTAAACTCAAAGCTCGATGCTGTCACTGTGGCATTATAGTAACCCACATTTCTCCCACCCTCAAACACACCACTCAGCTTCAACTGGCTCACTTCTGATAACTGGTTACCTTCAGTCAAGTTCCCTTCCCTTAAAAATAACACCTTTATTGGTTATACTGGCACTGTCTAATGAGGTAGCTACTAGCCACATGTGGCTACCAAGCAATGAAAATGTGGCTGAAGTTCAGATGTCCACCAGGCCTTTCTCTCTTACGCTTAAAGGCTATGAAACAAGACAGCTGGACCTTCAAGGACTTTGGACAGGTCCTACTCTGTCACCCTCCAGCTTACCCATATCTCACTTGTCTAGAACTGAAAACTGTTTGAAGTAGGAGCAGGTGTCAAGCGATCATTTTCCATGATACACTATCACCTATTTGGTGGGCAAAAAAAAAAAAAAGATAAATAAAAAGTCAAGTCACCCAACAGTCTTGCCACTTCTTTATTCCAAAAGAAAATATATCAGAATGCATTCATTTCTACAAATATTCACCAAGAACCTACTCTATTCAAGGTAAAAAGTGCTAGGCCTACAACAACGATTAATTTATTTCTCAACAAGTTCATTATTGGTATATAAACATGTTACAGATGTTTGCATGTTGACTTTGTATTCTGCAACTGCACTAAATTTATCAATAAGAGAAATGTCATTCACAATAACTACAAGAATATAAATATCTTGGAATAAAAGTAACCAAAGGTATGAAAAAACTTTACAATGAAAATTACAAAATACTTATGAAAGAAATTGAACAGGACACAAAAATGAAAGTATTAAAATATCCTTATTACCCACAACTTAGATTTAATACTCCTAACTAAAATAATGAAATCCTTCACAGAACTAGAAAAAGCTATCCTAAAATTCATATGGAAACACCAAAAACTGAGAATAGCCAAAGCAATATAAAGCAAGAAGAATGAAGCTGGAAGCATCAAAATACCTGATTTCAAGACACACTACAGAGCTGTTGTACCCAAACAGCATGGTCCTAGCATTGAAATAGATACATAGATCAATAGAGCAAACGAGAAACCCCGGAAATGAATTCATGCATCTACAGCCAACTAATCTCTGACAGAAGACTGAAAACATACTCTGGAAAAGAGATGATTTCTTCAATAAATGTTGTTTGATATCCATGTGCAAAAGATTGAAACCAAGACCCTTCGCCTCACTTCTCACCTTGAAGAAAAATCAACTCAAGTAGATCAAAGATCTAAATCTAAGACTGGAAACTATCAAATTATAAGAAGAAAACATAGGGGAAACATTTTAAGACATAGGCATAGGCAACTTCTTGGATAAAATCCCAAAGCACAGGCAAAAAAGCAAAATTAGACAAAAGGGATTACATCAAGTTAAGAAGCTTCTGTGCAAAGGAATCAGAGTGAAGACTGGCATCATGGGAGAAAATGTGTAGATTATGTTTCTGAAAAACGATTGATATCCAGAATGTACCCAGAACTAACAAAGTAACAGCCAATCCAGTTAAGAAGTGGGTAAGGAATCTGAATAGGCATTTGTCAGAGGAAGAAATACAAATGGCCAACCCACACATTTTTAAAAGTTCACTATCACTAACAATCAGGGAAATGCAAACCAAAACCACAGGGAGGTATCACTCAATTCAATTAGAATGGCTCTTATAAAGACAAAAATGTTGGTGAGAATATAATAAAATCCTATCACATTGTTGGTAGGAATGAAAATTAGGACAATCATTATGAAGACCAGTCTGAAGTTTCCTCAAAAAAATATATACCATATGACCCAACTATCCCATTTCTAGGTATACATGTGAAGAAAATGAATCCACTATATCAAAGAGACACTGCACACCCACGTTTATTACAGTACTATTCAATAACTAAGATGTAATCAAAGTGTTCCCTGATGAAGGGATAAAGAAAATGTGATATATATGAACACACCATGGAATATTATTCAGCCATAAAAAGAATGAAATCCTGGCGCTGGTGCTGCAGCATAGTAGGCTAAGCCTCTGCCTGTAACACAGTATAGTATACCACATGGTTCATGATCTGGCTGCTCCTCCATTGATCCAGCCCTCTGCTAATAGCCTGGGAAAGCAGTAGGAAATGGCCCAAGGGCTTAGGCCCCTGCACCTGCATGGGAGACCCTGAAGAAGCTGCTAGCTCCTGGCTTTGATCAGCCAAGCTCCAGCCATTGCAGTTATTTGGGAAGGGAACCAGCAGAGGGAAGCCCTTTGTCTCTCCCTCAAACTCTACCTCTCAATTTAAAAAAAAAAAAAATGAAATTATGGCATTTGTGGCAAAGTGGCTAGAACTGTAGATCACTGTTTTAAATCAAATAAGGAGAAACACTGCATTTTTCTCTTATACGGAAGTTAAAAATGAGTTTATTGTTAACAGGTACAAAGCCACCATAGGGTAGATGTGGTGGGCTCAGGCATTTTGCAGCACCGCAGGATGACTCTGGCTCACAACGATGTATCATATTCTGCATGGAGACCTGAAATAGAGGACCTAGTAGGCTCCAAACACTAAGAAAATGGAAAGGCTATCCACCTGGAATGGTCAGTTGAAGTCACACAGGTACATTAAGTTTTGCACTATACCCTTTAAAATGTACCAGTATAACATGTTCAGTCAGAACATAAAAAGCAAAGTAATTAAAACATGAACTTGGCCTACAAAGTTTGACAGGAACGCCCACACATTGTTTTCCCTTTAAAAGTACAAACTGATAAGCAGCAATTTCCTGGAACATTAAGAATTTGAGAAAAGCAATCTGTAAAATCTGAGTTACACCAGGTCATTTCCCTGCTTAAGCACCTCCAGTAGCTTCCCACCACCCACAGAGTACAATCCAAAGTCCTCAGCCACTTTCAAGCTGGCCTTGCAAGATGTAGCCCTGCCCGTCACTGGGCTGCCCTCTGCTCATTCCACTCTGCCCACACGGGTTTCCTCCTCCTCTTAAGAATTGTGTCCTTCTCATGTTGGCTCCCTTGCACATACTCTTCTCTCAGATCTGTATATGGATCCCACCTCAGCAACTAGAGACCGAGAGGCCCCTTCTCTGACCACCTGGCCAAAAGGAGCTCCCCCACATTAATCTATCACATCACCCCTCTTTTATTCTCTTCCTAGTCCACACCAATATCTGAAATTGTTATTTCTATATTTCCTCATTTATGAAAATCATACTTTGCTTTCCTCTATAAGTGTGCCTGGCACATAGAGTGAGAGCTCCATTAATATATGTGAGTTAATAAATGGGTAGATAATAAGTGATTTATTTGAATGTGAAGGAGAGTGGCTCCACTGGAACCACCTAATTGCCTCCCAGAAAAGTAGTAGTAAAAAATAATTCTACCCCAGTACAAAAAATGCCATTAGGTAGCAGTGGCCAAAGGGGATGTAACAAACTCCATTGGGACCAAGTGTGGAAGAGGCAGAGAAACTGTCCCAGGAAAGGCAGCTTACAGAAGGCTCAAAGCAGGAGCAGGCAGGGGTTAATGTTGTGGTGCAGTGGGTTCAGCTGCCACTTGAGACACTGGCATCCCACCTCGGAGCACTGT
Organism: Oryctolagus cuniculus; assembly: GCF_051225735.1. Lineage (NCBI taxonomy): Eukaryota > Metazoa > Chordata > Mammalia > Lagomorpha > Leporidae > Oryctolagus > Oryctolagus cuniculus. Next base: position 163,483,504 of record NC_142869.1, read on the forward strand.
TTCAAGTCCCAGCAGCCTGCTTCCAATCCAGCTCCCTACTAAGGCACCAGGGAAGGCAGATGACATCCTAGTTCTTGGGCTCCTGCCACCATGTGGGAGACCTGGATGGAGTTTCTGGCTCCTAGCTTTGGCCTGGCCCAGTCCCAGATGCTGTGGCCATTTGGAGAATGAACCAGCTGTTGGAAGATATGTCTGCCCCTCTCTCTCTGCTTTTCAAAAATACAGAAGTCTTTATATACCCTTAACTATTGAGCAGACAGTTCTGGGTTGACACGGTTAAGGAGAGCATCCAGCAGAACAAAGCACACAGCCTCAAGCAGGTGCAAAAATTCCACTTCCTCTCGCACCCTAAATTCAGGCGACATAGAACTTCCTAAAGCATTCGAGTTTTGGCCGCTTATCCCAAAGGGGTGGGTGGTCAGCCGGCTAAACATAGAAGTTCTATTGCAGACTTTGCCACCAACTAATCATGATTTCTTTTTAAAGCAAATCCTTTCATTCCTTGGGTCCTGGGGTTCAGCATCTGTAAAACCAGGTTCTTCCTACAATCACCCACAGCTCTGAAATTCCTCAGGCATTCCTGAATCACCCTGGCACACAGTCTCAATCAGCCAATGCTCAAAGTGTGGAACTTAGTGATCATTTAGTGATTTTCCTTTGTTGCTTTGTGTGTGGTGTGTGACAGACTACAAAAATCTGCTTTCCACTCTATGGCTCGAATATGGGTAAAAGCACAAATCAATTATAAAACACAGCTCTGAATTTTTGGTAAATTCTAATGCCTTGTGCACACTGCCAGGATCAGGCAGACTTGCCAAGAGGAGCCCAGGGCAGGAGAGGCCCCCTTGGGTGATTTCCACACCACAGGGCTTCAACATGGGAGCTCTAGTCCACCTGCTCCATCTCGCCTAAAGCTCTTGATGTAGGCATTTACGTCTAGCTAGCTACCCACCACTCCCCCAGAGCCACTAAATTCTAATGACCCAAGAAAGGGGCTTGGAAATCTATATCATCATTAGCATGACAAATTCTTTCTCATGCCCCCTTAAGGGAAGAATCACAGCCTCTTCATTCTGTCCTGGGGCAAAAACAAAACCATAAACGAAACACTAATCTTCATGGCTTCTGGGACTTTCTTGCCCTGACAGTGTTGAATAACTTGCCAAATTTACATAGCAGTCAGCTCCATGCTCTCTAACCACTAACTGGATGGTAGCAGGATGAACCCAAGAGCTTCAGCTCTGGCATCATACTCGACAAGTTCAAATCCCAACCATACCAGTTACTACTTGCGTGGTCCCAAGTGGCGAGTTCTTTTGCCTCCATGGGCCTCCGTCTCCCCCATTTAAATGGTGGGGAGAAGAAGTGTCCCTACCTCATAGGGTGGCTGGCAGTGAGGAAAAACAGAGGCGACAAGAAGGGGACACGGCCCATGACAAGCCCTCAATAAGCTTTCCCCATTGCAATCCAACCTGCCTCCTTCCAGCTTCAGGCACCTCAACACCTGTCACTGGTCCCACAGGAGAACTCTAGCAAGCATGGGAAGGGGATCTGAAGAAAATCCATCTGCTCCTCGGCTGGAAGACAACCCCCAGCAGGTGCTCTGCCCACAGTGGGTCAGTAGGATTGTGTCTGGAGATAAAGGACAGCCCGGTGTTTGAACCTAAATGTTGAAAGGGCATCAACTCCTTTCTAGCAGAGAACACCTTCAGCCTTACTGCTTTTTCTTGGCGGCCTCCTAATCATCCCACCTGTCGTTATGAACTTTTCATGTGCCTCAACAAAGCACAAAGGGATCCCAGCCTTTAATCCTCCAAACAGTTTGTCTTTACAGGTTGGCAGGTGAGAGTTAGTTGCAGCAGTAACTCCTGAAACCTGCCTCTCATTATGCCAAGCGCAGCAATGTGTTGCCACATCAAAGCACGAGTGATAACAAATGCTTTCCAATGGGGAGAATGGCTCTTTATATCCGGCTTTCCAAGTGCCCTCTTGACACAGAAGAACTTTGTTGACTGCCGTCAATCATCATTAGCAGTGGATGGCCAAGCTGTCCAGGTGACATCTCAGCCAAGGAGGGGAGCTACATCCTGACGATGTCAGTGGCTACCTCAAGACTTAAACAGAAATTTAGTACAGAACTTTTGTCTTCTAGGACAAAAATTATTCCCTAAGTTATATTTCCACTGAATCTCCAGAGGTGGTACTTAAAATTATTAATTTTTCTTTCTAAATAAGACTATTTTTAGAGTAGTACATGGAATTACAAGTCAGTCACTATTTATGACCACAGATATTTCAAGAACCCAGAAACAGGAGGGTCAGCAGAAAAACTGGCATTGCCCTACCAGCCTTACACAATGCAGGAGGCAGCTGGGAGCCTCTGCACCCATTCAGCAGGTCCACCCAGGGAGCCAGGGCACCTACAGACCATGGACCTACTGGCCAGACCCAACTCCTCCTTTGGGAAGGTCAACCCACCAAGTGACACCCAAAACTTCGCAGAACCCACAGAAACAAGCAGCTTGTTCTTTAGCAAGCCTTTCGCTGCCCCAAGCTGGGAACTCTCTCTCAAATACACCTAAGCCTGGATAGAAGCAAGATCCATTTGAAAACAGAGAAGATATTGGTCCCATAAGAACCCAGTCTTTTCATTAATAAATTCATCAAACTCAAACTTTTTAAGACACCTCCACTTCCAGACACCAAATGCTTGGTTTTTGGGGAAAGCCAATACCGATAATTATGCCCAAGGAAAAAGCCTGCTTGAAGATTCTTCTAAAACCTCTTAGGTTCAACTCCTCAATGCAGGGTTTCCAACCTGGGAGGGTATCTTGGAGGAGCCAACGTTTGAGACTGATAGCAGCTTTGCCATCAAAAGCCCTGCATGAGAGAAGGAGCCTCCTCAGGAGTCTATTTTGATGGATTTTGACCAATCATTTCCCAAAATACCAGATGAGTTTCCAGGACCAGCTATGGATCCAGGCCACTAAGCAAACCATCCGTCACTTGTTTTAGATTAGCAGTGAAGTAGTTTCATCAGAATCTTTCCTAGAGTAGAAACTGAGGCAGGGCAGGCAGCACCATGTTGGACGCTGCCAACATTTCGCTCCTAACCTCTCCTGCTCCCGCTGTTCCCCAGAGCTGTCCAGTTTCTACACATGGCACATATGAATTACGGCAATATCTGCCTCTTCCAAGTCACAGCTGCTGTCATGAGTCTAAGAATTATTGCAAAAGATCACTCATCATGCAATTAGAGTAAGAGTCCCTTTTTATACCTAACAGTGGAGTTAAAATCAAGGAAAACAGAATACAAGAAAATGAAGTTCATTGCCTGAACACATTTACTCAAACTTCAAACCAGAACAGATTCCATTGTAACCACTTAGGAAAAGTACCTTAAGGGCTAGCATTGTGGCAATAGCAGGTTAGGCCACCACTTGTGATACCAGCACCCTATACCAGAGTGCCAGTTGGAGTCCCAGCTGCTCTGCTTCCAATCCAGCCCCCTGCTGATTTGCCTGGGAGAGCAGCAGAGAATGGCCAGGTGTTTGTATCCCTGTCACACATGTGAGTAACTGAATAACCCAAATGGAGTTCCTGGCTCCTGGCTTCAGCCTGGCCTCGCCATGTGGATAGTGAACCTACTGATGGAAGGTCTATTTCTGTCACTCTGCCTTGCAAGTAAATATTCTTAAATGAGCCTTAATTCATTCCAGAATCAGCTTGTTAGACTCAGTCCCCGATGTTCACTTTTTGACTGTCCCCAGCACCAGCCCTGTGCAAGTCTAAGTCTGGTCCCCAGGATATAGAAGCCTCCCCATTCCCAGGCCACCAAAGACACCTTCCCGGCCTTCAGGCTATGTGACAAAAAACTCCCATTTGCCTAAGCTCTTCTTGTAGGCCTCTTACCAAGTCCAGGGTTCTCAATTAACTCAACTGAACCAAACAGTCCTTGAGAGTCCATCTATCCATGTTTCTTTTCACATGGAAGGCTGAGACTAAATAACTTGCTCAAAGGCACACCAAATTAGGAAGTACAAGCCAAGACCCTAACCCCCAGGCCAACAGTTTTCACAGGGTACCACTCAGGAAGCCCAGGGCCTCAGATGCTGTGGAGCCCCGCCCATATGCTCAGGGATCCCCCTTACAGCTGCTGCCTGCCCTACCACTAACCTCACAATTGCAACCTTCCCCAGAGAGCTGCTCTCCAACAGTGCCTGGCAATCATCCCTAAAGGGACCCAGCTGTCTTCAGCTCAGGACTGACTGATACAAGGATACAAAACCCCACTTCCCTTCCTCAAAGAGGAACAGACTTTGATGTGAATGGGGATGCAGAGCATCCCACAGCAATCAGGCTGAGGCTGGACTTCACCTACAACCACATCTCCTGAGAATACTGCTCTCTAATAAATCACTCGCATGACAGTCTCCTGACATTAGCTGTGCTTCAAGGGAACCTGACCGACTCTAGGCTTCTCCAAGGAGAGATCCAGGCTGGCCTGTTGGCTCAGGCCCCACAGTAGACAAACAGCCTCCCTGACCATCGCTATCCATAGCTATTCATACAAAATCCAATTGTTTGGTCAGAAATAGCCCTCTTCTTCCACCCAGCTTAGAAACCCACCCATCTTCCTAGGTAAAGCACCCAGTACTGCCTTCTTCCCTCTCAGTCCTCACCCGACTTGCAGGGGCTAAAGTGTATCTGAAGTCAACAAGTGATCAAGCTGAGGTTATCAGCAAAACATTTCCTAAAATGTTGTTCTAGGTCTGCTTGGGTAGCATAGAAATACCCCCCCACACACACACACACACACACACATCTAATTTGATTCTTACAGGGTGAAATCTTGTTTTAACATTTATTTATGCATTTATTTCAAAGGCAGAAGGATAAAGAGTGACATCTTCCACCTGCTGGTTCCCTGCAATGGTCAGGGCTTGGCCAGGCTGAAACCAGGTGTTCCAAACTCCATCCAGGTCTTCCACATGGGTGGCAGGGACCCGAGCACTTGGATCATTGTCTGCTGTCTTGCCAAGTGCATTAGCAGGGAGCTGGATTAGAAGTAGAGCAGCCGGGACTCTAATCAACACTCCCTTATGGGATGCAAGTGTTGCAAGTAGAGGCTTCCCCCACGGTGCCACAATGCTAGCCCCAAGTGTGTGAACGCTCTTAAACAGATTGCAAGTAGCATCACACCATAAACTTCACCAATAAGCCACCATTCACTTTGCTCCCTCAGAACAATCACTGTTCTTGCTCCATGTTCTAAGATTCTCATCAGAATGCAGGATTTGGGATAGGACTTATTTCAGGGATTATTGTGTAACTATGATGTATTTGTATACAATACCACCCTAGAATATGGACTGGTTTCTTTCCCAGCATAGGTCTAATCATTGAAAAAACAGCTGCAGAATGTATAACCTATATTACAGTAATGGCTGTTCTTTTATAACACTTAATATGTGCCAGGCATCAGAAATGTCACTTGTAAGCCACAAAAACAAAACCAGAAAGGTTAAGTAATGTGATCAAGGTGAAGTGACCCACACGTGGTAGCAACAGGATTTGAACTCAGGTTTGTCCAACCACAAAGCACACCACTGGGCCCCTGTGTCACCTGCCGTTCCAGGAGTTCAGTGCTGGAGACAGGTCCCTGCCCCGTGGCAACACCTGGTCCAGTCTAAGCTTCCTACAAGAACCGCTGAGAGCCCTCAAAAGCACAGCACATTCTCCAACCTGGAGAGGGCAAAGCAATGTACACGGCATCCGGTGTGAATAAAGAGGAGGATGAGAGGGGATAGGACAGGAAGGTGCAGTCAGACTCATCCTGACTCAACTCCTCACGTGGTATAGCTAAAACCCATGGTGTCACATTCAAACGGGGGAGACTCTGGAGGTGGGGAGAAGTCAAGTGGCTTAAGAACCCCAGATCCCAAGGATTAACACAGTAGTGATTTCCTGCATGTTATTTCTTCCTCATTTATTTCCTCTTCCATCCTGGAGAAGCCAGCAACTAGGAAACACCAAGAGGAAACAGATCAAAACACAAAGAAATCAACACAATAAAATACAAGACTCCCCTTTTTAGTCAGAGAACAGAAAAAAAAAAGGAAGCTTGGCCCCTTTTGTTTATTGAGAGGCAGAGAGAAAGACTCCCATCTGCTGATTCATTCCTCAAATGTCTGCAACAGCCCTAGGGTTAAGCCAGGCTGAATCTGGGAACCAGGAGCTTCTTCTGTGTCTCCCTCACGGGTGGCAGGAACCTAAGGACTTGAGCCATCACCACTGCATCCCAGAATGTGCATTAGCAGGAATCCAGAATCAGGAACAGAGCCAGACCTCGAATCCAGGCACTCTTTATGGGATGTGAGCACCTTAGCCACCAGGTCAAGCACTCACCCCGATCTAGCCTGGTCCCTCTTAGATAACAGCCCTTCTACTCCAGTGCAAAAAAAAGCAAAGAAAAAAGTGGGAGCAGTGACAAGGCACCCTTCTCACAGCCACACATGTCAGCTTCATAGAACAATTGCAAACATTCTTGAAGTTAAAAACTACAGAGTTAACAAGGGGGCTGGCGCTGTGGTACAGTAGGCCAAGCATCCAACTGCAGCACCAGAATCCCATATGCCCATATGCTGCTCTTCTGATCCAGCTCTCTGCTTATAGCCTGAGAAAGCAGTAGAAGATGATCCAAGTGCTTGGGACCCTGCGCCCACATGGAAGACCTGGAAGAAGCTCTTGGCTCCAGATCCACCCAGTTCTGGCCGTTGTAGCCACTTAGGGAGTAAACCAATGGATGGAAGACCTTTCTATCTCTCCCTCTGTCTGAAATTCTACCTCTCAAATTTTTTTTAAAAAAAGTTAAGGAAACAGGAAGTATCAGTAAAGAAACAGAAGAACAAAGCAGGAATTTTGGAACAAAAATTTAATTGAAATTTTAAGATGAATCTCCATGGATAGGTTCAACCACAGAATAGAGGAGACAGAGGGAGGGGTGAGCTCTGAGGACACAGCCAAAGAAAGTATCCAGGTTAAGCCACAGGGATAAGGGAGACTAAAAAACAGTGGGGGAGGGGGGAGCCTAGGAGACTTGTGAGACTATATCAAGAGATATAAAATACAGGTCAATTAGGAAGAAGCACCTGGCCCCTGGCTTCAGATCAGCACAGCACCAGACATAGCTGCCATTTGGGGAGTGAACCAACAGAAGGAAGACCTTTCTTTCCGTCTCTCTGTAACTCTACCTGTCAAATAAATATATATAGGTCAATTGATTCCCAGAAAAAGACAGTGGAGCTGAAAAAACTCTTTGAACAAATAATGGCTAAAAACTTTCCAAAGTTGGCAAAAGACAGAATCAAGAACCTGAGTGAGGGGTTAGAACTGCAGTTCAGCAGGTGCACCTGACACTTGGACATCCTCAACCCATGTAACAGTTTTGGTTCCTGTCCTGGTTACTCTGCTTCCAATCCAGCTGCCTGCTAATGCATCTCGGGAGGCAGCAGATGATGACCCAAGTGCTTGGGCCCCTGCCACCCACGTGGGAGACCCAAATGGAGTTCTGGGTTTCTGGCTTCAGCCTGACCCAGCCCCAGCTGTTGCAGACAACTGAGGGATGAACCAGATGATGGAAGGAACATCTCATTATTAATCTCTTTCCCCCACCACCACCTTTCAAGTAGATGAACATTAAAAAAAAAAAAAAAACATTAGTGTAAACACCAGATAAAAAAACCCACATCAAGACACTCATAGTTGTACTAAGGGTAGAGAATAAACCTTGAAAGCTGCCAGAGAGAAATGATGGATTATTTCTATAGAGGAAAAACAATTTGAATGACAGAGGATTTCTCATAAGAAAGCAAGGAGGCCAGAAGAAAGTGGTGCAACATTTTTCAAGTGGTGAAAGGAAAGAACTGTCAATCCAGGCTCCTAAATCCAGAGAAAATATTCAGGGATGACATTCTCAGGTGAAGGAGAACTAAGAATATGTCACTTGCAGGCAAACTCTAAAAGAATGGCTAAACAAGTTCTTTAAAGAGAAAGGAAGAGATAAAGCAGAGCCACTTGGTGCATCAGGGAACAAAGAAAAACAGAGCAAAAGTACGGTAAATACAATAGACTTTGGTCCTCCTCTGGAGTTTTCTACGTGGTTGGTCAAAATGCCTGATGTGGTTCAAGGTATGCAGAGGTAGTATCTAAGATAATCATATTAAAAAAAGGGAAGAGCTAAGGAAGATACATTTCTATACTGCACCTGAACAAAATGATAGCACCAGGAGACAGTGGTAAGTTAGATGCGCATCTATGTATACACGGAAAAAGCTGTAGTAAGACATTTTCTACAACATTTCAAATATAGCAAAATGGAATTTTAGACCATGTTAAAATAGCCCCCAGGAGGCACTATAGAGGGAAAAGTGGGTGAGGGGATAAGCCTAGTCTCTCTGCTGCACTCAAGATACATCTAGGGTCGGGAAGGGAGGAGCCCCCCCAGGCCCTTCCACAGAGCTTTGCCTTGGGCATTATGTAGGTTGCTAAATGTCTACACCAGTGATCAGGGAAGGCTCTTCTCTGGGGTCTCAGGGGGATCTGCCAGCACACCCAAGGGAGCTCCTTTCCTAGGCTTGGGTCTCTGCTACCCTCCAGCATGGCAGAAGCTCCCTCCTTGGAGAGGATGGTACATTCACATTACAATTACAAAAGCCCAGCTTTGTGTGAAACCTGTGCTGCTGGGGAAATGGAACCAAGAGGACTTGGCTGAAGGTCTGACACAACTTAGGCAAGGAGAGACATCAAACAACCATTTGGAGCAGCCCCAAGTGCTCACCGAGCTGGGTTCACCATCAGACAGCTTTCATAAGCTCCCCCTACCAGATGTAAAGACTTGTCCTAATGGGCATCCTCAGTCCTAGAAATATTAATACCCAGAATTGAAATTAGTGAACCTGAACCTCCTCTTCATGATTCCAGGGACTAAAGTCCAGAATAACTTCCAGGCAGAAAGAAGCCCCTAAATCGTGTACTAATCTGTCTCATAGGATGTGAGGCCCTGTGTTTCTAGCCCTTCAACTTTGTCTCCTAGAGAGGGCTTCTGAGAACTTTCCATGAAGACTGTTCATCAATTTTATGGTTTAATAAAAAGAACAAACGAACCTGTCTGGGGAGGGTATTTTACCTTAAACATCACTCATTATGCCAAGTCTAATTTTAATCAAGTCAACATAAAAGTATCTTAATAAAGTCACAAATGGTGTGTAAACCATCAGTATTAAAATCTGCAGTAGGAGAAAAGTTTCGATTCACCGTCTCCCTTCAGACGAGTATCATCAACTTGGCACCCACTCCTGGCCTTCACTCCTAACCTGCACCCTCTTTCCTTCTCTCAGCCCCTTGCTCCTCTACCACCCTAGTCCCAGCACATAACTACAGCAGGATGGCAGAAGGCAAAATTAGGGGAGCTTAAAACAGATTTTGCTTACTCCTTCTCTTTCCACATACTCAGGAACAAAGTTTTTTATAAAATTATTTCCCAAAAAAAATCCGTTTTATGTTTTCCCTGCCTTTAGCCAACTCTTAAGTTTTTTTCTACTGTGTTCTGATCTATACCCAACATTCCTACATGTATATTTGCAGGCAACACCAGGCAGACACATCTGAGTTTCTGAAAACAGTTTTCCAGATAGGAGTTCCAAGATGGCAGAGTACGGAGGGAGCTTACTGCACTAGTATAAAAGATGGTTTTTAAAAAGTGGATTTTCTATCCTTACTTAATGTATACTAAGCTGATCTTCTGTATATTAAGATAATCGAAAATGAATCTTGATGTGAATGGAAGGGGAGAGGGAGTGGGAAAGGGGAGGGTTGTGGGTGGGAGGGACGGTATTGGGGGGAAGCCATTGTAACCCATAAGTCGTACTTTGGAAATTTATATTCATTAAATAAAAGTTAATTAATAAATAAATAAATAAAAATAAAAATAAAGTGGATTTTCTTGTAGATTTCCCAGTGTGTTGGCATACAGCTCTTTGTAGTAATTTCTGATGAGTTTTTATTTCTGTGGTGTCCATTGCTACATTTCCTTTTTCATCTCTAATTTTATTGATTTAGGTCTTTGCTCTCTTTTTGCTTAGTTAGGCCAATGGTGTGTCAATTTTATTTTTTCAGAAGACCAGCTCTTCATTTTGCTGATCTGTTGTACTGGGTTTTCTTGGTTTCTACTTTGTTGATTTCTTCTCTAGTTAATTATTTCTTTCCTTCTACTGGTGGCAAAAACTGTTCTGCATGAAGGATCTCTGAGTGAGACCCCAGTGCAAAGAAGGGACCATCAAAGAAGGATGTACTTTTCTCTGAAGGGAGCAGAGAACTTCCACTTTGACTATGGCGCTGTCTAAATACCAATGGAGTTTGTGGACTCAAAAGGCTTCCATAGCCTTGGCAGCACATCAAGAGCCTTGGGTGATCACTGAAGTCAAAGATAAGAGTGTTAATTGTTAAATAAACAAGAAGAGTCACTGTGCACTTATTCCCCATGTTGGACCTGTCCTTAATAAGGTGTACTATGAGAATTAATGGTAAAACTTGTCCCCAAACTGTTCTTTATCTGTGTTGGTGCAAACTGTTGAAATCTTAGTATATAGAGTTGGTCTTCTGTATATAAATTAAAAAATTAATCTTAATGAAAAATGGAGTCGGACAGGGAGTAGGACATGGGATGGGAGTAGGGGTGGGAGGGCAGGAATGGAGGGGAAGAAACACTCTATTCCTAAAAGCTGAACATATGAGATTTGCATTCATTAAATAAAAACCTTTTAAAAAAGTGGAAAGAGTGCAGTCTCGTGGAAGAGTTAGGATAAAATGGCAGAGGAAACTCTACCCAAATAAGAGGGACATGGTGGACCTACGTGGAGGGTGTAGATGCCCACAATTCATGACTCCAGCAGCCAAGAGCCCACGCACCAGCATTGGAAAGTGAGGTGAAACCAGACCATAGCAGTCCAAGCCACTGGCAATAAAGCTGCAGGAAGAGCCTGGAGGGAACCCAGCTTGGAGCCCCATAGGGGATAGTGTACTTGCCAAACTAGAGGGGATAAAAAAAAAAAGAGATGTTTCTCTCTCCCCAATCACTTTACACAGTGTCCTGTTACACGCTGATAGAGCGGGCACCATTTTGGACATATGTTAACAGCTGCACCAGCTCATGTCCACGGCCTAGCAACCAGACAAGTAGGGACTCCTAACAGGGGCCTGGGAGCTCGGGATGTGGGAGGTTTGTGTTGGGACTGTGAAAAAAGAAAAAAAAACTAAGGCTGTGTGGGAGGACTCACGGTGTGGCTGGGACTTTGAGCAATCTCAGTGTAGATTCCATAGGCTCAGGGCTTCCTAGTTACCTGTGAGGGACATGGCTGGGGAATCTGAGCTTACACTGACAACTGCACAGATCCTTTGTGTAGTCCATGGGCAGAGCAGACGAGTAATATACCCATTCAGGCACTAGTGTCCTTTGAGGAGCTCAGCTGAGAATAAACTTCCCTTCTGATAAAAAAAAAAAAAGGTTTGGCATGTTAAATCTGGGTGTGACACCTTAGACATGCCCTTCACCCTTGAGAAATGAACAGAGCTACCTAGCCACACCACTGCAAGCCTCTAGATGTTCACTGAAAGCAGACACTCCACTTACCTAAGAGGAATAGTACAAAGATAAAAACTGGTACAGGAAGAAAAAAACAAGTATCTCCACAAATAACGAACAAATGCACCAATTTAAGAAACAAGAATAAGACAACATGACACCCAAGAGAATACAACACTTCAATACTAGATTGTGAGATGAGATGGAAGAAATGCAAGAAATGGAATTCAAAAAACTGATCATAAGATTATATACAGGGGCCAGAGCTGTGGCATAGCAGGTAAAGCCACTGCCTACAATGCTGGCATCCCATATGAGCGCCAGTTTGAGTCCTAGCTGCTCCACTTCTTACCCAGCTCTCCGCTATGGCCCAAGTAGAAGTAGAAGCAGTAGAAGATGGCCCAAGCGCTTGGGCCCCTGCACCCAGAGAAAGGTCTTCCTTTTTGCCATTGGTTCACCCTCCAATGGCGCACCGCGTTGATCTGATGGCAGGAGCCAGGTACTTATCCTGTCTCCCATGGGGTGCAGGGCCCAAGCACTTGGGCCATCCTCCACTGCACTCCCTGGCCACAGCAGAGAGCTGGCCTGGAAGAGGGGCAACCGGGACAGAATCTGGCGCCCCAACCAGGACTAGAACCCGGTGTGCTGGCACCGCTAGGTGGAGGATTAGCCTATTGAGCCACGGCACCGGCCAACTCCCGGCTCCTACCTTCGGATCAGCACAGCTTCAGCCTTTGTAGCCAACTGGGGAATGAACCAGTGGATTGAAGACCTCTTTCTGCCTCTCTGTAACTCTGCCTTTCAAATAAAATCTTTTAAAAGAAAAAGATAACATACAAGTAAAGCAAATGCATGAACTACTGAAATCTGTACAGGACATGAAAGATTTTCTCCCATGAAATTGAGATTTTTTAAGAAGTCAAAATGAAATGAAGAATTCAATAGAACGAATAGGAAATGCAGTGGAGAGCCTTACCAATAGAATCAGTGAAGCAGAACAAAGACTAAGCAGCTTAGACGACAAAGCACAGGAAATTATACAAACCAAAGACAAGAAAAGGAAATTAGAAAACTAAAAGCACTGTTGGGAATCTACAGGATACTATCAAATGACCCACCGTATGGATTCTAAGAGTTCCTACAGGCATGGAAAGAGAAAGGATTAGAAGGCCTTTTTAGTGAAATAACACAAAAAAACTTCCCTAATTTGGGGAAAGAAAGGGACATCCAAGTATAGGAAGCACATAGAACTCCTAATAGACATGACCAGAAAAGATCTTCACCACGACCCAACCCGTTGTGATCAAACTCACTGTAAAACAAAGAAAATGAATCTTAATGGAGAATGGGACTGGCAAGGGGAGAGGGAGGAGGAGGAGTGCGGGTGGGAGTGCGGGTGGGAGTGCGGGTATGGTGGGAAGAATAACTATATTCCTCAAGTTGTACTTATGAAATTTGTATTCCTTAAAAAATAAATGAAAACAATTTTCCATTTACCAACAGGAAAACAGCTCCAAGGAAGCTTCCCCTGCCCCCACGGATGCCCCCAGAGTACAGCTGACACTTGCAAAAGCTCAGGAAGATGAAGACAATCCAGAAATGGGGCACCATGGTTTCTTACATACTTCAATTTGAAATTAACACCTCAAGTTAATTCTGCTCTCTGCCCTGAGCTGATTAGCAAACACTAAATCTCATGCTAATGCTCCCAAGCCATTCACTTGCAATGCAGGACTCGCTTCCCAAATCCCGCTGGTTGCAGTGCAAAAAATATGCTCACGTCACTCCACCATCACGGTTCTCAAGTGTTTTCCTCAGGCCTGTGCTCCTTACAGGTGGGCTGTTATTGTGCTAGTCCAGAATGTTCCAGCTTTCTGCAGGCATATGAAGCCAGTGGTTTTCTCAAGTAGTCCTGGAATCCATTACCATGGAAACAAAAAGTATATAAAGCTGCTTTACCTAATAGGAAAACCTAGAGGAACTCTAAAAAGATCAAAAGTGTTCTCAATGTAAAATGTATAACCCAACTTATTACAGCTCACCTAGAAGGACACCAGCAGTACAGTGCATAGTGGCACCACCAAGAGGCTCTGGGGCTAGGACTCCACAGGGACAGGTAAGCTGCCCGCCAGGTCCACCCCCAAAATATGGCTAGAAAATTTCCTGAAGCCATGCTGTGGCATAACAGGTAAAAGCCACTCTGCAACACTAGTATCCCATGTAGGCACCAGTTTGCATCCCAACTGCTCCACTTCTGATTCAGCTCCCTGCTAATGGCCTGGGAAAAGAAGCAGAAAATGGTCCAGGTGTTTGGGCCCCTGTACCCACATAGAAGACCTGGAAGAAGCTCCCAATTCCTGGTTTTGGCCTGGCCGAGTCCCATCCACTGTAGCCATCTGGAGAATGAACCAGCAGATGGAAGGTCTCTCTCCCTGTCTCTGTCTCTCCCTGTCTCTAAAACTGACTTTCAAATAAATATTTAAAAAAATTTATCTTGATAAGAATTGTGTTGTAGTGACTATGCATCTGCTGAGACCCTGAGTATCTGATATTTTAATAAATTCAAAAAAAAAAACAAACAATTATCTGCCTCTGCCAAGGTGGAGACAGAGTGAGAACTGATTGTTCCCTACCAACATAAATCAAATTATCTGCTTTCCTGACATTAACAATGCACCAACCCTGGTTCTGATAGACACACCCCATCATTCTAGATTGGACTCCTCATGGACATGAGAAGCAAATGAAGGAAGCTTCATACAAATATGCTCATTTTATCATCTCTCCATTTGATCTGGAACTTGATCCCACATGTGGAGGAAATGCTGTCAACCAGTTGTATTTTCAATTGGGAAAGGAGTAGGCACAAACCACATGTATTTATTCTGATGTTTTCCCAAAGTGTTAGCCAGAGCCCAGATAATTGCACAACATCCTGTCACAGACTTCACAAGAGAATTTGGGGTCCATTAGTACTTCCGTGGAAAACCTCCTGATATATAAACTGCTCAACCATCTGTAATAACAACTCTCCCCATCCACAATCCTCCTCAGAAAACATCTGGAACAATAGGAAGTTCACATCAATGCTACTAAGGGAACACAAGTTTCCCAGCGTTTTCCTGGGAGCCGTGTGGCTACGCCAGCAGCAGGGAAGGAACACAGGGTCATGAGCAGTCAGTCGTCATTCCTGTGTCGTGGCCACTGCCCATCAAGGATAGGCTGACCAGCCCATTTGTCACTCTGGCCACCACTAAACTGAGAATACAATGCTTGCAGAAGTTCTCTGTGCCGAGGGATCACCATTCCTGCTCTAAGACAGTTTTCAGAATGGCAAGGGAAGATGGACTTAGAATATGGTTAAACTAAAAGCCGAAGTGTGTTCAGAGAAAGGATACCATACAGGAAATTTGAAAGCTTAGTATCTGAAACACAGAAAGCATGGTTGAAAGAGCAAATCTTTGAGACCATCTGGTCTAGGTTTGAATACAGGTTCACAGTTTTCTAGATGGTGTTCTTTCCTTCTCTGAGAGAACAGTGGCAAAGACCAAGTAAGCGCAGGCATGTAATGTGTTCATCACAGTGCCTGGTGGGTGAGAAGCTGCCAATCAACTTTAGCTTCTGCTCTCTTATTAGGAGCAAGTGAGGCCAGCGCCGTGGCTCAATAGGCTAATCCTCCACCTAGCAGCGCCAGCACACCGGGTTCTAGTCCCGGTCAGGGTGCCGGATTCTGTCCCGGTTGCCCCTCTTCCAGGCCAGCTCTCCACTGTGGCCCAGGAAGGCAGTGGAGGATGGCCCAAGTGCTTGGGCCCTGCGCCCCATGGGAGACCAGGATAAGCACCTGGCTCCTGCCTTCGGATCAGCGCGGTGCACTGGCCGCAGCGCGCTAGCCATTGGATGGTGAACCACCGGCAAAAGGAAGACCTTTCTATCTACTCTGCCTGTCAAAAAAAAAAAAAAGAAGGAGCAAGTGAACCAAGAATGCTTAGCCAGGAGAATTCCAGGCTCAGGAACGGGGGTCTTCAAACATCTGAAGGACTATCCCATAAAAGATGAGGGGCATAGAGATACGAGAGAATTCCAAAAAGTTTGTGGGAAATGGAGTTAAAAGTTTATTTTGGTATAAAGAATTTTGAAATCCATGCAGTTTTTTCATGATAGATATTTCCATGAACTTTTTGAAGACCCCTCAAGTATTCAACACAGAAGGAACAAAGGATGACCCTGAATTACTACCTACCAACAGTCTTGATAGGTAGATTCACCTTGGATGGAAGGGGATGCAACTGAAGATCTCAAAAAACTCCTTCTCACTCCAAGATTCCATGATCTCAAGTATTAGGGGAACTAGGGAAGACACTAACAATTTCATGTCAAACTTCCTAAGACATCCTTAAAGTGTGCTAACGTCCATGCATCACAAAGGGTATGACCCATCGTATTTGAAAACCATGAGACTCCACTACCAAACTCAATTCTGAGTTGTTAAAAACTAGCTACAGAGTAAAACTACGTACATTTCCTTCATGAGAACCTTTTCTACACAGGCATAGATTCTTCTGGGATAATTTTCATCATGAAGATAGGATAAACATTATTTATAGGTCTTATACTTATTTTAATTCAAAATCTAAACTCGGACCACTTGACTGGAATGAAATATTAATGCTATTAGTTTAAATATCGTGATATTTTTAAACTGAGATGTTAGAATAATATTTATTCATCAATCCTATACCACTCTACGGTATTTTAGATGATTTAGTATCTTAAAATATTTATTGCATGCTATGCATGATACTGATCAGTAGACATTGAATTTTAGTTGTAATTACTGTCCAAAAATATGAGTTTTCATTTTAGTTCCCTATAATTCAGAGGAATATTTAAGAGTAAATATACATATAAATCTTAAACTCTCAATTCTCCCAGCTTGTGTAAAATATATCCTGCTTCATATAAAGACCTTTGGCCCTAAACACCCAAGACAATGTGGGCTCCTACAAGCATGGAGCTGACAGATGGGGACATTCAGAGGAGGAGGGAGGCTGCATTATTTCATTTTCGTTAGAGAAGGAAGCTGTGGGAAAAATATTCTCCACTTAATCTATTTTATTTTCAGCAAGGTTTTACCTGTAAATATTAATTCAAATACCGGCCAAACTTACTAGATGCTTGAGCTGCATGAATATAAATGAAATAAAGGAATTCAAATTTTTTAAAAAATGGAATTTCTAGTATCTTCTTTCCTCAGGCAAAAGGGGAAAAAAAATCCAAGGGCTTAAAATTCCATTCCGGTGGTTTCAAAGACAAAACATCTCACGCGGAGCTTCCATTTAAATAGGTGGGGTTACGAGTGTAGAAATTACATGTTAAAGTGCTGCAGCATTCAGAAAGATAATCATTTATGCCGCATTTAATACAGCACTCATTTCCAAATTGCTCAAAGCCCTCTCCAGTTAGCATATTGTCATTTCTCCAAGTTTCTATGTTGCTGTCATCTGTGACCACCTTGACCAACAGTGCAGATAGCATTCCTCCCCTTTACTAAGAGTCAAGAAGATAGAACCAAGGAATGTGAGCCCCTCAAAGACAGACTTTCCTCATTGGAAATAAGGCAATGGTAATGCATGCAGTTTCTCTCGGCAATTAACCATAGATCTGAATTTAACAAAGGTAGTATCAACACTCAAGATACCCACATGGCAAATGGAAAAAAAAAAAGCACGACTTCTGATTTTAGGTTACATAGATTTCCAAAGAGGAAAGGACAGAGGGCTTCCTTTGTTAGGGAGCTGCTACCTTAAACGCCACAGCAACTCACCCTCTCTACCTATTCCTGCATCTCAGAGTCTGCCCTCTGGATGCTCCATGTCCACTGGCTTAGGCTGATGTCCACTGAAAGCCAGAGGTATAGCGCTCACATCTTGCTCATTTTGAGTTCTCCTAGGAAACTCATGAAGCAACCCTCTCAAGTTTTGCCTCCCAGGGATATACTAAGAGGGAGAAAAGGGGCTTCCACTTGCTTACACCACTATACAGCTTAGCATCATCTGGCAACAAGGTCAAAGTTCATGGGGCCCCCATGCTTGGAAGATCCTGCCTCTTCTTCTGGCCCCTCAGTTTAGCTCCCCCTACTCACACCTCCAAGACCAGCCCAACCCCACATCAATGCACAGAAGCCGTGTGATATGCATTTACTTGTGTCTGCCCAAAATTCACGCATGTTGAATTTCTAACCCCAAAGCGGTGGTCTTAGGAGTTGGGGCCTTTGGGAGGTGATTACCTCATGAGGGTGCAGCCCTCCTAAATGATGGAGCCTTCAAGAATGGCTTCATGCCCTTTTACAGAGACAGGCAAGAGCTTTCTGACTCTCTTGCCTCTATACGAGGACACAACAGATAGGTGCTGTGGTGTAGCGGGTAAAGCCGCCGTCTGCAGTGCTGGCATCCCATAAAGGGGCCGGTTCATGTCCCAGCTGTTCCACTTCCAATCCCACTCTCTGCTGTGGCCTGAGAAAGCAGTAGATGATGACCCAAGGCCTTGAGCCCCTGCACCCATGTGGGAGACCAGGAAGAAGCTCATGGCTCCTAGCTTGGAATCAGTGCAGCTTCAGCCATTGCGGCCATTTGGGGAGTCGCAGTAGATAGAAAACCGACCTCTCTCTGCCTCTCCTTCTCTCTGTATGTAACTCTGACTTTCAAATAATAAATCTAAAAACACACACACACACACACACACACACACGACAGCCATCTGCAAACCAGGAAGAGGACCTTCAAGAACTTGGTCATGCCAGGACTCTGACCTCAGCCTTCTAGCCTCCAGAACTGTGAGAAATCAGTGTTTGCTGTTCGTGCCATCCAGAGTGTGGTGTTCCGTTACAGCAGCCCAAGTTAACCGTAACACCTTGGCCAATAACTACAGCTTCTTCAGAAAAAATACGCCTTTCCACTGAGCCCCAGAACCCCCTTTAATCCTTTTTGCATCATTTTACAGTGATCATAGTTCTTTTTAGGTGTTATGACTTCAACGAGATCCTAGGCAAGATGAAAGCTTCAATCTTCTACCTCTTTCATATTATCTGCATGTATCTTTCATAATACAAACATTATGGAATACTACATAGATACCTGTTGGTAATTGAATATTGCCTGCTTACCTGTTTCACCATTAAGTTAAATAAGAACAGGTGAGTAAAATATTGACAACTCTTCCCCTATCCTACTTCTTTTGGTGGAAAAACAAAAAAGACAGACTTATCACTTACTGAGTTTAAAGAGCTATAACAAGCACTACTTAGCACATCCCCCAGTCCTCTCCAAGGATTGTCTCACACAGGTCCTTCCTAACTACACCACAGAAGTCTGCATTGTGAAAATATAAATGTCTCTTTCCTGTGAAGTCCTTTCACATTTCAGTAAATAATCCACATGTGATTAGAGTTTACTAGAGCAAAACTGGTGTGTTTGACTGAATTATTCACTTTTACAAAAGATTTATTTGAGAGGTAGAGTGCGAAAGCGCGCGAAAGAATGTGAGTTAGTCTTTCAACTGCTGGTTCACTCCCCAAATGACCCTAACAACCAGGGCTGGGTCAGATCAAAGCCAGGAGCTTCATCCGGGTCTCACAGATGCGAGGGGCCCACACACCTGGCATATTAGCAGGGGGCTGTATTGGAAGTGGAGCAGCTGGGACACAAAATGGCAACTATATGGAATGCTGGCACTGCAGGCTGCAGTTTAATTGGCTGCACCACCCCTGAACTAATCGCTTTTAAACAGGTGTAATACAGGTCAGAATGTGCCTCAACACTTAATACATTCAGTTCCACTGTTTTTGTGTTTGTCCTAAGATGGATGTGATTTCTGGAGCACGTACTTCCAAGTTATTTTCTGACATGTATATCAAAAGCTTATAATTAGTGTTCTATAGACCAGCCTGGGATTTGAGGTAGGGGGGCAGTTTCTTCCCTCAACAGTAATGGTGTTTTTCCCGAGTGGGTTTCTCTGAGTCACTGCACCAAACATGGCAAAGAAAGGTAATTCCAAACCACAGAACTGGCTTAATGGCTGCCATCCACCCTTCAAGGCCGGTCAGCTGCTCACCTTCAACCGTAACTCTACCATCAAGCCTGGGGTCCTGGGACACAGCCAAAACAAGCCAGCACTGGTTTGAGGGGTTTGTTTTTGCTTTTCCAAAACTGAATACTAAAGGCACTTTTTTGGGGAAATACTGAAACTATTAAAATTTAACATGGCTCATCTTTAAGTCACCCAATCTTTGCCTTGGTTTTAAGCAAAGCTGACTCTTGACACCTAAGGCATGGATTTGGAAAGGACAGTATACCGCTCATACTTTGCTCAGTCAGCTGGAAATGAGGCTGATGAGGATCTAGTCTCAAACGTGGCCTTCAAGAAAAACCAGGGGTCGGCGCCGCGGCTCACTAGGCTAATCCTCTGCCTTGCGGCGCTGGCACACCGGGTTCTAGTCCCGGTCGGGGCACCAGATTCTGTCCCAGTTGCCCCTCTTCCAGGCCAGCTCTCTGCTGTGGCCAGGGAGTGCAGTGGAGGATGGCCCAAGTACTTGGGCCCTACACCCCATGGGAGACCAGGATAAGTACACCTGGCTCCTGCCTTCGGATCAGTGCGGTGCGCCGGCCACAGCGCGCCAGCCGCAGCAGCCATTGGAGGGTGAACCAACGGTAAAGGAAGACCTTTCTCTCTCTCTGTCCACTCTGCCTGTCAAAAAATAAAATAAAAATAAATAAAAGAAAAACCAGAAAGCCTGGCCCTATGCCAGAGCCTAACTGAACCCTCCATTTTGTCATTGACACCAATGACAAAAATCACTGGCCAAGAAACAATTATCGCTCACAGAACAGGGCAAGCCAGTACGAATGGCTAAGAAGCTGAAAATACAACTCAAAGTGACTCCTACTGCTGGACAAGTCTCTTCCTCATTATCATCTAACAAATATTTAAGGTACCTACTCTATAGGGGGGAGTTTGCATATACTGTCTTTAGCATTACAAGCTTTCCAAAGGAACAGTATTGTTTTCTATTTTACAGATAAAGATAGGATTTAGAGTGACTGTCTCAATAGTTATTAAGCATTATATCAGAATTTGAGTCCATGCAGCCAAGTCTGACCTATTCCATGTATTATATCAATCTGTTTTATACCGTGGAAGAACATCAGCACCAACAGATAAATTTATCATAATGTATAACTTGAAGAGACAGTCCATGATGCAAATATGTATAAGCCACAAATGTATATCTAACATATTTACATAAGTATTATATGGCATTTGTGCTATAAACAAAATAAAGGCATAGAACTCTAGTGAACAGATTTGCTCCAATGTAGATACTTAGAGTCAAAGTGCAAGAAATAACACAAGCACTAACCAAAGCTAGTGCTCGCTGTCAATCCACGTGAAAGGAAGCAAGGGTAAGACACTAGGACAAGAATACAACGCCATCCACACATTCCAGGAGTCTCCTGTGGCACTGGGGGGTACAGGGAGATATATTATAACAAGGAAACCAGCCACGTTAAGCCCACAGGGAGAGTCTTAGAAACTAATGACCAACATTGAGAACACATTGGTGTTGGCTTGCTGGGCCTATAAAGAAAAGCAGCAGAGACTGGCCTCATTCTAGAAACAGACACAGACCCCTGCACCCTTCCAGTCCATGCATAAGGAGTCCATGTACATTTTTATGTTAAGAGTACTTTGATAGGAAAAGTCCAACTACAGGTAGAACAGATGTCTCTGCTTTTGCCAGAAAACGTGTTCTATCAATTAAATGGGTAAATAGGCCCCTTTCCTACTTTAGAGAAAGAAGGCCTCTTGCAACCCTTTATTGATTAAGGCTGCTGTGGAATGCTATTTGCAATCTCATTGCATAATGGAAACCAGGAGGTAGCTGTCATGGTTTCTGAAGACAAATTGCTAGGAGCTGAGACAAATCATCACCTCCTTCGTCTCTTACTGTTTCTCAGTTCCTAGTGAGTGTGCATCTTACAGGCTAAGTTTCTTAAATCAGTTTGCTCTCCTGTCTCAGGCAGTAAAAATGACTAACAATGGCAATCTGGGTGACCCTGCTTAGGCATCATGTTGAAGTGACCATCACACCAATCATTACTCCTGAGCCACACATTATTTAATAACTAACGCAACTTCCCAAAGAGCACACAATTAAAAATATAGATCCATACAGCAGCTGCAGCAGTTATGACCAATTCCAGCAGAAATCCAACCAGGTGTGAGTCAGAAGCAAGAAAGCTGCTGCCAGGCAGAACACTGTTAAGTCCCATTTTTGTTTCACATCCTCTGACTTGCTAAGTCAGCCGGCAAGCAATTTGTATGAAGCAGCGGCTCTCCAAGTGTGGTCTGCTAAACAGCAACATCAGCATCACCTGAGAACTATCAGAAAGGCCAACTGTCAGACCCCGCCCTGCACCTCCTGAATCAGAAACTCCGAAGGTGGCTCAGACATTGTGATTCCACAAGACCACTGCTCAGGTGTGAAAGCCACTGGACTGACGCCACAGAAAGCTCTCAGCTCTGAAGTCTTCCCAGGAAGGCACAAATTTTGGTTTCAAAAAACAGTAAACCATCTCCAGAAGAGTCTAGGAAGACATTGAAGGCAAATGAAACCACATCAATCTTCAGTTTTGCTGTAAACTTAAAACTACTCCAAAAAATAAGGTCGATAAAATGAAATTTTTAAAACTGCAATCTTCAGGTTGAATGAGTAGAAAGAACACAGGGCTTTCCTTATGCAGATTTACTTAAGCATTTACATCTACTCTGACTTGTTCTAGAAAGGTTTTCAGACAACTTCTTAAAAAATATATAGCAGCTATTCTCTTGGAAAGTCTTCCTTGCTGCTTTTAAAACAACTTCCTTATTTAAAACACCCAAAAGACAGGCATTAATCACTAAGGAAGATCTTAAGATGTCTTTAGTATTCACGGTGAGATTTCAGACCATTTGAGGCTAGGAAAAAGGAAAGTAAGATTTAACTTAAAATCACTATGTTTAAAATCTACTCCAACAAGAGTCACAGTACTCTAACAGTCTGAACATCTACTATGCCAACTTAAAGTTACATGTTACGAGACCCATGGCCTTGATGTGTGCCTGTCACCTCAGCCTGCCTTATATCGATATGTTTTTGGTAATTCATTAATTGAGCTCCTTCACTGGCCCAAGAAAGTCCTCCATGATTTCAAAATTCAGTCTGGAACCGCTAGTGTTTGGATAAGGCTCTAACTTTTTAACAAGTGTCTATAAAATGATACTTGATTAAAAAAAAATCAAAGTTGCCTACCAAGAATTTGTCAAATAAATTATGGTCTCTCCATATACTTAGAAGCCAAGCAGCCATTTAAAAATAAAGTCTTACAGCTCTCAGTCTTGGACAAATATCAGAATCACCTGGTGATCTTTTAAAACATACCAATGCAGGAATCTACCACAGTATTGGTGGCCTTGGATAGGGTTTGGGCAACCATTTTTTTAAAAAACAAATAAAGCTGTCCAGGTAATAGTGTCACGCAGCCAGAGTTGAGGATTATGGAGGTCCATCTGCATTGGCCAGCTTGTCCTCACTGTAACAAATACTTGAGATAAGCAACTTCGGAAGGAAGGGAATTTACTTTGACTCACAGTTTTGGAGATCCACATCCAAGACCAGGCGGGCCCACTGGTTCAGCCATCTGATGAGGCCAGAGGATGATATTGGTGGAGAAAGTGCAGAGGAAAGATCACATGGGGAGGCCAGGAAGCAGAGAGGAAGGAGCTGGACCTTAGTCAGGCTTATATAACCAACCTCCTCTGTGAATGTCCTTACAAGGCCACGCCCCCCACTACCTAAGGCCCGCCCACGAGGCCCACACCACCTCATGATTGGATCAAGCGTCCACCCTCCTAGGACCAGCAACCCAAAGGGTTTAAATGTCTGCATGAACTTAAGAGCCAAATTATGTTGAAACCAAAGTAATGAACCAACATAGAAATCTCTCTCAGACATATTATTAAATCAAAGATAAAGTCATACCACACACTTCTGTGAAAATGACATGTGTATGTGCGATTTTATTAATAGGTATTCATGTTGGGAAGCGGATTCTTTCCATCTTATACTATTTACTTATTCATTGCTTAAACCTTTCCAAATGTTAATGTATTCATGTATTTTCCTTATTTAATTTTTAATTTAAAAAATGTGAATTTGTAGGAAAATGAGAAAGCACACAAAAATAGGCACTCCTACAATATACCATGTTACCCTCTTTCTCTCCTTCTCCCTCCTTGTGCTCCTTTTTCTAAAAGAGTATAAAAGGAAAACAAAATTCTGTTTCTGTCCTAACTGCCCAACACATGTTATTTCCAATATTTGGTACTGGGATAAGGGAATGAGATATGATCCATCATTCATTCACTCATTTAACAAACATTTGTTAGGTTCACCGACAGGCCCAAGCCAGGTGCTAGGAATACAGCAACAAATGAGATACACATGTAGCCTACCCTCAGGTGCTTACGATCAAGTGTGGGATGCAGACAAATACACTACAGAAGAATGGAATAAATGCTAAGAGGAAGCACATCTCTGTTCAATGTGACAAAGAAACAATCTGGTCAAAGTAAGGGATTAGGGACTTCCTGAAGTAGAGGCAAACTTTCACCCCAAGGGGAAGAAGAGGACAAAGATTTCCAAGTCCATGTGTTTGATAGATATCTGTGGCTGTGAGCAACGGACAGCACCTGTTCTCATCCAGTGCCACTACTTTGGGCCACTATAAGACAGAGATCCCATGATCTATATCTTTAAAAAAATTATTTATTTGAAAAGCAAAGTTACAGAGAGGCAGAGGCATAGAGAGAGGTCTTCCATCCACTGGTTCATTCCCCAAATGGCCACAACAGCCAGGGCTGAGCAGACTTGAAGCCAAGGAGCTACGAGCTTCTGCCTGGTCTCCCCCACAGGTGCAGGGGTCCAAGCACTTGGGCCATCTGTTTTCCCAGGCCATAGCAGAGAGCTGGATTGGAAGTGGAGCAGTTGGGACTCAAACCGGCGCCCATATGAGATGTTGGCATTGCAGGCAGCAGCTTTACCTGCTGTGCCACAATGCCAGCCCCCATCATCTCTATCTAAAGTCAGTAGACTCTTTCCAAAGTTAAATAAGAGCTTTGTACATCACCAAAGGAGTGACTGAAGGAGCCTGTCTTTCAATCTTTCAATTTTCCATTATCTGTCATCAAGTAAGATTTAATATGAACTATTACCTCCTGCTGTGTTTATTGATTGCAATCATTTGTCCAACTAAGTACATGAGCCTGGATGGGTAGATTTACTTTTTCATAGTCTACAGTTAATAAAGCCCATTGGATGCAGTAAATAACTCAGAAGATGCCTGGCTTTGTGGAAGTGATTGCTGCTATTGGTAGAATCTGCTGGAGGAAAACATCCCTTTGAAAATACAACAGGGTAGGCATAGACTAAATGGGATGCTTCTCTGTACTTCATTTACTTAACATGAAGATCAATTGTAGCCATTTGTAACTAACACACTTCCACATGGGAAGAAATTATCTAGCCCACTCACAAATGGATTTCAACTGAAAAATCTAATTTGATTTCTTTGGGAAGGATACACTATAGACTATCTCCTGTCTTTAAAGAGTAGAGAATTATCAATAGGCTAATCCTCTGCCTTGCGGCGCTGGCACACCGGGTTCTAGTCCCAGTCAGGGTGCCGGATTCTGTCCCGGTTGCCCCTCTTCCAGTCCAGCTCTCTGCTGTGGCCAGGGAGTGCAGTGGAGGATGGCCCAAGTGCTTGGGCCCTGCACCCGCATGGGAGACCAGGAGAAGCACCTGGCTCCTGGCTTCGGATCAGCGCAATGCGCCGGCCGCGGTGGCCACTGGAGGGTGAACCAATGGCAAAAAGGAAGACCTTTCTCTCTGTCTCTCTCTCACTGTCCACTCTGCCTGTCAAAAAAAAAAAGAGTAGAGAATTAAAAATATAGGTAATGTTAACCAGAAAAATGGGGGGGGGAGGGAAAGAGAGGGACAAAGAGAAGGAGGGAAACAGGGAGGGAGGGAGGGAGAAGGGGAGAGGTAGAGGGGGAGAGAGGGAGGGAGAGGGAGGGAAAAGGGGAGGGGGAGGGGAGGGGGAGGGGGGAACACCATCCTTTATAATCCAAAGCACCTTTGTAGACCTTGATGTGAATTACCTCCAGATCAAGGTGCTTTTAACTTAGAACTTCAATCTTTGCTCTAAGAAATGTGGTTCATATGTTGTAGATTTGCTCTAATTTAAAGGAGAGCATGGAGAAAAATTAGGAAAAACTAGAAAAAATAGAGTTCTTCATGAAACATAAACAAATTCAGTTCATGGGCCTTCCAGTCAACATTCCCAGGTGGGCTCCTTCATTCTCATTTAATTCTTTCTCGACTACACAGTCTCTAAGAGCTGAGCCTCTCTTTTCACTGGGCTCTCCACAATACAGGAGTCTCTGCAGCGCCCTTTACCCTTTACGTAGGGTGCAAGTCTCGACAGTGCTCTTCTGCAATTACGTGTCACACCATCCTCACAGGTGCTACTGTTATCTAAAGCCAGCAACTTGTGTTGGGGCTTCAACAATCACCTAAGCGACCACTCTGCCCCACATTAGCCCAGAGGACAGGTACTTCGAAAAGTTAGTGGATGCAAGCAGGCGTTCAGCCCAGCAGTTCAGATGCCCTTGTCCCACATCAGACCGCCTGAGTCTGATTCCTCACTCCAGCTCCCAACTCCAGCTTCCTACCATCGCAGACCCTGGGAGGCAGCAGGGATGACTCAAGTTATTGGGTCCCTGCTGCTATGTGGACTAGCTTGACTGCAGTGCAACCCCTGGCTCCAGCCCCAGCCCAGCCCCAGCTGTGGTGGGCACGTGGGGAATCAACTGGCACATGGAAGCACCTTCTCTCTGCATCTGTTTCTCTGCCTCTCAAATAATTTGTCAATATTTTTAAAAGTTTTAAATATTTATTATAAAAAGTTTTTACAATTAAAAGATGTTTCTTTTGGCATGAAAAAATTTTAAATTCATGCATATTTTTTCAAAATATGTATTTTCCATAAAAACATCATGGGTGTGGGTGTGGGTGTATGTTTTAAGGCATAGCAGTACTTCTAAAATATGGGTCATTAAAATCTTATTCTGTAGCACTCAGATTAGTTTCACTCTCAACACACCTGAGAGATATGAGGCACTCCTTTCATTCAAATAATTCCCAGAGATGGGGCCGGCACTGTGGCGTAGCCGGTTAACGCTCTGGCCTGAAGTGCCAGCATCCCATATGGGCGCTGGTTCAAGACCTGGCTGCTGCACTTCCTATCCAGCTCTCGGCTATGGCCTGGGAAAGCAGTAGATGATGACCCACGGCCTTTGGCCCCTGCACCCATGTGGGAGACCAGGAAGAAGCTCCTGGCTCCTGATTTCAGATCGGTGCAGCTCCAGCCGTTGCAGCCAACTGGGGAGTGAACCAGTGGATGGAAGACCCCCCTCCCTGCCTCTCCTCTGTGTAACTCTTTCAAATAAAAAAAAAAAATCCAAATAATTCCCAGAGGAGGACACACGCGTGCGCACGCGCACACACACACACACACACACACAGCCCTGCTACCTGAAAACCCTTCCAGGGAGTCTTGAAAATCCTGCACACCTGACTGCGGATGAGGAGGGAACAGAGGAGCCCACCTCCCACAGAGCTGGAACTGAGCTGGTGGAGCATTCACGATCCTTTGAGCCAACAGCCTCTCCTGCTCCCAGGTCTCCAGGTGGTGTCTGGCTGCAGCACTTCGTCCAACTTTCCTCTGAACTTAAAAGGGCCGATTTTTTTTCCCTTGCTTCTGAGCTCTGATAAGAAGAGAAGCCAAGAAAAGACGACACAGCTTCCCTCTAGGTCAGATGTTAGAGACACCTGGGCCGTGGTCTCAAGAGAAGCAGTCCCCGCGGGGGCTCGCTGAACCTCCTCTACTAACGCTGGAATCTCCTTTACAAAAACAATTCACTTCATTCCACCATCAGTGATCCCGTGGAAAATCCTCTTCATTCAAACCAGACACTCCTGCATGTGGATGACTGGAAATGCACATATCCTCTGTGTCAGGCTCTGGTTAGAACACAGGAAGGAATACGGTGACAGGAGAGGCTGCCCTAAGGGGGACAAGACTGAAGACAGAGAGAGATGGGCTTGCCTGAAGGACTCTGTCTCTTTTCCAGTTGAGCTCAGGCAGATCCCGCAGGCAAAGACAGGACTTTTCCAAAGTTGTCTGGAGACAAGAACTGGGACATTTGGAGATTACTTTCAATTTGGACCCAAATATTTTTTATTCAATTTTAATCAGGTCCCAGCCACATCCTTAAAACTCCAATTTGTGTTTACTGCCAAGCAGAACAGTGAGTAGATTCATGAATGATGACCTTGAGGGTAGCCCTTATGATCAAGGTTAATGGTTCAGATGTTTTCAAAACAAGATGCTCTACTTCTTTAACTCTAGGAACCCAGAAATAAGTGGTGAAACACTGATCTCTGTGCAACTTTTTAGACTTTCTGAGCAGCCCAAGCTCCACAAAACTGCCCTAAGGTTTGCTTTCATTCAAATCAGAGCATTCTGCTTAGGAAAATTAGTATTTTTCAAGTGGAACTGTATGGCAATTCCCAATGTATTAATTTGCTAATCATTCCTTTGATAACTATGCTAATATTTCATGTCAGTTGCACATGGATATAAACAGAAGTCATCCATACATAAAGTGGGCCATTTTCTATCCCAAGAGTAACCATCATTATTTCATAATTAAAATCACTGCGGAGTGCTGGTTGGAGGTTGCATATAAATCATCAACATAAAATAGCACCACAAGGAGAAGTTGCAGTTGTCTAATTCTGTGGTCCCTGGTTCAGCTGGAAGAAGGACGACTGAGTATATACTGCCTCTCGCAGAGTGAGTTTTCAGTAAGACATAGTTTTCCAATCCAGCAATTTGGTTGAACAGATTTGCTCCCACCTGTTAAATGCTTACTCCACACAAGGATCAGGCTCATTATGACATCTACCTTAACTAGAGCCCCTTCCTAGTTAAAGTGACCCACTCTGCACTCCTCAAAGCTAACAAGAGCAAGCTCTTCACCAACTGGCCAGTTGTCTCAAGAGTTGGCTTACAGCACTGGACTCTGGCCAAAGGGTCAATAGCAATTCCCTCAGAGGTCAGATGGGTCCCTGCAGAATTACTCAAGAGTGTAGGAGAATTGGCCAGTCACTGAGGGTAGCACCAAGCAGAGCAAAGCCAGGTCCAGTTCAGCTAAAATAAGGTGCTCCTCTTGTCCTCAGGTGGTCTCGTTTACTTTGGTTGCCCAAGGAAGCAAAAGACACAACCGGATCCTGATGGAACCTTTTACCAGCTCTTTATGCTTAAATACACCTGACACCTAACACAGTATGGTTAGCACCCCCCTCCTACCAAGAAGCCAATTCTGTGTGGAAATGAACATTCATAAGCTCTGAAAACCACAAGGAAGCCCCTTGGCTCTTCTCCAATAGTCAAACCCTTGCCTACTTTGGACCTGGGCTCCAAACTACAGAAGGGAGACAGGATTCCTTGGAATTGTGATGGGATGGCTGGGAAGCAGAGCTAATGTGTCAAGGGAGGGTAACAGAAGGCAGAAGATCCACAGGCAGCCTTGCTTCTTCTCCCAAAGGGAGTGTTTGTGGGCCACAGTTGCAGAGTTTGGAGCAGGGGAAGTCACGCAACAGAAGAGTTGGGAGAATGACTGAGCAGGACACTGCCCCAGAGCAAACCCCACGTGGCACAGAATAGGGGCTGCAAGGACAAATCCTACATCTCAGGCTATGGGGGGATGCCTGTTTCTGCATCTTTCCTCCAGGCAAGCAGTCAGCTATCCCAAGAGAAATTGTTAGTCCCTGCTTTGTTGTCCTTGAAGCTCTCCGAGATGGAGACTTCCCGCATTTCGGGTGGCCTATTGGAACCTTGTGTCCTTCCTTCCCTTTGCCAGGAGAGTCTTTCTAATGCCCTGCTCAGTTGTCTCCTGTGCTCCCTGAAGCTTGTTTGTGCCTCTCTTCATTACTCCATAGACACAGAGAGCTTCCGCCCAGCATCCTGCTATTTGAGAAAATTTCATCAATCTGCAAATAGCCATTAAACTGCCGCTCAGCCTTCTGCCCTCTAAATGGAGGGAACTCACGCAGAGTTCTACACAGCCCTGCAAGGCCCCTCAGGGGCTGCTCCAGAGAGGGTCCCAGCATGAGACATGGGTCCAACTAGACAGGGCTCCAAGAGGCCTTACAGACTTTTGATTCAATTCCTTTCATCTTCTGGGTGAGGTTTTCCATCACTTTGTTCATTTTCGTCACTCTATCTGTCATCCATCCAACTTCTCCACATTCCTTTAATATTTTTAAATCTAATATGCATAGGAATCATTTTTCACAATCTACAATGAAGCCTCATTAATTCAGGTTAAGCTGGGAAAGTCATGTCCCACGGAGTAAGAAATCAAAGTGAAAAGTATTTTCAATTTAAAAAAATTATGTCTATTAGAAAGGACTACATGATGGCATTAATAAATAAAATGAGAAAGTTAATGAAAATGGTGACTTATAATAACTTTATTTTTATGGCACTTTACGCCCTTCAAAGTGTTTTTACATGTATTATTCCATACTGCCAATTTTATTCAACACAGAAACGCAATGGATCTGAAAAAGAACATCAAACCTAAATCAAAATGTCGTGGCTCCTCCTGCTGAATTTGAACTCCTAACTCTCTAAGAATTATATTAATTATTCTGAGTCTGTAACAGAGCAGTCTGAATTAATGAGGTTCTGCTCTATTGTAGTTAGAATAAGCCTGAGAATTTTACAGCCACCCTTTCTCCCAGGGTGTCACTCCCATCTACACCTTAGTAATAAATACTGTTTTGTCAGAACAAAGCCTCTCACCTTAAAGAAGTTTCACCAAGTAAATTATCTTATACGTACCTCAAATACCATACAATTGTCCTATATGATAAACGTGCTAAGGATTCATTAACCTCATTTTAAAAAAAGCTAGCTTTGATTTTAAGTCAGCCTCCAGAAGGAGGTAGCAAGGCCCCAATATGTCACAGAATGCGTAACCTTTCTCTTTGGAAAGAAAAGAGTCCTGATGAATCCAATTAATTGCAAATAATGGAATCCAAGTAACAAAGGCAAAAACCTGGACACAGAAGCCCTATGTGAGGAACCTGGTGACAGAGAAGGTCTATGAGCATTTTCACCCACCTCCAGTTGTTTTTTTCACACCTGCAGCTGGAGTCACAATTCATTGTCCTTTAACAATGGTCAGACACCTTTACCTACCTTAAAAAGTCTTAAAATGTTAGCGACCATGATGGACACGGAGCTTGCTGCAGCCCCTATGACTCCAGAAATCTTGTCGGGCTTGGTGAAAATGGGTGGATCCCCATTGGCACACTTCACGTCGGAAGCGTCTTTCTCTATTAACGCCTGCACGAATGTTAGCGACTGCTCTAAAGCATAGGTGTCCCTGGAGCACGTGTCGAGGATCCGGACACCCAGAGTGATATTGGAGAGGAGATCGGGGTCCTTGTTAATCTGGTCGATTGCATAAAGCATGGCTTCAAGTCTGTGGATCCCCTTCTCCTTCTTCAACTCCCCACAAGGCACCCCTCTCTCTCCCTTTGCGTGGACAGGGAAGAGACCCCCCAGGATGATGTCCCCATCCACCCGTATGGAATGGGCGTACTCTTGGCTGTGAGTTCTTTGCATCATTGTGAGGATCCAGTAGAACTTGGCCGTTAAGAGGAAGAAACAAGGGCAAGAGGCTGATCGCTTTCCCTCGCATACCATTTTCTCCACAGGTGGTGCTGCGCTCCAAGACCCAAAGTTTATTCTTGCCAGAGAAGAAGTGGAACCGCCTGAGGCTGCACCTTCTGGAGGCTACCATCGGGGCCCATGGAGGGAAGGCTCTGTGGGGTTCAGCAGGTTTTCTTGATTTGAGCGTCACAGTGAATTTCCATCAGACCCCTAGGGTTCAATTTTATTCCCATATAAAGTCAACTTGCCTGGAATGATGCAAAAATTAGAATAACATCTGAGGTTCTGGTGTTGGGATGAGGTCAACAATTCATGTCCTTGAAGTCAGCCCTGTAGCAGAATTATTCCTGAGGAGTAAGGGGGAGGGAGAAAAAGGGGGTTCAGTTCAGTGAGCACAGACATTTTTAAGCCCTGTTTACACCAACCTCTTTTTTTCTTATTATTTCCCCTATTCAGTAAGAAACTAATTCTTTCTGTCCCCCTGTGATTCTGAACACCTGGCCACACAGCATCCAAACAAGGAGATTGATGACGCTTTCAGAGCAAGGAAACAGAAAAGTATCAGAAACTAGGCAGGTTCTCCCGAGCCAGGGAACATTTTTATTTATCATTTTATTTCAATAAGTGCTATTTCCATGAAGGTAAGAATCCTGTGACTGATGACATTATTTCTTTTCAAATATGTTCTTACTTTTTACAGGTGAGTTTAGCATTTAAATTTCATCCACAAAATCATAATGAAAGGTTATTTTCTGTGACCTATTCAACAAACTAGTCATCTATTAACGACATCTTTTTGTGCCTCAGGTTTCCTGGTGGGAAAAAAGTGATTCTTCAGTAGGCAGAAAGGTGAAAAGGAAGGAAGGAGGGAGGAAGGGAGGGAATTGGTTCCTCCAAAGATCTTAAATTGTGTAAGTTTTGTAGCTTAGGAAAACTTAACATAGAATGTCAGCCACTCCGTATAAATTATCTTATTGTTCTCTGCTAACAAGGCAAAGACTTGAAACACACAGGGAAGCTTCTGTGTGCAGATATTCCTATTATTATTGTCAGAGTCTGCAAGTAATTTGTTGGGTGGGAGCAAAGGGTTTGCTTACAATTCCGAAGTAAACATGCCTTGATCCTAGAGTCACTGGGAGCAAATCAGAGCTGGAGACCAATTGAAGAGCTGCTTAACCTTGTCTGACTCAGTGGGGAAAACAGTTATTTCATCAAGCTTAGAAATAACCCAGAGCGAAAAAAGTCTCCAGGCAAATCTACAGAAAAAGTTTATTCTAGGGCCTTTGTCCTTAAAGGATTCCATGAGATTCTTTCAAAAGACTTTTGAAGAGATTTCACTGAAAATGAGAACTGACTTAACACAGGGAATCCGACACTTGAAATGCATATATAATTAAGAGAAGAAACAGCACTAATGTACTTTGGCAGGATGGTTAATCTAATGCTCATTTCTAACCTATTTATATATGGGTTTGAAGCCTGAAATTTGGACAATTTCCCTCCACCCTAGCCAACCAACATCTGGTTGTATTTTCCATTCATTTGTTCAAGTTCCAGGTCGTAAAATTTTCTTTCCACCTTCCTTGTCCCAAAAGAAAGGATGGTGCTTCCCTAGGGGACAAGTGAACATATGGCCAAATGCCTTCAGAGAAAGCTGCACTTGTCTCTCTCAGTTTAGAAAACGCAGCTCATAGTAGTCCACGGCACTGCGCTCTGAGTGCCCAGCAGCCAATGGCCGTCCCTGCTGAGAATTCTGTGCTGTCACAAGGGGGCCCTGCCTCCTGGCACACTCAAGCCTTGGAGTTTCTTTATCCTGCTCCCAAACACCCAGTGCCTTTCTGGTTTTCTCACTACCAGATAGCCCCTTACAGTCAATTCTCCTAGCAGCTCCTTTTCACCCAGAAAACCTGTGACTCCACAACAGCCTGACCTCGAACATCCCATAAAAGGAAACCCTCAGAAAGTCAACTTGACATTTAAGTGATGGACCACAAATTACTCCACCTACTCCAGGAACAGAAGTAGAACTGTGTTTTACAGTTTCACAAGGAAGGCCAGTTGCCTTGATAGTAAAACCCCATTAATTCTAAATAGTGCCCACGTGCTGATCCTCAGCATATCCCTTCTGGCACAGCATAGCATATATGCATACAGAGACAGCAAATACTTATAGGGACATCCATGGCAGCACTGTTCTCCAAATAGTGGTCTTTATTCATTGCATCAAGTCACCTCCCAATCCC
This sequence comes from Oryctolagus cuniculus, assembly GCF_051225735.1. Taxonomy (NCBI): domain Eukaryota; kingdom Metazoa; phylum Chordata; class Mammalia; order Lagomorpha; family Leporidae; genus Oryctolagus; species Oryctolagus cuniculus. Next base: position 163,517,295 of record NC_142869.1, read on the forward strand.
TCTAAGTGCTCAAGAGGATAAATGGTTTTAGACAAACATAAAACCACCCATCTGGTAGCTGGAAAGTACCCTTACCCACTCCTGTGGTTTTAACCTAATGTCAGTTGTTGTACAGTTCTACCAGTAATAAAATTGAGGGTGTTTTTTTTTAATCATTGGTGTTTGCAAAACTATTTGGTTTCTCTAGAGCTTTAATTTAGAAAAGGTTGTGTGATGAATAATAGCAAGGCAAGAATTGTTTTGTTTAGTAGACTAATGCACTAAAATGGAAAGCAAGGGGTTCATTTTGGTTATTCTACATTGGACAGCTCCCTGGAATGTTTGCTTGAATTTCCTCCCCTGCATCACAGAACTGGTTGCATGTAACCGAATGCTTGACTTTGTTGTCTGTAAATGAGGGGTAGGACCTGCAAGTCAGCACTCATGGGAAGCACAGTACCTAGCACAGGTTAAGTGCTCAGAAACAGGAGCTATCATCACCCACCTGGTCTGTAACTCACTTTCTACTGAAGCAGAGCACGTTTTTCCTCATTTGCCCAGTTGCTGAGGTTTTTACTGAATTTTCTCACTTTAAAAATAAAATCAGAGCTACTTATGAAATATTTAAATACTGCAGTTATTTCAAAATCTGATACACTGTCACAAAAATCATAGACTCTTGATGGCTGGAAGGTATAGATTCCCTCTTAAATTCTAAGGAAAAATACACATGAAAGTTTGTGGAAAAGCTACAAAAATAAGTTTTGCAGTAGAACCTTGAATTGCCTAGTCTTGCTCTTTTAGAATTTTTATGAGCTTCAATCCAAACTCATCCTAGTTGGAGTCAATGAGTTTTGAAGAAATAATGACCTTTCTGTGCCATAGATCCAAATAGTTCTACTGCATGTTCTGTGTTTGATTTAAAGTAAAATAGCTTTTCTCTCAAACTGACCTTCCTCTGGGGTTCTGTAGGAACCCCACATCCACCCCTGTGCTGAAGGACTTCTTAAAAGAGTGCCATCTTGAGGCCAGCACTGTGGCACAATGGGTAAAGTGCCTGCAGTGCTGGCATCCCATATGGGCACCAGTTTGAGTCCCAGCTGCTCCATCCACTTCCACTCCAGCTCTCTGCTATGACCTGGGAAAGCAGTAGAAGATGGCCCAAGTCCTTGGGCCCCTACACCCACATGGGAGACCTGGAAGAAGCTCCTGGCTCCTGATCAGCGCAGCTCCGGCCATTGCGGCTATCTGAGGAGTGAACCAGTGGATGGAAGACCTCTCTCTCTCTCTCTGCCTCTCTGTAACTCTGCCTTTTAAATAAATAAACAAATCTTTAAAAAAAAAAAGTGACATCTTCATTCCTGAAAGCAGCCTCTGAGAGGAGCAGATGCCCTGAACTACTGGTGGGATCCTAAGGGAGGAACTGCCTGGCCATGTTAGGGGTGCTCAACCAGGAACCCTCACAGTCCTTCCTGTGCCCCTGTCCCCTGCCCACCCATACATCGCAAGTCAGACATCAGCCCTCCCACTGACTGTCCGGCAGACCTGTGTCCCAAGGGAAGCAGGCCCTATGGCTGGAACTGGAGTCTGTGGCTCCCTAACAGTGATCTAGCTGCTTCCAGAAAGGCCCGGAATGAAGACAGCTTCTCATGGCCAGAGCCCTGAATTCTGCTTCTTTTCATTTTTTACATACCTTCTCTGCACCCACACATATCTGGAGTATCTAACTTCTCAAGCACCTGACACAGCATCTCAACGAATCTTCATACACCAATCATTAGCTCTTGTATCAATGAGAAAAGCTGAGAGATCAAGGATGTCCCCCACACCCTGAGCTAGCAAGCAGCAGTGTCTCCAAAACCTTCAGACCCCATTGCCGCAGGGACAGGTTATAGCAGCACGAGTGAGGGTGAGGGCCCTGCCTCTCCACTGGAGCCCCTCAGAAACCTGTGCAACTTCAACTGTTAGCTTGAAGAACAATAACTTACTCATTAGGAAGAGACAATCTAGGGCCATTTCCCAGAGGGTGGTTTCTGAATCTCTCACAGGGCTGAGACTATCCCAGGCATTCTGTCCAAACACCTCTACTTCAGGTCAGGTTTCCTGGCTAGCCTGATGTCAGTGGGTAGAGAAAAAAAAACCTGTAGGCTCTGCTGGGCTCTGCCTTCCCAACTCCCTCCAGCACATGGCAAGTGCAACATAGGTATGACATGGTAAACTCGTTGCTGAGGAATAGCATTAGCCAAGAACCATAATTTTTTCTCATGAAAAGGCCAAAGCAGCAATCCTACATTGCATTCCATTCAGCACTTGCACAAAAAGGTTAAACTGAATATTGTCATCAACTCATAAAATTGCAAACGCAGAAGTTTCATCCCAAACTGCCTACACTTGCAGCTCTTTTTGGTGATTTGAAAATCCATCATATGTATACCATCTCCCAGGCTGCAACATGGATGCATGGCTGTGGATTCTTGGTTGGGTAGAGTAGGGACATGGCAGGCAGAGCTCTCCCCTGACAACCGAGACCTGGGATTGAATCCTCGTCTGACAGTCACTGGCTGGTGACACCGAACATGTCACTTCACCTCTGTGTGCTTCCATTTCATCTGTGAAATGAGTGATGGAGCACTCACCAGCTTCCCTTTCTGAGCTTGCATTATTTAACAATAAGGAAGCAGGAGATTATTCGAAAACATCACAGTAAGGCTTTGCCCCCTGAACACAACTGAATTTGCTTAAAAAATATTTGAATGACTTTTTCTCTATCAGTGAGGGGTGAAAGCTCTCCTATACAAGCAAGTTTCATATAAAAAAATTTGATGTAGGAGAAGCTCAACTTACTATTCAGATAAATTAGAAACTGATTATTTCCATTACAAAAGAATTCACACCAGTTTCCTTTAAATAGCCAAATCCCATGCATTTAAAACACAATCTGATTTAGTAGAATTCAATTTGTACACTTATTTTTCCAATAACACAGCTATTGCATAAAAAGACCATACTTAAGGTAATGAGAAGCTACTCTTACAGTATGTGTCAGATAAGAAGAGGGCAAGAGACTGAAACCAACACTTATTGAATGCTTCCAGTGTGCCTGGAGCCTCACACATATCATCTCATTTCCTTCTTAAAATATATTACGAGGCTGGTATCACAGCCCTCATTCAGGGTATGAGGAATTTGAAAGCAGAACGATTCTGTGTCCAAAGTCACAGCCCAAAATCCAAAGGCAAGACTGCTGTTACACTCCTGCCTTCACTCCATTGCCTCTGCATACAGAAGACCCCAATGGATACAGAGCTAACCCTGGTTTGATCATGTGGGTGGTGAGTGGGAGGTCCCGGGGTCCCAGGAGACCCCAATCCTGGGTCTCACTCCCCCCAGCATTCACCATATGCCATTGGACAAGTCACATAACCTGCTGTCATCTTCTGCATTGCCGAAATAGGAAATGATTTCTGTCTACCTCCTGGGTTGTGCAATCAGATGGATATAATGTGTGTAAAAAATATTTTAGAAACCACCAAGACACAGAGACACTACTGTTTAACCATGAGTCCCAGAAATACAATATTTTGCTGGTGTACTACACTAAGAAGGTCTAAGAAAACCACTTTCACACCACACTCAGGGCAAGTCAGACCTTTGAAATTGTTATCTTCCCTGAAGAATCAACCCTGGAGAGCCCATATCGAAAGCACGGAGCTCAAAGGAAAACTGGAAAGGACTCAAGAAGAAAAGACAATGGACACATAATGTCTGGCCTGCAGCATCCAAAGGGCTATTCTGAAGGAAGCAGTGACAAGTTAGCCTTCCATGATGAAAACAAGACAACAGGAACCCTTCCCAAACTGGAAGCAGTATGAAATGCTTCTCACCTCTTAGGTTCTTTACTGCTGGAAAAGTCAGCCAATAAACAGCCAGCAGATTTGTATCTTTAGGCAGAACCCTGTCTGGAAAGGCATGAAATTGGCAACACATGTACTCAACAATCTCTGCATGCTCCTCTTTGCCTCTCCTACACCTTCCCACTTCTGCGCACCTGCTGCCCACCCCGAACTGATCTTCTCCATCCCTCAGTACTGAGATAGCCTTTGGGTCCCAACATCAACACCTTCTTCTCTCATTACCTGGCCCCTCCCCACAGAGGGAGGGGCTTCACTGGCAGGTGTCAAAACCTGAGAAAGTATTACTGACATTCCCCCAACTGGAGCACCTGCAAATTAAAGATGACTCCTAGGAGAGTCAGAGTTTCTTCACCAAATAGCACCATTGACCATGGTTGAAAGAGACACCATAACATGGCAGAGCAGGGAGCTCACCAGCGCCCCTCAAAGCACTCCAGCAGGACTGCCCACCACTCACAAGGCAGCCCTAGCATGAGACATTATGCCCATGGTCCTTCCCAGTCATCACAACTTGCAAAAGTACCAAGTAGAAATGAAAGCCAAAGAAAATACTCCTTCTGAGAAAAAAAAAAAGAAGTCCAAATCCAAATTCCTAGCAGAGAGGAAACCTCCCTTTGAGATGGAAACATAGGATCCGGCTGGCTCTTTGCTCACAGCCTCTCCCCTGGAGCATCGAGTGACTGTCACTACCAAGTGAACATCTGTCAGTTTGGTGATGCCTGATCAGGTCCTACTAAACAAACAGCAACAGTTCCCTGAAACTTCACAAGCCAGCTTACTGGACAGAGCAGGAGATGTGGCCAGGTCTATACTGTGGGTCCAGTAAGAGAGAAATCACTTCAGCCCCTTAAGACCCCAGGACAGGGCAAGCTCCGCTCCCGGGATTAAAGAAGGTCCTCTTTCTGTTGGACATTCCAACTAACAGAGGAGGATGACGGGGAAGAAACTTGGAAGAAAAGGGGTCACTGCTGTCAGAAGCAAGCATGGACAGCGTTCCGTGCATCCTGCCCTGAAGACAATGGAATGTTCTTCCCCAAAGATCAGCACAGGCTATTGCCAACATGGATGTCAGCTGGGTTGTCTGCAGCATAAATACTAATGAAACAAGCCCCACAGCGGCTCAACCTGCTCAGCCAACTCTGAAGAGAGTGCATCTCTCCAGATCTCTAACTTTCTCCTGCACTCATTGGAGCTCAGCTGTTCCTTTTTTTTTTTTTTCTATTCCTTTTGGAGACGGCTGGTTTTAGAATTGTTCAAGCAGCCGTAACTTGCAAAGGGGACAAGCCAAATAGAACAAATTGAGCCTAAGTAACAGGATAGAGCCCTGTTCCCAGCCTCTTTTTCCTTCATTCTGGATAGACCTGTCTCCCACAGAGCCTCCTCCTATCTACTTCCCCCCTACACACCTCCCTTCTTTTTATAAAAAGCAAAAATTCTCTGCCTTCATCTTATATTTGGTACAACCTGTAGTTGACTCCGAAATGGGAAAATTGCATTTTGAATATCTTGGTTCATTTTCCCTGATGGCTAAGACTTTTCTTTTCAAAATTATCAAGCCACATATTTTCAAGAACCAGAGGGTGAATCTCACCCAGCTGTTTCCTACAGAGATCCGCAAGATATTATTCACAAGCAAGTGACCAAGGTAAACTCAAGTGGTTTCTGTAGCCATTTGCAATTATTGACAAACAATTTCATAGCGGAAAATGGAAATTACAGTCAAGTGCAATAAGCTGTTTATCCAAGATCTACCTGCTGGCGGTTCTTTTTCTTATTTTTTTTTTCTTTCAGGCAAAATACCAGCTACTGGCAGAATGCATTTTCCCCTTTATGATCTTTCGGGTAAAGATTCCCACCACAAACCCCGTCTTCAGTTCCATCCGTTCGCAGGATTTGTATGCAGCCGCGGTCCTGGCCGAGACAGTAGTGTATTATTCTCGGGCGTCCTCAGCGTCTCAGCGGAGAGACTCCCACGCCGTCAGGTCTCTGGGAAAGGATCCCCCTCCACCCGCAAAGGAGGCACTCCCTCCGGAGAGGCACCCGCTGGCGGGGTGGGGGGCGGGGAGGGTGAGTGCGAGCTCCGAGCTTCTGCAGCCCGCAAGCCGACCCATCCTCACCCCGCTACCCTGGGCGCTCAGGCAACCTCCTGACCCCAGGCTCCAAAATTTGGGCCACGAGGGAAGAGATTCCTCGGGGAGGGTGGGGAGCGCGCAATTGAGCGACACGTTCGCCCCCTCTGCATTCCATTTGCACCAAGAGACAGCGTCAGACGGACGGGGGTTTTTTGGTTTTATTTGTTGGATGATTCTGTTTGTATGTTCACCAACTGTACGAATCTCAAGGGATCTCCGCGCTGTTGGGCTGAGCAGATGGGCTGGCTCTCCCCGAGGCTGAGCCAGCTCTCGCCCCATCTCTGCCTCTATCTCCAGCCACCTATCAGCGGCCTCTCACCTCGCCCCTGGCCCCTCTTCCTTTTTCTTCTCAGTTCTTGGGCTGTTGGAAGCCCGGCTCCCGGGAGAGGCTGGGGCCCTGGAAGGGAGTATCCAGTTCCCGGTGCCTCTCTCCGGCGATGGGATCCAGCCCGGAGCCTCCACCCTCGCACACCTGGCCGCCCCCAGCGTCCACGCCCCGCGCAAGTCCCCAGCAGCTGGAGCCGCTCCGGCCCTGGGAGCTGCGGAGGAACTGTCGGGGCTCCTCAGCCGCGGCTTTGTAAACTCGAGATCCCCGAGATCTCTCCTCCTCCCCCACTCGCGGCAGGCCACGGAACTCCGGCGTTTTCCCGACAGCCGCCGGAGGAGGGGCACGGGAACCCCAACCTCAGCCGGCGAACTCGGAGGACGCAAACTCCGGGCAGAGCGAGCACCGCGCGCGGATGCGGGTCTCCAGGACCCCAGAGCCGCCCGGCTTCCCCCGCGACCCTATCCGCCCGGAATCCTGCTTAGGTACCCAGCCCGCCCGGGGCTCTCTCGGGAAGGAGGGGTTCACCCCGACTCCTCCCGGAAGCCGCGAACTTCGGAAATCCTCCCGCTAGGTTCGCGCATCGGAGGTACCTCGTCATCTCGGCGGGGCGAGTCCCGGTTCCGCAGGGGCAGGTCCAGGAGGGCGCCCGGGGCCCGCGATGCCAGGCAGAGCGCCTTACAATCCTGCTACCCGGGGCATCCCGGGTGCGCCTGCCCCTTCCCCTCGCCCTACAGTCTCCCCATTCGCCGACTAAACTTTTGGGGGCTCACATCTCTGGGCTTTGGGGGGGGCGGGTAGGGAGTTCGGAGCGGCGCCGCCGTGCATTCGGAACCTCTTCACTGGAATGCAATCATGGGCAGGCAAGAGGGGTGGCTGCCTTGTTCTTTGCAACGTAAAATCAACAGACACCCAATCAAGCTCCGGTGCCCGGCCGGCCCCTCGCCCCCTGGTGCCCACTCTCCCTCTGCCCGCGTCCCCGTCACCTGCGCCCGCCCGTCCTCTCCCAGACTCGGGGTGTGCAAGGCCATCTACTTGAGCCCAGGAAAAGCCAATCGCTAAAGTGCTCTGAGGACGAAAGGTGCACCTGGGTTTGGGGAGGACCACGGGTGACCAAACAGGGGGGCTTCTCCTCCTGCAGCTAGCACGGCGAGTAGGGGCACTTGGAGAGGCTCTTTTACCCCGCGGTTCGGCACTTGGTCGCCTGGCTTCCTCTTCCCGCGGCTCGGCGGCGCGTCTTACCCTGCTCCCCGCAGAGGGCGCGGCGAGGAAGCCCGCTGGGGGGCCCGCAGCTCCATGTCAGCGCCGCCACCGCCGCCGCCGCCGCCGCGCGCGAGGCGAGCGCCGCGGCCGCACTTGTGGCTGCTCTCGGGGTTGAGGGGGCTGAGCTGGCCGAGCCGGCGCCAAGTCTCTTCCATGTGAATAACAAATACTCCCACCGGCGACCGCGATTGGTCTGCGCGCGGCGCCTCCCGATCCTCCACCCGCGGCCATTCACCCGGCGCGGCGCGGCGCGGGGAGCAGCGGCCGGGACCGCGCCCGGGAGCGCCAATCGCTTCGCGCCCGCAGCCGCCCCGGGAAGCCGGAGGAGGATCCCCGTGGGGGCGGGGAGGAGGGGGGAGCCCCGGATTTCTGCGCGGGCAGCGAGAGGGACTCTGGATTAGCGGATCTCAAGTCCAAAGCGACGTGGGGACCAGACATTCTATAGTTCTGGTTTCTAGAAATCACCACCACCCGCCCCGCCCCCAGCGAACAGGGTAGGACCTAGAGCCCCGGGATCCGGGACAGCCGCGGATTGCCAAGGGAAAAATGGATGAGGGAGCCGGGCCAACCGCTCCGGGTGAGCCTGGCCGGCGCGGGAGGTGCCACATGGCGGCAGCACCCGGGAGCCCGAGTCTGCCGCCCCCACCCCCCACCGCCCGGTGAGCGCAGCTCGAGGAAGGGCCACCGGGAAGAACACAGGTCACAAGGTAGACGACGAGCGTCCCGCCGCGCGCGCTCTTGCCGGGATGCTCCAAGAGGAGCCCGCCGGCTGCGCGTTTCCCCTGCGAAGTTTGCTCCGCCACGCGTGCTGCCCCGCGCCCGGGGCAGCTGCTCTCCCACCCCTCTGCCCCGAGGCCCTGGGAGCGCCTGCCTCGATTAGAGGACCCCAGGCGGGCACTGCGCGGAAGGGGGCGCAGGCAGCCAAGGCGGCCGCCACGCTTCCGAGGGGAATCCGAGGAGCCGCAGGCGCGAGCAGCCAACTCCTGAGTGCCGCTCAGCTTCTTGTTCTCTTTGGAGAAACTTCGGGATTCCCTTCGCGTCCAGCAAAGGGAAATCCACCAGGCTAGACGTGCACGGTCCAGCGCCCCTCCCCCCGGGTTACCAAGCACGCACCCGACCCTGCACCCTCCTGGGCGCGAGCGAGAGGGAGCCCCGGACTGCCCAGCGCCCGGGGAGGTGCAGACGGCTGGGCCTTGCTTGCGTTGGTAAGAAAGTTCCATCTAGAGGTGGCCGCGCGCAACTGCAGCCCCAGCCCGGCTCGGGAGCCAGGAAAAGGTGGGCGGCGCTGGGAGAGACCGCAGGGCGGAGAAGGGAGGGCAGGTCCGAGAAAGGCGGGTCCTCTCATCCATTGGGCTTCTCTGCGGCGGACTTCAGCTTCCTGAGTAACCACGTGAGCTTCATCGGCATCCGACCAGTGAGGCGCACTAGTCCCCTAACGTACACAGGTGTGTCGCTAGTCCTGCTCTGGTTCCTTTGATTTTCACATCAGCTCTGGAAGCGGTTAGAATTAAGAAGCTCATTCTACAAAGAAGGACGGCGAGGCTTAGAGGCAAAGCTAGAAAGTGCCAGAAATCAGAGCAGTCTGGATTGATAGCGCCTCTCTCTTCCCCCCTACACACACACACAGGTACACACATCCTCTCTGGTTCCTGCTTTGCCCCACAGGGCGGTAGTATGTGTTTTCCATGGAGGAGACAGCTGTCCGTTTCCTCGCCCTTTGTCACTTAGAAAAACTTACAGTTTCCCAGCCCAAAGAACCTGTGCTGCTATCATTCCTTGCCCCTGCCCTCCCCTTTCCTTTCCCGCCTCCACTGGAGAAGCTGTGAGAGTGTAGAATCATTCTTTTATGGCCACAAGCACCTGTGAGCGAGGCAGGCGGATTTGGAGACATAAAACAGCCTGGATCCCCTGTCCCCAAACTTGTCTGCATAGGGAACCTCAGTTCAGCACAGTCCGGAATGGGTGACAGGCAGTGCAGCCCAGGGCAGGGAGAAGACCCGCTTGGCACAGAGATGCACCTTCGAGGGTTCGTTGGCTTGGGAGGCTTTCTGGAAGAATTGCCTCCTCCGGGAATTGGAAAGGAAGCCCACCCTACCCCCAAACCCCAGACTGGTGAGCTCTGTCTGAGCAGAGGTACCCCGGGAAACTGAAGGATGTTACTCAACGCCTCTCTGGACCTTCTACTACCAGAGCCCTAATAGGTTTGGAGCAGGAAAGAGGCATGAACAAGGGGCAGGCTGAAGAGATCCTCAGCACACAGAGCTACTCCCCGTGCCAGGTCTTTAGATCCTGCTAGCTGCCGCCTGTGGGCCCAACAGGGCTATTGCCTGGCGTGAGGCCAGCACCTCAGTGGGCCCGTGTTAATAATAGGATGGCACAGCTGGTTGTTGCTTTGGAGGCGTGGCATGGCTGAGTGAGCCGCTCAGGGGGAAGCGCCTAACGAGCCGGTTTTCTCCTCTCCCTATTGATCATGACCTGCAGAGCGCTGGCGTCTTGCAGGCACATCGCTGCCTGTTTCGGTGCGGTGCAGCTTCCTGAGCCATCAGCAGCCGTGATCTCTCCTAGGGAAAGCACAGCTCTGATGCTCAGTTTTGCATCCCCTTTAACTCAGAGGGAGGCCCTCTCTCAGCCCTCCACAGCGTGTGCTTGAGAGGGAATGGAGGCTTTCTCCGGATTCTTGAGTACTGCCGATGGATGACTTTCTCTAGTAGCCCCTGAGCTGGTGAAATAGGCCCATAGGCGGGTGATTATCCACCCCAACTGATGAGACTGCCTCCAGGAGTGATTGGTCCCTGTCGTAAAAACTCACCAGAAGACAGTGAATGCCCGAGCCCTATTTACCAAGCCCCAGCATCACAGTTCTGCTTGTCCTTTGCTGCACGCTGAACTGGGGGAAGGTGTCTGTAGCTCAGCCAATCCCAACAAACAGGTGATTCCAAATCATCTTCCCAGGCTCTCCTTGGACTTGCTTTTTCTTAATGATTGATTGGTTGGTTTGAAATGCAGAGTAACAGGAGAGACAGAGATCTTTCATCCACTGGGCCAGGCTGAAGCCAGCAACCAGAAATCCATCATGCTCTCCCACTTGGGTGGCAAGGGCCCAAGTACTTGGGCCACCTTCCATTGTCTTCACAGGCACATTAGCAGGAAGCTGCATTGGAGGCAGAGTAGCCAGGACTCCAGCCATCATTCTGATGGGGGATCTGAGTGTTCCACACAGCTGCTTAACCTGCTGTGCCACAATATTCGCCCCTGGACTTCTACTTTCCACAATAGATACTATGTCTCTGGAAAGTGCCTGGTCTCATCATCCATCCCACCCCAAATGTTTAAGCTAGCCAATATATTTCCTGGTGGTTAATCCTCCAAGAAGATTTGCCCATAATCTTCTCATTTTCATTTGATTTAAAATGTGGGAAACTGCCCATGTGTTAGAAAATAAAATTAAAAAAGAAAAAACAATGCCATATGTGTGAGGTCCATTTAACACAAGCTGTGATGTGGATTCCTTCCATGCATATTTATGGCCCCATTCCAGCTTTCAGGTAAACGTGAAACCTGGGAACCTCTGCCGACCACTCACCCAGGAGGAATATCAACAACATAAAGCTCCAACCACGGAGCAAAGCTGACAGGGACAAGGGGGAGATTTCTTTTCTTTCAACAGACCAGGTAGTAATCACCAAACAAAAGTACACAAATGAACATGAACTCAAAAATGAGTCCAGATAAGCTATGTGGCTCTTTCCAATGTTAATTATAAAGTAAGTCATGATTGCCTTTGACTCAGGGACTCAAATGAAGTCCTAGCCAATGTACTATAAGGCAGTTCATAATACTAAGACAGATGCACAGTAATATAAAGAACAAGGAAGAAAGGAACCATCCAACGGCCAAATGTTGTGGGTCAGATTAGTGAACTCTAGGATTTTTGGGACTAAGGAAGATGGGATCAAGCTGAGCTAGGAAGGCCAGGTAGAAAACAAATAACACATGTGTTCTAGGGTTTGTGAAAAGGTTTCCCTTCCCTCATTATCCAAAATCATTCTATTTAAAATATTATTTTCTAGGTGCAAAATGCAGCATAGGTAAGCAAATCATGCACCCTGCTATGGGTATTGATATACAGAAAGGGTCTGTTAAAGGAAGAACTTGTGTAAAAGGCAGCATATTAATTCTCTCCTGCTGCAAAACAAATTATCCCAGTACTCAGGGCTTTACATTGCACATTTATTATCTTGTAGTTGCCACTGGTCAAGAATCCAGGCATAGCTTCTCTCTCCAGCTTAACATCTCTCTCATACAACCAAGGTGTTGGATGGGCTGTCACTCATTCAAGATGAGTTGTTGTTGTTGTTGTTGTTGTTGTTGTTTTTGACAGGCAGAGTGGATAGTGAGAGAGAGAGAGAGACAGAGAGAAAGGTCTTCCAGGTCTTCCTTTTGCCGTTGGTTCACCCTCCAATGGCCACCGCGGCTGGTGTGCTGCGGCCGGCGCACCGCGCTGATCCGAAGGCAGGAGCCAGGTGCTTCTCCTGGTCTCCCATGGGGTGCAGGGCACAAGCACTTGGGCCATCCTCCACTGCACTCCCGGGCCACAGCAGAGAACTGGCCTGGAAGAGGGGCAACTGGGACAGAATTCGGTGCCCTGACCGGGACTAGAACCCGGTGTGCTGCGCTGCAAAGCAGAGGATTAGTCTATTGAGCCGTGGCGCTGGCCTCAAGATGAGTCCTGAAAGTTGGCTGGAGCAGGATCTGCTTCCAGGCTCCCCTGGTGGTAGTTGCCTGGATTCAGTTCCTCTTGGGCTGTTGAACTTGGGAGTCTTAGATCCTTCTTGGCTGTTGACCAGCAGTCACTCCTAGTTTCTTGCCACAGAGGCTTCTCTGTATGACAGCTCACACTATGGTCACCAGCTCCATCAAAGTAAGAGAGCAAAAGAATGCAAGCAATATGGCATCACTGCCTATAGTAAGCCAGTCCTGAAAGTGAGGTCTCGTCACATCTGTCGTGTTCTGTTCATTAGAAGTGATCTCTAGATCCAGCCCACACTCCAGGGCAGGGAAGAGACTGCACAAGGGCATGGATCCCAGGACGCAGGCATCCATCTTAGACGTCTGCCTACCACAGATGGGTCTGCAGTTGGTGCTTGGAAGGTTCCCTTACCTGGGACTAGCAAAGCATTAGCCATGCCTGTCTACAGCTGGATTAGGCTCTCAAAGCAGCTGGCAAGCACAGACCAGCATGCACTGTTTTCAAAGCACGCCAGTTAACAAATAGGTAAGACATTAGACGGAGGAAAAACAGAGGTGTAGGTGGTGGAGAAACAACTGTGGGTGGGGAGACAATTGGTTTTTAATAGCTTCAGTTTTATTCTTCTTCTTCTGGGTCATCACTGAGCTCCCTGAAGGAGCTCTCCTGCCCACAGCTGTTATCATCTTGTTCTCCTCCCTCTTTCCTTCTCACTTCTTCCATACCCAGATACCTTGTACAACTTCACTGGGGAGAAGAGATGATCATCATTTGGAAGCCTCATTCACTTCTTTGCTATTTTTCCCCATTTCAGGCTGAGAGAAAGGAGGAAGAGTAGAAGGAACAGAATCAAAGGCAGAAGAAGGACAAAGAGAGAAAATGAAGATTCCAGCAAGACTCCACCCATCTGTGTCCACTTCCCCCAATTAGGAGTGAGGGAAGAATCCCTTCTCTAGCTCCCTTCTGAGCTGGGGAGGCAGAATCCAGGAGCAGAGCCAGGGGCGAGGTCTGGGTGCCGTTTTATGAGTGGGAAGCCAGGGGCCACAGACAAGGAGAGCGGCCCACAGCTCCAGGCAGCTGTGAGCGCACAGGCACAGCACTCTGGATGTCAAAGGACAAGAACAGGGACTATGCCCAGCACAGTAGCTGAAGGGCTGACCCATGTCCACATGAGGCCTGATGCACAATGAGAAGTTCAACAAGAGATGGGGAGGCAATTTTATCCCCAAGGACTGAATGATCAAAACTGGGAGGTGTCAGGCCGGCACTGTGGCATAGCGGGAAAAGCCACCATCCCATATGGGCACCAGTTCGAGTCCTGACTGCTGCACTTCTGGTCCAACTCTTTGCTATGGCCTGGGAAAGCAGTGGAAGATGGCCCAAGTCCTCGGGTCCCTGCACCTGGGTGGGAGACCCAGAAGAAGCTCCTGGCTTCAGATCAGTGCAGCTCTGGCCGTTGTGGCCAAATAGGGAGTGAAACAGCAGATGGAAGACCTCTCTCTCTCTCTCTCTCTCTCTGCCTCTCCTTCTCTCTCTCCCTCTCCTTCTCTCTCTGTGTAATTCTTTCAAATAAATAAATAAATCTTTCAAAAAAAAAAAAAAAAAGCTAGGAGGTGTGTTTCGACCAGACTTGGCCCATTCCTGGATCCTCTGCCAGCTTGCTCTCCCTCCTTCCCCAGGATTCTTTGTCTTTACTCCCCATTTCTTTCAGTTCTCACTCCCTAATCGACCTTATTACAGAACAGAAAGATAACTAGTGTATGTTTTACTTCCAGAACAGAATTTCCTGTTTCTGTGCTGACAGAATAATAAGGACAGATGGTTATTTGTTACAAATCTTTATGTTTGAACTTCATTAACTCATTTTTAATTTGTGTGATTGATGTGTTTTCCCTCCTGTGACCCTGAGAAAGTAAAAAGTTTTCAGTCACTTCTCCAACGCTAATGGCTGGATGGAGTCTCTATAAATAGTGCATGGATATCATAAAAAAGAGCACCCTTTTTGGTAAATTCTTCCTTGATGAAAGGGCCATTCCACCCCTCTCTCCACCAGAAGTTTCCTATTGGAAACTAAAATGACCTGTCGAATTTGAACTAAATTTAAAATTTCCGTAGATGACTATGGATTGAAGATTTCTCATAAAGCCAGTACAAAGAGAAGCTTTTAGTGTTCAACTGTTGTAAGTAGTCTATACTGCAAATATACTGCGGCAACCTGACAAGCGACGGCCAAGAGCTTTATGGCTGACAAAGGGGAAAAAAAGATGATAAGCAACAATTTGACCTCACGCTTTGTGGGGAGGAAACAGCTCTTAAAGGCCTAAAATTAAACCTTTCACCTCAATTCTGATACTATTTTAGCTGCAAGGGCAGGGCCTCCAGCTGCTGTACTCTGAGGTGTGATCCTAGCACTGTCAGTTCCAGCAGAGCCTAGAGTAGGAGAAGCTCCAGAGGCACCTGGGTATTCCTGGATGGTGCTCCAGCCACCGTGAATCAGAGCTGGCCTCACCCTTCACCACCCGCAGACAGGGCCAAGACATCCCCTCAAGCCAGAAAACGCTTCAGGCAAGCCGAGTGCCCAACTATAAAGACCATTAAATAATTCACCGAGTTCACATCAGAATCAGTCAGGATTTTGTAAGCCCCTAATAACCAGAGAGTAGAACAAGTCTTCAGGAACTGCCTCATGCCCACCAGCAGGGTGTGTAACCCGCTGTGACTCCACCTGACTGGCCCAGCCATTTAGCCAGTGTGAGCTCCCTCAGAAGAATTGTTTTCAGACAAGCATTTTCTCCCACCTACACCTCTGAAGCTAAGGTTAAGCATATCTGGTCTGAGTGCTTCTTTCACAACAGTTCAAAGATGTGGAGGGCGGAAATCTGAGACTTGCATCCAACAATAAGGACTATATCCTCCGTCTGGACTGTGACAGGACACAGAAGAGAAGCAAACACAAAGGGAAAGAGGAGAGAGACAGAGAGAGCAGGGGGAAGGGAAACCGAAAGGTTGCTCCAAAATGAAAGAGCAGAACTAACATCGCCCACAAAACAGAAGCACTGTTGCTAAAGAACTCAAAGTTTGCTCAGCTCTAGAAACACTGAGCTAGAGAAGCTGTCGAGATAAACTTGTGCAAACGCTTCCTATCAGGATGAGCAAACTGACGCCCAGCCAGAGCGAGGAAGTGACTTACCCAAGCCCCTGGAGAGCTGGAGTGGAAGGGGAGAAGACCTGCCCTGCCCCTTGGTACTGAACTAGCCCTTTGCCCACCCCCACCCCCCCAGAACTCAGGACAAGGCAAGGGCCACTGCACATGGCATCAGCTGTGACTGCACTTGGAGCCTTCTGAGAGGTATGGAAATGGGTCAAGTCCAACACAGAGAAAGAAATTTCATATACTGGTTGATCCTTCCTGAAGATATGAAATCCAAATGTTAAAATCCGAAATGGTGCCACAAGTGGAAAATTCCTCACTATGCAACTTTGCTTCATTGTACAAAACTGTTAAAAATATTGTATAAAATTATCTTCAAGCTATGTGTATTAGGTGTTTATAAAACACAAATGAGTTTCATGTTTAGACTTGGGTCACATCCCCAAGATATCTTGTGATGCAAATGCAAGTATTCCAAAATCTGAAAAAGCCAGAAATCCTAAACATTTCTCCCAAACATTTCAGATAAAGGATTTTCAACCTGTATAAATAGTTTAGTTCTACATTGTGAGTTATATGTGATATATACATTTATAGTTTTATAGATTTCTTTTTCTGAGCTCACAGATTATTCTATGAAATGTACTTTTCAAAGCAAGACAATACTATGTTTTCTACTAAATCATGGTCTAAAATTGAGCTTTTTAATTTACCTCCCAAATGTCTTAACCACAAGAACATTCAGATGGAGGAGACAAAGAAAGCAAACATTGCAATTGATTTATATTTTCTTTTTTTTTTTTTATTTTTTTTTATTTTTTTTTTTTTATTTTTTTTGACAGGCAGAGTGGACAGTGAGAGAGACAGACAGGTGAGAAAGGTCTTCCTTTGCCGTTGGTTCACCCTCCAATGGCCGCCGCGGCCGGCGCGCTGCGGCCGGCGCACCGCGCCGATCCGATGGCAGGAGCCAGGAGCCAGGTGCTTTTCCTGGTCTCCCATGGGGTGCAGGGCCCAAGCACCTGGGCCATCCTCCACTGCACTCCCTGGCCACAGCAGAGGGCTGGCCTGGAAGAGGGGCAACCGGGACAGAATCCGGCGCCCCGACCGGGACTAGAACCCGGTGTGCCGGCGCCGCTAGGCGGAGGATTAGCCTAGTGAGCCGCGGCGCCGGCCCGATTTATATTTTCTAAAAATGCACATTAAGTACTTCCTAATCTTGAGCAGAGAATTATCCTAGGTACAACTTATGGTGTTCAATTTTATTTTTAAGGCATGTGAATAACAAAGCATGGAGCCTATAGCAACCTAGCTTTCTCCCTGAGAACAAGATTAATTTCGGGCAATGCCAACAAACTGGCAAAGATGCCTAAAACTCATCTTCCTAAGTTAATCTGAACTTCATCCCCAGCCTTCGTCTTGCCAGTCTACCATACTCCCTAACCCAGGAGCAAATTTGTGAGAATTTTAACACAGGGACAATAAGGAAACTCTTGATGCGTAACATAGATGGAATTTTTTTTAAAGAATTATTTATTTATTTACTTGAAAGGCAGAGGGACAGAGAGAGAAAGGAGGGAGAGGGAGAGAGGAAGGGAGGGAGGAGGAGGAGAGGGAGAGGGAGAGGAGAGGAGAGGAGGGGGGGAGAGAGGGGGAGAGAGAGAGAGAGAGAGAGAGAGAGAGAAAGAAAGAAATATCTTCCATCTACTATTTCACTCCCCAAATAGCAGCAACAGCCAGTGCAGAGACAAATCAAATTTAGGAGCCAGGAACTCCATCCTGATCTCCCACATGGGTAGCACAGACCCAAGTACTTGGACCATCTTTCACTGCCCTCCCCAGGCATATGCAAAGCTGAACAGCTGGGACTCCACCAGAACTGCCACTCAAATATGGATGCTTAGGTTGCAAGTGTCAGCTTATCCAGCTGCACCGCAACAGCAGCCCTGCCCGTGGAATACTTCTCCATTAATGAGAACCCTTTGGATCACATACCTGTGGAACCCAAGTAACTCAATTCTGAAAGCAGCCATTTGGATGGTAATTAGGAATCAAGGAAATGTCATTTCCTAGACTTGCCTTCACCTAGGGCTATGCTACCTGGCTTCCCAAGGATAACCTCTGAGTGAGTTACAGTGGCCTGTATATGACAAGACAACGAAGCCCTAGGAGCCTCCAGTACTTGTTTTCTCACCTGCCCTACTTCCACTCCCCAAGCAGATTGCAGGTGCCTGAGGCTACTAACGATGGAATTTCTACAGTGTCTTTTCCTCCTTTGCATTTATTTCCCTTTCTCCTTAACCAACCAACCAATTCTCTTCTCTCCAAAATACAGAAACAAAATCATGTATCTCTACCACTGACTCCCTCAACCCTCTCACACGTTCCTAAACTGACTGAAATTCTATCTCCATTTTCTTCATTCCAATGTTGCACCCTTGGGTGTTCAAATGCCCTCATATTCTCCATCCTGATGAAAATCTGTTTTCAAAAAATGACAAAATCCTAAGTACACGAGAACGGAAATAACTACCAGTGGTTTAAAGGGATATATCCCCTGTGGAAGGATTTGCCTTTTAACAACTTTCTGTGAAGATGGATGTCTGTCACTGGTGGCAGCTGGCTTGCCTTGATTCTTTTTGGCCAACAGAGCAATGAATTACAGTTGAGAGAGACAAAAGAAAGGGTAGTAAAGCAAAGTTTATTAAAGTATGGTCTAAGGGAGGAACCAGTTGGTAGGACACATGGCATCTTTTTCCATGGTTTGGGGCTTTATCCCTAGAGTGAGGGACGTTGATTGATGTGGCTGTGATGCTTATGGCTGGCTTTTTTGATTGATGTTTAGGAATTGCATACCTTGAGTTGTCTGCATGTGGCTTCCCAGTATGCATCAGGAATGCACACTGGTGTGGAGGGTGGGGTGTGTGGGGGGAGCAAACCACAACGCTGATTATATCACAATGATCACATAATAAAGCAGGGTGGGGGCTGGCACCACGGCTCAATAGGCTAATCCTCCGCCTACGGCACTGGCGCACTGGGTTCTAGTCCTGGTCAGGGAGCTGGATTCTGTCCCGGTTGCCCCTCTTCCAGGCCCGCTCTCTGCTATGGCCCGGGAGTGCAGTGGAGGATGGCCCACATGCTTGGGCCCTGCACTCGCATGGGAGACCAGGAGAAGCACCTGGCTCCTGGCTTTGGATCAGCACGGCGCGCCGGCCGCAGCGCGCCGGCTGCCATGGCCATTGGAGGGTGAACCAATGGTAAAGGAAGACCTTTCTCTCTGTCTCTCTCTCTCACTGTCCACTCTGCCTGTCAAAAAAATAAAAAAAATAAAAATAAAAAAAAATAAAGCAGGGTGGCTCAATGTTAAACTGGGTCTCATTGCACATGCACCATGCACTTTCCTGGTTTAGCTGAGTTCCCATTTCATCAGGACAAGTTAAATCACAAAATGAGCAGTCTTGAATGGATCCCAGTGGAGAGCAAGCTCCCTGGTGTCTCCCCTGGCTAAGAATTTTGTGGCTCTTACCCAGTTGCCCAGACCTAATTATCTATCTGGCATGTTTACTATCAACCAGATCTGAAGGCAGCAGGCAGACTCTGCATTTTTGTTGACTTCATTTGACATATGGTTCAGTAGGCAGAATTAAATATTTCCAAATCAAACTCTACCTTCAATAAAGCACTACTTTTGGAGTGGTAGCTCTGGAGTCTTAGATGACCAGCAGGTATTTGAAAAAACATGTTAGATTATGATAATGAGAAATCTTATTCTTTTAGTCTTGGTAAATAAAATAACTCATGTTTTTCATGCATGGCTTATCACATCAACTAGCATATAAGCTTGAATTCAGACAAAGCATGGATATGATATGTTAAGGACTCCACATTTCCTAACACATGCCTACTTGCAGTCAGAGTTCAGTAAACACTTGTTGAATAAATGTGACAACAAGTAGGTAAAAAAAAATGAATGGATGGAAGGACAGAAGTATTGACTGAATGGTTGAATGGTTGGTTGGAAGGATGAACTGAAAGAGGAGGTTATCAGTAGACTAGAAGGGAAGTTGCAGATTAAATGCCACTGTTCACTTTTTTACCCAAGGCAAAATTTGAGCTGAGTTTCATTTAGAAGGAAAGACACATATTGGAAACATAGAAGAAGGAAAAAAGGGATAAGTGCAAGAAATAATCTGGGAGGGGCCGGCACTGTGACACAATGGGCTAATGCCCTCGCCTGAAGCGCCAGCATCCCATGTGGGCCCCGGTTCAAGACCCGGCTGCTCCACTTCCAAGCTGGCTCTCTGCTATGGCCCAGGAAAGCAGTAGAAGATGGCTCAAGTCCTTGGGCCCCCGCACCTGCTTGGGAGACCCGGAAGAAACTCCTGGCTCCTGGCTTCAGATTGGTGCAGCTCCGGCCATTGCGGCCAATTGGGGAGTGAACCATCAGATGGAAGACCTCTCTCTCTCTCTCTCTCTCTCTCTCTCTTTCTCTGCCTCTCCTCTCTCTGTGTAACTGACTTTAAAATAAAGAAATAAATCTTTTTTTAAAAAAAATAATCTGGGAAATAAGAGAGTCATGTAATAAGCCACCTTGGCACACCAACATGTGAAAAACGTATCTGAAACTTGGAAATAGGCAAAATGAGGTTACCAGAAACACTTCCAGTACAGTGCTGGGCTTGACTTTTTCTTTACAATTGTGGAGGGACTGAGGTTAACTTGTAGATTTTTCTGTAGTAGAATAGATAACAGAGAAATTACTGTATATGGCTCTGTTGGACATTAACCAATTGTGTACATAATCCCTCAATCTTATTTTGGTATTACCTATGAATGCTTACCAACTCAAATGCCCTTTGAACCAGTTTAACATCTTACTGGTTCCCTTGTTACTTAGTGAATGTAAGAAAATCACTGACAATATTCATTACGAAGTTTCATTAGAGTTATGATTTTCTCTCTATAAGAATTACCAAGGGAGAACAGGCATTCAATCTAATGGTTAAGAAGCTCATGTCCTTTTGAGATTTGATGATTGTTTACAGCTCTTGTCTCTTCCATTGAGGAACAGTGTTTTTTTTAATTATTTATTTTCAAATTTTATTTAAGGTATACAAATTTCATGTATTTCATATATACAGATTTAGGAACATAGTGATACCTCCCACCCTTCCCTCCCTGCCACCCATGCTCCCACTCTTATTCCTCTTTCCTCTCCTATTCTACTTCTTAATTTTTTACAATGATCTACTTTCAATTTACTTTATACTTAGAAGATTAACCCTATACTAAGTAAAGAGTTCAACAAAAAGAGTTCAGGGCCGGCGCCGTGGCTCAATAGGCTAATCCTCCACCTTGCGGCGCCGGCACACCGGGTTCTAGTCCCGGTTGGGGCGCCGGATTCTGTCCCGGTTGCCCCTCTTCCAGGCCAGCTCTCTGCTATGGCCAGGGAGTGCAGTGGAGGATGGCCCAGGTGCTTGGGCCCTGCACCCCATGGGAGACCAGGAAAAGCACCTGGCTCCTGGCTCCTGCCAGGATCAGCGCGGTGCGCCGGCTGCAGCGGCGGCCATTGGAGGGTGAACCAGCGGCAAAGGAAGACCTTTCTCTCTCTGTCTCTCTCTCTCACTGTCCACTCTGCCTGTCAAAAAAAAAAAAAAAAAAAAAAAGAGTTCATACTATTTGTTGAACTCTTTTACTTAGTGTAGGGTCAACTTTATGATCATTAAGTAAACTGAAAATAGATCTTTGTAAAAATTAAAAGTGAGAACGGGAGAGGAAGGAGGAAGAAGGGTTGATGTGTGGGCAGAAGGGAGGGTAGAGTGAGAAGTATCACTATGTTCCTAAATCTACATATATGAAATAGATGAACCTGTATAACTTAAAGTTTTTAAAAAAGAAAAAAAAGCTCATGTCCCACATCACAGTACATGGGTTCAATACCTGTCTCTGGCACCTGACTCCAGCTTCCTGCTAATGCAGACCCCGGGAGGCAGCCATGACAGCTCAGCCCCAGACATTGCTTGTATTTAGGGAAGAAACCAGCAGACAGGTGTGCTAGCTCACTTGCTCACTCATTCTCTCCCTCTCAATTTTCACTTTAAAAATTAATAAAATGAAATAAATGATTCAAGACATTCCTAACACATCACCATGGAAACATCAGGTGATTTAGGAACCAAGCCTTCCAACTGAAGTTCTGCCTGTCTCTCAGGCACCACAATACAATCAGCCATTTGGCTAGCTGCTTGGTGCCTTTTCTTCTGTGAGGGTCTTGCTATCATCATCCGGGACTATCAAAAGAATGATAAATAATATAAATTTAACTTCATGTGTTTCTTTTTGTTAAACAAAGTAGGTATTTGTTAAAAAATTGCACAATATTTATTGCACATCAGTATTATATTCCTCTGTACTAGGAAATGTGGAAAGATGTACAATTGTTTTCTAATTATAGGATCAAGGAAAGCCATTGCACATTTTTTACTATTTGGAAAATAAAAAGTACTGATTCTATTTCTGTCTGAAGGTACCCAGACTTTGAAACTCTCTACCTGCAGTAAAAACACACATCAAAGGAATCAATACTTTTCTAAGAATGAAGAGGGAAGTATTTTCAAAACATAATAACCAGTATTTGAACATTTCAAAAGACTAGCATGATCAAAATGTTTGGTAATTCTTAAACAAATTTCTCTAGCTGTGATAATTAGATTGAATGTATGCAAAGCAAGAATTCCTCCGTCATCCCTCCAGTAACAGTGTTGAAGAGGACTGGCGACCAGGGATAACCTGCATGGACTGGTTAGCTCAGTTAGAACACTGTGTTAAAGAGATTGCAATGATAGGCTCTCTTCTAAGATGAACAACCTTGTTGTCAGTTCTATGGCTGAAAACCATTTCTGTATCTCCATCTAGCAATGAGAATGTAGGACAATGTGAATTAAAGGAAATGTTCATAGTTCAGAGTTAAAAGGACTAGGTTTTAGTCCAGATTCTACCACTAACAGGCTATTGGCCTATAGAAGTCACAAATCACCCTGATCTGCAAGATGAGGTGCCTGATGAAGGCAAGTGTTGTCACTATCGCTACAGTCACCTGGACAAAGTTTGCTGAAGAAAACTAGGGTTCAGAAAGTAACTTAGTGGGGCCCGTGCTGTGGTGTAATGGGAAAAGCTACCACCTTCAGCGCTGGCATCCTATATGGGCACCAGTTCGAGTCCCAGCTGCTCCACTTCAATCCAGCTCTCTGCCAAGGCTTGGGAAAGCAATGAGAGATGGCCCAAGTCCTTGGGCCCCTGCACCTGTAAGGGAGACCCAGAGGAAGCTCCTAGATCCTGGCTTCAGATTGGCACAGCTTCGGCCATTGCAGCCAATTGGAGAGTGAACCAGTGCATGAAAGACACCCCCCCTTTCTCTGTGTAACTCTGACTTCCAAATAAATAATCTTAAAAAAAGAAAGTAACTTAGTAAAATAGAACAAGATAAGTTATTGAGTGTTATAAAGTGATGTTATGATAAATTATAGTTTAAGATAATAGAAGATCCAAAAACAACAGGGTCATGAAAATAAATATATGTAAGTTTGGCTCAGAAGTAAGAGAGTACCCTAAATACAAGTAAACAGGGCTTATTTAGACAAAAATACTCCTGAGCTGAAGAAAGCCAATGCATCAAATAGCCTACACCAAATATTGTTTTAGCAACACCTTATTTCCTCACTAATCCTGTGCTCACCAAGCAGCATTCTCAGCACCAGCTGCCAATCTTCCAAAGAGGTAGACTACCCATTCAACCCCTGGGGGTAGATGGGCCTTCCAGTGCAGTTGATAGACTAGGATTCCTAGTTATTGATGAAGTGTCCTACAGATTCATCTTGATTTAGCCAACCTTAAGCAAAGTAAGCTTCATGAATGCCAAATTCAAGGTTATGACTAAAATATAAGGTTCTCATCCTGGGTTAGAGAGAGATCATTCCAAAACTGCAACCACATGAAATTCTACCTGGAACAGGCTGCCAGCCCTACCCTTTCCTGCAGTGAGAGTGCACGCATAGATGGGGCTTTAATCTGAACTCACAAACAGGGAAACACTTGGCAAGCTCATTGATTAGACTTCCCTTTAATCATGTCTTTGTTGAGGCACATCCCCAACTACATGGTGACAACAAAGAAATGTCCAGGAAGGGGAGGAATTTTCTATACGGTGAAAGGCATTGCTTGAATGTTCCTACCTCTCTAGAGTCATAAATTGTGGGACTTGGGAGAGCAGCTTAGGAACATAAATGTGTAAGTCATTAACATTTAAATGTAACTACAGTAGTGAGGATAATTATTATATTTCATTTGCAGAGAGCTCTTCAAGAGAGGTGGCAGAGCGCTTGCATTTTGAGCCTATGGATGTTTTCAGAAGCCTGTTGAACCTGAGGACTGTGCATTCCATCACCACCCCCATCGGAAGGTTCCAATCACTACCCAGCCAAATGGCAAAGCCTCCTTAGAGGGAGCTGGTAAGCCAGTTTGAATGACTTAATGCAACACGATCCTTTTTTTTTTTTTTTTAAACTTTTATTTAATGAATATACGTTTCCAAAGTACGAATAATGGATTACTATGGCTTCCCCCCCATACCGTCCCTCCCACCCACAACCCTCCCCTTTCCCACTCCCTCTCCCCTTCCATTCACATCAAGATTCATTTTCAATTATCTTAATATACAGAAGATCAGCTTAGTATACATTAAGTAAGGATTTCAACAGTTTGCTCCCACACAGAAACATAAAGTGAAAAATAATAGATGATTTTTTTTAATGATGATGAAATCAGATCAGACCTATTGTCATGTTTAATCCCAGTGAGAGTCAAGTTGGGAGTTGATAGTTTCTTTTCTTTTTTTTTTTTTTTAACAGAGGATCAGTTTAGTATGCATTAAGTAAAGATTTCAACAGTTTGCACCCCCCTAGAAACACAAAGTGAAATATATTATTTGAGTACTCGTTATAGCATTAAATCTCAATGCACAGCACATTAAGGACAGAGATCCTACATGAGGAGTAAGTGCACAGTGACTCCTGTTGTTGACTTTACAAATTGACACTCCTGTTTATGGCATCAATAATCTCCCTATGCACCAGTCATGAGTTTTTTGACAACAGGATAAGAACTGAAATACCTCATTGTCATTTTTTTGCTTTTAAAACCTTAGGGCCAGGTTCACCAAAACTGGATCACCAAACTGAAAGGCTCTTTGGGAATGCAGATTCCTGGACCTACAGATTTACCAAATCAGCACTCCTGGAATGATGCCTGGGAATGCGTATTTTTAATGCCCAGGAAATTTATTTTTTTTTTAATTTTTTGACAGGCAGAGTGGACAGTGAGAGAGACAGAGAGAAAGGTCTTCCTTTGCCATTGGTTTACCCTCCAATGGCCACCGCAGCCAGCGCGCTGCGGCCGGCGCACCGCGCTAATCCAATGGCAGGAGCCAGGTACTTATCCTGGTCTCCCATGGGGTGCAGGGCCCAAGTACTTGGGCCATCCTCCACTGCACTCCCTGGCCACAGCAGAGAGCTGGCCTGGAAGAGGGGCAACCAGGACAGAATCCGGTGCCCCGACCGGGACTAGAACCCAGTGTGCCGGCGCCACAAGGCAGAGGATTAGCCTAGTGAGCCGCGGCGCCGGCCGCCCAGGAAATTTATTAACACGATCAAGTTTGAGAGACACTATCTCATGAGAAGTTAGGTAGATAGGAACCTTAAAAGAAAACCCAAACAGCACCATGTTGCTGACTGCAGCTCCTCCTTGAACTATAACATTGACTTCTCTAGGTTAGCTTATTTTTCGTGCAACTTCAAGATTGTATAACTCAACTCTCTGGAATCATCCCCTATATTGTAGGCATATCTGGCTACCTTAACAAAATATCCTAAACAGGGTGGCCTGCCAACAGCAGGAACATTATTTCCTACTTCTCTGGAGGCTGGGAGTGCAAGGTCAAGGTGCTGACTGATGGGGTGTCTGCTCTTTCTGGTTCATAGGTGGGGCCTCACCTGGCGGGAGGGCAAATGCGCTCCCTCGGGCTTCTTCCACAGGGCACTAACCCCATTCCTGAGGGCTCCACTCTCATGACCTAACCACCTCCCAAAGGCACCACCTCCTTATCAGGTGTCATCACCTGGGGTGGGGGGTGTGAGGATTTCAACACATGAATGGGGAATGACATGAACATTCAGGCTACAGAACCCTGTCTCTGATCTTCAAGTCCTTGCCCCAAAGCATCGGAATTACACGAAAGGTCATGTTCAAGCCTAAGATCGCAAAAGACACAAGCTCCCCTTAGTTTGTATGAGGTTGCCTCTGTCACGTTATGACAACCCACAACTCAAGTCTGTTTGCATCAACCCTGGCCTGGGCGACAGGCAGATCTGATCATGAAGCCTGCCATTAGCTCTTGGTGAGCAACTACAAGATGGAAACCATAGTGCACAGAATTGCACTGATCCTGAATCAGGATTTCTGTGATGTGGTTGCCCGGTGAATTCAATCATGTATTCAACAATTACGTCCTGAGCCCCACTGTGCACCCCCATCAGTGAGAGAAACAAAGGTCTCCCATAGCACTTGTGATTTTAGGAAGAAGAGCTAAGTGGTAAGCAGTAAATAAAATAAATAAGAAAATTACACCATAGGTTAGATGTGATAAATCTAGCAAAAAATATAAACAGTAAGGGCAGGATGAATGGGATCAGGACAGCAGTATGGGGGAGCAAGTCAAGGTAGGTTTCTTTGCAAAAAGGAGATGGGGGCTGACTTGAGGGAGAGGCAGCAGTGAGCTGGAGGAAGGTGTTCCAGGCAGGAGAATAGCAGGAGCAAAGGCCCTAGGGTAGAACCAGGGGAAGCTCTGTAAGCCACAGCCACGGCCTGGGCTCCTGCTGTGGGTGAAAGGGAGCAGAGCTGCAGGGGCGACAGGATTGTCCCGATTCCTTACCTATCGTTGGAGACGATGCACTCCAATTGTGCATTCTTAACTATTACCTCAAGTGCAACAAATGGTAAATGAGTCCTTTTCAAGAGAAATAGATTCTGCTTGAGCTTCCAAGGATTGTCCTTTATAACAAAACAGGACTTTAAAATGGGACTAAATTTGCCACAGGACTCTCCCTTCCTTCCAGAAACACTACATCTGTACGCGAATGTGCTTATGTGTAAATCTATGTGCAGAGTGTGTCTATATGACCGTAACTGTGCATGTGGGAGGGTTCACACGCTTGGGGTGTGTGTGTCACACATTCATGCACATATTCTCCAGCTAATCCGTGAATGCTGCTGCTGCCTACCTGGATCTCATGGCAAGTTCTCCCCATTCTGCTGTTTAAGTGCTAACCTGGACCCCTGGGTGTGGAACAGGGTCTGAGGAAGGAACAATAGCCCTAGACCTCGCCCAAGGGCCATTCTACCTGTGCAAGAAAGGAAACTTCAGCTTTTGATACACACAGCTCAGGCCACTTGACATTCTAGTGTAAGATTGTATAAATTATGCATTTTCTCAATTCTGCATAGTTCAATGAAAGATGATACCATGGGCGGGCATTTAGGAGGAACCACATAATCTTCAATGAGTTAGGGAAGAGCTAGGAAGGGCAAAAGGACAAATTTGTTACATGTTCTTTTTCCACAAAAGCTCTATCACTAAGCACCACGTGTTTCATTTTTCTACCCGAACTTCATGGCTCATTTTAGGGAGCCTAACAGCAAGAGCATTAATGTCTCATATTTTATTTCACTCCTGATATCTTTATTGAAAGTTAATTTTTCTTTACAGGTCGTTGTACTTGCTAATATTACCTGAATAAAATGTAATGGTGCAACCATGTAAAATTTGTCCCATGGAGTAGATAAATGTGAGGCTATTGAATGGGGCCTGGAGCTCACCACCCTTTGTTTGCCACTCCATGGTGCCTGTATGATGATTTTAACAAGACATGTAACTATTAAACCTGCATATCCAAAAATAAAAAGCTGCACTATATCAACATGTTTATCTAGGGAGAGACTAGTGCAATAAAATATTACCCTGTGACAACTCCATTTTTAAAAAATTCAATTGGAAAAATTTAATCTACCCAGGTCAGGTTTTCCAACTGAACATACAAACTAAGAAACTTCCTTTTCCATGTCCTTTCTAATTATCATGTAATCTACATGCTGGTACTCCCTATAGTTAATCTATCAAAGAGTGTGTACACTCACATCCTTGGAGATAGAAAACACGGAAGGTTAAATGTATTCTGCTGCTGATATTGTCACGAGCACAGACCCTGAAACCACCTGCCTGGATGTGCAGCCAACTCTGTCCCACTTGCTTGGTGGGTACCAGAAAGTCAGCGGACCTCTTTGTGACTGTTTCATTACCAGGGAGACGGAAACGACAATCAGCATGGGAAGAGGATACACTGAGTTACTATGTGAGCACTTATTACCTGTGACATGATACATTGCTAAGTAAACGGAAACATGATTAAGATAAAATTATTTCTTTCAGGACTATTCCAAAGAAGAAAAGTTGATGGGAGAGGGAGGTGAAGGGACCAGAAAATTACTACGTCTCATGTGACTTGGCCAACTGCTTTCACAGTCCTCCTGGTCTCATTAACTTTGTCCTAAATCTTCAAAAGCATTGGGCTTAGGCCCTCCTCCTTGCAAAGGTAGGATCCAAACCAGTGATTCTGAACATGATGCCCAAACTCTCATTTCTTCTTTTCCCTTCTTAATTTCTCTCTGATTACTGGCAAAGAATACCTTGGGTTTATCTCTATGAGGGACTAATACGCTCTTTTTCTAGGGTTATCTCTGGGATTTGTGGGGGCTACCTGCAGTGGCAAGTGGCAAACCCTGGGCTTGTGAAGTGCACAATCCTGAATCCGCAGCTCTGTGGCATGCTAGTGCAATGCTGAGCCTGCTGAGCCTGCCCCGTCCCAGGGTGTCCATTGATGGGGACGTGGACCAGTGCGTATTTACATAGGCACACCTGTCCACACAGAGGAACGGCTCACTCCACTCAAGAGTGGTTTGTCCTTCCACCCCTCTCCCTCCTGAGAGCTCTGTAGTCACTCATTCTGCCTGGAACAGTTGGGTCCAGCTCACAGGTCACCTCATCACGAAGGTCTTCTGGGATCAATCTATAACGCAGTTAGTAGTTATGGACAGATGAAGAAATGATCTGTATTTTCACAAAGCCAGACAGTATACAGGCAAAAAGCCACAAGGCCACAAAGACAGCCTGTATCACGTTCTTTTGAGTGGACAGTTAACATACACCTAGGGTTCAACATCAAAGGACATACATGAGAAAAGTTCATATCCCTGTTCCTTAGCCATCCTGGTGCCCCCCCCCCAAAGCAACTGATGTTACCAAATTCTTTTGTATTCTTTAGAGATACCCTGTGTTTGCCAGAAATATTCCTAAAAAAACAGCACAGGGTCTAACCTGTTCTGTGCTTCATCAGGCTTTTGTTTTTCTTGTTGTGGTGGAGGTGGTCAAGATTTATTTATTTGAAAATCAGAGATAGAGGGAGAGACAGGAAGAGAGATATTCTCCAAATGTCTGCAATGGTAGGGGCTGGGCCATGCCAAAACCAGGAGGCAGCTTTATCTGGGTCTCCCACATGGGTGCAGGGGCCCAAGCACTTGGGCCATCTTCTGTTGCTTTCCCAGGAGCATTATCAGGGAGCTGGACTGGAAGTGGAGCTGCTGGGACTCAAACCAGCACCCATATGGAATGCTGGTGCCACAGTGGGTAGCTTGACGTGCCATGCCGAGACAACAGCCCCACTTCATCACTTTTAAGCATGGGTGAGTTTCAGAGAGATTCTATAAAAACTCAATATCTGAAAATGGGGCTAAAAGCAACTGGTAGAGGCTTGCATTGGGTTGAAATCTGTATACGCCTGATGGGAGGAGAGATAGTACAAGCAAAAGAAGGTACCCCACCCCACCACC
The DNA here is from genome assembly GCF_051225735.1 of Oryctolagus cuniculus. Lineage (NCBI taxonomy): Eukaryota > Metazoa > Chordata > Mammalia > Lagomorpha > Leporidae > Oryctolagus > Oryctolagus cuniculus. The sequence continues at coordinate 163,546,801 of NC_142869.1, forward strand.
CCGGCCTCTTTGTTTATGACCACTCTAAAACATCTTCTGTCTGTTACCAAAAATGTTGTTTTAAAGATTTGTTTCATTCATTTGAAGGGCAGAGTTACAGAGAGAGGTAGACACACAGAGAGATCTTCCTTCCATCCACTGGGTTGACTCCCCAGATTATCATAACAGCCAGAGTTGAGCTGATCCAAAGCCAGGAGCCAGAGTTTCTTCAGGGCCTCCCACGAGGATGCAGAGGCCCAAGCACTTGGGCCATCTTCCATTGCTTTCCCAGGTGCATTAGCAGGGAGCTGGATTGGAAGTGGAGCAGCCAGGACTCAAACCAGTGCTCATGTGGGATGCAGCACTGCAGGCTGGGCTTTAATCGGCTACACCACAGCCCCGCCCCTCTTACCAAAACTCTTCCATCTTTATTTTGCCTGTTTTTTGTTTGTTTGTTTACTTGTTTGGTTTGTTTTGCCTATTTTCAAGCCAAGTATAGTTGAACTTAACAGAATTATTAAGTCAAAGACTGATAGCCTGAATTCTTTTAAATTGAGGGTTTCTCTACATTCTTTGTTATATTTGTTGCATAAAGTAAATTAATGTAAAACCTACAGATACACTCATGAGAAGATAACATTTTTATGACCTGGGATATATTAGGAAAAGTTTCAGAAACATATCCTATGTTGAGCCATGGGGTATTTTGTATTTAATGTCAGCACGCTCATGATTCTTACATGCAGAGGGCTTCTTATAATTAGTTCACTGCTTTCATCCTTCAATAGTTTTTGGGAATCACTTCCACGGCCTGAAAATCGTAGGGCCGTGGGCTGTCTGGGTCTCTACTGCTAACATCCCTTGATTTTATCCCCACTCAACTGCATGAGGCCATGACTTGCAGCGTTCTCCCTTTGTAAAACACCTTCTTACACTTGCCTTGTCTCTCCTCCCACAGGCAGTACGCAGATTTCTTCCCAATGCAAATCTCTACCTTTTTGTCCCCATTTTTCAGTTTTTTTTTTCACTCTGCTTAGCACCAGGGTGGTGTCTTAGAAATAGGAATCATTCCAAAACTAATTGACTTGAAGTCAATACTTTTCCCCCACGAAGCCCATTACGGAAATGAATAAGACCTTAGAGTAATGAATTAAAGATAATTTTGCATTTTGTATCATTTGCCATATTTGACTTACAAATTTCATGTTTAAAAAAATTGGGATTGAAATAGAAAGCTATTATACAAGGAGAAAAGGAAAATACTTAACAAAATTAAATTGAGTATCAATATTTCTTTTAAAAAGAAAATAGATTGCTTTTGACAAAAGTCTTTGAACAAGTGGTTTATGATAAGTTATGCACTTATAATGAATTTGTGCGTACCTACATAGATATGCATGTACAAAAAGTAGTGAATTGCTCCTTTGTAATTCTGAATTCCAAATTAAAAAAAAAAGTATTGAATAGCCTTGGAAAACTTGGGTTTTCCCCCAGCCTATGGCCAACTGGACTGAAGGGCATCCTCTGTAATGTGTTCCCTACTGAAAGTGAGCCCCCAGGGAGTGTCTAGAATGTAGATGCTAGATACCATCAAGCCCCAGTCTCTTTGTCTTGTTCCCTTAGCTTAACGTGTTCTTCCTCTGCCTTTGGACAGCACTAAAAGTAACTCAGTGAATTGAGGGAGTGGTACAGATTCTAATCACTGGACTCACCAGGGTCATTTGCATCTCCCACAGATAGTACCTGATGGTTGGTATTATCTTAGGGATTTTGATTAGGGGACTTCCAGGTCTGCACAGGGGAACTCCAAGCCCAGGAAGAAAGTACTGTAGCCCACTTTGCCATCATGAAAATTCCCTGAAGAGTATGGCATTGCCAACCAACCAGGAACAAAGACACAAGTGGAACATGTAACCAGGCCAGATAACTGTGTTCCCTTATTCCCGACTCCCCCCTTCCTTTCAGCCTCCTTAAAAACCCCAAAGCATCCGCATTCAGTGGACAGTAGCTCTGGAGGCATGAGTTGGCTACTTCTTGTCTATCCATGGATCAAACTTTCTCTTTCCTTTATCCTCAAGCCTGTCAAGATATTTTGACTCGGCATCTGACAAGGACAGGGCTTTCAGTAATAGTACTGTAGACAGGATATGTTTCAAACACAGTAAAGAAATGAGAAAATGTAGCTGTGTGAGATTTTATAATTATTACTTATTCAACATTACACTTTTATACTGCAGAAAATATGTATACATACAGAAATGTGATTGTATGTACATATACATACTTCTTCCATAGTAAAACATTTCAGAAAGCAACATTTTCTTGGTTGAAAGAAATAGGCAGGTATATAGGAGGATATTTTACAAAATTAATGGAAAATAAAATTTAAAGTATGAGTTTATTTTAAAGCGAAAAGATTTTTGAAAGTCGATCTCTGTAAAAATTAAGAGTGGAAATGGGAGGGGGAGGAGGAAGAAGGATTGGAGCATGTGTGGGATGGAGAGAAGTATCATTATGTCCCCAAATCTGTAGGTATGAAATACATGAAACTTGTATAACAAATAAAATTTTTAAAAAAGGTTTTTGAATTCCATTGTTTTTCATAACATGCATTTCCAACATATCATTAGGAAAAATTTTGTGATCAAAACACTTTTTTTGCACTAAAATAAACTCATACTATTAATTCCATTTTTCCATGAACATTTTGATGTACTCACATATAGTGATTCTCAAATGAAGGTTCATTCCTAGAAAGGTATTGGGGCCGGTGCCGTGGCTCACTAGGCTAATCCTCCGCCTTGTGGCGCTGGCACACTGGGTTCTAGTCCCGGTCGGGGCACTGGATTCTGTCCCTGTTGCCCCTCTTCCAGGCCAGCTCTCTGCTGTGGCCCAGGAGTGTAGTGGAGGATGGCCCAAGTGCTTGGGCCCTGCACCCGATGGGAGACCAGGAGAAGCACCTGGCTCCTGGCTTCGGATCAGCGCATTGCGCCGGCCACGGCAGCCATTAGAGGGTGAACCTAAGGCAAAAGGAAGACCTTTTTCTCTGTTTCTCTCTCTCACTGTCCACTCTGCCTGTCAAAAAAAAAAAAAAAAAAAAAAAAAGAAAGAAAAGAAAAGAAAAAGAAAAAGAAAGATATTGGAACCTCAAAAAAAAAGGGGGGAGGAATAAAGATCTAATTTTTTTTTAAGCAACTCTAGGTAAGGAATGTGAAGAGTTCCCAGACATTGGCATTTAGGAGATAGGAAGAGAGTGGGTAAATATCTGGGATGTCTGGACTGGAGAAGGGACCAGTCTTTGGGTTCAGGCCTGAGTACACAATTATAACAGCCAACATTTTTGACCACTGTTCTGTGCAGGCATTGGGCTAAGCACCATCTCACTTGACATTTAGGATGTCACACTAGTAATGCCTCCATTTTACCGATAAAGAATGGATGCTTCAAAGCTTCCAGGGCTGAACTAAACCAACATCCCACGTAGTACACTCAAAGCCAGACATGAAAGCCGACACGCACACTCTTAACCATTTCACTCTGCTCTTCTCTATCATACTACGCAATCATGGGGAGAAAAAAAGCCTTTGCTTTCGCTAAAGCATTCACATGAATATTCTTGTGATACTTAACCCCATAAAACAATCTCTTCTTCGAAACCATAGCCTCCCTTAAGAACCACATTCCAAAATTATTTCATGTTCGGTATAACTAGACATCATGGATGAGCACTCAGATTCAGATTAAGTTTGAATTCATCTGAATTTTTACTCACTCCAAATTTGTTCTATGGTGGGGTATGTAACGAAAGCTCCTTTCTCTAACAGTAACAATAATATTAATTGATAACCATAATGGACTACCATGTGCTAGGAACTGCTCTGAGAGTGCTACACTTACTAATTAAAATTGTTATAATCTTTATAAGAAATCTATGAAACAGCATTTTATTATATCCAATTTATAGATGAGAAAACTAGAAAATGTGTTTTATAGGCCTATGTAAATATATGAAACCTAAGAAGACTTGAAAAACTGCAAAATCAAAACAAATGCTAATAAAATATGCCTCAAATGTAGCATTATATAGATCACATTAATTACTGAATCTGATATACTTAAAACCTTTACTATGTCTGAAAACAACTTGTAGGATAGATTTTCCTCACTTGTAAGAAGTCTTAAGTATTCACTGTGCTTGTGGGTACTCTGGGGTAGATGTTTGGCACAATGGTTAAGGTGCTGCTTGGGACACCCATGTTCCATTTTGGAGTGCCTGAGTTCAAATCCCAGCTCTGTTCCCAATTCTGGCTTCCTGCTAGTGCACACCATAGGAGGCAGCAGGTTACCACTCCAGTAGTTGGGCCCTGTCATCCCCTTGGGAAACCTAGATTGAGCTCCTGGCTCCTGGCTTCAGCCAGGCCTGGCTCTGGTTGTTGTGAGCATTCTGGAGTATGAACCAGAGAATAGGAGCTATCTCTCCCTTTCTTTCTGTCTTTCTCTCTCTCTCTTTTACTTTCAAATAAATAAATTTTTAAAAATGAAACGCATATTCTTATACAATATGTACATGTATCAAAACATCACCTGATAACCCATAAATATATTGGTATAATTTTATATCAATTTTTAAAATAAATAAAAATGAGTATTCATAGTCAAATAAATGGCAAACAAAATTATTAAAATTGTTTCAAAGGAAAATAATTATATATATATATAAAGGCAGAAACAGAGACACACAGAGAGAGAGAGATGCTGAGGGCTTCCCAAAGAAAGCGGAAGATGACAGAAGAGCTGAACTCCTGCATTTGTGCGTGCAGCAGCTCACAGCACCTTAGAAGTGCTAAGGAGTTGACACTCACCTTGTTCAAGTTCACTCTGCATTTAAGACGCACTGAAGATCCATGAGGTAAGCCTGAGAAGCTGCCGATCCGCTCTGCTCCCTGCTGGCTGTATGACCCTGGGCAAAGCCCTAGGTGGCTCAGTTCCTCCCCGTCACACAGCGCCGTTGTAAAGATTAAACAAACTGTGCATTGCAAAGGGCTTCAGCGACTTGAACTTCCTATCACTGTCACGACATGGTTGTTCATTCCAGCCACACAGTTCTCTCGCTGAGGTAAGAGCAATTAAAATTCTATGCTATTTTTTTTAACTTTGTTTTCTTACCAGTAAGTAAATGCAATAATCCAACAACACGCTGTCAAGTAGCTGTCTGTCCTTGGGAGACTTCTTCCTATAAATAGCTAAGAATAATTAGCCTATTGACTTTCTGTAAATGAGCATTGGTAGGATGCTGGCGAAGTCTTCATTTAAGTGGTTTCAGCACACACTCTGAAATATTATTTATACCTGCCAGAGCTCATCATGGCACCTGGGATACTGTCACATTAAGAGGCCGGTGCTGCCAGGGCACCACAAAGCGAGTGCCTACTCTGTTTTTGCAAAAGCCCACATCCCACAGCTGTCTGCTGGGCTGCTGTGTGAGGGCCACAAACACACACACACACACACACACACACACACACATGCATGCCTCATTCCAAACCAGGGCCCAAGCAAATGAGACACAGACCCTCAATTTCAGGCCTAGTAAGGAGATTTTTCTCTGGTTTTCTTCAGTTTCCAAAACATAAGAGGATCCCAGCCAAGAGAGCCTGCAGGCCTGCGATAAGGAGAGGCAGCGAGAGACGGAGGAGAACGGTGGGATCCAACAACTCTCTCCATCCGTGCACCCAATCACTTTGACAGCGCTTCCTCGGGCTGCACAGAGCCTCACAGGCTGACAGCAGCCAAACCCTTTCTTAGGGACACAGTCTCCAGCCCCAGGACCTGTGCCCATCCTCTCGCACACACCAAGCAGGGCATTTGTGTCTTCTAACAGGGGTGTAGGTGGTGGGAGGGGAGGAGGATGAAGAAGAGGAAGGAGCAGAAGGCAAGATGCTTTTTCCTTCTCCCCCTACCCTTCCCTGCTACAAGGAAGGAAAGGTGGGAAACAAGTGGAAGTCCAGGAGAGGTCTGGTGATGCTCCAGGCCTGCACAGCCGCCCTGCAGCCCTGGAGATGCACAGCTCAGACAGCAGGGGTCCTTCCCCCACCCCGTTTCAGAAGGTAACCACACCTGGGCCCTGGAAGCACCAGAAATATGTGGAGTCCTCCTAGAGGTGGTGCTGGGATGTGTGTGTAGCGTGTGACAGCAGCAAAGGGCCCCTGAGTGCCACAACCACGTGGGAGTTGGCATAGAGGAGATGCAAGCAGGAGGCGCAGTGGCCAGAGCTGTCAGGCAGGCACGCAGGCATGCATGAACCTCCCTAAGGTCAACACAAACGCAAAGAGGACACAAATGACTCTGAGTGGCCACCAGGGTCAGACAAGTTCCCAGAGCTGATTCCCAAATGAGAAGTGGCCTGGGACCTCTTGGTTACATCACCAACGTCCTTCTTCTCGCTAATCGTTGTCTGCGTCTTAGAGTCCTGACCCACACCGCAGCTCCCCTTCCTCCAACAGAAATGCAAGAGATGCACTTGTGACCTCCACAGAAAACCTTCTCGTACGTGACATAAAAGCCTGAAGCTAGCGTTTGGGCTGAAACGGGGGAACAAGTTGATAAAGCTCACTGTCTGTTTAATGAGATGATGATGACGAAATTAGGCACAAACACTAACTCACCTTTGTCTGACTCTGGCATCCAAAGAGAGCTTTGTGACAAGGAGCTGAGCCTGCCACACACCCTGGCTTCCCAGCTTTCTGCAAAGACAGAGAGAGCACTGGGGACAGACTCACCACGGGACCTAATTAGTTCAAACCTTGTGCCCTTAAGCTCGAAGCAGCTATCTGCAGCTTCCCAGGACTGACATGGTTATGAATCACTTTTTTCACGTGTAAATGTTTGATTTTTTGGAGTTTTCAAACATAAATGTTGCCTCTTTCAGCTTCTCGAAAATTTAGGAAAACATGAATACTAACCTAAAACGGGTAGCAGTCTTGGATACAATATCCTTTCACGCCATCTCGCACATCAGACGACTTGTAAACGCACACCTTTTTCCGGTTCCGTGGCAAGAAGTGGGAGGAAATATCACTGAGTATTGAAATGTCAACTTTTCATTGAACAAAACCTGCAAATGGAGAGACCATCACATACGTAAGAGAAGATAATATTGTCCCTGTGTCACCTAAGGGAGTTTCACTGCTTTTTTTTTTTTTTTAAATAGGAAGAAATTTAAAAATGTGACAACTAAAACACAAAAGAAAAGCAAAGAGAGAAAAAAAACCCTTATCTTATTCGGACTCCCTATCCATCCCATCCATCTCTGTCCATGACCCAAACTACTCTAGGGAACAAGGAAGGAAAAAATTATCTTCCAAGGAATCTTAAGACACTAAAATTCAAAGAAAAATGATTTGGACCCTGACAATGAAATAGCAGGACGCAATCCCACGTTTCTGCTCCACATCAAGCGTTGTCTGCAAGCCCATTGGTCATATTAAGATACAATGCCACTTACACTGGGCCTTTACCTGCCATTTGATGTCTTTTTAATAGGTTTTATATACGTTTCTGAATGAACGTTTACAAATCTATTCCCAAATCCGAGATAACGTCAAAAAGAGCACTGCCTAAAACCTCAAACTAGTAGAAATATTACTCTGTTTAGCCAATTAGTCCAAGTCCCACACTTGGCTCATTCGGTTGTCACAGACCTGCATCCCGCAGATCAATCCGATGCTTAAAGTGAGTATTAAGTATAGAACATTTAATGGAACAAACAACAGGATGCTAGACAGAGTGACTATCTCCTGGCCAGCTTGACTCATAAGACCCCATCCAAGAGAGGATGTTGCTGCTTCGCACGCCCCGGGGGAATCCAGAAAGTTCAAGCCACATCCCTAATGAATACCTCTAGCTCCATGGATAAAGGCGGCCTGTGCAGAGGAGGAGCACAAGAAGCCCCCATCCAAGACATAACCAGAAAGACAACTCTCCTGGAACCTTGAGGGTGACGTGTCAGGCACACCAGGTGCGCTCCCAACAGAGCCTTGGGAAGCAAAGGGCTCTTCCTAACGGCATCAAGCACAACTAGAAGGGAACGTGGCAAAAGCACAAGAGACAAAACACCTGCTTGTGTCTGTTCTTTAACAGCAGCCTGCTCCCTGGGTCTTACTGGGCAGACCTAAACTATAGGCATTGACTAGTAATGCAGAACAGAAACAATGGGTACCTCTAACTTGAAAAAAGCCTAACAGAGAAAAAATCTATTGTGCTTCTAACGCCACAAGTGGGTAGGAGATGAGCCCAGATCTGCCAGTCCCACAGTGCTGAGTTCTGTCCTCCTTCTGGGGACCTGTCACTGGTGTTGGACTGCAATGTCCCCCCAGATAGCAGAAGATCTTCCACTGGACACGCTGTTCTTACAGCAGGAAGGATTTTCATGGCAGGTACATCATAGGGGTGGCTTAGAATAATTGATTGTGTCCTCCACGAAGAAGGTTTCAAAATATGCAATGCCATGGAAATTACTTGAGACTTGTTTTGAATCCTCAGTCTGGCAGCGTCAAGGAGCCGAAATGTGGAGCAGCATATGTTTTGAAGCTTCTCACAGCTGTCGTCTTAAAAGCTGTAGACAGCTTTAGTTCAGCCGACATACTCATTTCCTGCAAATAAAGGGTTGACTAGACAAATGCCCGTATCTGTACAGCCAAAAGACACGTGCTTAGGTATTAGTCGTCATTTACGTGTAGCACTTTCTATTTGCAAAGCACCTTGCGGTTGCTTGGGCTACGTCCTCTACGTGGCAGTCCTTGAATGCCACTTGCTGCATGAGATTATGTCACAGGCTGGGGATCTGCACCTCCTGGGGCCTGCAGCTCCACGTGTGGGGAAGAGCAGACGCTGGGCAATGTGGGCTGCATTCAGAGACTTGTAAATCATCATTTCTTGTCTCAGTGAATGCTCCTGGGGAGACCTGTTACGTGGTGAAATGTCTCCTTGTTGGCAATGTGAAGGGAATGCTGGTCTTCATTGTATGATTCTTTTCTCCTAAGCTACTTAAGGTCCTTTTCAGGTAATAACTCACAAATTGCCCTCACATCTCTGTGATGTGTGTCTGTGGTAGATATGCCTCCATTTTCACACCAAGGAAGAAATTGATGCACTGATTCACAGAACAACTTGGAGCCTCCCTTGGCTCTCAGTCACAGGTTGATTTAGCAAAAAACCATGCATCATAGTGCAATGAAGAGCGTTCTGATAGAAAAGGCTCCAAACATGCTCCTTTACTAGCAACAAAACTAACAATTATATGTGCTTAAGTCCAAAGCAGAGCTTTTTGCATTAACGATTATGTGTAATTATTAAATGACTGCAGTAGCAATGCAAATCTGGTGGTTCTTGCTTAAGAGCCAACCTCAGACCCTCTTTGGCCATTTAAACTTCTTCTTAAGGCCAGTAAATTCTTTTTGAGGTATTTTCTTCACCTCTCTTCAGAAAACAGAAGCCCTCTTGCATCAGAAAATGTTACTCTGGCCAAATCTTTGTTTAAAACTTTGTGCAAGAAATGAAGAAAAGGAAATGGTGCATATCTAGTTCCCACGATGCATAACTAACCAAGTACCTCTTTGCGTGCACGTGTGCCTATTCGTTTGGTTTTCCAGTTCTGTCGGGGGACCAAGTGTAAAATAGAGCACTTGGGAACAGCACACAGATTGGCAAGGCAGCCTGGGGAAATGCAGGGTCTAAAAGGTGACACATTAGCCTCATCCATGGGCAGCACATAAAGAGCTTTTAGGGCCGCAGTATGGACCAGAGTGTTACTAATCCAGAAATAATTCGATATAAGTAACCAATACAACATTGGCACCAAAATGTCCTTCATTTCCCTTAACTGCTCGGCCCCATGGAAAAGTAAATGCAATTGAGTGGAAATTGCTTTTCAGTGAGTTGTGTCTGCGCTTAAAAATGTGAGGCAAGGGACTGGGAGTCCATCTCATCTCCGCAGGCCTGATACCAGGAACTTTCCATTTGAGAACACAACAGAAAGTTCATATGGTTGCTTCTTATGTTGAATTTAGATTATGTCAGCACAATTATGTCCCAAATACAGCTTTTACAAGCCATTAATCAGGGACACAAAAATATAACCTTGACTTTTTTCTATAATTGAACTTCATTTCTATCTCAAGCTCTTAGTCTTCTCTATAGCAGGACAGTTAATCTCTCCAATTTACATTAATTAAAATCAGTGATTCTTCAGTCATTTAAGGGATGAAATTAAACAAATTCAGGGTTTCACACTTCTCCTTCCAACTTCCTGGGATGGCATCCAAGTGCTGTGGGTTTGCAGGTCCTATGGTGTCGGGAAGAGAGGCAGCTTCTTGCCAGGCATCCCTTGAGGGCTCCACCACTTGTCTTGGTCATTAGCTCTCTCTCCCCAGCAGCCCTCGCTCTTGTGTTGTTTATGGGTGTGGCCCTCAGAATTCCTGTGCTGCAAACGTAATCTCCAAAGTCAGCGAGTGAAGGTAGGCCCTTTGGGAGGAAATTAGGGTCAGATGAGGTCCTCAGATGGGGACCACGTGATGCCACCCATGGGTTTAGAAGAAGAGGAAGAGAGCACTGAGCTAGCACGCATGCTCCGTCTCACCTGGTGGTGCCCTCCTATGTTATCAAGCAGTCAGAAGACCCTCACCAGATGCTGCTGGCCTGCTGTAGGGTTTCCCCACCTCCAGAACCATGGGCTAAATAAACCTCCTGTCCTTATAAGTTACTCCATCTGTGAGACTCAGTTACACCAACAGACAACAGACTAAGATACCTGCCTGTGTACACAGGCCCACCTTGGCCTTCCTTGCTTCTCTCCAACAGTGACTCCTCATCACGGCACCTCTCAGCCACATCCACCACTCTATCAGGGACACTGGAAATTCCTGTGGGCTCTCCCCTGAGCTGCAGGAGACTCAGAATTGCCAGAGCCCTTCTCTCTGAGACCTGCCTGGTCACCCTCTCTACTTTGCTGTGGCATTCATGGGCCCAAGAGGTTGGCTGTACCCTCAGGTTTCATCCACAGACAAGGGACAAGTATGCCCTATCCTTGTAACTCTCCAAGTCAACCTGAGCTCCCTCTGGTCCTCACCCAGGGCTTGATCACTGCAAAACAAGTACTCTAGAATCAATCTGCCCTATGCAAACCCTGGCTCTGTCACTTCCTTAGTGATTTTTTTAAAGATTTATTTATCTATTTGAAAATCAGAGTTACACAGAGAGAGGAGAAGCAGAGAGAGAGAGAGAGAGGTCTTCCATCCGATGGTTCACTCCCCAACTGGCCGCAATGGCTGGAGCTGCGCCAATCCAAAGCTAGGAGCCAGGAGCTTCCTCCAGGTCTCCCACATGGGTGCAGGGGCCCAAAGACTTGGGCCATCTTCTACTGCTTTCCCAGGCGATAGCAGAGAGCTGTTTCAGAAGAGGAGCAGCCAGGTCTCGAACTGGCGCCCATATGGAATGCCAGCACTGCAGGTCAGGGCATTAACCCACTGAGCCACAGCGCCGGCCCCTTCCTTAGTGATTTTAAACCAATCACTTGACTCCTCCATGTCTCAGTTTTCTCACCTGCAAAATGGTATCTACCTCACAAGATTGTTGAGAAGAACAAATGGATTAAAATACATCGCACTTAGAAGGATGCTTGGAACACAGAAAACACCACTTGTGTTGAATAGTATTTTTTTTTTGACAGGCAGAGTTAGAGAGAGAGAGAGAGAGAGAGAAAGATCTTGTTTTTCCATTGGTTCACCCCCCAAATGGCCCCTACAGCCGGCGCGCTGAGTCGATCCAAAGCCAGGAACCAGGTGCTTCCTCCTGGTCTCCCATGCGGGTGCAGGGCCCAATGACTTGGGCCATCCTCCACTGCACTCCCGGGCCACAGCAGAGAGCTGGACTGGAAGAGGAGCAACCGGGACAGAATCTGGTGCCCCAACCAGGATTAGAACCTGGGGTACCTGTACCACAGGAGGAGGATTAGCCTAGTGAGCCGCAGCACTGGGAGTAGTATTATTGTTGCTAGACCATGGTAGGGGCGGGGGAGGATGCACCCCTTTTCCTGGAACCCTATCAGCTTCTACCTCCCAGCTTTTAGGAGACTTTGCTGTCACTTCATGCTACCCTTCCAAATCTAATGTCTATTGTATGAACATTGTATTCTAAATCCTCCAGTCTCTTAGCCTTTTGGAATTCAGTATAGTTCTTCTCTTTCAAAAACCTGAACTTCTCTCATTTATATTCTTGGTCTTCAACACCAAGAAACCATTGAACTATTGGAAATTAAAAGTCAAGAAGCTGTCTCCTGCATTTGTCTCTCCCCTAAAATAATAACCAAGTATATATGGTAGAAAGACTGAATTTAAAAGCTAGCATTTTGGGGCCAGTGCTGTGGTGCAGCAGGTTAAAGTCCAGATCTGCAGCACCAGCATCCCATATGAGTGCTGGTTCCAGTCCTGGCTGTTCCCCTTCTGATCCAGCTCCCTGCTATGCACCTGGGAAAAGCAGTGGAGGATGGCCCAAGTACTTGGGCCTCTGCACCCACGTGGGAGACCTGGAAGAAGCTCCTGGCTTCGGATTGGCCCAGCTCCAGCCCTTGCCAGAAGAGTGAACCAGTGGGTGGAAGACTGACTCACTCTCTCTCTCCCTCCCTCCCTCCCTGTAACTCTTTCAAATAAATAAAATAAAATCTAAAATGAAAACCAAACCTAGCATTTCCTCTTTTTAATGAGGGAATGAAGCTTCTAACCTCTCCCTCTCCCTCCCTCCCCCTTTCCACCACCATCAGAAACCTTCAGAAGAGACAGGAAATAGGGTGGGAACCCTGATCTGTTCATCACAAATGCTATACTTGTATTGAAATGCCACTGTGTCCCATAAATATACATGATGACTATCAATTTTTTTAAATAGAGAAAAATAAATTAGGACAAGAGGGAAGAACTGTCACAGCCCACTAAAAATCCCTCTTTAGGAACTTGCTGGTGCTTCGGTCAGAGGTTGGATAATATTTATTACTTACTCATTTCTGTGTTTTTGACACCTTCTCTCTGTTTCGGCCCCCTTCTCTCTTTCTGCTTCCTTTCTATGGTGAAAAGCGGAAATTGTCTTTAGTACTAGGCAGACGAATCCAACTACAGTACCCCCAGGGCTGGCCTTGCCTTCCACACAACAGTACCCCACTCTGAAAGCACACTGCAGGTCTCTCAAGAAGCATTTCCTCTGACCGCAACCACTAGTCTCATCACTTCTTGCTTCAGAAATTTCCAGAGAACATGAGAGCAATTAAACACTAGCCAACAGGGCCAATGCTGTGGCAAACGGATAAAGCCAGCACCTGCTGCTCCGGCATCCCAAAGGGGGCTCCCGCTTGAGTCCCAGCTGCTCCCCCTTTTTATCCACTTCCCTGCTAATGGCCTGGGAAGAGCAATGAAAGATGGCCCAAGTGCTTGGACCCATGGCACCCACACAGGAGACCTGGAAGAAGCTCCTGGCTTCTATCTGGCCCAGACCCAGCCATTGTAGCCATCTGGAGAGTGAACCAATGGATGGAAGATTCTTTCTCTGTCTCTCCTTAAGTAATTCTTTGAAATAAATAAATAAATATTTCAAACAAACAAACAAAAACACTGGCCAAGGAAATATCCTGTTAAACTGACGACATTTGGCAACTCTTGGAAAAGAGCAGAAGTATAATAAAACAGCTATGACACGGCCAACTGCAACAAAGCAAAAACAATTCATACTACTAGGACTCAGCTGCTATCGTTGCCAGAGCACATACTAATGATTTACTGAAAAGTGAAAATTGGACTAATTCTAGCATCCAGTCTTGTGGCACTGTGGGTTAAGCTGCTGCTGGCATCCTACATCAGAGCCCCAGTTTGAGTCCCAGCTGTTTTGCTTCTGACCCAGCTCCCTGGTGATGTGCCTAGAAAAGCAACAGAAGATGGTCCAAGTGCCTGGGCCCCTGCCACCCACATGAGAGACCCAGATGGAGTCCCAGGCTCCTGGCTTCAATGTGGCCCAGACCTGGCTGTTGTAGCTAATGGGGAGTGAACCAGTGGATAGAAGATCAATTGATCAATAGGTCTCTCTCTCTTCCCCTCCCTTTGTCACTCTGCCTTTCAAACAAACCTTTATTCTACATATTTTTAACTAAATCTTAAAAAAGTAAAAGTTGGAATAATTTGTTCTCTTCTGTGCTTAAGTGGCAGCTACACTTCAGGGGCTGTTGGTTAGCTGATTTGAAGTGTATCCTCCAGAAGTTTATTTAAAGCATGGATTTCCCACTAGGATTTTCACTTTAAGCTCTGACTATGCTCTTGGTGGCTGAACTGGATCCTTTAGCATTAGCGTGCATCCCCCGGGCACACTCTGAGATATATGGCCTCTTCCAGGCCACGAGGGCACTAGCTGGTGACTTATGGCCCAGGCTACAGGAGGGCATTACTCACAGGGCTCCCCAAAGCAACCGTTTGCCTTCAGAGGCTGGAAAGTTACAGCGTAGAGTCTTCAAGAGCCTTTTAAAGAAGCAGTTAAATGATACTAGCAGGCATTTTAAATCAACCCACATTCATCCGAACTTCATGCGGTCAAACTTTGTGCAAGAAAAACTGCCACCATTTTCTCAACAGTCCCGCTCGGCCTCCACACAGCACCCCACCTACCCCCGGGTCAGCTGCACACACGTGTTTTAAATGTCAGCTTGCCAGGCACTAATGAACCCACAGCTCCAGCTCAGTGGTTACATTGGAGTTAATTATGATGTATGAGAGGCAGAATCCTTGAAAACGCCCCAGGCAGGGAGCCTTTAAAATCTCAAATTCATCTATGTATGTAAATGGAGCTACTTCCATGTTCCGGTAAAGCCACAAAGCTATTGATCATTTTCATTGGCAACACTTTCATTCTAATGGTTTCAGACTGATATTAAATGTATAATTAAATGACTGCCCAATTGTTTGGTCCCAGATAATGGTCATAGCTCATGCTTAAGAGAAGGGTTATTATGGTCTGTTCACTGTGCTCCATGATTTACGAGTGTTATCCAGTTTGGTACGACACACATGGCTGTTTTATATGAGCCCCAGGAAGGTCCAGAAGTGTGTTTAGAGTTACACAGACTGTGAATGGTGGCACTGGGACTAAACCTTGGTCTGTCACAGCCTCAACTCTTGACACCACCAGCTCACAGACATATACCACATAATACAAATCAAAGTGAGATTCTGTATTCTTTCCTTTTGAGTCCCAAATGCAGAACAAAATAGGAATTTGATCTCGATAGATATTTAGTTTTCCTCCTTGAAATGCCTTTCTTTTTTCCCTCCTTTCCATTTAGCTTGTCTCTTTGCCTCCTTTGTTTTACAAAACCTCTAGCCCCTTTTAACTGCTCCTTTGTCACCGAGTGCCCCTACAACACAACATATCCCTAAGGGTCTCTAAGTCACCTGAAAACTTAAAGCCAGACCTTACAAAATATGAACATCCTTAAATAGAAAAAAATTTTACTCTGGATCTTACTTCTCGATTTTTAAAATCATTCCTTTCCAAGAAGAGACACTTTATTATACAAATAATGAAAAATGAAAAGCAATTAAATTAAACACAACATGTTGCCAGAAGAACTGGTAAATTTGTACTGATATGTGCTTCTTAATAGCCCATACTTGAAATAATCTAATGTCAAATACCCTGAAAATTTAACTTGAACTGGGCAATTTTTTATTGCACATTGTACTAGATTAATTATTGACTTACTGTCACTTTCATCCATTTTTCACTCTTTTGTAATATTATGTCTCAGCAGTAGTTCATTTTTAAGCCATTTAAATGTAGAAATACTGTAAATCACAATAGAATGTTGTATGTAACTTTGTTAGAACATACACGGCTTAAATGTAAGTGTGGGTCTAGTAAGGTACTTATAATAATTGATTTTATTGTGGAGCACGTTTTTGTTTTTAAAATTTTTACATGAATATAATCTAAATGATAGGGTAGAGTCACATTTGAGGATCTGTAGTGGAAATGGGGCATGCGGGAGCCAGCATTGTGATGTAGCCAGTCATCCCATAGGAGTCCCAGCTGCTCCACTTCCAATTCAGCTCCCTGCTAATATGCCTGGGAAAGCAGTGGAAGATGGCCCAAGTACTTGGGCCCCTGCACCCACGTAGAAGACCTGGAAGAAGTTCCTGGCTCTGGCCTGGCCCAGCCATGGCCATTGTGGCCATCTGGGGAGTGGATGGAAGATCTCTCTTTCTCTCTCTCTCTCCCTCTCTCTGTCTATAACTGTCTTTGAAATAAAATAAATCAAAAGAGGAGGAGGAAATGATACATATGAATACTACTATATTGATGTTAATTTGTTGAATTTAATCATTTTACTATTCCTGAGTAAGATATAAACTCTTGGTAACCTTGGTAGAGATCTTGAAAATATTTGTTGCACAGTTTTGCAACTTTTTATAAGTATGAAAATTATGCCAAAATCAAGTTGTTGTTTTTTTTTTTAAAATCTGGTATGAGCAATGATCGCAAAAATCCTAGAAAAGTCAGAAGTACTTTTTTTTTTTTTACATTTGAAGCTTTATTTAGTGCGAAAGATGCATAGGAGAGTGAGAGTTTTATCTAAGAGAGGGGTAAATCTGGGTTCATACCGAGCACCAGGAACCAGCCACGTGGAGGAGCATTTAGGCCAGGAAGCCTAGGGCAGGTGGCCCAAAGGCCACGCGCCCTGGAGGCCCAGGGCTACAGCAAGCCCCCTCCTGGCAAGAAGCCAGGAAACAGAAGCGAGCCCAGAAGTACTTATAGTATTTAAATATCCAACTCTAATTATATGTTCACCTCTGTAGTAATGTATTATTTTACTGTAAAGAAATCTATACTTGAACTTATTTTGTGTACATTTGTAAAGCAAAACTAGTGCTCATTATTTATTCTGCTTATTGCTCAGTTCTACATCTCTCCATCATTAAGTTCTCATGACAGCACCAGTCCTTCCTAACTTCTCATCCTCAGAAACTTGAAATATAACTTCCACTCCCATCCCATTGACTCTTCACTCTTCTATTAAATTCCTTTCCTAAAGGCCACCAGTGACTTCTGAGCAACTCAACCCAAGAGGCCTTTCTTAGCCTTCTCTCTCTTCATGTACTTTGATGTGTGACCATGTGGGCATCTGCTTTCTTAAAAAGTGTGTCAATAGGCCGGCGCCGTGGCTCACTAGGCTAATCCTCCACCTTGCGGCGCCGGCACACTGGGTTCTAGCCCTGGTCAGGGCGCCGGATTCTGTCCCGGTTGCCCCTCTTCCAGGCCAGCTTTCTGCTGTGGCCAGGGAGTGCAGTGGAGGATGGCCCAAGTGCTTGGGCCCTGCACCCCATGGGAGACCAGGAGAAGCACCTGGCTCCTGCCATCGGATCAGCGCAGTGCGCCAGCTGCACTGGCCGTGGCGGCCATTGGAGGGTGAACCAACGGCAAAAGGAAGACCTTTCTCTCTGTCTCTCTCTCTCACTGTCCACTCTGCCTGTCAAAAAATTAAAAAAAAAAAAAGTGTGTCAATAATCATTCATTCATCAACCGTCTTATCAACTCCCATTCTTACTGGATTAGTTTGAAGCCAATAGCCATTATTGTACTATTTCATTCATAACTAGTTTCCTTATGAATTTCTAAAGACAAGAACTCTGCATATCATAACCACAACCCCACTACCACTTTTTAAAAATCATTCTGTAATATTCAGTAGCCAGTCTAATTTCCCCACCTGTTTCATGGTCAAATTGTTGGATCCAAATAAATCCATAGATTGCAATTGGTCAATATTGGACCTGAGTAGTTACCTGGCAAAATTCTAACCAGAGTTAAACCAAGCCAACTGCTTGCTTGCAGAGAGCCATACAACTGCCCTCCCCTTGCACATGTGATGATGGCAGAGTAACCTCTAGGGCCTGGGGAGTCCCACAGAGCAGACACGCCCACAGCAACAATACTGGCCTTCCTTTCCACCACTTTGCTCATTGCTCTGCCTCCCCGTGGCGGGGGGGGTGGGGGTGGGGGGTGGGCAGGGATGTCAGGATGCCCAGAGTAGCTTGCAGCTAAGTAGCAAGGCCTAGAGCTGAGACCAGTCAGTCGGATTCCTGGACTATTTCTCAAAAGGTCTGACACAGGACAGAGAGTGCTATTTATTTTTAGGGAGCCCACATGTATACCCTACTGCAGCTTTACCCACTACACCTCAGTGCCGGCCCCTTTAAGTCTCTTCCAGTCTACAGACTTTTCCCTCTGAGTTTTTCTTTCCCTGATATTTTCCCTGCTGAAAAATTCATACAACGGAGTCTGGGTGAAGCTAGTTGCACATGCGTAGAGCAGTTCAATGTCATCTTCCGTCCTCTGTGTTTCCACAGCTAGATCTAGGGGCCTGGTTCGACTCAGCATAAATCCTTTTGGGAATGCTGCAGTTCATTATTCGGCCTCACGTATGAGGTTAGCAGCAATCAATCTTCATTGTCCAGAACCATTAATTCATTGGGAGTAGTAAAATGGTAAGATTCTATGACTATCATTTTATCATTATTTATTAGCTAGAATGATTTTATAAACACAAGAGAGCTTCAAAACATGAAAAAGCCACACATGGATTTTAAATGTTCTTACACCAAAACAAAGTTAACTTTTAATTTTATTCTTTCATGAACTTAAAAAAAAAAAAAAGATTTGTTTATTGGGCCAATGTTGTGGCATAGCAGGTAAAGCTGCCCCCTGCAATGCAAGAATTTCACATGGGCACCAGTTCGTATCCCGGCTGCTCCACTTCCCATCCGGCTCCCTGCTAATGGTCTGGCGAAAGAAGCACAAGTTGGCCCAAGTGCTTGGATCACTACCACCCATGTGGGAGACCTGGAAGAAACTCCTGGCTCCTGGCCCTGGCCCAGCCCAGCCTAAGCCATTTGTGGTCACCTGGGGAGTGAACCAGTGGATGGAAAATCTTTTTCTGTCTCTCCTTCTCTTTGTAATTCTGACTTTCAAATATTAGCAGATAAGATCTCTCTCTCTCTCTCCCTCTCCTTCCCTCCTTCCCCCAGTTATTTGTAACACCATATAAGCATACCTATTATCAATCCATCTTCAAAAAATTTCCTTGGGCCTAAATTCCTCCATAATCACCACCCTGATTGCATGGTCCCCTTCATAGAACATTCAAGGAATATGCTCTCTGTTTTCTTTGCCTCCAATTTTCTACTTGGCCAACCCACATAAATCTTTGTTCTTATTGAGCTACTGAAATGGCTTTCATTAATTAGTAGTTATATGCATAATAAATTAATATCAATTAATTTATTACTGTAATATAATAAATTACTTTATATTGATCAGTGTAATGAATAATTATGTATAAATAATACATAATTAACAATAACTGACCTACATCTTTTTAATTATTATTTGATAAGCAATGAGACAGAGATAGAGGGAGAGAGATCTCCCATACACTGGTTCATTCTCCAAATGCCCACAATAACCAGGGTTAGACCAGGCTGGAGCCAAGGACTAGGAGCTCAATGCATATCTCCCACAGAGGTCCAGGGACCCAGCTACTGAAGCTATCACTGGCCGCCTTCCAAGGTGTGTATTATCAGGAAGCCATAATGGAAAGCAGAGCTGAGATTCAATCGCAGGCACTCCTGTATGGGCTGCAGGTGTCCCGAGCAGCATCTTAACCAGTAGGTTAGACACCTGCCCCTGACCGCCACCTTGGACATGGTGATCACTCCATCATGCTAGAAAATACTGCTGTGACCCCTACACCTGCTTGGCTTTCCTCCTGCTTCAAGGGCTTCTTTTCTCAGTCTCCCCTGCTGAATCCTCCTTCTCTCACAAACTCCTATAGGGTGAAGTGACCCAGAACTATGCCATAGCCTTCTTCTCTTCCCTTCCCTCAGCTCCTGGCTCTCTTTCTCCATCCCATGACTTTAGTACCAACAGTCTAATAGGCCCGAAGCCCCCTGCCCAGTCTAGCCCCTTGTTCTTGCTCACCACCTGCACTGGGACATCTAAGAGGCATTTCAAATCAACAGGACCAGGACAGAGCGGTTGATATTCCTTGCTTCTCATCTGAACCAAGTGTTCTCCCCTCCCCACAAATTTCCCCTCACATTAATAAATGTCTAATAGTGTTTCATTACATTTAAACAAAACTGCTTTCTTAGCGTCTCAGACAAGGTTCAGTATGTTCTGTCCCCTCCACAGCATCTCTCCTACCACTCCCTCTCTTCTCTGTCCCGGTTCTTACTGTTCCTTGACCATGCAAAGCATGGTCTACTTGGACTACTTCTCCCTTCTGCTTTCATGCACCTCAGGCCCCTCAGTATCCAGATATCAAACATCATGGCCCAGTCACTCCAGTTGAAGCTTCTGCAAACCCAATCCCATGCACCTTCTTCCACACTGTGTGGTTTGATCTTCTCCCTAGCATGGACCACAGCTGAGGTTAACTTCATTGTTTCAGTAATCAGTATCTGTCCTCCTCCATTAGAATCTAGCTCCCTTTGGAGAAAGAACTCCCTCCTCCATCAGAATCTAGCTCCCTTTGGAGAAAGAACTCTGCCTGTTTTGTTTGCCACTCTGTTCTCAGCATCTAAGACAGTGCCTCATGTATCACAGGTGCTCTCCCAATGTCTTTGAATGGATTTACTTACAATCTTTCCACAGAGAGCCCAACACATTTTCATGTTCTAAGAAATCAACCTGACAATGTCGACAGGGATATAAATGTTGCATATTCCACAGAATTATATAAAGATACAAAGAGACCCACACCTGACAAGAACTAAAACCCTAGAAATAAACACGAAAGACCAATTTTCTACCCACCTTCTCTCCCACACATACATCATCAGCCCCACAGTTTCTCCATTTCTTGGTGACTGTCTCTTTGAGTGAAGGTAGATATATTTGGGCAGTATTTCTAGCAAAATCTGCCTTAATTATGATCTCTGCTTGATAAAATAATTTTTCTAGATAAAGAAAAAATTAAGGATGGTGTAGAGCTTCTGGGCTAAAATCACCACCTCATCAAGGAGCACTGCCTTTGGGTCTCACCATGCTGGGAGACCAACTCCAAACACAGCAAGCATCATGGGCAGCACACAGCTGTGGAAGAGCAGGGACGGACAGGTGTGACAGGTGTGACCGGGGGCCAGTCACTGCCTCTGTGGGTCTCGGGTTCCACACCTCAGTCAAATGAGGAGTTTTCTAGCCATCCTTCTAGCTTCATAAATTTTGAGATTAGGACATCTTGGATTATTCAGAAACACTTGGAAACATTTGTTTCAACTGTAAATGATACATTCTTTTTCTATTGTACTTTTTTCTTAAAGATTTTAAGAGGTTGAGTTACAGACAGTGGCAGGGGGGAGAGAGGTCTTCCATCCACTGGTTCACTCCCCAAATGGCTGCAATGGCCAGAGCTGTGCCGATCTGAAGCCAGGAGCTTCCTCCGGGTCTCCCATGTGGATGCAGGGGCCCAAGGACTTGGGCCATCTTCTACTGCTTTCCCAGGCCATAGCAGAGAGCTGGATGGGAAGTGGAACAGCCGGGACAAGAACCGGCTTGCTGGCTCCCATGTGAGATACTGGCACCACAGGTGGAGGATTAACCTAATGTGCCACGGTGCCAGCCCCTCTATTGTACTTTGTACCATTATTATCACATTTACCAAAAACTTTCCTTGTATCAGAACTAGTACAGGAGTTGTACAACTCTTGCCTTATAGATTACGGACTCCTGAAAAGCAAGAATACACCCTGCTCGTCATCTTTCTCCCCCTTGGCTTGCACCGTTTTATAGATATTAGGTAAGTTTCCTGGATTAAATTGCACTACAAGTTTTAAGAGCTTACAATCTTAAAAGACTATACTGTTGGATGAAACTTCTGTATTATGGAGATGTAATTTGAGGCATAGCTACTGGTAACACAATGTAGCAAATACTTTATTTGGTAACATGGAGGAGGAAAAAACAGGACATAAAACCCCATTTCAAACTAAGCAATTAAAAAACAAAAAAGCTGGCAGATCTCTTATGCGTTCTGCACTCTACCCTGTACTCTGAGAGCCTCTCAGAAACATTGAACCACACCCCTTTCTTGTAGGAACTAGACAGTGCTAAGAAGATGGAAACCAATTCAGAACATTCCAAGTTCATGGCCCATGTATCCCACAATTCTGCTGCCGTACAGATAGGCAGGAAGGCGAGGAATGGCACAGGCTTTTCAAGTTCCTGTCTCCTGTTGTAGGGGAAGCTAAGAAGGAAGCCCCCATATATGGGCTTTGAAACTCCTTGATAGAGTTGAGCCATGGAATATAATGAGAAGTATGCAGACAGGCACACGTAGGACTTGGCCCTGCTCTTTGTCTTCACGTTTAGAAAAACTGAAGAGCAGAAGCAATTTCCTTCTGTTGCAGAATTAAAAGAACATGAATAATGTTAAAATTAGTTGGCATCAGTGTGTTCAAGATGGATTATAGCCATATGCTGGTTATTTAAATAAAGCAAGAGACAATGTAAGCATTTAGCAATTGTTTAATGAAATGACTTGCTATAGATCTCTTACTGCTCCATGGAAAGCCATGTAATTATTGGCCTTCCTGTCAGGAAAAAAAAAAAAGACATCTTACTCCTAACTGTGGGGAGCAACTCGGACTAGACTAAGTTACTGGAATTAAGACTTATTCTATGCATCTGCTCTCCCACAATATGGTGCTGGGAGAGAAGAAAACAGCTTCTACACAGCTGCCTCCAGTTCAGCCAATAAACTGTAGGACTTGCTCCTGATTGGAGGAGAGCAGCGTACTCGGCGTGTGGGCAGCCGAGTTAGCATTGGTGGAGGAGGACTATAAAGGAGGAGAGAGACGGCATGCACCAGGAACATCTAAGAGGAACATCTAAGGGGAACACTTGTGCAGCCCCCGAGAGAGCCGGCCGGAGGAGTGCCGCTCCCCTGCGGAAGTGGGGAAAGTGGCCAGGGGGAACCGCCCTTCCACGGAGGTGGAAGGGACAGTAGCCAACCCGGGAAGAACCAGCAGCAAACCCGGGGAGGGCCGAGCAGACAAAAGAACAGCGCAGGGTCCTGTGTCGTTCCTCCATGCAGAGGGGGAGCGACACTAACCTATGCTTTAAGAAGCTTATCAGTCCCACAGCACATTAAACATAAAAATTCTTTGTTTTAAAGATAGTTTTTAAAAGACTTCTGTTCTGGAAATATGAAGTAGATACACTTTTTTTTCTGACAGGCAGAGTGGACAGTGAGAGAGAGAGACAGAAAGGTCTTCCTTTTTCGTTGGTTCACCCTCCAATGGCCACTGCAGCTGGTGCAATGCAGCCGGCACGCTACGCTGATCCGAAGCCAGGAGTCAGGTGTTTCTCCTGGTCTCCCTTGTGGGTGCAGGGCCCAAGCACTTGGGCCATCCTCCACTGCACTCCTGGGCCACAGCAGAGAGCTGTACTGGAAGAAGAGCAACCGGGACAGAATCTGGTGCCCCGACCGGGGCTAGAACCCAGTGTGCCAGCACTGCAGGCAGAGGATTAGCCTATTGAGCCGCAGTGCCGGCTGTAGATACACTTTCAATAAATGCTATGAAAAATCTAGGTGTTACATATAAAATAAATGTAAAATGACTTGCTTGAAAGAGACGAGTACGTTTCTTTACCTTACATTAAATGGATGTCCTGTTTCAAGATTCACCCTTTAGTACCTTGTTCTGTATGAATTAGTGTCATGCTGTTTCATTTGCCCAAATAGTGCATATGAGGAACGTCTCTTTGTCAGGTAGTTCTGTGGAAGGCATTTCACCACAGGCCAATTGCAACAATGTTTGCTTCTCTCCTTGATCACCTTGAACTAAGCAAAAACAAGCAGACTTCAAAAGCATCCAAGTAGTGGCAAAGTCATAGCCCCAAGTAGGTGTGAGCCTCCTTATATGGCCTGATGTGTGGTCTGTTCTGGGCTGAGAATTTTCAAAGTCCCAGAGCAATCGATTCTGCCTCTTACTAATAACTAACACTTGCTAAGTATCAGCTCTGTGTTATCAGCTATGATTCTTCTAAGTGCCTTAAGTAGGTTAGTAGATTTAATGCTCAGCCTATGAGTTGGAACACAGAGGCACGGAACAGTGGCATAGGTGCTCAAAGTCATAGAGAAAGTGGAAGAACTAAGATCTAGACCTCAAGAATCCAACCTCCAGACTTCTCCAGCTACATGTGTTAATTTGTGTTTTTCAAGTTTGACCCAAGGTATTTGCTTCAGGATCATAAGACAGAGGGAACATTTGTCATGGAGCCGATTCCTGGGTTCCATTCCAGCATTTACCAAATCTGAACGCCATGGATAGGGTCTGGAATTCACCCCAGGTGATTCTCACAGGCTTCAACTCCTGTGAGGAAAAAAACCCGACGATTTCTGAGAGAAACCAGACACAAGCCCCTGTTGGCAGCCCAGAGTCTTGTCTTATTCCACTCCACTAAAATGGAAGTCGGAGTCAACAGGTGAGCCGGGCTACTCCAGCAAAGGGTTCTGGAGATGGGTGCTGGGTGGACCCATGCACAAAGGAGTACGTTTTTGTTGTTTTTCTTTGAAGCTTTAGTCCAGGATCCTAATAACACTCCATTCCCAGCAAATGAGCCAACCATTTAATGATCAATGGACCTGAGAAAAGTCTTAGTATGTTGTTTGCTTATTTAACTGAATTTTATTGTATGCTTCTGACTTCTATTCCAGACCATGTTTGTTTTTTTAAAAACAACCAACTGAATGAATAAGCAGATCAATACTATGTACAAGCCATGCATCAAAATAACTCACGATTTTACCTTTCACTTTAAGCAGCATCTCTGGACGTACCACCACTTACAAGTGGAATTACCCATGTTAAAACAAAAGATGTTATCAAAGTTCATTTGCCCAGAGAGCAGTTGTCTCCTGAGCCATTTCAGATGTTCATGGAAATGGAATAAAAATAGAAATAAAGAACAAACGTAATTTCTCAAGACGCATGCTATCACATTTCAAGCAAAGACAGCAGCCACTCAGTTCCTCCCCAAGAGCTGAGGGCCATGTCTGTATCTGTGTGGTCTTTTTTTTTTTTAATGCTACTAACTGAAGAAAAATAGGTGATCTTCAAAAATATTTTATTTGAGAGGTAGAGTTACAGAGAGGGAGGGAGGGAGGGAGGGAGGGAGAGACAGGGAGAGGTTCTTTAATGATTTTTTTAAAGGTTTAGGAACAAAAAGAAGTTAGCCCAATCAGGATTGTAGGGTGGGGGCCTAATGATTTCCCATCAAAACTCTCATCACATTGCCCTTGTTTGATGAGAGGAAGGAGCAGGAGCACTGTCTTGGTGGAGAAGGACTCTGACGAAGACTTCCCATGTTTTGCTAAATGCTTGGCCAGCTTTGTCAACAAGCTGTCACCATGATTTGCCCTCCCCCGCCTAGAAATCTGGATCAGACTGGTAAAGCCATATTTCATCTCTTATTACAGTTCTTCAAAACAATGCTTCAGATCTTGATCTCGCAGGTTGAAAATGTCTGCTGAAAGCTTTGTGCTTTGCTGCAGATAATCTGGAAACCCATTCAGCAGACAGTTTGCTCCACTTTAACTTTTCGGTCAGAGCTGCGTACGCTGAGTCAACTGGGAAGTCTGTGGCATCGGCTATTGTTTCCTTGGTCAATTGTTGGTCCTCTCCACTAGGGCATGAACAAGATGGATGCTTCCTTTGTGAACTGATGTGGATGTTCTGCTACAGGCTTCATCTTCAACATTATCTTGTCCCTTAAAATGAATTATTCAGGGACGGGCATTGTGGTGCAGTGGTTAAGACGTTACTTTAGATGTTGTATCCCATATTGCAGTGCCTGGGTTCAAGTCCCCAGTCTGCTTCCTGCTAATGTACACCTTTGGAGGCAGCAGGTGATGGCTCAAGTACTTGGGTCTCTGCCATCCTGGTGGGAGACCCAGAAGGAATTCCTGGCTCCTACCTTTGGTCTGGCTCAGCCCCAGCTGCTGTGGGCATTTGGGGAGTGAACCAGTAGATGGAAGATCTGTGTGTGTGTGCGTGTGTGTGTGTGTTTGTGTCTTTCAAATAAATAAAACTGAAACAAAATGAGTTATAAATTCATTGTTTGGGGCACTGTCCCCATAAACTTTTCACAAAGCATCAATGATTCCACCATTCTTCCCCTCAAGCTTCTTCACGCGAGGCAGAACTCACGCTGCTCTGCTAGGCACCCTTTTCAAGCTGACATTTTTTTCCTTCTTAGTGCCTCAACCTAGATCCTGCTCAGATGTGTGATAACAAATGAGTAGGACTGGCTGGCGCCGCAGCTCAGTAGGCTAATCCTCCGCCTTGCGGCACCGGCACACCGGGTTCTAGTCCCGGTCGGGGCGCCGGATTCTGTCTGTCCCGGTTGCCCCTCTTCCAGGCCAGCTCTCTGCTGTGGCCAGGGAGTGCAGTGGAGGATGGCCCAAGTGCTTGGGCCCTGCACCCGCAAGGGAGACCAGGAGAAGCACCTGACTCCTGGCTTCGGATCAGCGCAGCACGCTGGCTGTGTTGCACCAGCCACAGTGGCCATTGGAGGGTGAACCAACGGAAAAGGAAGACCTTTCTCTCTGTCTCTCTCACTGTCCACTCTACCTATCAAAAATAAATAAATAAACAAACAAATGAGTAGGAGTTTATACTGGGGCAAAAAAAAAAGATTTTTGAAATCCATGCCTAGTTTTTTCATAATATGAATTTTCCTTGAACCATTAAAAACTTCATACGTGTGTCTTTTATGATGTAAGATTTCAAAGCTAACCATTTCCTCAAGATAAAAATTGATGGGATTGAGTTGGGAGTAATGGGAGAATCATTGTAAATGTTGGGCTAGGGGCCAGTGATGTGGTGCAGTCATTAACCCACTGTGCAGCGCTGGCATGCCAAAAAGGCACTGGTTCGAGTCTGGGCTGCTCCGTTTTCTATCCAGCTCCCTGCTAATGCACCTGGGAAAGCAGCAGAGGACAGCTCAAGTCCTTGGGCTTCTGCACCTATCTGGGAGACCTGGAAGAAGCTCCTGGCTCCTGGCTTTGATCTGGCCCAGCTCTGACTGTTGCAGCCATTTGAGGAGTGAACCAGCAGATAGAAGATATGTCCATCTGTCTGTCTCTCTGTAATTCTGACTTATAAATAAATCTTAAAAACAAAAGTTGGGCTAAAGAAATTAAATATGTCTCTATAGTATAACAAGTATTGTTAAAGTAAGTACAGCCATTAATATGGAAACATCAATGGCCTAACGTAAAAGACAAACCTAAATAGAAGTATCAGGAGTTTTCTTTGCGTAATGCTTATTGATAACCATGCAAACATATTTGATGGAAGCACTATGTTTGCTGTAAACTGAGGCTAAGATTAGTAATTAAAAATTAAGAGTTGGTGGGAAGGTCTAAGAAGATGGATGGGTAATAACCATTTAATAGAAAAAGGCTAACATAAATTTTGTGAAGTAGAACTGGAGTGGAGGCTCATGTTTTTCCAAACTTAGGCTATAATGCATTTGTGTGCTGGACTCGGATACAAGGTTGGACTATTTGGATCCCCAAGGCCGCATACATAATGAAAATATCATTGGCTATATAGTCTAGTGACTCCTAGATTCAGATGCTACTCACTATCTGTGTTATTGCGGCCTGGTTACACAATTTCCCAGAGTCTCCTCTTCCTTCCCCATAAGATGGGCATACTAGTACATACTCTACAAATCCCAGAGAGGTAATGAATGAAATATCAAGTGTTGAGCACCTAGCACAGAGGCTCACCTGCATCAGCACTCAACACCTGTTAGTTTCCTTCTGTCTTCCCCATGCAAGCAGCCACAATTAGCAGAAATAAGGCTCAGATGCAGGCAGGTTCACAAAAGGGGTTCCTTAACACGCAAGCAGAAGATAGCATTCTATGGAAGTGTACGTGCAAGGATTCATTATACACCTGCATTCCTAAATAAAGAGAAAGTGATTACTGAGCTTAGCTCTTCTTTTGAAAAACATGGCTTTCAATTTGTGTGATTAGTGGGACTTCTCCCCCACCCCAATAGATTAGTAAAAATAAAAATTGCAAAAACAATAGCTTTCTGCTGGTTTAAAAAAAAATCATCTTCTTACGACGACTGTTAACTACATATGGAAAACTCTAGCTGTCGCACAGCAGGCATCTTGAAGTTACTGGAATGAGAAGTTCTATGAAGCTCTGAAATCTCCCTTCCCTCACAGGCTGCTGCGCAGGTGGCATGGCCAAGGGAGGCCGCTTAGCTGAAGGCGTTGCTGCTAAGGAAGGGGGTGATGCACAAGGCAGTGGAAACAAAGATGGGGAAGTGTGGAGGTCACTGGGCACCTGGCAATAAAGAAGCCCGGGCAACAAGGAAATGAGTAGAATGGAAAAGCCCCTAGCGATCTGCCTCAGGTCTGTGCCTCCCAGATTATAATCCACGTTGCAGCTGTTGTCGGCGTCCAGCTGGCCTGCAGCCTCCTTGCAGCATGTAAAGCAGGACTCAGACCCTACCTGATCTGCTTGCCCGCCTCACCCTCCCAGAGGGTTTTAACTAATCTAACCCTGCTCACTCCTCTCTGGGTTCTACTGCTCTGGTGAATTCTTCTCACCACCCACAACACGGGTCTCAATCAGCTGCTCCCTGGGCCAGTCCGGTGGCCCAAACAGGGACTTCTCTGGTTGTGAGGAGCCACCCTCCAATGTGGGGGCCAATAGGCAGTAGCAGCTCATCCAGGTGAATCCACACATGCCATTAGCCCTCTGACCACCCCAGCCCTTTCTTCTCTTCCGTTTCTGGTCCTCAGAGAATGGTTTGCCAGGGTAGGGGGAAACTGGAGGTTTCTAGCCAGGGCCACCAGCCAGACTGTGTAACTCGGGATTGCCACACTTTGCCTCCTGGACCCTGTCCAATTTGAAAGCAGGAAAGCTGGAAATGGAACTTCCCTTTCTCCTTTGTGTGAGGGAATCCTTGTGCAACCAACAATTCCAACTGCAAGGTCATCCAAGAGAATGGCAAATGTCCTGTCTCTTGACCACAGCAACCCAATGAAACAGAAAGAGGCTGTTGTGGTCCAGAGGTTATGCTAGCTCCCATGTTGTCCATCTCCATGGCTGATGCTTGAGTAACCCAGGGTTGGCAGTTACAAAAGGGAGCTCTTGGTAAACAGCAGAGTCATATAGGCCCGAGGTCAAGAAAGGACAGCACCGTAGAACTCCGTCCTACCTGTGTCCAATGATCATGACTGTCATTAAGTTTATCATTTTAACCATGACCTTTGTTCAGTCTTTTGTCATCCGCAATCCCAACTCTTCCTTAGGAAAAACTGCAATCAGACTCATGGAAAAGACTAACATGTTCCTGGGGAACAGGTTTCCGATCGCTTTAAGATCAAAGAACTAGATAAGACTTTCCAGAACTCTGAGGAAAGACCAGAAAATCTGCAAACAACTAATAGAGATCAAGCCAGACAAAAATTAGTTACTTGAGACTGAATTAATGAAATTTGTAAAACAAAGTTCTGTATTTAAAGGTTTCTGCTTCTAGTTTCAGGAAAGCTTTTTCCTGTGATTTCTAGTGTTTACAGCGCTTTGGAATAGTTTTTTTTTGGTTTTTTTTTTTTTTTTTTTTTTTGACACGCAGAGTGGACAGTGAGAGAGAGAGAGAGAGAAAGGTCTTCCTTTGCTGTTGGTTCACCCTCCAATGGCCGCCGCAGCCGGCGCACTGCACTGATCCGATGGCAGGAGCCAGGTACTTCTCCTGGTCTCCCATGGGGTGCAGGGCCCAAGCACTTG
This sequence comes from Oryctolagus cuniculus, assembly GCF_051225735.1. NCBI lineage: Eukaryota > Metazoa > Chordata > Mammalia > Lagomorpha > Leporidae > Oryctolagus > Oryctolagus cuniculus. The sequence goes on from NC_142869.1 coordinate 163,576,686, forward strand.
GGCCATCCTCCACTGCACTCCCTGGCCACAGCAGAGAGCTGGTCTGGAAGAGGGGCAACCAGGACAGAATCTGGCGCCCCGACCACGACTAGAACCCGGTGTGCCGGCGCCGCAAGGCGGAGATTAGCCTCGTGAGCCGCGGCGCCAGCCAGAATAGTTTCGTAATCAGATGGATGCTTACTTCTCCACCTTACTTAATTCTCTAAATTTAAAAGCTTTTATGAAGACTTTTGGTTTTTTCCTGGCAATGTGATTGCCTGCATGACTTAGTAAGATTCTGTTCTCTGTATAACAGGATATAGTTGGAAACATAAGCATATCTAAAAATTATGCACGGAATGCCTGGCCGCAGGGGTTCCCAGCCTTGCAGTGGGTAAATAACATTCACTTCTTAGTGGGACCTGACACTTCAAAAGATTAGGCACTATAGTTAAAAAACATCAAATTCTGCCTTGGGGTGGCTTTTGTGAGAGTTTTCTGAATCTATGATTATTATATGGTAAGGCAACATTTGTTACTGCGCTTAATACAACTAGTCAATCAACAAACTAAAATACAACTCCCTTTAGAGTATAACTCTGTTCATTCATTTTTGGCTTGTTAACTCTGATTTTCTTGTTGGTTTTTAACTTTGTGTCTATTGCCTGTCAGAATTCTACAGAAGTACAATTTCCAGCAAGGTGATGCTGGCCTGGAACTCTGGGGATGATGACTGGTGTCTACGGAGTAGATAAAGCTAAGATTAACAATGGACTCCAGGTTAAGTTAGCCTAAGGACCGCTCTTTCTAAAGGCTCTTTGCTGCTCAATTGTGGCTGAAGGGGTTTTTGACACTGATTCCTTGTCGATTATCCCCCTCCCAATATGGAATTGGATCAACATCCAGGTCAAGTCCAACCTGGCAAGGAGGGACAAATGGAAACTGGCTAGAGTATGACTGACCACCAGGGTACTCAGAACAAGACCTTGAATCACAAAGGGAATAAAAGTCAAGATGGAGTCCCTGGTGTCAACTCTAAACAAAACTAGATACAGGGGCCAGTGCTGGCACAACAGGTTGAAGTCATGGCCTGCAGCACCTTCATCCGATAAGGGCACCAGTTCGAGTTCCAGCTGCTCCACTGCCGATCCAGCTCCCTGATAATGTGCCTGGGAAAACAGCAGAGGATGACCCAAGTGCTTGGGCCCCTGCACCCACACGGGAGACCCAGAAGAAGCTCCCGGCTTTGGTCTGGCCCAGTTCTGCCATCATGGCCATTTGGGGAGTGACCCAGTGGATAGAAGACATCTTTCTCTCTCTCTCTCTCTCTCTCCCTCTCTCTCTCTCTGACTCTCCTTCTCTCTGTGTAATTCTGTCTTTCAAATAAATACAATAAATATTTAAAAAATAAGATATAGCCAAAAGGTGATGGAGGAGTCGGTATGCAATATTGCCTGATAGTAACTGTCTGAAAGACTTGCTACAAGCATACCCTCCAGAGAGGGCCCCCATTTCTAAAGAGATCCAAAACTGACACTCTACTTGGTATCCTCACACCTAACACTAAGAGCTACATACAACACCCACAGTGAAGGGTTGAGGAAGTGGTGACCTCTTTGTACCTGGGAAGCAAGGATTATGACTGGGAGTAGCGACTCAACATTGGGAAAAGAATAAAATGACTGATGGTGTATACTTCAAACATCTGGACCTTGTCACTCAAGGCTTGCTATAGGAGAGAGATACACTCACTTTTGAGCAGCTCACCACCGTGCAAACAACTCACTGTGTTCTGCCATTTTTGCACAGAGTTGTCCTTGTTAAAGCAGTTCTCCAAAGCCAAAGTCTCTAGACATCATTACAGCTGCCCAAGGGGAACCTGTGTCCTCACTAAAATAGAATGTTGTATAGATATCTCCCTAGCTCTTTAAGATACACACACCCAGATTAGTGCTGTGTCTGATCCCACACTCAGTCTCCATCAAAGGCTTTCCTCCTGGTTTTGGACCAAAGTCCAGGAAGTAGTAGCAGAGACTACTAATTGTTCTGGTTTTCATCATTAATACAGGAAACAGTAGCACTGCCACAAGGTATCTTGGCCCAGAAGGCTATACTCCAAGCCCTCGCCATGCCTTGAAGGGGGTATAGCGATGCTCAGATGTTGTTGCCGTTATTTTTGTTGTGGAATGTCGGTGCACCTGCAAGATAAAACTGCATGATATCATGATGCAGAATCTCTTCTGATGAGCCAGAAACAGGGATTTTCTTAAGGAGAATTTTACAATCTACTGTCCTTCAATCCTGAAACATCTTTCTTTCACTCCTTTTAACAGCAGGCAATAGCCAGAATGATCGGATCAGCACCCCCACTCCTATAGATGGAACAGTAACCAGGAATAGGGGAGATTGATGCTAAGCTCTCAACAGTGCAGATGCCAGATCATTAATCCTCACTCTTGTAAGCTTAAAGTCTCTCTTTTAAAGATTTATTTATTTATTTGCAAGTCAGAGTTACATAGAGAAGAAGAGCGAGAGAGGGGGAGAGAGGGGGAGAGAGGGGGAGAGAGGGGGAGAGAGGGGGAGAGAAGGGGAGAGAAGGGGAGAGAAGGGGAGAGAGGGGGAGAGAGGGAGTCTTCCATCTCATGATTCACTCCAACTGGCTGCAATGGCCGGAGCTGTGCCCATCCAGAGCCAGGAGCCAGGAGCTTCTTCTGGGTCTCCCACATGGGTACAGGGGCCCAAGGACTTGGGCCATCTTCTACTGCTTTCCCAGGCCATAGCAGAGAACTGGATGGGAAGTGGAGCAGCCGGGTCTCAAACCAGCACCCATATAGGATGCTGGCGCTTCAGACCAGGGTGTTAACCCACTGTGCTACAGCACCAACCCCTAAAGTCTTTTTGTCCTGCCTTTTGATAGCACTAAAATTAATTCACTGCATTGAGGGAGGGGTACAGCCGGCCCTACAAGAGCCCAAGCACCAGACTCAAAGTCATTTGCTTCTCTAATAGATAACACTTCACGGTCACAGGATCTCATATCAGGGGAATTCCAGGTCTGGGGCAGAATGTAACCACCATCTGCCTGTAAACCCCCGACTAACTGAAGGCCATCATAACACGCCCTCGAGAGCAAGGTATCCCTGACCCACCACAGGAAGGCCATGGCTGTAACGCTGCCTGGCCTCAGCACTCCCAGAGGCTGAAGAGAAAAATCATCCCTCACTAGATCTCTGGGTTATGTCACGGTTTTTCAGCTAGACTTGATTTCTGTTCTGCATATGTAAGTCCTCATGCTGTTTTATCAAAGTGAGCCAATGCAAAGTAAATGATATGTGCCTAAGATAATGGTTCAAAAATTATATTAATCCAAATGCTTGTTGGCTCACAGAACTTGAGTAAATCTTTGATAGATAAGCTGCTTAAATTTTTTCCTTTAAAAAGGCAAATAAATGTATTTTAAGAATTGTTAAACCTATTGTGCCTGGGTTTACTGGCTATTGTGTTTTGTGTATATATTCTTCTGCTAAAAATGTTTCTTCTTAGAGATTTTTTAAAAGGATAATTTCAAAATATAAATGAAAGGAACCAGTAAATAGGAGAGAGAAACAGAAAGGAAGCTATAAACATGAGAATGTGTTCTTGGTAAGGAAGTTTCAAGAAAAAGAATTTTATTTAGATGAAGAAAGGCATTGTATGTGAAATTTTTGTCCTAAAGTAAAATAACTAATCTGGAAAAGGAAAATGTAGGACAAATAACTGAGGGAATATGATGGTGTTGTTGTAGAAAGTCGGTGGAAGTTGAATGTTGTGTGAGATGAGGTTAGAAAGTCAGAGACCCTGGATATGGGTTCTCAACTCCCCACGTGGAGAGTTTGACTGTAATTTTCTCTCCTGGCCCCAATAATTCCTCTAATAGCTTTTCTCCTTTCCCTAACTCTTGAGCCTCCTGTTTTGAACAAACTAATTCAGTTTATCTCATCCAGAATCCAGCAAACTCAGCTCCAAATGGTAATACAACTCTTTCACCATCAAATTCCTAGAGATGCGGCCGCCCACAGTCCCCTGAATAACACGGCAGACATTTCTGAAGCAGATCAGTCCCTCTTCCCTGGGGCTCCACCACCTGCTGGATCCCTATAGTTAGGACCCCAGAACACCCTAGACCCCTAACATATCAACAGTCTTAGGGCCAAGGTAAAGCCCCTGTCCCAGCATGAAGCAGTTGCAGAAAATGAGACCTTCACCCAAATTCCAAAGATTCGTCATTGTGACTCTTGGTGGGGGAAGGAGTTGTGGAAGTCACCGGGACCCCTAACGATAAGGAAGCCCCTAGTGAAAATCCCCAACAATAAGGAAATCTCTAGTGATGGAAAAGCCCCTAGCCATTGGCAGTCTGCCTCAGCTCTGTATCTTCCAGATTATAATCCACACAGCAGCAGTAGTCAGCTTCCAGTTGGCCGCTCACCTGCTGCCTGCTTGCAGTGTATTTTGACAAATCTAACTGTGTTCGGGCTTCTCAGTGCTCTACAGTGCTGGGCAACTCTTCTCAATGCCCACGGCACTACCTCAATCATTCCCTTTCTGCGACAGGAAGCAGGACTGAGACTGTCACAACCCTAGAATGCACGCTGAGCATGCTGGGGCTTGGGTACTTATGCAGTGTCGCTCCCCCTCTTCGTGGAGGAGCAACACTAAACCCTGCCTAGGCTTCACATCCGAGTCACGGCACCATTATGTCGCTCCCCCTCTTCAAGGAGGAAGGACACTAAACCCTGCCTGTTCTTTCGTCTGCTCGGCCCTCCCCGGGTTTGCTGCTGGTTCTTCCCGGGTTGGCTACTATCCCTTCCACCTCCGTGGAAGGGCGGCTCCCCCTGCCACACTCCCCACTTCCGCAGGGGAGCGGCACACCGCCGGCCGGCTCTCTCGGGGGCTGCACAGGTGTTCCCTTAGATGTTCCCCTTAGATGCTCCTGGTGCATGCCGTCTCTCTCCTCCCTTATAGTCCTCCTCCGCCAATCCTAACTCGGCTGCCCACACGCCGAGCACACTGCTCTCCTCCAATCAGGAGCAAGTCCTACAGTTTATTGGCTGAACTGGTGGCAGCTGTGTAGAAGCTGTTTTCTCCTCTCCCAGCGCCATATTGTGGGAGAGCAGATGCATAGAATAAGTCTTAATTCCAGTAACAGTCTAGTCCGGGTTGCTCCCCACAATGCAGAGGTACTTGGAGAGGTGATCCTATCACATCATCCTCTCCTTTAAAAAAGAAACCTCTGGGAATGTGGTTTCCAATAGGTGAGAAAGAGATCAAAGGTCACTAGTAGTGGCCATGCTGTCCTAATTCGCACCTCTAGTAAGTCTCTTACTGAGCCTGGGAAGCCGTTCCTCCCCGAGTCTCATGCTGCACCCACCTGCCTGCAAAGTGTGCTCCTTTTGGCTGTGTCTCTCCTGCAGGGCTCTTTCCCAGAAGCCAGTGGTCATATTTCCAGGCCCAGGGGCTTAAACCCAACTTGAACTGAGATGGGATCACTACGGTGGCTCTCAATCCTTGGCCCAAGTCTATCTCACTCTGAACCAGCTCCCATATGGCACAGCACAAAGGAGCCCCTCTCACCCTCCCTCCAACCTGTAGTACCTTGCCTTTGTCACTGGCCAGTGTCTCTCAGTCCTTTTCCCTTGTTCCACTAGTTCAGCAAATGAGGAGGCTCCAAAGTTTGCTTCCTGTAAGCCAACAGCTGTGGTTCCTTGTCTTCAAATCACCAACCTCTCTATTGTCCATTCTCAATCATGTTGTCCAGCAGGGGGCAGGAACAAAGAGTCAAGGTCCCAGCTTTGAGTTGCATTAGAGCCTTGAAAGCACTGATGATTCATTTTAAGAGCCAGGTATTTGTGAAGAAAATATTTAGGGGGAAGGTGTTGAAGGGGGTGAATTTCAAGATCTGTGTTTGAATTTCAGAGGTAGATCAAGAGGATTCTAAGAACAGCAGTTAAGGATGTGTGCTCCCTGCCTGCTCCCTGGAGTTGATTCTCAGCTGCAGTGGACAGGAAGTTGAAATTCTTCAATAGGTTGGGAGTTGTTCCTGCCCATCATAGATCTCTGCAGAAGGCAGCCTCAGACTCCCCGCCCCAGGGAGCCACAGCAGAGTGGATGCTGGGAGCTCACCACTCAAGTAGACATGGGTGTGAGATGAACACCACTCCCCAGCCTCAGTTCTCAAGACCTCCAAGAGGCCCAAGAGGGCAGCTGGGAATTGCAAGTCTGCAAAGCAACAGTGGTTCCAAGCCAGCTGACTCCTACTGAGGATGTAGATGGACCAGGAAGGACCCAGAGAATGTTGACGACTCTCAGAATAGCAAGGCCCAACAGGAGCCACAGTGGGGAGCTGATATGGGGAAGGAGATGCTGAGCTCCTGGGTAATATTTTCTGGGTGTGGCCTGTGCCTCGGAAAATAGATGAGAACTCATGTGGATGTGGAGACCCATGGGGAGCCACGCAGCACACACGCCTTCCGTGAATGCCAGGATAATGGCTAAGAGCTCCGGGACTTAGATCACATCCAAAGGGAAGAACAGGAGAGGAGAAATGAGGACTGCATTTGACAGTGATTGATTGGTTTACCTTGAATTTGCCTGGTGACCTTTTCCTCTGTTGATTTTGTTGTAAATTAAAGATACTTTTGATGACTTGAATTTTTGTAACTCTGTATACATCCCGCCTACCACAAACAAGAAACTCATTATGTATTTAATAGATGTCCTCTTCTCCCCACTTCTCACCTCTTTCTGCTGCAGGCTAGGAATTCAAATTTCTTAATTGGCCCCAAGAGGAACACTTAGCTTTGTAAAACTCCAGTCTTTTTTGTTTTTCAACTTTAGACTTGCCGCATTGGTTTTTGACTAAATGTTCTCATCGAGTAACTAGTGGTAAATTTTTTTTTAGAAACTATATGGCCATTTATAAAGTTGGAATAAAATGGATCGGTGACCAACGTGGAGGGTGGCCCCAGGGCATTTGGTGGAGTCCTCTAAACTAAAGATGTTACAGGCTCCCCAGTTCCACCCAGATAGAAATGACCTACTCAGGAAAACCTATTGGGAAACTCACCCTAACTGAGGAAACACTGCAGTTCCAAGTATGCTTCTAGGATATGGTCCATATTGCAATGGACAATGTCTGGCTGTCCTTTCTGCTGCTCCCTTGCAGGCACATGGTAACAGTCACCTAACTAACAAGGGACTGCTGCTGCAGGTACACCTCTCAGATTCCACTCCCTGTTGCAGGGTAGTCAGCCCCTACCTTCCCTGCTTCTCCACTGCTTCCCGGCAGCGCGTTCAATAAACGTAGCACTGCCCAGTACCCACTCTGATGAATTATTTCACCGTCCACAGCAAGGCCAACAACAAGGCCTCAACTGGCCACTACTATGACAACCAAGTTCTATAGAGGACAACAGAGTGTCCATGTGACAGTGAGGAAGTGGCAGCCACATTATGGCTCTTGTGACCCCGGGAGCCTCAACAGTGGAAAAATGAGCTTCCCCCGCCCCACAATATCCTTCCCAGAGGTAAGGGCGATTTTGGTGAAGAGAGGAGTCTATAGCGTGGACTGCTTAACTTGAAGAATAAAATATGAAAATGTTTTGTTTTTCAGGCTACTAACTCATCTGAACAATTTCAAAGTCGAGATTCTTCCTGAATATGAAAAATTTAACTGTGCTCTAGCCCCGTAGTGGGTTGGACACAATTCAAGGCCTTCCGTAGGGCCTGTATTGTTTCACATTATCTAGAACTGACATCATCAGGATCCATGACATTTCCATAATACTACTAATTGCTAACATCCATTGCTACAAGTATTGCATTTACTGATGTCAGGAACTGGACTAATGACCACAAGTTAATTCATTTAACTCTAGCAAGGCTGTTAGGCAGCTACCATTTTCATGTCCATTATACAGATGGAACAGTAACTGAATTTAGAGCCCATCTCAAGTCACAAGAGTTTCCTGTTTAGGTTTGGTCTTTATAACAGTCGCTTTTTTGATACTTCAACTAAAATATCTGAGAGGAGCTTCTTAGAAAAATGGACGATTAATTTTGGCCTACAGTTTTGGAGGTTCGAAGTCTAAGGCTGAGCAGGCCCCATCTGTTCAGTCACCTGGTGAGGCTCGGGTGTGACCAGGACAATGGCAGAACGTGTGCAGAGGGAGGATGGTGTGGCTAGCCAGGAAGCAGAAGGGAGCGTGCTCTTCCGGCATAACCACTCTCTCCTGAGAACTGAGCCCCCAAGCGCTTAAAGACCTCCTGCCAGGCCCACCTGCTGCAAACCACAATCAGATCAAGCCTCTACCTTTAACCCAACCATTCACATTAACTCAGTAACTGTGAGGCTGTGGAGTCTCAACAGTTGCATGAATTTGGGGAGCAAAATCCTGTCCAAGCTGTAACAGTCTTTAAAGCGTTGTAAAACTCTTCGAAAGTAGGGATTGTCTTCCGTCCATACTACCTATCGTAATGGGCAAAAAAGAAATGATTTTTAACAAGATCTGGCTTATAGAAATGACACTATCATTGGTCCACTTTGTGGCTCTAACACAAACCATCTTATTTAACAACCGGCTTCACAAAAGAATCTCATTTTTGGTCATCTTATTCCAATTCCTGGGGGGGCTACAGCTGTAGGAAAAAAGGCCTCAATATTCCATCTTGTGGTAGGAAAAAAAAAAGTTTTGACCTCTCTGAAACACACCAGTACCTCATTTTCATCTATTCAGAGGTCTTCATTTCTTTAACCAAGGCCTAACGTCTACTTAAAACAGGCATCTCATAGGAGTACTTCTTGCCATATGTGATAAACATTTATTCCTGGAAAGCCAGGTGATCAACTGGAATTACAGCTGCATTTGGAAAATGTATTTCTTAGATGCAGTCTATGTTGAACCTTCTATAAAATAAAATTTTATGCCTATAACTTTTGAAAAATCTATATAAGTTACATTTGTATTGGTCTCCCTGGAAAAGGTGCTCTGTTCCCAGCAGCCTAATTAGGTGGCTAAAACCAGTACATCTCTTGGTAGGAGAAGGATGCCTGCCCGGACTGACTGTTGGGTAAGGTCCTGCAATCTCTTTCGTGAGGCTCTTCCTGGGGTGCCTCTCAGAACACACCCATCATCGCTCTCAAGTTAATTGCTCATTGGCTGGGCTTGCCCCTGCTTGGCTTCCGCTTTCTGTTCCCCAGCTGACTCACGATAACCTTCACCTGTAAGCTCAGGTGTTGCCTGGAGGCGAGTTAACATCTGCATTGGCTGCAAGCCTTCTTCCCGACTAGGGGCAGGCAGTGAAGTCTCCTGCAGGATTCAGGAGCCGGGCTACAGCTGCTGGGCTCTTCCTTTGGTACCAGCCATGTCTCCACCCCACCTAGGCTTTCTTTAAGCACCGCTGGGTCGTGTGTGTGTGTGTGTGTGTGTGTGTGTGTGTGTAAGGCATCTTTCAAATGGAAATAACAACCCAACAGCCTCTTTTACAGCCAAGAATTTCTGTGCCAGCCCAAGATGCCCTAGGGATGCACCCAGGGTCTGCCTTGCTCTAAACTGGCCTTTTGTTGCCATTGGTGGTGAGAACTGAGAGTTGGAAATGAGCTCAAGAGAAACAATAGTCTCCCAGCCTGGCCGGTCTAGGAGCTTCACAGCTGCACCTTGTGGCAGCCCTGGGAACCCTCTACTCTGAGCTTTTATTGCAGGGTCTGGAGCCAAAGCATTGGTGCACACTTGCAGACTTCCGTCCTCTGTGCCCATGTTTCTCTCAAGTCTCTTAAAAGATGGCAAGTTGCTTCAAGACAACATTTACAGATATTTTAATTCCATATTCTCTTCATGACTTACATTTACATACAACAGGGACTTCTGACCAAATATTACTATTGTTTTAAGATTTATTTTATTTATTTAAAGGCAAAGTGACAGAAAGAACCAGGAGAGACAGTGAGAGATCTTCCATCTGCTGGTTCACTTCCCAAATGACTGCAAAGGCCAGGGCTAGATTAGTCCGAAGTCAGGAGCCTAGAACTTCATCCGGGTCTCCCACGTGGGTGGCAAACACCCAAGTGCCTGGCCATCCTCCACTACTTCCCCAGGGGCATTAGCAGGGAGCTGAATCAGAAGCAGAGCAGCCAGACTTGAACTGGTGCCATACTGGATGCTGGCATCACAAGCAGTGGCTTAACCTGCTGCACCACAAAACCAGTCCTTACCATCTTATTTTCACTCATGATTCTGTATCCCTAGCATGCTGAAATAATCCCTTATTTATGTTATAATTCAACTTTTTTATTAAAAACTGTACTGTCTGGATTCTAAAAGTTCTAGCTAAATTCTTCTAATTTAGTATAGACTATTGGATAGCTCAAAGCACTTCATGACAGATGCCAAAAAAAATTTTTAATACACTGCATTTATCTAACTGAATTAATATTCTTAGTTGTTTTATTTGAAGAGTAAAAAGTAAAGAGCAGAGCTCCCCAGAGCTGAGGTGAAGGGGTATTTGCCTGCATTTCCACGGATTGATTCCAGTGGGGATAGATGTGCACCACCAACAGCCCGAGGGGATGGCTTCATTTTTTGCAGGGAACTAACAACATCTCCGATGGTCCCATTGATCTTCTGCTCACAGCAGCCTCAGCCATTCTTTACTTCTTAATAACAGTTCTTTTCTCCTTTCTTAGGAAGAATTGATTTTTCGGTTTACTCCTTGCAATTTGCAGAAGAAAGATATGAAGATTTTTTGCCTTTAGAAGATGAAAGATCATGAAGAGAATGTGGAATTAAAATGGATTCTTATTTTTAATATAATATCCTTTCTGAAAAATCAATATGGTTTAAAAAAAAAAAAGCCCACCCCGTAAAGTTACTGAAAATAGATTTAGCAGTCCTAAATCAGGGAGAAAATATTTAAGTTAGCTTTATTTAAACTGAAGAATAACCAGAAAGGTCTCTCTGAGAGAGAAAGAAACACGCTGCTCTTGGAGGATTTCTACTGCTAAATATATTCATGGAAGCTTTTGAGTTTGCCCTCGTAGGGCTTGGCAGCAGCCAACACCTGCCTGGGTGCTGCACCTGACTTAACTGTGTGCCAGCACCTGGCTGAGGTCCTCACACGCCCAACTTCTTCTACCCCTTAAGGAAACCTGCAGGTGAATACTATCATTGCTGTTACTCCCATTTTGTAGATAAGAAAACTAAACCGGGGACAGGGGGCGGGCGCTTGGTACAGAAGATGCTGTTTGGGATCCCCACATCCCATATCAGAGGGCTTCAGTGTCTACTCTGCTTCTGATGCCCAGATTCCTGCTACTTCACAGCCTGGGAGATGGCAAGGGGTGGCTTAAGTACTTGGGGCACTGCCCCCCACCTGGGAGGCCTGGATGGAGTTCTGGGATTTTGGTTTCAGCCTGGCCCAGCCCCTGGTGTTGCAGGCCTTTTAGGAATGAACCAGCAGGTGCAAGACACATGTGCTCTCTTGTGTGCTCTTTCAAGTAGATAAAAATAAATAAAACTTTATAAAAAAAGTGTTTTTTTATTTTTTTAAAATTTATTTGACAGGCAGAGTTAGACAGTGTGAGAGAGACAGAGAGAAAGGTCTTCCATCCCTTGGTTCACCCCCCAAATGGCTGCTACGGCCAGAGCTACGCTGATCCAAAGCCAGGAGCCAGGTGCTTCCTCCTGGTGTCCCATGTGGGTGCAGGGCCCAAGGACGTGGGCCATCCTCCACTGCCTTCCCTGGCCACAGCAGAGAGCTGGACTAGAAGAGGAGCAACCGGGACTAGAACCCGCCCATATGGGATGCCAGCATTGCAGGCAGAGGATTAACCAAGTGAGCCACGGCGCCAGCCCCAAAGAAAACTAAATTTCTAAAATGTAAGTAACTTTACTTGAGGTCACATAATTTGGAAGTGGTAAGGCAGGATTTGAACCCAGATCCTAATCTAGGTATTACCCTCAGGACTGGAACAGTCCTTATATAGTCTCTAATCCAATCCCTCATTTTTGACATTAAGGGGCCGAGACCCAGATAAAAAATGATTTATGCATGGCAGCATCCCTAGAGTTAGTGAACAACAGGTGAGAAATCAGGCCTCCTGACTTCTGGATCAGTGGCCTTAACACTACAAAAGTCAACGTAGCTCTGATTCCTTGTTGGGGTAAATCTCATAGTCCAGCTTGTAGGATAATATAAAAAGAGATGCCAGGATGTATAACACCATGAAGCGCGCGAGCACACACACACACACACACACACACCCCTGTCAAGAGCAGTACTTGATAGGCCAAGCCACCAGGTCAAAGGGCAGAGTACCTGTGTGGTGAGCAAAGGAGTCGGTTCCATCCAGGGAATAATCACCTTCAAGCGAGAGCTGCTCAGAGGAAAGTTTTGTTTAAAGGCTAATCAGGAGACACATGCCTCATCCCTCGACTTCGGGAAGAAAGGACCTTCCTGAATAGGTGTCCATATGCCATATGCCTCCATTATTTTATTATAGAACATTTCCAATATACAGAAAACTGAAAGAATTTCAGCATGCACCTGACTTCCCGCACCTACATTTGACAATATTCTACTACATTTGGTTTGTAGCATATTTATCCATCTATCCATCTCTACCCACCTCTTTTTAATATTTTGCATTTTGCTACATTTATATCTTGTATTGATATCAGTACATTTTCTTTACAACATACTAATTCTTCTACCCATTTTCCATCCATCTTATTTTTGATGCATTTCAGTGAGTTGCAGATATTAGTACAGGTCACTCCAAAATATATCAGCATGCATACTGTTCACTAGCATTCTTTGTTTATAGCTCTTCTCTTTCTGCGATTCAATTTACATGCAATGAAATGCTCAAGGTTTAAGTCACTCATTGTGTGTTGACAAATGCACACACCTGTCTAACCCACACACCTATGAGAGTATAGAACATTGGCATTCCAGAAAGTTCCCTCAGGCCACTCTTCAATCAATCCCCATTGCCCATACCAGAGGCAACTATTGTTCCGATTTTTTTTTAAAGTATAGCTCAATTTCAGCTTTGTCAAAGATTGTTGAAATTAAATCATACATTGCATACCCTTTTGTGTAAAGTTATGTACAAGTCTTTCAGTGAATGCATGCCTTCATTTCTCCTGGGTTAAAACCGGAGAGTGAAATTTTTGGGTCACTGGAAAATTTCTGTTTAATTTTCAAAGAAACTTCCAGAAATTTTTCAAAGTAATTGTTATCACAGCAGCAATGATGTTAGAGAGCTCTTTTACTTCAAATGCTCAACAACATTTGGTGTTGTCAGTCTCTTATAAGTTTAGCCATGCTGGTGACTAAAATTTATTTACATAATTTTCTATCCCTTTTCCTCTCCCATAATTCAGAGGGGGAAAGCAATAGTTGTCGCTCCCCATCTTCGTGGGGGAACGACACAGGACCCTGCGCTGTTCTTTTGTCTGCTTGGCCCTTCCCGGGTTTGCTGCTGGTTCTTCCCGGGTTGGCTACTATCCCTTCCACCTCCGTGGAAGGGCGGTTCCCCCTGCCACATTCCCCACTTCCGCGGGGGAGCGGCACACCGCCGGCCGGCTCTCTCGGGGGCTGCACAGGTGTTCCTTCAGATAGATGTTCCCCTTAGATGTTCCTGGTGCATGTTGTCTCTCTCCTCCCTTATAGTCCTCTTCCGCCAATCCCAACTCGGCTGCCCACACGCCGAGTACGCTGCTCTCCTCCAATCAGGAGCAGGATCAGCTCCTGGAGGTCATCACTCAAGTTGGCAAGAGGCAGCTGCGTAGGAGCTGTTTTCTCCTCTCCCAGCGCCATATTGTGGGAGAGCAGATGCATAGAATAAGTCTTAATTCCAGTAACTTAGTCTAGTCCGGGTTGCTCCCCACAAATAGTCACTTCCACTGTTGCTTTAACACTAATGACAACATGCATCAGGCACTTGCATGCCAAATAGAAATACTTTTCTTGTTATTTTACAGGTGAAGCGACTGAAACAGACCACAGCTTCATCCAGGCCACATGCCAAGTCAGTGGCACCACCTGCACTCACCTGGCTTCTCCACAGGCCATGGGCCCAGCCCCTCTGCCATCCCACACCTGTAGCTGGTGCTAGGGCAGAAAACAATTCCACATTGGAGGTGACTGCCTCTCCTTTCTGCTGAGTCTCCTTTGATGAGACACACAAGTCCTCCTTGGCTAGTATGTAGAATAATTGGAGCAAACTCTTAATAAGAATCCACAGAGCCACAGACAACTCAACGAGTGAACAGCCTTCTTTTGAATCGGCCTTCTTTGGGACTTTACCCATAACATATAAAATAGACCTTCTATGCCTCATTATGTTTTAAGAGTGTTTTGCTGTATTGACATATGCTCTCCAATAACATTGACTTAAATGAGAATTTCACAGGTTCCACTTCGTTCATAACCAAGACGCCAGTGTGAAAAGATACAATTAGCATCTATGGCCCAAACCTCTTAGAGTCAGACCTCCCCCACCAGGCTTTTGCTTATCCTACGAAACCACACTCTGCTTCCATTTGCACTTCCACTCCATCGTCTTCATTCGTTTCCCTTAACTTGTTCTAGCAAAATGAACTTTCGTTTTTTAATACAGTCTCCAGGATGGCAAGTGCTCCAAAGCAGGCTATCTCTCCCCATGCAATTCTGTTATCTTTTCAACTTACATGAGAACCCAGAAATTTAAATGAAAAAAAAATGAAGAAATTATAACATTTAAAAAATATTCAATTATTCTAACACATTTATAGTAGCCAGAAGACCAGTCTTTTCACAGTGGATTTTCTTAAGTTACATATCTCTAGTTGCTTATTCCGTTCCTTTGATTTTATACATAAGACAGAGTGCTGGATGTGAACAACAAACTAGAAAAAGTTTAAGAGAGATAGTTTATGACATTTTGTCGATTATAATCCACTGTCTTGCCTGTTAAATAGACAGCGAATATCTACATTATGCAGTATGAATAGGAGCATCTCTGCGGGTGGTGAACTTCAATTCTTGTCCTGCTTTTTCTTTCAGGACTTCAGCCTACGTTTATTAAATACAGAGCCTCTACTGACTCAGAGTAGAGCTCAAGTGCTTCCAGAAGATTAGCTTTAGGCCATTGTGTCTGACCCATTATGCACAATGATAAATAATCATCATACATCGAGGCCGGCACTGTGGCAAAGTGGGGAAAGCCGCCGCCTGCGGTGTTGGCATCCATATGGGCACCGGTTCGAGTCCTGACTGCTCTACTTCCAATCTAGCTCTCTGCTATGGGCTGGGACAGCAGTAGAAGATGGACAGCAGTAGAAGTCCTTGGGCCCCTGCACCTATGTGGGAGACCCGGAATAAGCTCCTGGCTCCTGGTTTCGGTTCGGCGCAGCTCCAGCCTTGCAGCCAATTGGGGAGTGAACCAGCAAACAGAAGACCTCTCCCTCTCTCTCTCTCTGCCGCTCCTTCTCTCTCTGTGTAACTCTGACTTTCAAATAAATAAATCTTTTTAAAAAAATCATATATCATGGAATAAGTAGTAAGAGTTGGGTAAGTAAAACAATAACAAACTAGTTCCCTTTTTAAGTGGCATCCCTTTTTCCTCTAATTTATTCATTTTAATTTATTCGAATGGGAGAGAGGGAGACAGAGATAGAAACAGAGAGATCTTCTCTCAGCTGGCTCATTCCTCCAAAGCCCACGGTGGCCAGGGCTGCGCCAGGCTGAAGCCAGGGGCCAGGAGCTCCACCATGGTCTCTGATGTTGGTGGCAGGGACCCAGGAACTTGAGCCATCACCGCTGCCTCCCAGGGCGCATTAGCAGAAACTGGAATCAGAAGCGTAGTAGGGACTTGAACACAGACACTGCGATAGGAGACACGGGGAATCCTAAGTGGCATCTCAACCACTGCACCAGACACCCAGCACTCAAGTGTTCCTTTGTTCTAAGAAGCTGGGGTGTGTAGATGCCATTGTCAGATTTCTGCTAATGCTACAAACAAAAGCCTATAAAGGGGAATTCATTATATTGTTTGCAAAGCCCTTTACAACAAACTTGTCCGAGACAATTATTAAAGCAACCAATAAATAAAATTGTGAATTGCATATCCCTTTTAGTTAGAAACTATTAATAATGTTAAAGAATGGCATGATTGTAAAACTGCAAATTTAAGGTTTGTAATTTTGGGAATCTTGTTCATTCAGCTCCGTCAGTCACTGGCCTTAATGTTGGTTCCCCCACCCTCAACCACATACAAGCAATGAAGCTGTTTAGAACAGTTATGTCAAGGATCCATGCATCATGCTGTTTAAAAATGAAACTGAAATCAGTCTTATGACAAGTTCAAGGGCATTTTAAAGAGACCACTCACCACCCTGGTGATCCTAACCAAATCATGTCCCTCCAAGTTTGGGGACTTTGGCCTGACTCTTGCTTATACTGGTTTCCTATTGCTGTAACTTAAAAAACACACATTTATCATCTTACAGTTCTGGGGGTCAGAGGTCTCACTGCCAAAGTCAAGGCGAGAGCAGGGCTGCACTACTTCAGGAGGCTCCCGAGGAAGATCAACTCCCTGGTCTTGCCCAGCCTCTAGAAGCTGCCAGCACCCCTGCCCATCACTTCCACCTCTGCTTTGGTTCTAACAGCCCCTTCTCTGACCCTCTCGTCTCCTTTCACTCATGCAGGGATAACATTGGGCCCAGCTAGATAATATCCCTGTTTAGGAACCTTAACTTAATTGCATCCCTTTTGTAGAGTCCCTTTTGCTAGAGTGAGATGTTCACAGGTCCCACTGATTTGGGCATATTTACCTTTGGGGGGAACACTGGGGGAGAGAGCAATTATCCTGCCAACCACATGTTCTGAGCACCTGCTGGCTAGTAGCACCTGCTGCCAGAGAGGCAGCCCCATGGGGCAATCTGCCCTCTAAGACCATGGCAGAGCAAAGGATGCCTGGTGTCTTCCACAGACCAGACTTGTGAGCAACATGGCTGGCAGAGAGGAAGAGATTCAGTCCTGGTGAGGGGGAGAGAAGCCGCAGAGGAGTGAAGCCAAATGGCACTGGCTCTCAGGCACCAGGGCAGCAGCAAACTATGAGCTAGACCTAAGCTCTCTGCACAAGGGGTCTAAGGACTGGCATTGAGCCTCAAACTGTTGCTGCTCCACAGTGGAGAAAGTGCGGAAATTCAAAATAAGATTTTTAGAAAATTTCATCCAGTTTTACAGTCATTTTGAGTCTGTTGTGTGCTTTTTAAAATGTGGGTTTCTATTTCATGTATTTTTGTTTTCATTTCATCTTCCCAGTAATTTGTTTTTAAAATGTATTTTCAAAAGTACCCATCCATGGCAGACTGGGAATTAAAGCAAAACCAAACCCTGATTCTTTACCCATATGGTTTTTTCAAGAAGCCCTGAGCTAGAGAAAGGACCATCATTCACATAAGGCAACTTTAGGTGACAGGTGCCCCCAAAATACCCAAGCTGATAAAATCAGCTGTAACATCTGCCAGGAGCAGAGGGGTCCACACAAACTCACTATACTTCAGTCCAGTAAGACTTTCCTGGTGGGCCAGGCACGGTGGTGCCATGAGCTAAGCTGCTGTAAAGGGCCACCCACATCCCATAGCTACTCCACTTCTAGTCCAGCTTCCGGCTAATGCATCCTGGGGGGTGGAGAACATGGTTCAAGTGCTTGGGTCCCTACCACCCACATGGAGGCCCCAGATGGAGCTCCAGGCTCCTGCTGGCTTTGGTCTGGCCCAGCCCAGGCTGTTGAGGACATTAGGTCAGTGGGCTAGTGGATGGAGGATCTCTCTGTTTCTCTCTCTCTCTCTCTCTCACTGTAGTTCAGCCTTTCAAGATGAAAACAAATAAACATTATTTAAGAGGACTTTCTGGAGCCCATTCCCCTCTTCCTGCCCCAGGCCCCAAGCCCAGAGGTTTGGAAAGCATCGAAGAAGCCGCCATGCTCCCTTGCTCTAAGCAGCCTTCTCCAAGCCAGGGCAAGGGGAGGCTTAGCTTTACATGAAGCTTGAGTTTTGATCATTACTAAAGGACGGTATGGCTCAGAAGAACGTCACTCTCTCCCCTCACCCCTGCACTGTGGGAGATCTACTCATGGTCCCTCTCTCTCTCTAACCACTTGTGAAAGGCCTCCAAGGCTTCTGGAGAGCCCCTGGTGCCAAGTTCCCTCGGCATCCAGACCAGATAAAAACCCAGCCCTACACGTGCCCTGCACGCAGTCTCTTCTCAAGAATAGACTGTGGCCCCTCTTTGCCTCAATAAAGCAACCCGTCTCTGTTGGGGTTGGCTCTGTCTCCTTTTCCTGTCTGTTTTCTGGGGGTATGAAAGGCCAGAACCCTGAACTATTTCAAACCTAACAATTACAAAGGACTAGACATTTTAATTACTGAATTGAGAAGGTACTCAGTAGTTTACAATGAAGATGGGAACTTACCATATAACAGTGACCAGAAAATTCATGATACACCCAAGTACTGAACAACAAGCCCCACAGAACCATTAAGATGAAGATCAGAAAAGTTGTTCATCCCTCAGACAAATCTGTTCAAGTTGGACACGACAGAACTCCTAGGTCTAGGACAAACCTTCACCGTAGTCACTCACGGAAGGACTTCAGCCAGGCTTATGTTCCCACTATTGCCATATTGGGCCAGGGAGCCTTTCACCGTGAGCCACTGTCCTGGGCATCGTGGACGTTCAGCAGCATGCTGAATCCCTCACTTCTAACCTCGGTCCCAAGTTGAGACAACCCAAACAGTTGGCAGACATCACCAGATGTGCACTGGGCGGGGGGACAAAACTGTCCCAGCTCAGAACCACTGATTTAAGGGCTGTGAAGACTTTTCCTCCTGTTCTCTCCCGACTCCTTGTCAAGACCGAAAGCATCTGAAACCCCATCATTCAACACACTCAGTGCCCATTCCAGGCACTGACTTACACCCACGGGCTGTTGTCAGTCTTAGATACACTCGTGTGAATGGAACCATCAGATTTCTCTTTTACAGTTCCTTCCATTTCTGGAACATCTCTGTAGCCCATCTTCCCTCCAAACCCAACCACAAATTCTTTCAGCAGCTCCACCTCTCCCCTATACTATGGCAATTAATCTTTACCACTCCTTCGGAATCATTTTCACGTCCCTCAAAGTTAATCTCTATGTTGTTTTTGGAATAATCTTTCTCAGTCATTAGAGACCTGCCGTTATCATACTAAAACATCCAAGCTCTGTGACAACACACATCCCACACTCCACCCTTGCCAAGCAATTTCTCCCAAGCCCTTACCTTGGCCGGTTCCTTGCTCTTTCTTTCACCATCTCTTTCTTTCTGTCCATTTTTGACCTCTCAGCTAAATATTACTTCTTCAAGAATTTTCTCTGGACCTCCAGACCAAGAGAAGCCCCTCTGTTTTACTCTTCAGGACACGGTGTGCTTCTTTGTGTACTGTATGTTCTACAGTTTAGTTAGTATAGCTCTCATACCATTGCACCCAGGTTTAAAAGATGTGCTCTCTCTTTAATTTTCTAAATAAAATTAAATCTGATTCTGAACTACACATGCAACAGTGCAGTCAAAAAAATCAAATCAAAAGTATGCATGTTTTGGCAAGCCTGTTAAAGAGAACAGAAGAGTTATGGAGGCTCCTGTAGTACCTGGGACTTGGTAAATGCCTCTGGTCTTTAATCTATGGGTCCCTTTAAGACACGCATTGTCCAGTTTGTGGTCCATGTGAAGACAGAAGGCTCTAGTGGTTCATACCAAGCTGTAGCACTCCCTTGGGCTGAGTGCCATGACATCCAGGGTCTTCCCAAGTGGCACCAGCAGCCACTTTTCTCTGGGGCCCCAAGACTTCCCAGTGCTCTCAGAAGTGCAACTTTTGCTTCTGGCTTCCAAGCACCAATCTCCCCCGAAATTATGCAGGGGCCAACTCAAGAGTAAAATGGAGGCTTACAGACCATACCTCCAAATCATTTCCAAATACTGCCATAATTTCGTATAAGGCTCCATTCTAGAATTCTTGGATTCCTCAGAGTCCTGCGTGGCCTGGTAAATGATGGCCTGGTAAGAACTGGCTCTATCCCGTGTGCTCAGATGCAGCTCACACTCCCTGGAGCAGAATCAGCCTGGGCCCACGTCCTGCGACGGTCATCCTTTTGGCCTACAAGTGCTCAGCTGATAGCACAACAGGATGGACCTGCAGAGTTTCCGGAAGGTGAAGCTGTTCAGTGGAGAATTTCTGGTCCTGGGAGCCCAGATTGTAGTCTAGTCTAAAGAAGAGGGCTCAGGGTGCAGGTGCATATATCCACAGTCTTCACTCTGGCAGAGGAAGAGTGAACAGAGAGGGACAGAGCAGGGCCCTTTAAAGCAGGGAGGTTTTCCAGCCTTGGTGTGAAGGAAGCTCTGAGATCAGACCCTCAGGCATTGCTGGGAGTGATTCCTCAGTACACAACAATAGCAGGCACCAGAAAATAAACTTTTTCTACATGTGAAATCACTTAAGAGTTGACTATCAATACTAATTTAATGAGACCGATGCGTAGAAGCCAAGCTGAGGGGCTGTTAGGATTTTGCAAAGTTACATTAAAATTATTAACAGGTATTTTATTAGAAGAAAGCATTCCATAATTTAAATGCTTGAAATACATATTTTTAAAGCAAACTTTTTTCCTTCAAAGCAGAACTTCTAAGAGCTTAAGAGCTTTTTTTTTTTTTTTTTTTTTGACAGGCAGAGTGGACAGTGAGAGAGAGAGAGAGAGAGAGAGAGAAAGGTCTTCCTTTGCCGTTGGTTCACCCTCCAATGGCCGCCACGGCCGGCGCACCGCAATCGGCGCGCTGCGCTGATCCGATGGCAGGAGCCAGGTGCTTCTCCTGGTCTCCCATGGGGTGCAGGGCCCAAGCACTTGGGCCATCCTCCACTGCACTCCCTGGCCACAGCAGAGAGCTGGCCTGGAAGAGGGGCAACCGGCACCCCAACCGGGACTAGAACCCGGGGTGCCGGCGCCGCAGGCGGAGGATTAGCCTAGTGAGCAGCGGCGCCAGCCTAAGAGCTGTTAATGTAAGAACGTGACCTCTGCACCATTAAATAGGCAAATAAAGTAAAGAATATTTCCCAAATTCCCATGAGGTGTGTGTGCATGTATGTACATACATGTGTACATGTGAATGCCTGCACATGCATGCCTAATACAAGGGTTTTTTTAAAGTTCATGGAAAATGGAATTTAAAAATAAGTTTATTTTGGTGCAGAAATTTTTGAAATCCATGCAAGTTTCTTAATAATATGCATTTTCCATGAACTTCTGGAAGATCCATCATATATTTATGGCACTAGAATTCTGAAAATGCTATCAATCAAATAACATAAAATCACTGAGTCGGTGAAAGTTCTTGCATACATGTGACAAAAATTACTTATGACCAGCTTAAGGGAAAAACAAAATTCATAGAAGGACATTAGAAACTGTAGCAGGAGGAGTCCTGTGCTACTACTGCTGAGATAAATTCTCAGCCATCTCTACATCCTTACATCATAGGGAAATGTTCCCAAATAATCAGTGTATAAAAGTAGCCTCGGAAGAATATGTAGCCATTCATACAAAAAATAAAGAGAGGACTATGTACTGAAACAATCCTAGGAATACTACAAAATGTTAACAGTGCTTTTCTCTGGGTAATGCAGTTATGGTAATTTTAATTTTATTTATGTACATGAATTACATTTGTAATTATAAAAATATACAGCTTTTAAACAACCTGTTTCAAGTCTAATATTTCTCCTAATGCCAAAATTTTGACAAAGTCATAAATGTTTATAATATTCAAATCTTCCCTGGTTTCATAAACTTTGATGAGTTTTCCTAGTAATAACTAGATTATCTTTTAAGTTTCATATTACTTGAGGGCTTCTGATGCAATAAACATTTTTAAAGCTGCTTCTTGACTCTTACATGGGTAACTGAGACATTATAGAAATTACAATTCCAGTAAATATTAGCACTAGTGGTATACCAAATCCTTATTATAAACTGCCACTAGCTGGCGCTATATGTAGGTCTCATAATGAGGACCTCTCCATAGTGCTTGTACACAACTTCAGATAAGACCACAGATAATTCCACTTTCCAAACAAAATTAGCTCTTTATTAAAATAGCAACATAAATAGTAATAAATTTATTCTTTATTAAAAAGAAAGCAAGATTAACAATGTCAAAAACCTCATAACACTATCCTAAATAACACCAGTCAAAAGTGAAATAAAACCAGAAATTAAATCCATTATTCTTAAATAGCAACAATTAAGACACTACATAGCAAACTTTTGAAATGCAGTCAAAGCTGTGCCCAGAGGTAAATTTATAGTCTTAAGTGCCCTACTATTAAATAAGAAAGATCAATTAACTAAGTCATCAATTGCAAAGGAACATTATAAAACAACAAAATAAACTACAAAAATTAAGGAAAGAATAAAGATCAAAATTTATATTAACAATGTAGAAAAGGAATGGAATTGGTAAAATATCCAAGTTTTGGGTCCTTAAAAAGATTAGCAAATCCTAATAAAAGAAAAAATGCAACTAAAAAGATTAGAAATGAGAAAGTAGCTATAACCATAAACACAGAGAAAAATACTTTTAACTATAATTATATATAGAAATCTGCTAATAAATTTTAAAATTCTATGAAAATGCATGATTTTCTTTAAAAAATATATCTTTTTAAATTGACACTCAGTAAGTAGTAGTTAACCTGCCTATCCCAAAACCATAGAAAAGCTTCTTAAAGTTTTCAGAGAATTCTCTTCTACTCACACACCCTGAAAAAGCTTGAGGCCTAAACAGTGTTACAGGTGGGTTCCTCCAAAGCTTTCAAGTAGGTAATTCCTGTGCTATGTATTAACCAAGAGCATACAACAAGATGGAAGGTTTTTGAAGTTAATAAAGGTAAACTATAAAAATGTAAAACTACAGTCCAATCTTTTAATGAAAATAAACATATGTTCCCAAATAAAGTATAGGGGTTAAATTCAATATTCATATACTACAAAAAGGGGGGAGATGGGGAATCCATTATGATGAAACGGGATGCATCTCATGCAAAAACAATCCAAAACCAAGAAATCCCTTAAGAAATGTATTGTGATGGTAGGCCATAAGAGTAAAATCATAATGATCATCTCTAGTTGCCTAGAATATGTTTAATATAACGCAACCATTGCCAAGAAAGGCTTAGTATACTTGAACCAGGGAACCATTTCCTTAAGCAGATAAAGACCTATACTTCAGTCCAAGGGCTAACATCAAAAGCTGGTTATACCCCATAAACATGTATAGTTTTAAAAGATCATTTAAAGAAAAAAAGCTGGTGAAAAATATTAAAGGCATTTCTAAAAATGTGCGGGAAAATTTATTTAACTATGTGAGGTATAAATGTTACAAAGAGAAAAAAACTATCATTGATGACACTTAAAACGACTGGCTACTGAGAAGAGAATCAACTAGGATTCACCAAAGAGTTCAAAAAAGTTACCAAACACAAAAATCAATAGCTTGACATCACAAGAGCAACCAGTTATTAAAAAAAAATGGAAAAATGACCCCATTCACATAGCAACAAAGATATAAAATACTAATAATACAACTAATAAGAAACATGCATGATACACAAAATTACTGAAGAGCATATAGGCCATCTTCAGTAACCTTGACATGGGACACATTCCTGAGCAGGACAATCAATGTCACAAAGATGGAAATTCTCCCCAAAATAATTTACAATATTAAAGTAATTCTAAACAAAATGCCAGTAGCATTTCTTTTCGAATGTGATGAAAATATGGCTAAAGCTTATCTGGAAGAATAAATGCACAATATAGCCAAAAATATTTTGTAAAGGAAGAACAAAATTTACTCCATTGAGAAGCTAAACACAAAGTAATGCAAATTATAAAATGGCAATAATCAAAACAGCATGGTTCAGGAGCAGAAAACACCAAATACAAACAAGCAAGCAATAAATCCAGAAACCATTCCAAGTATATGTAAGAATTTAATATTTGATAAACGTGGAATTTTCAAAACAGTAGAAAAGGGAGTTTTCAATGGATGATGATGAAACAGCTAAATAAATATTTAGACTTTAATTACACCTATATCAAAAATAAATTCCATTTGAAGATTCAAATCTAAAAAATTGAAATGAAAGGAAACACAGACAGCTGTTTATATAACATTAGGATGTATATCTTTAACATATCACCAAAAGCAGAAATCACGGGATAATAGATATTCATCTAAATTTAAAATGCAATATTTCTGTATATCAACATCATGAATTAAATTGGTACATATCTGAAAAAGGACAAAATGTCTGCAGCATACAGAATAAACAAATGGTTAGTGGTTTTAATATATAAAGAGCTCTTAGTAATCAGTAAAAAGTGAACACCCCCAACAGAAGAATTAGCAAATGCATTCATTCATTCAATAGAAGTTTGTTGTGCACCTAATATGTATCAAATATTGTGCTAGGGGCTGAGAATACAACGCTGAAAAATCTAGACATCTTCTCTCATACATTCTAGTATGAGAAACAGACCCCCCCCCCAAAAAAAAAAAGCAAATAAATAAATAAAGTTACAAAATGAGAGAAGGGATTTGAGAAACACAGGAAACAAAGAACTGGGATGGCAAATGGGAGGGGGGTTGGAGACTACTTTCAGTTGGCTGCTTGGAGCAGGCTTTTCTCTGAACACTGCGGTTAGCAGTAATCTAAGGGGTCGCGTTGTGGTAAGGGAGAGGGAAGCTGTGAGGAGCAGCCTTATTAAGCCCCTGAGGTGCAGAAGGGATCTGGGCAGGTTGGAGGTTCCAGTGTGACTGCATCATAGTGGGCAACAGAGAGGAGCAGAGGTGGCGCTGGAGACCCAGGCAGAGGTCAGATGCTACAAGGCTGGGTGAAGCTGTGGAGGGAGGTTGGATTTCATCCTGTAAAAGCAGTAATTTACTTGGTTCAACTTTTCAGAGGGGTCATTGTTGCCACACCATCAGGAATGTACTGAAGGTAGTCAAGAGCGGTGGCAGAGAGCTGACCAGGCAGGACTGGCTGTCACAAGAGTCAGATGGGAAAACAAACAAACAAACAAAAATGCATATACATATATATATGTTAGGACAAAATGATGGCACTGAACATGGAAAGGAGCAGACAGATTGCAGACATATTTGCAGGGTGAAACTGATCGGCTGGACTGGCCTATCTGACATAGGGGACAGAAAGATCAAGGATGATCCAGGTTTCTGGCTTGAGTAACTGGGTGAATGGTGGTGCTATTTATTGCAATAGGGAAGATGAAGAAACCGATTTGGGGTGTGAGTGAGGAATTAGATATTGGAAATGTTGAATTTGAGAAATCTGAGTCATCCAAAGGAAGATAATTAAGGAAGCAATTAGATATGTGAGACTACAGCTTAGAGGAAAAGGTCTGGGGGGGAAAGCATACATTTGAAACTCATTAGCATAAAGATGATACTTAAATCTGTGGAAAATGATAAGATTATCCTGAGAAAGAACAGAAAGGAGGGACCAGAATAGAGATGAGAAACCCTAACTTTTAAAAATTAGGCAGGAGAATATCAAATATAAAACCAAGGACCGATCAGTGAAGCCAAAAGAAAACCAGGAGTGAACACTGTCTTGGAGACAATGTAAGGAATCAGAAAGTGGCCAAACGAAGCAGAGGTGAGGACAGGAATTCGCCCTTTAGACTGGGTAATGTGGAAGTGAGCAGTGACCTTAACAAGGGCACTTTCAGGGATGACAGTGGAGACATGCCCTGAAATAGAAGATCAGAAAATGGAGACAACACAGGGCCGGCGTTTTTGGAGTAGTGGGTAAGGCCTCCACCTATGGTGCCAGCATCCCATATGGAAGCAGGTTGGAGTTCTGGCTGCTCCACTTCCAATCCAGCTCCCTGCTAATGGCTGGGGAAGCAGTAGAAGATGGTCCAAGTGCTTGGGCTCCTGCACCCACATGGGAGACCTGGAAGAAGCTCCTGGCTCCTGGTTTTGGATCGGCCCAGCTCCAGCGGTTGTGGCTGATTGGAGAGTGAAACAGCAGAATTAAGATTTTTCTGTCTCTCCCTAACTCTGCCTTTCAAATACAAAAACAAATATTTAAAAAAAAATAAATAAAATGGATAAAGTCAACAAATAAAGTCAACGCCACAAAGAGATATGTTTACAAAGAAGAGTTGAAAACAGTTCATCGATGGAGAAGATGTGCACAAGCCGAGATCTGGAAGACACGGACACAGAACTTGTCTGCTAGCTGATGAGAACGACCTGTGGAGGGGAGGGAGGGCTGACGATGCAGAAAAGGGGAGAGGGCAGGAGCGCATGGCGTCTGGAACACACGAGGAGGGCTTGGCTTCTAAACTTCCTCTATGCACAGGGAGACGGTCACCAGAGAGCTAGTTTGGAGGGTCCTGCGGTGGCCGAGATGAAGTTTGTATGACGTGGCTTCTGCTTTCTCAGGGAGACGTGAAGTAAATGGGGAGAAAGGAATCAGAACATCGCGGGGAGATGAGAAGGTAGAATCGGGGGGCCTAGAAGTGGGGAGCTGAGGCTCTGGTAGGAACAACAGCACCAGTCTGAGGTTTGAGATAGTGGATTCAGAGTAAAACGAGTTGGTCGAGTTGTATGATTTTCTAGAAGAAAACAGTCAGTTGGTCCTGTCAGGCCCATGGAAGGTAGATGGCAACGTTTATCCAGGGTTGGATTTTGTCAGGAAAGTTAAGTCCGAATAAATTGAGATTCGAGTGTGCGGACAGCATTGTACTTCAAGGAGAATGGACCATGGAATCCAGGCTAGACAAGGAAGTGGACCCAAGGCTGGAGCTGATCAGGTAGTGGTGGAAATGAGGTTAAACAATTAGCTGTCGACGCGCAGGAATGCGGGATGAAGATGGCGACAGAGAGGAATGTTTTAGTTCAGGTCCAGATACCAGGTCAGGATTCGACCTGCAAGTTTCTACTGTGGGAACACCTGGAAAGGATAAAGGGGAGGAGGCCTTCATACTGTAAGACAGGTCTGACACCTAACGAAAGGAGTGGGGAATGGGCAAGAAAGCCTCGTGCTGCGAGATTGTAAGACGGTTCTGGCCAGGCTACTGGGAGTCCCCAGGCCAAACTGCTCATAAGGAGTCCTGAATATCGTATGAACCAGCCAGAACCAATACCCTTGTTGTGCTCGGTCCCTGGAGCCGGGCAGCCCAGGAGGAGGAGGCCTCAGTGCAAGTCCAATAGTGGATTCCTTAGGGCAGGAGATCCGACAGGTGCATTCCCGGGGTCACCACAGACAAGACTGTACAGAGAAGCAGCAGGTGCTAACGACGACCAAGGGCTAGAACCGTGGGAACAAGAACTGAATCCGAAGGGAGATGGTCGCTGGAGATGAGTCTACAGGAAGGAGGGGACCGGAGGCCGGAGTTCGAGTCCAACCCTAGTTGTGAATTACACAAGGCCAGGTTGTGTCACCCACCACGACAGTCTTGGGGGACCTGGGCAATTATGAAAACCATCTTCGGGCGGAAGGCAGCAGTGGGGCGGGGAGGGGCTGGCGACACTACGAGGGTGTGAGGTGCAGCAGACTACAGTAGGAGCTAGTCTTTGAAGAACCAACAGCGAAAGACACTGACCAGGAAAAAAGCAAGTCTATAAATTACGAGGGAGGAAAAGGAGTGGATGGCATTGTCCAGTGGCAAGATTCTCAGAGAAGCCGGGGCTTTGGCAGACAGGGCGAAGTCGTGCTCCGAGGCCTCCCCCGCAGCCCGGCCCCTAAGGCACGCGGTCCTTCGGAAGGGCTTGGCGGGAAGGCGTCCTGGGCCACGCCGGGTTCCGTGAGGGCGTGGGGCTGAGCGCGGCCCGCGGGCAGGCGGAGGACACGGGGAAGTGGCGACGACAGCGCTCCCCGAGGGCCCGGGGCCGGCCGGCGCTGCCTGCGGAGGCGCCTGAGGTACAGCGGCTGTGCGGCGTGCGGCCGTGGTGCGGGGCGCTCAGGGCGCCGCGGCTTTGCCGAGCCCCCGCGCCGCGTGCTGGCGCTCCCGGGCGGCGGCGCCGCGGAGCTTGGCGCGGCAGCTGGCGGCGGCCTGGCGCGTGGTGACGGCGCCCGCGGGCGGGCAGCGGCTCCCGGGGGCGGCCGGGCGCAGGGCGGCGGCGCTGCGGGACGACGGCTTCGCGAGGCTTCGGCCCGCACGGGCGGCAGCGGTCCCCAGGGAGGAAAGACAAAGACACGCCGGTTAGCAACGGGCAAGGAGAGCGCGGCGCCTCTCGGCTCCCCAAAGCGCCGCGGTCCCCAGCGGCCGCGAGCCGCCCCTTCCGCCCCACAGGCTGTCGGCCGGGCTGGAACTGCGGGTCCGAGGAGACGGCGGCCAACCGAAGCCTCCCACGACAACGTCTCAGCGCTTTGGGGAAACACGGCAAAACCGGCAACATTTTTTAAATGCTTTGACCCAGAAATCCTCATTTGAGAATTCTCCCCTGAGGCGAATACATGCAAGGTTTTTCACGCAAGGTGCTAAGGTCAGTATCCCACCCCGAGGTCTTCTAAAACTTTCTGGAAAATACATCTTATCAAAAAAAAATACTTTGCACGGATTTTCAAGTTTTTGCACCAAAACAATTTCATGTCTCCACGAACTTTTTGAAGTACCTTCGTATAACAGCAATTAACAGAAGTTTTTTAAAAAAAACACGGGACAAAAAGAAAATGAAAGAAAAAGAAATGGAGTGTTTCCTACCTGACAAAATAACGTATTGGCTAGGCTTTCGTGTTTTTCTTACAGTGGATCTTAACAGGGTACTGAAACAAGGCTGTGCAATAATACCTAGTGATGCGAGAAAGCATTTATGTCGTGCGTGCATGTGCGTGTGCACGGGTAGTGAGGGTGGCCGTGTGGACACACACCACGCGGGTGACACACACCACGGGGAGCAGCACACCCGTGTGCCCAGTGCTCACCCCCGGGTGATCTGGCTGCAAGTCCTCTTTACTTTCCTCTTAGTTATAGTTCCCAAACTTTATACACATTTTTATAATAAAAATGTTAACTTACGCCACTCTTTGTTCCCATTCTATCTTTACCCCAATTCAAATTCAGGACAGTAGTGTGGGCTGTGAAGCACAGCTGTGGACATCCAAGGATTTTAAAGAACAGAGCCCACAACAACGACTTATCTTCCATACAGAGTTGTAAGTAAATCTCAGTTACAGAGCAGTTACCCTTCAACCTTACCCTCCTCAAAGCTACTGTCTTCGGTGAAGTTATACCTTATTTTACTTATTATTATTTCTACCTGGAGGGAGGAAAGTTTTCTGAACTTCTAACAAACATAATTTGATGTGTAACTTCCACAAATTTGGAAACACAAAATTTGCTTTAAAATGAAACAAAGTTACCATACTTTTGGAATAAATGTTTACAATACTAATGTTTTATAATTCAATAATATTCTTGAGTTTAAAAGAGTAAAAACTAAAATGTTGCATTGAAGTAGTCTAAACTTCCTGGTCTTCCAATCATAACACATTCAAAATTTTAATTTATTAATATCTAGGGAGTCTGCTAAATCTTGTTTCAGAAAAATGAATAAATGTGATAATAAGGTTATAATACAATATAGAGGATTTCCAGGAATTTATTATTAAATTGACAGAAGACTCTTCATAAGTTCCAAAGGTATTTTAAGCCATCAAAGTTGTGAGACTGATTTTATTTAGTGATCAGTAAATCTTTGTTTATTGGACTATTACTTAAATAGATGATGACCTAATGAATCACCTCATCCTCTCCCAGAACGGAGGCACTGGATCTTGGAATACCTTTTAGTAAAAAATGTGCAAAAGACATAAAACTTAGAAGAAATCCTAAGAAGTCGAAAGCCTGTGCTAACTGCCCTGAACAAAATGAAGGCTATGGGGGATTTTTATAAAGTTATCGTTTCTCAAAAGCCTTCTTGCTCACCAAATGATTTAACAAAACAGGATTACGTGCAGGTAAGACAGAAAAACCTTTATTATTGGTGCTATATCCAGCTTTCATTATCCATAGGATGGTTTCAATTTGATTCAACATTTCTGGAGTGCCTGATGTGTCTTAGGCACTGTGCTCAGACACAAAGAACTAAAAAGATAACAGTTTCCCATCTGAGAAGACCCAGAGGATGCCTCAGACCCTGGGGCTAACCTGAATCCCTAAACCAGTCACAGTCCTGCCCACGTTCTTCACGTGAGCTTTCTCATTTCCTGTCCTTCCTTTGCTCAGAGTCACCCAGAACACAGCTCTGTCTCCACTAGCTGAATCAATAGTTTCTAACCGTACAGGGGAGTTTTGCAAAGACCGGCATGAGATTCTGACTAAAGATAGGAACTTCCTGCTCCAGGAACATGCAGAGAAAATCCTTGATTCCACTAGAAACCGACTCCCTGAGCAGATGCAATCTATAAAACACAGTGTTTACAAAGGATTATGCCTCCCTTACCTTATTATTTTTTCATACAAGAAAAATGTTCACTTCCTGGAAAAAAAATTTCAAAAATTCTAACTGCTCATAGTGAGTCCCAGTAAGACTTGTTTTAAATGAGTTAAAGGTGGGATGCAGCCTTTGACACAGCAACACATACTTTATCTTTGATAGTCACAAATTTTCCCCTGCAACACCAAGTGCTAAAGTCCTTAATTCACAAAGCTAAGCAGAACTGAGAGCGGAGTCCCAAAGGATGCTGTGCCAGGGTAAGGGAGCCTGTTCACTGTAACACCAAACTCCTCCAAGACTTTCAAGCTAAGAGTCAAGTCACATTACTTCTTCTGCCTTCAGAATCAAGTTAGTATCTCTGGAGTCAGCAAGTTTCTGTCTAGTGGAGAAAAAAATCAGATTCTGGTTGCTACTTCCTGGCAATCTCTCCTGGAAAGTAACGTGGCACAGTGACGTGCAGCAAGCCTGGCCTCTGGCCTCACAGGTGCACCACCTGCCCTCACAGCGCTAGGATTTTCTTTTCCTTCCTTTTGAATATTCACTTGAGACAGAACGAGGGCAAGAGCGAGAGTGAGAGTGAGAGAGATTAAGATACTGATAGTCTTTACAGTTTCCAAAAAAAGTATTCTAAAACAAGATTCTCCTTTGGTGACATAGAAGGCACATGAAAACATGAAGCTGGAAGTACTGAGAGGTTTAAGTAAGTTTCATCCGGTTGCATGCTCCCCATTTTCCCCCCAAGTCTGGAGTTAGTGATGTCATTTGACAGAAGTATTGCCTCGATTGCCCTTCATGGACCACATTTAAGAACCTCTGAGCCAAATTAAATTGGCTTGTCATTCCCTTAACATACTATATTTATATAACTATTTTTCACCTCTGCTTTTGTTCCTGGCATTTCACCCATCAAAAAAGTGCTTTCTCTCTCCTTTTATCTATTCAAATACTCTCCATCTCATGATCCAGACCAAAGCTAGTCTCTTCCACTGAACTCCGTATCACTGCAAGCTGACATCTTGTGTCCCTCTTCCAATCTCCTACCAAGGTTGCTCTGACACCACCAGATCACAGTACACCATAACCTGTGTTTTTTACAACATACAAAGAGCTGTGGCCAATTCTCCCTGTTCCCCAATTTATTTTTCCATTCTTGAAACAATAACTCATCTTCCCGATGGATGTAGAGGGGAAGGCTAATAATGCTTATTGTTGCTGGAGTAACCAACTAATTTATCTGAGTCATTCCTTTCTGCACTCATTTTCACACAAAATGTTTTATCAGCTGGGTACTTGTCAGATCTGTGTCACTGCTGACAGCTGAGTTCACCATCATCCTACCTCTGGCCATGGATTTTCAATCATTACCTCCCAAAGCCATAGACATATTTCCCTTCTAAGGATTCAGATGCTGCTACCACTTTCAAAATAGCTTCACACTCAGAGAAAGAATTTAAGCAAAGCTTGAAATGAAGATGAGCACAGTTATTCAACAGAAAGGGCCACAACTGGCATCATCTATGCAAGTAAGATAAAATCAAATGGATTCGGGAGCTGAGCAGGAACTTAAAGATCATCTCTTTCAAGAGATGCACATTACAAGTGAAAGAACCATGGGAAATGGAGCATTTCAGAGCAAGAAACTGAAACTTTAAAATAACAGAGATCTCATACACAAAGTAGGTGAAAAAATCACAAAGAGGCAAAGGTATTGTCCTACACAACTCATGAATTCAAACACTGAGGATCTATGAAGTAAATAAAAAGAATTAAAGAACAAAAATAACTCAGAACATAAAAGATGAGAGTGATCAATCATCTATAGAAATGGCCCAAAAGGCTGCTTTGACACTGGAAGTAACACAGGGTACTTGGACTCAACACCAGTCACACTCACGAGTAGTTATTATTTACGAGTATTTACTATATGCCAGGCATTGGACTAAGTCACATACATTTGCTCAATTTTATTAACCTGTAATTAAGAAAAATGGGTTGAAGGAGATAGTCTATTTACCTCTGAAATAAACCATGAAGGAAAAGTTGGACATGTTTCTATACCCTGGAGCAGAAAAGGTGCTCTGAAAATTCAACAATATCTGGTCTAAGTGGCAGCTGTATCCCTATGAGAAAGATGAATGTAACAGTCATCTGATTCAATGCTCATCAAGCACCATTCTGGTTATAATTTAGTTTTCCATGCTGATTTCCCTACTAAGAGAAAATACACTGAACCATAAACATCCTGGCTTCTTCACTGTAAATTAAAGAACTGGCAATGTGGTACTTACACACCAGTACCTATCAGGGTGATTAGAGTGAGACAGCCCTCCAGTACCCAGTCACCTCTCCAGATGAACCAACGATCAGGACAAGTCTTAGAAAGTAGTTGCTATGCGAGTGCTAGCTGGGAGGTCAGGCAAGGCAGCTGGTCTGCTGTTGTACTGTTCACCTTTGAACCACAGTCCCATGTGGTCACACTCACACACACACACAATCAGAGAGAGAGAGAGAGAAAATCATTCAATCAGAAATAGAAGGAGGAACAAAATAGTGTTGTTTCTCCGTGCTCCAGAGCACTACTTTGTGAATCTGGAGTTTAGTTTTTACAGGAGAGAAGGCTGAAGGTTTTGTTGTTTAGTTTTTTAAAATGCAAAGAAGTGTTTATTTTGCTTTTCAAAAGAATTAGCCAATCTAAGCAACAGGAAAAAAAAGATTTTGACACATAAACTTTTATCAAATACTAAATATCAAAACATTTCATATGTCTGCAAAGATACGCAATATGTGGTTACTTCGGGATTTTCTGTTTAGGGTGCTTTGTCAGCTTTTATTTTCTGATTTTATCGCCATGGAAGAGAGACCTATCAATCTAGCAAGTTCCTACTATACAGATCACAATTCTTGACAAGACTTCAGTTCACTCTCTTACACCAAGAATTCCAATGTCAAAACACAGTAAGACCTTAGTACCTTGTGCTCAGGGTTGAGGATAACACATGTTAACAGCTGCACTAACGCTATGAACCTCAAGGATATGATCTTAACTTGTTCTACTACTGAATTTTAATTACTGTGTTGATGTTATGAAAATATACTTTGTCTGATTAACTTTTTTCCAGTCGCTGGTTGGAATTATAATATTACTGGGTTTTTTTCCCCAATAGAATTACCCTATAAACAATACATTGAGAAGTACTGCCATCTTTAGGAAGAATGCAGGGTTGCTGACTAATTAACTATCTAAAGCAAAAATCAAATATAATCCTATCATAGATATTTGGCATGGGAAACGTATTTTTATATAGATTTGTCTCTGTGACACAACTGTTCCATCAGATCTAAAATCAAGCAGTTCTAAAAGAATCTCAGAAAAATAAGCCAGTAAAATTATAATGACAAGTTATATTGATAAACAAGCTCACAATGATCAAAACTAAAGGTGTGTTTTTATAGATGATCATGGATCATATCAAGATTAAAATAATAAAATATTAAAATAAAACTGGAGAAATAAACGAGAAACCATTTCTGTAATTTGCATGAGAGACTGGAGATTTAAAACTTTAGAAAATGAAACAGACATTTGTGGTTTGGTATTTGCCATATCTTTGCTTCTCAGAGCTCTGAGATAAACTGACTGGTTTATACACATCAGATAAATTTTTACTTAAATCTAAAGGTAAACTAATTTCCCTGGAAACATCAACTGCCATTTCTTTCTCAAACAAAAAAGTCAGTACCTCAGTTAGCTATTTTGGGTAACTATCAGCAAAGTTAATAAATTTCTCGTTATTTTTTCACTTCAACATTATCATAAAATGGATAATCATGATCCCTCTCTCTCTGAAAGAAATACGAAATATTACATTATGCTGCAAAGGAGGTGCTACCATGATATACTAGAAATGAAGAATTACTTAATACTCCATTTATACCAACAAAAAACGACTGTCTCAATGATAGGCAGTATCATAAAATGGAAAGCTCAAAGATCAAGAAATAAAAAATGCATCGGTTATACAATTTCCAGACATATTATTAAACATGTTAAAAAAAAAAAAGCAACGTATGGAAAAGTGTATACAGCATGCTACCATTTGCATGAAGAGAAAGGTATACATTTATACGGTTGAATGCAATAAAACAACATCTCTTAAAAGCCCATGAAACTGGTAACTTCTGCCTCTGAGGAAGGAAATGAGAACTGAAACATGGGGTAGGGAGAAAACTTACCTTTCACTGTACTCCTCTTTTTGTACTGTTTTTGGTTTTTCAGATGTACATGTCATTACCTAAGAAAATGATCTTTAAGAGACAGCTGGCTTCTATTCCTGACTTCTTCATTAACCACACATGTGACCTCACATAATCACTTACCTCGATTTTATCCATTTTAAAATGAGATCATACTCAAGGTCTAGATTTCCCATCTACAATTCAATAGAATTATGGCTCAAAAGGAGGTGTACACAAAATTCCACATAGTGAAATTTAAAAAAAATCCTTATTTTGCAGTGATTTACATGTCATGATATTATAATTATTTACATTTCTGCTGGCTCCATTCTCTCAGGCTGTAAAACAACATAATAAAAGCAAGAGAGTTTGGGAAGAAAATTCAGGTTTGTGGACTTGATGGTGTTCCCCTTCTTTTTATTGTGTCAAAAGTAAAAATCTGCTTGAATGATTCCTCTTTTTTAATATATACAAACTATTATTTCTAAAAGGTCACTCTCAAAACATTTTGATAAATAAATATTGAAAATAAATGTAAAGAGGTAGAATTTTTATGATTTTTTTATGAGTTTCAAAATAAATCCTGAGATAGGAAAAAGGGGAAAAATCACTTCCTGTATTCTCCTTAAATCATCCCAAGAATCTCATAAAATCATCTATAATCTTCCGAAACAGAAGATACTACCAGAACCAGAGGAGGGTAGCCAAGAATGGACCAACACAAGGCTTAGACATGAAGACTTGGGAAAAGAAGAAAACTGAAACTTACACCTTACAGAACACAATGGATGCAGACAGGCCCAGTGGCCCACTCATTCATAACCCTACATGCTATCTGGTGAAAACACTAGTCTTGAGTCTCAAAGGGCATTGCGTCTAATCATGGGGACAACATAATTAATAATGTAAAAATAACACAAAGGATGAACGTGAAAAATAAATGGTAAGGCAGAAGATGTGAATTCATCAGAGGAGGAGGTCACCATGGTTCAAACTGTCAAGAACAGATTCATAAAAAAAGACAATGGAGTTTATATAACAATCAAAGTGAAGGCACTGGCATAGGCAAAATGAAATTAGCAAGAGAATTCAGTCTTTGAAGGATAGTAGCAAAGTAGTAGTTGGTAGTAGGATGATTATTTTAGTTTGTTGTAGTGTGATTCTAAACAGTAACCTGGCTAAATATGCCAGAAATTATTTTTAAATATGTCGCTCCCTCTCTTCGTGGAGGAACGACACTAAACCCTGCCTAGGCTTCATATCCGAGTCACGGCACCATTATGTCGCTCCCCCTCTTCGTGGAGGAACGACACAGGACCCTGTGCTGTTCTTTCGTCTGCTCGGCCCTCCCTGGGTTTGCTGCTGGTTCTTCCCGGGTTGGCTGCCGTCCCTTCCACCTCCGTGGAAGGGCGGTTCCCCCTGGCCACTTTCCCCACTTCCGCGGGGGAGCGGCACACCGCCGGCCGGCTCTCTCGGGGGCTGCACAGGTGTTCCTTCAGATAGATGTTCCCCTTAGATGTTCCTGGTGCATGTTGTCTCTCTCCTCCTTTATAGTCCTCTTCCACCAATCCCAACTCTGCTACCCACACACCGAGTACGCTGCTCTCCTCCAATCAGGAGCAGGTCCTACAGTTTATTGGCTGAACTGGAAGCAGCTGTGTAGAAGCTGTTTCCTCCCTTCTCAGCGCCATATTGTGGGAGAGCAGATGCATAGAATAAGTCTTAATTCCAGTAACTTAGTCTAGTCCGAGTTGCTCCCAGTTGCTCCCCACAAAATATTACTTTGAAAAGTTTTCTTTATAGAGTACTACATAGGGAGCAAGAGTTTAGCCTAGTTATGAAGATGCCTGCATTCCACATTGGAGTGCCTGGGTTTCATTATCAGCCCTGGGAAGCAGGGACAATGACTCAAGTTACTGGGTCCCCACCACCCAGATGCAAAAGCTGGGTTGAGTTTCTGACTTCCAGCTCTGGTTCCTGCTCTGGTCCCAGCCCAGCCCCAGCTGTTACCATAATTTGGGGATTGAATCAGTCTCTCCCCAGACTCCCTTCCTCCCCCCCCAAAAAAAGGTTTCTCCATAGGAGTGATGACATGCTAGTAATATATCCAAACTGACTGACTATGCTTAAGTACAAGATCAGCATACATTTAGATTCGACTCTGTCATAGGGCAGGATCCTTACATATGAGAAAAACTATACTTATACATGATGTTTGGCAACCTCTTCCAGTATTTTCTTACAGGTACCTAATATTATTTCCTATCGCAACCTTCTTGCTCAGGAGCCAGCTCCACCCAAAAAACACAAAGCCAGGAAATCAAGAAGTGCCAGTTTTACTTTTCCATTGATTACATTTGTGAACTGGGGCCTAGTTGATGAAATAGAATGGTGTGAGTTTTGCTACCAAACATTTGTGAATTAAAGTAAAATTAAAAAAAAAAACTATCTTCTATCAGTGATCTAATGATCTTATAAAACTAAAGAAATACCGTATAACCACTTAGTAACTTTTGGCAAAATACACAATGTAAACTCAAGGTATTCATTATCACATGGATAAAGAATGTGTGTTCTTGATAACACACTGATATACCTAAGAGTTCTAAACAAAATTTATCTCTAAAATGATGGAACAGGGAAAGAAAGAACATCAACCAATATAAAGAAGCTACTCCGGCGCCTCAGCTCAATAGGCTAATCCTCCGCCTAGCAGTGCCGGCACACCGGATTCTAGTTCCGGTTGGGGCCCCGGATTCTGTCCCAGTTGCCCCTCTTCCAGGCCAGCTCTCTGCTGTGGCCAGGGAGTGCAGTGGAGGATGGCCCAAGTGCTTGGGCCCTGCACCCCATGGGAGACCAGGAGAAGTACCTGGCTCCTGCCTTCGGATCAGCGCGGTGCGCCAGCCGCAGCGCGCTGGCCGTGGCGGCCACTGGAGGGTGAACCACCGGCAAAGGAAGACCTTTCTCTCTGTCTCTCTCTCTCCCCCTGTCCACTCTGCCTGTGGAAAAAAAAAAAAAAAAAAAAGCTACTAAATGAAGTCTTCAATGTAGAAAGTACCTAAAATTCTATTCTGTTGTCCATTTTTATTGTAATTTTTCTAACACTTAAGTACACATATTACCTTAGTCAATAATCTATTAGTAATTTACTGAGATGTGACTCCATATACAGAGCTTGCCAGGAAAAAAAAAAAAAAAACATTTAAACAAATTAAGAGGAAGATTTGAAACTAGTATTAAAATCAGTGGTTAATACAAAGGCACTTCTAAGAATTCATGGAAAATGGAATTAAAAGATGTTTTATTTTGGTACAAAACTTTTGAAATCCATGCACAGAAGAGGCCTTCACAATGGCCACAGAATATATTATGAAAAAAATTATGCAGATTTCAATAACTTCTATCAAAATAAAATTACCTTTTAATTCTATTTTACATGAACTTTGTGAAGTACCTTCATACCATTCTGTGCTAGTTGATGACAATATTAGGCTTTTATGCTAATCCCTATTAGCAATTAAAAGTTCAAACAACAAGGAAAATAAACCATTTTCAACACACCAAAAGTTTGCCTCTTTTCCCCATTTCACTATACATCAAACAAGAAAACCTTAGCTATCTCCTCTAGTTCAGATCTGTCAGCATTCCTTATTACTTATTTCAGTTTTTAGGAGTCATAACTTATCCATGAAACTTACTCTACTGAAACTTGACATACAGTCTCCCAGGAATTCTTCCCTTTAAAAGCAGATTTTAAAAGTTATAAAAAAAAAAAAAAAGGCAAAAAACTGGATGGCTTTCTGTATTCAATCAATAGTTTCAATCTCAAGCAGAGCAGACTTCAAAGTCACTCTGTACACCCTGGTAAGCAGCCACTGGCCTGTGGGTATAGGGGGCAAACAGGCTGTTGCTTTTCAGTCTCGGGAGGACAAAAATTTCCATTTGATTTCTAGTAGTTATCTGGATGATAAGATCAAGAAAAGTCCTACTGTTAGGTTCCTCCTTCAAAAAGGGGGTGAAGGGGCTCGCGCCGTGGCTCACTTGGTAATCCTCTGCCTGTGGCGCCGGCATCCCATATGGGTGCCAGGTTCTAGTCCTGGTTGCTCCTCTTCCAGTCCGCTCTACGTTGTGGCCCAGGAGGGCAGTGGAGGATGGCCCAAGTGGTTGGGCCCTGCACCAGCATGGGAGACCAGGAAAAGCACCTGGCTCCTGGCTTTGGATCAGCGCAGCACCGGCCATGGCGGCCATTTGGGGATGAACCAACAGAAGGAAGACCTTTCTCTCTCACTCACTCTCTGTAACTCTGTCAAATAAATTTAAAAAAAAAGGGGGGGTGGTGAAAAGGAAAGAAACTAGTGAGGGCCATAAGAACATATACGACAATGCAGCACCTACTGTTTATTATTTTAAGTATTCACCAGCCCAAAAAGTGCATCTTTGCCAAGTAAAATTAATGTGTTTCAACTATTTGCTCAACTTCTAAGAACATCTTGTTTTCCCTTGGACTCAGGCTGTGGATACTAAACTCCTCAAGTTGATGGCATGGGTCATGTTGGAGTATCAGAATCCCACAGGCCTGACGGCTTCCTCCTGGTGTTCTTGCCTAGATGAGCTACACCGTCACAGTTCCTGACTTTGTCAGAGGCATCAGGGCTAAAGCAAGAACTACTCCTGGACAGATCAAAGCAACGAGACTCAATAAATAAATCCTGTTTGGTCTAAGAAGGCTAATATTGTTTTATTTTTTGAAATAAGCTACTTCCTTTTTAAAGAAATATTTTTAAACAGATCTAATAGCTTTTACTTCAAAATCATCTGAAAACAACACAGTACCTAATACAACTACAACCCCGGAGCTGGCGCTGTGGTGTAGCAGGTTAAAGCCTCTGCTTGTAGTGCTGGCACCCCATATAGGCGCGGGTTCGTGTCCCGGCTGCCCCTTTTCTATTCCAGCTCTCTTCCAGTGGCCTGGAAAAGCAGTGAAAGATGGCCCAAGTACTTGGACGCCTGTACCCATGTGGGAGACCCAGAAGAGGCTCCTGGTTCCTGGCTTGGGATGGGCCCAGCTCTTTCCGTGGAAGCCTTTTGGGGAGTGAACCAGCGATAGAAGACCCTTCTCTCTACCTCTCAAATAAATGAACAAAATTCTCAACAGGTACTCCTAATCTTCAAGATAGAGTTCAAACTACTTACTTAACATGTATGATCTTTCTTGATTTGGAATACACTTGTGGTTTCACATTTCTGTCCTGACCAGAAAACTTTTTCTACCAGGCTAGCTCTTTCGAAACTCAAGAACACGAATATAGGATTTATGAGATTTCTTCCCTTTACGGCATTCCCCTCCCAGAGCGCTTGAGAAGAGGAGCTGGGCTGCTCCTCTCTGCAACCTTAGCCCAACTCAGCGCCTTGCACCACAACAGGAGCTCAGAGAGCCAACCTAAGACACTGAAATCCTCTAGCTTTTGATACTTGAACATACTCAACATTAAAAAGGTTTAATTAGCTTACTATTACTCATCTGTCCCCTGATACTATTTTAAGCAATTTCATCTTCTATTCAATAAAGTTTAAGCTGCAAACTTTAATCTCTAAAAGGCAAATAAACATCTCATTTCAAACACAACTAGTCCTGCAAGTGATAAACTCTTTAATTAACATGTGACACAAAGGCTTACATCACGAACAAGGATAAAAAGGAATCTGGGTTAATTCATTCTAGCAAATACCTGTTTGCCTGCATACCTAGGGTACCACCTATGCATCACTAAGAAGTAAACAAACACGCCTGCCAACACCCACAGCCCCTGAATCAGCTGTAGTCACATCAGCAAACCAGCTTCCTATGGTCAGCCCCAGTGAGACCTGGGCTATTTTTAATTCTTAGGAGCAAAGATAATATGGTTCAAGGCTATAAAGCTATTTCCACCCCTATATTGACCATATAAAACTAAAAGTAATAATGAAGAGGACCTGGAAACAATGTTTTTAAAAAAATTTTGAATGCACAAAGTTATTTTAAGAATTGAGTATTTCAAAAACTAAAATTGTCAGTTAATGCCTAAATACCAATAAACAAAACTACTCCTAACAATAGTATGCTGAAAATAAAACACATGCAACCTTCAGAGAGTCGAGTTTTATTTTTAAGGAGACAACTTGCTTCTACATGTATCTGTCTTTTACTTGACCTCAAAAGACCATAGCTGACAGGAGGTATGGACATGAGAAATGACTTTCAGATTCACATTTATCATACATCTGATGGTAATGAGAAAAAAGACAAAAATTCACCTTCTATGTATTGAAACTTTAATGACAGGGAATATCCAACACAAAACTATTTTAGACTGGATCTCAAGCCCATGAAATTCATGAAATAAACAAGAGTAGGTACACCTATACTATTTAAAGAAAAAAAAAATCTAAAATGCAGGGGGCTGTTATTTACAGCCTTACTGCTCAGAGCAAGGATCAGCATGGACATCACATGGAGACTTGTTGGAACTGGAAAATCTCAGGTCCTCCCCAGATGGAGTCAGAAACTGCATTTTAATAAGGTCCCATATAGTCTGTCTACATATTAAAGCTTGACGTTTTCTGGTTTATACAGTTAAGCAGTTCTGGCTAACCCATCAAATCACCTATATAATTGGTACAAAGTGCAGAAGCTTAGATTCTACCAACAGAAATTATAATCTCACAGATGTGGAGTTCAATAATTTTATGTTTTTTAATTTTCATAGGCAATTCAAATTCATGCCCTGGTTAATCAACCAACCACCAGTCTAACCAAGGAAGTTTTGGCTTTACTAGAGTACAGAACTCCTTTATATGCCAAACTCCTCCAGGACACTGAAAACAGGATTGCAGGCATTTATTTTGTAAGAGACAAATGTTAGTTTGCATAGTTACGTATAATCCTTCATAGATTCAATGACTTCTCTCTAGAAAAGTTGAGAAGCTCAACCTAGAGGGAAGCCCTTCTCCCAAGAGACTCAAATTGGTTCCTTACTAGAGCAAAATGTATTTCAAACCACAAGGTATCACTAGCACAAATGTGATTTTTTTATTAACATGATAAAGAGTCATCCAAGAGGGCACCTTTATGCATAATAATAGCAACTGAAATAATTCAATCAACAGCAAAGTTAAAATAAAGTCAAGCCAGAACTGTGGTGTAACAAGTAAAAGCTGCTGCCTGCAGTGCCAGCATCCCATGGGGGCTGATTCAAGTTCCAGCTGCTCCACTTCCGATACAGCTCTCTGCCGTGGCCTGGGAAAGCAATGGAAGACGGCCCAAGTACTCAGGCACCTGTACCTGCCTGGGAGACTTGGAAGAAGCTCCTGGCTTCAGACCAGCTCAGCTCTGCTGCTGCAGCCATTTGGAGACTGAACCAGCAGAAGACCTCTCCCTCTCTGCCTCTCTGCCCCTCTGCCTTTTTTTTTTTTTTTTTTTTTTTGACAGGCAGAGTGGACAGTGAAAGAGAGAGACAGAGAAAGGTCTTCCTTTGCCGCTGGTTAACCCTCCAATGGCCGCCGCGGCCTGCACGCTGCGGCCAGCGCATCTTGCTGATCCGATGGCAGGAGCCAGGTGCTTCCCCTGGTCTCCCATGGGGTGCAGGGCCTAAGTACTTGGGCCATCCTCCACTGCAGTCCCGGGCCACAGCAGAGAGCTGGCCTGGAAGAGGGGCAACCAGGACAGAATCCGGCGCCCCAATCGAGACTAGAACCCGGTGTGCCGGCGCCGCAAGGTGGAGGATTAGCCTAGTGAGCAGCGGCGCCGGCCTGTAACTCTGCCTTTCAAATACATAAATAATTTCTTAAAAAAATAAAATAAAGTCAAAAGTATGAGAACTAAAATATGAAAAAATACTTCACCAATTTCACTGATTATCACTACAGGCATGGAATCCAAATATGCAAATTTGTGTTTAAATTAATAAATATGACATACATTCGAATTGCTTCTCCCTGATAATGTGCAAAGACTGATGTTGACATGTTCCTGGGACAGTTTTAGAAGTCACTCAACCCCAGCCTCCATCCAAAACTCATTCCCTTCACAAATTTTGTTGGTCAAATACTGTGTCTAGGGGCCGGAGCTGTGGTACAGTGGATTAATACCCTGGCCTGAAGTGCCAGCATCCCACATGGTGCCGATTCGAGACCCGGCTGCTCCACTTCCCATCCAGCTCTCTGCTATGGCCTGGGAAAGCAGCAGGGGATGGCCCAATCCCTTGGGACCCTGCACCTGCATGGGAGACCTGGAGGAAGCTCCTGGCTCCTGGCTCTGGATCGGTGCAGTTCCGGCTGTTGTGGCCAATTGGGGAGTGAACCAGCGGATAGAAGACCTCTCTCTCTCTCTGCCTCTCCTTCTCTCTCTGTGTAACTGTCAAATAAACAAACAAATCTTAAAAAAAAAAAAAATACTGTGTCTTAGGTACAATACTGGTCACTGAGGACAAAATGAGTGAGAAAGTGTTGTCTTTGGGACTGGCTCTGTGGCGTAGAGGGTTAAACTGCTGCCTGCAGCAACCAGCATCCCATTATGAGTGCCAGTTCGAGTCCTAGCTGCTCCACTTCCAATCCAGCACTCTGCCAATGTGCCTGGGAAAGCAGCCAAAGATGGCCCATGTCTTTGGGCTCCTGCACCCATGTGGGAGAACGGATGAAGCTCCTGGTTCCTGTCTTCAGCCTGGCCCAACTCTGACTGATGTGGGCAGCCATTTGAAGAATGAATCAGCAGATGGGAGATTGACTCCCCCTCCCCTTCTCTGCCTTTCCCTTTCTGTAAGTCTGCATTCAAATATATAAGTAAATCGTTTTTAAGTGTTCAAATAAATGGGTAATTAAAAAACATACTAGTAACTGTTATGAAGCGATAGGGAGAAGGTGGGCACACACTTCTGGGTGATGGGGAAAGCTTCCAGGGGGTGAAGAGTCCCAATGGAGGGAAGGTGACAAAAGGGGAGTCTAAGCCTGGGCAGCAGGGACTTGAAAAGAGCATTGCTAAAGACGATGCACTTTAGAAAGCAAGTCACTGTGGCTTCCGTACAGGATGGCTGACTACAGAGGCACAAAGGAGAAGAGGCGTCACCTGGAAAGCTATGTCTTATTGCTGGTACAGGTATGAGACAGAGGTGATCTAAACTAAGAAAGGGCTAGGGGATCAGACACAAATAGTGGACGGATTCAAGGGTCAGGGAGCAGAGG
The DNA here is from genome assembly GCF_051225735.1 of Oryctolagus cuniculus. Taxonomy (NCBI): domain Eukaryota; kingdom Metazoa; phylum Chordata; class Mammalia; order Lagomorpha; family Leporidae; genus Oryctolagus; species Oryctolagus cuniculus. Next base: position 163,620,707 of record NC_142869.1, read on the forward strand.
CAGCAGACTAAGAGGACGACTAAATGCTGTATGTTGTGGGTAGGGAGAAGCCAAGGACAACTTTGGTATTTGTAGCTTGAATATTCAAGTAGCACACCTTTGTGGAAAAGGGACCATACAAGGAAGTAGAGGTTTTAAGTAGAGTTTTTAATATGGTGACTGAAAAACCTTCACATGAAAATATCCAAGAGTGAGCTGAGTATAAATAGGTCAGGTGAAAGACACAGAAAAGTCCAAACTACACACTGTTTCCAAGTGATCAAGTCTCATTTTTCTTCCAACCCTAAATATCTGGCATAATCCATGGCATAAAGTAGTTGCTCATGTTTAGGTAAATAAATAAATGGGCAAGTAGAAAAGTACTTTAAAATTCAATTAAGGTTAGTCCTTAAACTAAACTCATCCATTCATTACTATTTATTCATTCCCTATTTTAAAAATGTAACCTATTCTTCATGACCCTGGATGAACAAACTTGGTTGATGAAGGAAGTAAAGTGTTATCTTTTGAAAGGTTCCAATCAGCATAGTTGTATTAAGCTTCAGAAGGAAAAGCCTGAAATGTCATTTAAATACATTATGTCCTAAAATGCTGAATAAATGAGAAGCTACATACTGAACACCCCATATGACACGCGGCGTCTGACCTCAAGGAGGGCACAACGCCTACCAAGACACAATTATTCCAAGCTCCAGTTTATGAGTCACATTTCCCTCTAGAAGCTTTCTGGGAAAAACAAGAACAAAACCATGAGAGAGTATGTGGACTACGTCAAAGGTCTACTTGATTAGAATTTCCTCCGAAATGCTAACCGCCTTCGTGAGGCAGTGTCAACACTAAAACTGCTCCGATAGAACGGCCATCGAGCCTGCTTCCATTCTCTGGTAAGAGTTCAGCATCATGCCATCACTGAAGTGTGAGTCTGGGTACAGTTAACTGTTTACTCCCATTCAGGAAATCAATGTAGAAGGCAGAAGGAGGAAACCTATCACATATCTTAGAAAGGCTAGAGCTACAGACCAAGGTCTGTAAGGATGCACAGTCAAGGACCCTGTAACTCAGCTGCCTTCACTGTGTTTTATCTATTTGCCTACACTGTAAGCTATCATCTGCCAGCTCATTCAACCATTTTTAAAATTTATTTTACTTATCTGAAAGAGCAACAGAAGGGCTGGTGCTGTGGCTTAGTGGGCTAAGCCACTGCCAGCAGTGCTGGCATCTTATATGGGCACTGGCTGCTGCCCTTCCAATCCAGCTCTTTGCTATGGTTTGGGGAAGCAGTAGATGGCCCAAGTGCTTAGGCCCCTGTACCCACATGGGAGAGCCAGAAGTAGCTCCTGGCTCCATATCGGCCTAGCTCCAGCTGATGTGGCCATTCTGGTAATAAGCCAGCAGATGGAAGACCTTTCTGTCTCTCCTTCTCTCTGTCTGTAACTCTCTCTCTCAAATATATATATATATATATATATATATATATATACACACACACACACACACATACATATATACACACACACACACACACATATATATATATAAGAGCATCAGAGAGAAAGAGAGGGAGAAGAGAGAGAAAAAGAGGAGGGCTGGCGCCATGGCCCACTAGGCTAATCCTCCACCTTGCAGCACCGGCACACCGGGTTCTAATCCCAGTTGGGGCGCCAGATTCTGTCCCAGTTGCCCCTCTTCCAGTCCAGCTCTCTGCTGTGGCCAGGGAGTGCAGTGGAGGATGGCCCAAGTACTTGGGCCCTGCACCCCATAGGAGACCAGGAGAAGTACCTGGCTCCTGCCATCGGATCAGCGCGGTGCGCCAGCCGCAGCGCGCCGGCTGCGGCGGCCACTGGAGGGTGAACCAGCGGCAAAGGAAGACCTTTCTCTCTCTCTCTCACTGTCCACTCTGCCTGTCAAAAAAAAAAAAAAAAAAAAAAAGAAAAGAAAAGAAAAGAAAAGAAAAGAAAAGAGAGGAGGGAAAGAGAGGGACGGTAACAGGGAGAGAGAGACAGAGGGAGAAAGAGTGAGTCTTCCATTTGCTGGTTCACTTGCCAAATGGCTGACAGCTAGAGCTGGGCCAGGCTGAAGCCAAGAGCCAGGAACTCCCACTGGGTCTCCTACATGGGTGGCAGGGGCCCAAGCACCTGGACCGTCATTCACTGCCTTCCCAGGCATGCTAGCAGGAAGTTGGATGGAACTGGAGCAGCTGTGGCTCGAACCGGCACTCCAACAGGGAATGCTGGCATTGCAAACAGTGGCTTAACCACACCACAATGCCAGTCCCCCGCAAATATTTTTTAAACATTACCAGGTCGCAAGCACAGTGCTAGGCAGAGAATCTAAATAACTCCCCAGAACCTAACACAAATCTATCCAGTGGAAAGACATATACAAATCAGTGCCCACATAGAAGCGTAATTATGAACTGTATAGATGACAACAGGAAATGAAGAAAAGAACTACAGAGGAGACACTCTTGAGATTATCTTTATTTAGAAGAGACATGTACGCAAAGACCTGAAGGACGAGTAATCAGTCAAGTGACGAACACGCAGTAATGCCGATCTCTTCCAGAAACAGTTGACAACACATGGAAGGCAGATTAGAAAAGACGGCAGTTAAGAGCCTACTGCAATAGTGAAGGCGACAGATAAGAGTCCAAACAACTAAAGGTAGAAATGGCTAGCAGGAACCAAATGTGAAAAACCTTCAAAGGCAAGACAGATAGACATTGGTGACTGACTGGGAAAAAAGTGCAAGAGGAAGAAGTCAAGGAATTTGCCAGGATTCTACTTAGCTTAGGTAACTGGGAAGGTAGGCATGAGAACACATAAGGAAGGAGTAAGGCTGAAAGGAAAAGGTAAGTCTGGCTTATTGAAAAGAAGGTGAGCAGCATTCCACAGAATTTGACAGGCATGGGGCCAGCACTGTGGCGTAATGCGTTAAGGTGCCGCCTTTAACACCAGCATCCCATATGGGTGCTGGTTCACGTCCTGGTTGCTCCACTTCTGATCCAGCTCCCTTCAAATGTGCCAGGGAAAGCAGCAGAAGATGACCCACGTCTTTGGGTCACTGCACCCACGTCGAAGACCTAGATGAAACTCCTGAGACCTGGTTTTGGCCTGGCCCAGCTCTGGCCATTGTGGCCATCTGGGGAGTCAATCAGCAGATGGAAGATACCCCTCTCTTGCTTTCTTCCTCTTTCATAGAAATAAAAATAAATCTTTAAAAAAGATAATATGATAGATATGAATTAAATAGAGGTAGATCTTGGGAAAAAATTAACCCAAAACCACCAAATGCACATCCACACAGTGTGTGATTAATTATGGATTAATACAGTCAACACAGCACTCCTATGAGCTTGAACTTGTCTACTAGGATGGCAAAAAGGCAGGCAACACAAGCCATAGGCTAACAGAAATGAAGACAAATTCGCAGGTGAAAAAAAAAAAACTATTAAAATTAGAAAATGGAGAATGGACAAAGTAAAAGCAAAGACAGACTGTGGACTACTGACAAGCCTGAAATGGCCGGCGCCGCGGCTCACTTGGCTAATCCTCTGCCTGTGGCACCAGCACCCCGGGTTCCAGTCCCAGTTGGGGCGCCGGATTCTGTCCCGGTTGCTCCTCTTCCAGTCCAGCTCTCTGCTGTGGCATGGGAAGGCAGTAGAGGATGGCCCAAATGTTTGGGCCCTGCACCCATGTGGGAGACCCATGTAGGAGGAAGCACCTGGTTCCTGGCTTCGGATCGGTGCAGTGTGCCAGCCAAAGCAGCCATTTGGGAGGTGAACCAACAGAAAAGGAAGACCTTTCTCTCTCTCTCTAACTCTGCTTGTCAAAAAAAAAAAAAAAAAAAAAAGCAAGCCTGAAAATACTTCTCGTGATGTTCCTAACCTCCTCCCTTCCTTCACTCAATATTCTCTTAGCATCTGTCACATGCCAAGTTCACCGCATTGGTGACACAAAGCACAGACAGAATTCTTGCTTGTAAACTCAAAATAAGCTCATGTATTCAGCTCCTGATGTTCACCGAAAATGCAAGCAAGCAGCCTAAGTTTTGCTACTCAGAACTACATATTGGCGTTGGCATCTGGCCTACTGGCCTAAACAGTAAACACCCACTAGTTAAGACATCCACATCCCACACTGACTGCCTTCGTTTGATAACCCAGCTCTGGCTCCCAGCTCCAGCTTCCTATTGATGCAGACCCTGGAAGCACTAATGGCTTTAGCAGCTGGGTCCCTGTGTGGGCCAACCACACAGAAGAGCTGGGTTGAGTTGGCAGTTTCTGGCTCCAGCCCTAGTGTTGCTAAGTGAACCAGTGGATGAGAGAGCTGTTTCTCTACCTCTTGATAAAAAATATCTTTTTCAAAACTATACATTGTTCAATAAGACATTTATCATGGTGACGCAAAAGAATATCTAAAGGTCAGCAAATTCTGAACATATTAATAAAATGGCATCAAACTCCAGCATAAATTAAAAGTCCATAAAATAATGATATGCTCTAACTTAATAAACTGCTGTGGACCTGGATTTATCACAGATGTTACATCTGACGTTTTATTAAACGGCTGAATTATTGCCAACAAAAAGGCAATGGACATCAAACGGCAAGATAACCAGAAACTGCATACCAGAAAGTGTATCAACAGTAAAGTAATACCAATTTTAGTGATCTCTAGAACAGGGATGATTATTGAGGTCTTACTTGAACCAGGCATTAAAGTAGGTTAAGCTGGTGCTATGGCTCACTATGCTATTCCTCTGCCTGTGGCACCAGTACTTCAGGTTCTAGTCCCGGTTGGGGCGCCAGTTCTGTCCTGGTTGCTCCTCTTCCAGTCCAGCTCTCTGCTGTGGCCCGGGAAGGCAGTGGAAGATGGCCAAAGTGCTTGGGCCCTGCACCTGCATGGGAGACCAGGAGGAAGCGCCTGGCTCCTGGCTTTGGATCGGCGCAGGGCACCGGCCATAGCAGCCATTTGAGGGGTGAACCAACGGAAGGAAGACTTTTCTCTCTGTCTCCCTCTCACTAACTCTGCCTGTCAAAAATAAATAAATAAATAAAGTAGGTTAAGTACAATATCTCACTAAACTTTTATAAATTCCTATAATAAACCTACCTAGAAGTTATTTTCTGTATTATTTTAGACAATGAAATTGAAGCTTAGAATAATTAAGTAACTTGCCCAAACTATATAGCTAGTAAATAAGGGAGTCAGGACTTGAACTTAGATCTGCCTAACCCTTAAAAATCTACACTCTACCCAACCCAACACAATGGAGAGACACCAGGCACACGATGAACCCCTGATAGTGTCTGTCATTGAAGGAATAAATAACAACATGTATCTGTAAGAGAGCTACTGCAGAACAAGCCAAAATGTGGAAGGAGAGAATGACACTTTATGAATGTTTTAAATCAACAGCTCGAACTGTGCAGCATAACTGTGGGTGTCCAGAAAACAGCAATCGACAGAATGGTCCAGAATGCTGCTACAGGAAGTGTAATATGTCTTTCTGTGTGAAGACTTCAGGCTATCTATGCGTCTACAAACGCAGACTTCAGATGATCACCGAAAGATACTTCCTGTATGTTCTGAGGAAAGGTTTCTTGACACTGAATTAACCTAGCAGTCAAGACCACAGGTTGCCTTTACCTTTAACAAGGAAGAAAACCACGTGTACCTGAAAGCTTATTACATGCTAGCACTGTACTCTTAAAACACTCCATGTTTTATGCCACTGACTCTGCCACCACGGCCACAGATGACAGCAGTAGAGAGCACCTGTTCCCCCAGCAGCAGTCAATGTATATAGACTGGCCGGCAACCTATGAAGAGACTAGCATGGAGGATTTGTCCAACAGGCAGTGTGCCTAACTGAACCAATCAGATCTACTGTTAGAGGAATCTGGACTCAAGCTACATGGAGGACAGAGAAGGCAGGCAGCAGAAATTATAAGGCAGTTACAACCACATTGACATACTCATAGACAGTGAGGTAACTGGTTACAACAAAACAGGGCTGGCTTTAGGCAAAGCATTTAAGACTCTGCTTGAGACGCCTGCATCCCTCATGGGAGTGTCGGAGTTCAAGTCCTGGTTCCACTCCCAATGCCAGCTTCTGTTAATGAGCGCCCTAGGAGGAAGCAGGTGATTTCTCAAGTACTTGGGTCCCTGTCACACACTTGAGAGATGGAGACTGCATTCCTGGCTGTTGGCTTCAGTCTGGACCAGTCCTAGATGTTGCAGTAATTTAGGGAACGAACCAGCAAATGGAAGAAGGTCTGTCTGCCTCTCAAATGAAAAAAAAAAAAAAAGAGGAAAAGGGCTAATAACAGCAAAGAAGCAGAATATCTCCTATGTCTCTAAGAGGACAATACCAGATCAGCAGTTACACTGATTTTTTTCCTAGTTTCCCTACCAGAAGTCCACAAGGCAAAGTTATACAAATACTTCTGATTCCCGTAAGACTGGCCATATAATCCCCAGAGAAAGCTTTCTAATACTCCTCTCCTCACTACCTACATACCAAGTAAAATTTTGTGCATGCAAAGAAAAAAAAATTAAAAAGCAAGCGTGACACGGTATTTTCTGACCTAGGTGGGTGATCTGCACTCATACAACTGCAATTAGAGGACATTAACAAGAGGGTCCATACTGTGCAACCCACTTCCATCTTCAGGCATCTGTAGTTTGGGCCTTACCTAGCCCTACTCAACTGTTCAGGGGTGGAGAACCTTTTTTCTGCCAGGGGCCACTTGCATATTTAGAACATCAGCCTGCCACAGATTTATTAAATTTCAGGTCCCACCTGCGGTTGCCTTGGCAGGGCCTTTTACAGAAGGTCCACAGCCCTCACCCCCTCACCCCCACCCCACCCCAGCTAGTTCTGGAGAGAAGGGCCTTCAAAGTCTCCTACAGCTTCACATTTACAAACCATCACAACTGTGCATTTAAGAGACTTAAAAAGAGATCTAGGGAAGTTACAGGAAACAAAACCATTTCTTTCAACAGTTTCCTGCCCTTATGTTTATGTAAACCTGTGTATTAATTTCATGGCAAGTGAATCCACTCTTACAATCACAATAAAGGATACAAGACTAGTCAAGATGGACAGGCGAAGAAAGGTGAAGTTGAAAAATTACTAAGATGTTTTCTAAGGATCTAAGTCTTGAGGCTAATTCATGAGTGTTACTAGATGTGTTTGCTCTACCAAGCCCATGAGTCTATCCTGTCTTCTCAAAGTCTGATCAAAGGGAAGAAGAAAGCTGGAACATCTACAAACACCCAACACCTTGCATCCCAAGGAACTCAGCAAGTACCTAACCAGAAAAAAAGCACAAATACGACAAGGTCACTCTGCTGCAGAAGCTTATAAAAACGACCCTATTGTCCTTTTCTCCAATATTATGTCCAAAATTAAATACACAAAAATTCCTTCCGTCAAAGTCCTCTTTCCCACATAATTCAACCACTTACACACACTGTGTTCCTAGTGCTTCCCTATTTTTCTTCTTAGAAGAAACATACTTCTTGGTTTTCCTTCCCATTCAAAACAAAAGCTACCAGTCACAACCACCAAGTACTCTGGGGTTCAGGCCCGCCAAGACACCTATCTACCCAAGAAGAGCTTTTGCACAGCTGAAAAAGCAGCTCTGATGAAAAGCCACAGTCCCATTTCTCAGAACTGATTAATTTTCAGGATAATTCCAGATCAGAGATGGATTTGAATCCAATTTTCAAAATCTGAACTGTGATGAGCTATATGCAGTAAGGTTCATACTGGTGTAATAATTTCTCACCTGAATATAACATCACTCTCACACCTTAATAGTTACCAGATCACACAGAGTAGGTAGAATACCCAGGTAAGATGCCAAGCCATTACTACTCAAAACATCCAAAATGGGGTGTTTATTTTGGTTTGCCTATTTTTTCAACCAGGTCCTCTTATTACTTAACTACTACAATGTTTCATGAGCCAGGAACATGCTCCAGATACCTGAACAAGCATTTGAGTATCAGAATCATTTAGGCACACAAACAAGGTGTAGGAACCCCATTACTTGAACTGAAATTCAAGACATAAGCATTCATCCAAGAGGCCGGTGCTGTGGTGTAGTAGATAAAGCCTGGCACCAGCATCCCCCGTGGGCATCAGTGGGAGTCCCAGCTGCTCCACTTCCCATTCAGCTCCCGGCTAATCTACCTGAGAAAGCAATGGAAGATGGCCAAGTGCTTGGGGACCTGCACCCACCTGGGAGACCCGGAAGTTCTCCTGGCTCATGGCTTCAGATTGGCCCAGCCTCAGCTTTTGAAACCACTGGGGAGTGAAACAGTGGATGGAAGATCTCTGTTTCTCTAACTCTGCCTTTCAAGTAAATCAATCAATCTTACTTAAAAAAAAAAAAAAAAAGGTTCATTCAAATTTAAGGGCCAGAGTTTTCTGGTTTTTAGTTCCTGAAAACTAAAATTTCTAGGATCATCGTGTTCATGTAAAAAGCAACATCAACAGCAGTCAGTTGTGTGGGCAAACTCTATCAGAGATAATAGTACTGGGACTTAGCTGAAATTTGGAACCTGCCACCAGACCACCACTGGCAGAACAGTTGATGAGTGCCGTTTCTTATCTCCCCATGACACATTCACCGAAGAAACTCCTGACTCAGCTGAATTATATTCTCTTTAACAAGCTCGCCTAACTGAATCTTTTCTTTCAAAAAGTACTACATGTATACAGGTTTTGTTTTATAAAAATATTTCAGCAATGTTTCTAAATTAATTCTTGCTCTGTGTTAGTGTTTGGCATGTGATCAGTAACATCTGCATGACAGGACAGATGCTAATGAGAATTCTGACAGATGGGCTGTTCTGGAAAGGAACCACCAAAACCAAGACTGGCTATGAAGCTGTGCAGAGCTACCTAATGCCTTTCTAAATAAAACGAGAAGCTCACAAACAAGCAGCAGCTACTACTATCTGACTGGAAGAGAACTACAGCAAATAATATAGTTGGTTGTCTTCACTGTTCCAATTTATAGAAAAGCAACAGGTAGAATCTGATGTGTAGCAATGACATTCTTTTTAATGCATAACTTTGTCTAAATTTATGTTTAATCAGTAATAACGAAATTCCACATTTGTAAATGCTCTCTAGGTCACTTACAGTAACAACATTTACTGTACCATGCCAGGCACTCTTGTGTTTCACAAAGATTTTTCATCTTAGCCTCAGAACAAGCCTACAAAGTGAGAAATCTCATAGCTGAGGTAACTTAGGCACAGAATGTTTTTAATTCGCACAAGGTCATATAGGAAATAATTTGTGGAATCAAAACCTTCCTTTCTTTTTTTTTTTTTTTTTTTTTTTGACAGGCAGAGTGGACAGTGAGAGAGAGAGACAGAGAGAAAGGTCTTCCTTTTGCTGTTGGTTCACCCTCCAATGGCCGCCGCGGCCGGCACACCACGCTGATCCAAAGGCAGGAGCCAGGTGCTTCTCCTGGTCTCCCATGGGGTGCAGGGCCCAAGCACTTGGGCCATCTCCACTGCACTCCCGGGCCATAGCAGAGAGCTGGCCTGGAACCAAAACCTTCATCAACTGATTGGGCTCCAGATCATAAGGTAATGCAGCGAATATGCAAATGTAACATTACACTAAGGGCACAGAGTGTTGTCAGATCCAGGATCAAGTCTCTTAACTATTATGTGACGCTGAGTAAATCACAGACTTCAATTCCTGTTCAATAAAACAGGGATAATGAAGAAACAGGTCTGACTTCATAGGGCTGCCGGTAGGGTTAGGAGCACGTAAACACAGTGCACTCAGCATACAGCAATCGCAATTCCATAAATGTTCATGATTAGCTATTATTAAGAATTTTCTTTATTTCCAAAAACTCTTATCCTGACACTGGTAGTATTTTGTAAAATAAATAGGACTTCCCAATGAGAAAGTTTATAAAATTATGATGTAAAGTCCCAAAGTAAATGATACTATTCTGAGATGGAAAGACTACTACCTGCTTTGAAACCATTATCAAACATTGCTTTAGAGTGCCTGGGTATACATAAAAATATTCAAGGCACTGTACAAAATTATCAAGACACAGTCTCTGACCGTAAAGATACACAATCACGTATACTAATTCTGCTGAGTGGGCACAAGCAGCAAAACATCCAACTCTGCACTTTTCCCCAACTATACGCAGCTATAAACCCCCCTTTGCTTGTGGTGTTACACTGGAGAAAGCACATAGAGGAAGAAGCCTGAGAACAATAGACCTCCCAAGTCCAGCGCAGAGAGTTAAAGATTCTGGCAGAAATGAACTGCATTTTCCACACTATTACCCTTCCTAGTAACAGTTACAGCTATCTTGGTTCTAATGATCTGTTAATCAACCAGGCCACGAGAAGACTGGAAGCTCAAAGGAAAATGATACAGAAACAGATTATAGGGGCTGGCGTTGTGATGCAGCAAGCTAAGCTCTGGCTTGCGATGCCAGCACACCTTATCAGAGTGCTGGTTCCAGTCCCGGCTGTCCACTTTAGATTCAGCTCTCTGCTACTGTGCCCAGGAAAGCAGCAGGTGATGGCCCAACTTGGGCCCCTGCCACCCACTTGGGTGACTGGGATGTAGTTCTGGGATCCTGGCTTTGGCCTGAACCAGAACTGGCTGTTGCAGACATATGGGGGAGTGAACTAGCGAATGAAAAGATCTCTGTTACTCTGCCTTTTAAATCAAAGACAAGAGAAATTCAAGTGAGAAATGAAAAAAGCCAAAATGATTTTAGGTACAGGAAACCTGTTTTCATTTTGCATTCTACAATACGCCTAATGCCTTAGAAACAACAGAGCTGGTCCTAACATTGCTGATCCTTGCTGCTTTTCAGTCCCAAAGATCCTTTTAGCTCTCAAAGTCCAAGGGAGGGGAAAAGCCAAGTGTTTCACTTAGCATTTAAGATGCCCATATCCTGCATCAGAGCTCCTGAGTCTGACTGCTGTCTCAGGCTTCTGACTCTAGCTTCCCACCAATACAGTCTCTGGGGAGGAGTGCGGGGAAGGGCAGCAGTGACAACTCAAGTAACTGGGTCCCTGCCACCCCACGTGGAAGACCTGGATTGTATTCCCAGCTCCTGCCTCTGGCCTCAGCCCCGCTCTAGCCATTGCAGGCATTTGGGGAGTGACCCAGCAGGTGGGAGTACAGTCTCTCTCTGTGTCTCTAATGAATAATAATTTTTAAAAGTCAGACAGAAAGGAGAGAGTAAGAGTACAGAAGGATCTTGTTTAAAAGCACAGCCAATACCACAAATGCATGTATCTTACAGCTAGGCTTCAGATCAACTGGGAGCACCATAGCTAAACCATAACCTCGGTAGTCTGTGGATTCCACCAGAAAAGCAACTTTCACAACTCCAAACTAAGGATCTAGAAAACTGCCATGGGTCACGGCAGAGAACTCAGAAGCCTAACTTCGAAAATGTTAGAAACTTTCCTATCTCATTTTCAGGGGTCATGCTATGTCAAGAGATCAACTGCAACTTTACAACTAGGAAGGTCACCCACTTGTCATACACTGTTTCCACACATATTTTCCAGAATGTACATGGGGAAATTCCTCTTTCTCCCATAGCAAACCACAAAATTCCCTGCCACTGCATCCATAGTTTCTTTAAAGCAAACTGAGTAAAGAGCCTATCAGCCATCAAGCAATGTAACATATTCCTGTAACATGGGAAGGTACTTTTCAACAATAAGGGCAATCCTTGTCAACCAAAAACATAGCTCATATACACAAAAGCAGGCTAAGATTAAGGGTGGGTAATTTATATATTCTTCAAGGGTTTTCTTCATAGCAAGGGGGAAAAAAGCAGCAGCAACAAAAAAGTTGTATATTCAAGAAACATCTGCATGTTCATTAATGAACACCTGCCCAGTTGTACTTCTTCCACATCACTATACAACTTACAAAGTTGAATCACAAGCTATACCTGTTATTGCTTCTCATCTCCTACAAATGGAAGGTACCATTAGAAAGAAGGATAAACTGAACTCTACAGGAAAATTTAATTGACCAAATACCAACAAAGGTAAATGTAATTTACAGCTGGAGATAAATCTTAATATAAAATATAAAATAAGCCATTTATCTGCTTATTATTCATTACAACAAAAAATCTCATAAACATGTTTATATAGCCTATGTGTAAAAAGGCTTGACACAAACTTCTTATGTATTTTCTCAAGTCTCTGAAATGACAGAGCTCAAGAGTCAAAATCATCTAAAAGTAAAAATGGGTGGGGGGAGCTGGCACTGTGGTTCAGTAGGCTAGGCCTCCCCCTGCGGTGTCGGCATCCCATGTTGGGCACCGGTTTATGGCCCGGCTGTTCCTCTTCCAATCCAGCTCTCTGCTTATGGCTCGGAAAGCAGTGGAAGACGGCCCAAGTGCTTGGGCCCTTGCACCCACATGGGAGACTGGGATGGATGGAGCGCTTTGCGACTGGCTTCTGATCAGCTCAACTCTGGTAGTCACTGCCAAATGGGGAGTGAACCAGCAGGTAGAAGGCCTTTCTTGCTGTCTCTCCCTCTCTGTCTATAACTATACCTCTCAAATACATAAATAAAATCTTTTAAAAGTAAAATAAAGTAAAAATGAAGACCAGAAAGGAAGAGGAACAAAAAGTAGTTTCTAGTTACTTCTTGTTTGGTCTACCTTTCTAAGCTAGTCCCATTTTCTCAGGTTAGCTTCTCTCACATCTGCCATAAGCCAGGAATTTGGTTATCAAGATAAAACGTTCCCAGTATCTCCAGGCCTTTCTAATTTAAGCAAGTCCTGACGCTGTGCTATTTTTTCTCTATGATCCAGATGAAATCTTTTGACAGACTGTGGAACTCTTGTTTTCCCCTTTGAAATTCTGCAATTATTACAGAGGAGACATGCTGAGAAATGGTCCTGGGGAAACAAGCGACTAGAGTAAGGGAAGCCCAGCAAGTGTGTCTCCCTCTTCCAACAGCAGTGTGTTTTCCTTTCTCCCCTACAGTATTTTCCAAGCAAAGCAAAGAGGAAAAGGCTGACATACAGAAGAGAAAATGTAGTAAACAGTTACTCCCAAGTTTTTTAGAAAGCCTCTTATCTTTTCATTGGTTACAAGTACTGAAGTCTGGAAAAAAAATCTTTGGAATATGTCTTGTGTGCAGGAATGCATAAAAGATAACACCTTGCAAAAGTCAAACATACAGGTTTAATAATGTGCAACTAATGAAGATGGTTTATAAGTGAAATACCACCTACACATTTAGTTCCCTAAATATATTATACTATTAGTCATTATAGTTAGACCTATAAGACCACAAATCTTCCATATGTGGAAAAGTAAATCTGTTTTTAAATTAAGGAGAAATTATTATTCTATTACTTAAAAATAAAACTGTCAGGATATAATTCAAGTGTAGCTGCTCACAGTCACTGAGTAAGTTTAAAGATAATAAAACATTTAAGTTTCAACCAATGCACCTTTTTTTGAAGCACATTTAGCTGAAATAACTTTGAGTCTGGTTTATTTCCATCACATTTTTCCAACATTTTCCAACAAAAGCATGTACATTCAATATAGAACATTTCCAGCAACAATAACAGTCTCTCTAGTTTCCTTTCACAGTATATTTTAGTGCAAAGCACTGGGAAGGGTAAACGTTTTTTAAGCTATCAAAGCATTTTATTATGACCTTGTGGGATCTTCAACATTTTAAAATTTTATACAAAAATTATGTAGGTGGACAGGGTCCCTTCTAAGTACAAGTGTGAACCTATATAAAAACATGGTATATTTCTGCTGTTCCTTTTAAAATTATAATCTGACACAAATTAATAAAAAATAAAATATTCCCTAAGAAGTACAAAATATTAATGCACAAAAACCTGCCCAAAATTTCATAGATAGATGTACTTCTGTTTTTCCTAAAATCTTGATTACAAAAATGGCCAAGAATTCATTATTTTCTAAATTTTACAGTCTGAATCAAATATTACCTAAAGTGGTCACTTCTGATCTTTCTTGAAAGAGAAAAATCAGGGTTTTTACCCTCATTTTCCTTTTATAGCAGTATTTAAAGAAATAAACTAGTATCATTAGAAGTGTTATACATGGATTGTCTGCATCCACAAAACATCAGTAGGTTATTTACTACTTTCATGTTAACAATAGTAAATGTGTGTGGTCGTTTTTTTAAAAAAAAAATAGAAACTGAAAAATAAAGTTGCATCTATCATTAAAGTGCTTTGTATAAAATTTCAGGAAAAACTGGGGAATGTTTAATTTTCATAAAAACCTCAGATGGTTATAAATGAAAAAAACCTAATGATCCATTCATGAAAATGAACTAGAATTTTCCTGTAGTAACTATCTTAGAGAGACTATTCAAACACTTAAGTGCTAAAGAACAAGTTAGAAATAAAAGGATATAAAAATAATTACAAATATTTAATTGACTAAATATTTATAATATGTTGATACTAATTTGTCTTTTGTTTCTCTCATATACTCACTAAAAGATCATATATATGTACAATCCAGATGAAACTTGTGCCAAATAAAGTGAACCCAAACTAAAATCATTAAGATGTTAAGTCTTTTTGTCAATTAAAAACTGGTAGTTTCTTCAGGGTGTTGACCACTTTAATCATCAAACTGTTTGGAAAACAAAACGTACAATGTATCTGTAGAAACTGCAGACCAAATGCACAAGGTCAAGGTGGCTAGCGGATGGACTGTGATGACGACAAGTAATGTCGCAGCTACTGGAAAGTGCTGGGATAGGCACTGCCTTACAAACAAGTGGTTAGATGGTTATTATTTTAGTCAGAAAACAGCAGTTACAGTTGAAAACTTATGAGAATGTTTTTCTTTTTTTCCTCATAGTACCATGTGAAGATGTTTAGTGGTTCTAACACCAATTTAAAGTCTTTCCACAAAAATGAACTCCAAACCTTTTCGTACATCACTTGAAGTTATCTGAGGAGAAATGGGAATAAATGAACACTTTTGAGTTTACCAATAAAACCTTGCTTTTAAAATTATACAACATTAAATGACTTCCTAAAGGATGGTTTCATGTTGAGTTTTCCTCACACACATACAAAAATGTGTGTGACAATTAAATCACAACACTTAACCTACTCAGCACTCAAAGTAAGTAATTTGCTTTAGAACCTGAAACTAATTAATACTCATTAACTACATTAAATGCCTTAATACAAGGGACACAAGTACTGAAGGTAAATTTTTGAAATATTTACTTTCAAAAACGAGTGTAGGGAATCTACTTCTTATTTTATATTGCATTTTAAAAGTCTACATTTGTTCCAACACTTTTTAAAAATATTTTTCTGCCTTCCAAATGGGTATTTTCCTTTTCTTGCAACATACAACCACCAAAAAAATTTTTTCTCTACTTAAATAATAACTATGTTGAAATGATCACTGAGAAGTTTATTAAACAGAACGAAAAAATAACTGGATCTAATAATTACTTTTC
Source organism: Oryctolagus cuniculus (assembly GCF_051225735.1). Taxonomy (NCBI): domain Eukaryota; kingdom Metazoa; phylum Chordata; class Mammalia; order Lagomorpha; family Leporidae; genus Oryctolagus; species Oryctolagus cuniculus. The sequence continues at coordinate 163,636,235 of NC_142869.1, forward strand.
CCATAGAGCAAAACTGAAAAACAGTAACACACACTCCCAAGAAAAAGGGGGGGGGGGGGGACACGCAAGCTTCTGCTTTGCCACCTTCCCCTTTTGCTTGCAAGCACTATGTTTAAAGCAAATAATAAATGTTAATCCTTCTAAAGTCAATTTGGGGATTGTTTTTTTCTGAGTGCACCACTTTATTCAGCTGTCACAGAAATTAATTTTTATAATTGCAGTGCCTCAAAATATTATTTTCCTATAATTATTGCCTTCACAAATTCATCCTAATATATTTAACTTTCCTACAATGCATAAATTAGTAGTCTAAGTCAATGAATCAAATTGAACCCGTGCAAAGTTAGTTAAACAGAAGACTTCTATTGTAAACATAAGCCAATATAAAATGTATATACTTTAGAACATTAATAGGAAAGCACTGACCCTGTGCCATCTACCTACAACTACATTGCATTGTCCTATGGAAGATAAGTTCTGGAGGTTAAATTTTGTTCCCAAGCCACTGGAATAAAGGTCACTGAAGAGGTAAATGCAATACGCACATTACTCTTGCAGTTCCCCTTGCCATGAGATATATGGAAGCAAGCACGTGTTAAAATGGAACCAGCTATAAATTATGGTCAAATGATTTTTTTAGTTCGATGGGGAGGGAAAAGCAAAACTCTGTTAACTGTTCCTCACCAGACAAGAGCCTTAGATCTTGTACTTCGGCCTTTGGTTTTGTTTCCTTCAGGTGAATTAGAAGTATTTGCCTTATGAGTTTTCTTATGATGTTCAAGATAAGTCTTTTTGGCAAATGCCTTTCCACATTTATTGCATCTGTGAAGAGAAAAGTTTTTTGTGACTTTTACTTCAATACCGACGTCTGCTACTTCGTACTTTTTACTAGGAGAATTAGAAGTGCCATCGTGTTTTGATTCACTATGTTTTGCTTCGTCCCTTGAAGGGCCTCTTTTTGCCACTTTATTTAGAACAAAATCAATAGGCTTTTTTATAGCTCTGATCTCTAAACTGGCTGTTATTTTCCCAAGATAGCGAGATGACTTTTTATGAACCACAGTTATATGTCGGATCACATCGCGTTTCCGCCGAGTTTCGTAAGTGCAAAGAGGACACTTGTAAAATTTAACATAAATGTTATTTCCATCTGTGTGCAACTCAATGTGCTTAGTCAAGTTTTGTTTAGAAGTAAACTGACGTTTACAAAGTTTACAGTAAAGTTGCTTAAAGTCAAAGCCAGCTGAGAGCTTGGGTTTCCTGGGTTTTTGCAGGCCACCTGCAGCCGACGGACTAGTTGATTTAGGACTTTCAGAGTCTTGCTTAACTTTATTTTTCTGTGCTGCCGGTGTGTTCTTTTTTTCATTTGAATGATTTGTTCCCTTTAATTCATTCTGTGGAGAATGGGTAATGGAAGGGGGTGAAGATTCTACAGAATCTGCTGGTTCAACTTTAACTTTTATTTCTGAACTGTTGGCAGTATTATTAGGGCCTTTCTCTCTTTTAGAGTTTGTTCCAGAAAGAGTTATCTTGTGGACAATTTGCATATGTCTTTTAAGCATTATTTGTGAACTATATTTCCTCTTGCAAAGGAGGCATTTGCATGCAGTTAAATTGTATTCAGCCTTTGAAGACGACTTTTGTTTTCGAGTCTTAAAAGATTTTTTAGGAGAAACAGAATCCAGGAACAAAGGTTGCCCAGGCTTTGTTGCTATATCAGGAGTAATTGAATCCCTCCTTAGTCCTCTATGAACTTCATCAAAATGCCTCCTCACATTCGCTTTTGTAGCAAATGATTTACAACATACTGGACAACTCCTACTTAATGGAACTAGAACATTCTTAGTGCGTCCTTTAGAGGGCTGATTTGGATTCTTTCGTGTTTCAATGTACTTTTTTAGTTCCTCCATCTTTTTCTTGTGTACTTTTCGAATGTGGCGACGAACACCTCGTCTAGAATTGAATTCTTTTCTACAAAGACAACATATCAACTGGTGGCCAAAATCAGAATTGTCCGAAGTTTCCAAGTCAACCTGTGACTCCTGAGGTTGTTCATCTGGTGCAGGTGCAGCTTCATCTGCAACAATCTCAACAGGCGGGGGCTCTTCAGCTTCCACCTCAGTGTCTGTAACTGGCACTGTTTTCGGCTGCTCGGCGGTAGCTTCCTGTATTTCCACTTCAGCTTGTTCAGGAGTACTGCTTGACTCTGTTACTTCAGTAGGATTATCAGTCCTTGAAATATACTGGAACACTGCATTCTGATTTGTTTCTATGGGTTCTAGCTTAATAATATATTCTCGCTTGTCCACACTTGGATATATGGCTTCTAGGAGATCGTTTATGGCTTGGCTTTGTTTATCATTTACATCAGGAAGGTCTGTTAAGGAAAAAAACAACATTTTAATCTGGAATAATTAGCCTGCTATAGCCCACTAATATTTTAACATGTAATATGAGCCTCTTCCTTAAAATTTATCACTTTATTGGTTCATAGTTATTTTTATAAGAGCATCATCTACTCTTTAGTATTTTATGAAGATAAAAACTAGTATTCATTAATCTAAAATATGCCTTCATTTAAATTCTCATCATGGCACACAACTGTTAAGGAACAGGTGCAATCTGAACAGCTATTTCTGCCTCTAAGTGCCTTTAATATAAAACATAAGAACATGGGTGTCCCAACAATAAAAATAGTATTTCATGCTTTAATTTCAATGTTTTAGACTAGCAAAGGCAATTCAAAGTTCTCAAAATCCAGGATGCATAAAATATCATGAAGAATGTTACTGTGTAAGTAAAATTATCATTTTTAAAGAAAACATAACAGCATTCCTATTCATCTATAATAATTATTCTCTTCTAATCATATGGGGACATTTGACTATCTTAGGGAAATGAGAAAGCTAAGATTGTAAGCAATCATATAAACATGAATGGAGAAATATTTGCTAAATTTAGTCCTACTATATGTCTTCTTAACATGACACAACTTTTTTGAAACAAATGGTTTAAAACTATAAATTTATTTCAAAAGTAGAGCAAGTTGTATTTTCTTGCATAATAAGCAACCAAATATCCTCCTGTAACCAAGCTGCCTAACATTGCTTATATTTCCATATACAACCCTACAATCTAACTACAATAGCACCAAATCTAATCCATGTTTTTAGGTATGGAGAAACAATTCATGACAGCAATGAGTATTGTCAAAGACTACACAATAATCTGGCAATGCCTTCACCTATTTCACTCAATCAGTAAGGTCTACAAGTGAAAACTAGCAAAGAATAACTACCCCAAATAAACTAATTTTCTAGTAGTATTTTAACTAGAAGGTCAAATTCAAAACTCATCTCTCTAGACTTCCTTTTAATTTATATCTCAGTAATAAAAAGCAGCATAATAAGAAACACTAGTATGAAATTAACAAATATGAAATTTTTGTCTCATCTATGCCTGACAATATACTTTCAGTCAACTTCATGATAACTAAAGCAGCCACTCTGATATTTGGAGTCTGCATTTGTACAGCTGGTGTCAGAATGAAGCTTTTGGCACAGGTTGTGGTTACATTTAAGGTTTGCTTGAGGGCTAAGGCCCACAACAGGGCTTAGGGTTACAGTGACCGTTAGGGCTGGGTTCAGGATTAGAGTGGGAGCCTAATCATCCCCATGCCAAAAAGGTTAAGTTGAAAAATGCATAAAATCCATACAGTATCAGACTGGCAAAATAAGTTTTATCTTTTGTTAAGTCCACAAAGTTAAATCTCTGAATAAGAAATAAGTACCTTATTATTAAATATTTTAAGGAATTTTTGTTAATTACTTTAAGACAAAAAAATACTATCATATATCCTGCTAACTTAATTATATAGGAACAGGACATTCAATTCTACAAATATCTGGTTCTGCAGACTTTATTATTGTGCTACCCGCCTTCATCACATAGCTATTTCTGATCTGAAGTTAGCCTGCTACACAATCTAGTATCTGATAAAGAGAGACCTAAATAAACTTCACTGAGAACAAATCTAATCCTCAAATGGAGACCCAAAAACACTAGAAGATTTTTAAATGCTCTCTACTATTCTCAAGAAATCAGTTAATTTACCCATTCTTTGTTCTTTATTTCCAACCTTCTGATTTACTTAAAGAGAAATAAAGGGATCCTATCTGGTAATAAGTTATTAAAAAAATAAAAAGACAGGGGCTGGCGTTGTGGTACAGCGGGTTAAGGCCCTGGCCTGCAATGTCAGCATCCCATATGGATGCCGGTTCAAGTCCAGGCTGCTCCACTTCTGATCCAGCTCTGCTGTGGCCTGGGAAAACAGCAGAAGATGACCCAAGTCCTTGGGCCCCTGAACCTGCATGGGAGACCCAGAAGAAGCTCCTGGCTCCTGGCTCCTAGCTTCAGATCACCTCAGCTCTGGCCATGGCAGCCATCTGAGGAGTGAAACAACAGATAGAAGACCTCTCTCTCTGGCTCTACCTCTCTTTTCTCTCTGTAACTGTCTTTCAAATAAATAATAAAATAAGTCTTTAAAAATAAATAAATAGGCCGGCGCCACGGCTCACTAGGCTAATCCTCCGCCTTATGGTGCCGGCACACCGGGTTCTAGTCCCGGTCGGGGCGCCGGATTCTGTCCCGGTTGCCCCTCTTCCAGGCCAGCTCTCTGCTGTGGCCAGGGAGTGCAGTGGAGGATGGCCCAAGTGCTTGGGCCCTGCACCCCATGGGAGACCAGGAGAAGTACCTGGCTCCTGCCATCGGATCAGCGCGGTGCGCCGGCCGCAGTGGCCATTGAAGGGTGAACCAACAGCAAAGGAAGACCTTTCTCTCTGTCTCTCTCTCTCACTGTCCACTCTGCCTGTCAAAAAAATAAAAATAAAAAATAAATAAATAAATAGATAAATAATAAAAAAATAAAGTGTTTGGCCCAAAGGCTAAGATGCTGCTTGGGACACTTACATCTCATACTGGATTCAAGTCCCAGCTCCACTCCCTAGTCCAGCTTCCTGCTAATGCACATGTCCCTGCCTCTCAAATAGAAGGAATTTAAAAATTTTTGTTAAAGAAGAAAAAGGGGAAAATATCAAGAAGTTGGTTCTCTTTAAGATAGCATTAATATTTTAACTTATAAATACCTTGAATATAAGCCATATGACCTGTATTAGATTTTTTTTTACCTGAGCATTTATTTCTTCTCTTTTTTGAGACATCGTATTTTTCATTTATATTATAGCCAAAGGCTTAAGTGCCCTACTAAATAAAGAGTTCAACAAATAAAATGTAAGATGATTGCAGTCCAGCAGGAAACAGGCAAGGACCATAAACAATAATCAAATGAGAAGATGTTCAACTTCACTCATATAAATTGTAAAAGTCACAGAATCACTAAAACTACAGTAGTGTACAATTCTTATCGATCTGTTTGACAAACACTTAAAATTTCAGAAAATACTGTATTTGCCCCAAACCTAATAAACACGGGCATTTCTTCTTCTTTCTTTTTTAATTTTTAGCTTCCATATAGAAGGGAAAACATGCGGTCTGGCCTATTTCACTCAATACGATGTCCTCCCGTTCCAGCCATTTTGCTGCAAAGGTCAGGATTTCATTCTTTTTAATAGCTGAATAATATCCAGTGTGTGTGTGTGTGTATGCACATCTTAATCCACTCGTCTGATGATGGAGATCTTATTTATTCCATATTTTCACTACTGTGAACAATGCTCCTATAAACATGGTAAAGCAGATACCTCTTTGTTAAAATGAGTTCACAGCTTTTGGGTACAAATCCAAATAGTAGTTTTGTTGGATCATATGGCAGGTCTATTTCTAGTTTCTTAAGAAATAGGGATGCTGTGATGCAGTGGGTTGAGGCCATGGCCTGCAGTGCCAGCATCCCATGAGCACCAGTTCAATTCCCAGTTGTTCCACTTCTGTTCCAGCTCCCTGCTAATGCACTTGGGAAAAGCTGTAGATGACAGCCCAAGTCCTTGGGCCCCGCACCCAAATGGGAGATCAGGAAGAAGCTCCTGCCTCCTGACTGGCTCAGTTCCAGCTGTTGCAGCCTTTTGGGGAGTGAACCATCAGATAGAAGACCTCTCTCTGTCTCTACCTCTCTCTCTGTAACTCTGTCTTTCAAATAAATAGAACTTTTTTTTTTTTTTTTGACAGGCAGAATTACAGAGAGTGAGGGGCAGGGGGAGAGAAAGGTCTTCCTTCCGTTGGTTCACCCCCCAAATGGCCACTATAGCCGGCGCACTGCGCAGATACGAAGCCAAAAGCCAAGTGCTTCCTCCTGGTCTCCCACGTGGGTGCAGGGCCCAAGCACTTGGGCCATCCTCCACTGCCTTCCCAGGCCAGAGCAGAGAGCTGGACTGGAAGAGGAGCAACCAGGACAGAATCCGGTGCCCCAACCGGGACTAGAACCCAGTGTGCTGGTGCCACAGGCGGAGGATTAGCCTAGTGAGCTGTGGTGCCGGCTCAAATAAATAAATCTTAAAAAAAAAAAAAAAAAGAAAGAAAGAAAGAAATATTCACACTGCTTTCCACAGTGGCTGCACTCACTTAAAAACTAATATTTTAATACAAATAAATGTAATCTTAAATCTAACTTCTTATATATATTTAGGAAAATTCAAGTGGAAAAAATTATTATGAAAGTATCTATGAAACTGAATATCACATTGAGTAAAGTACTTCATTCTATTCTCCATTATTAAATTATCTATAATATTGATACCACTTTAATGCAAATGTATAGTTATAGTATAAGAATACCTAGCTATAAAAGGCATAACTGATTATATGAATAAAACTTACTGTCATCCATCTGGAGACTTGGTGGGCAGTAGAATTTTTTATGGGTAATTAAATTTGGTAATCCTCTGAAGAGACTGCGACATAATTTACATTCAAAAATAGTGTCCACATCTTTTAACAAAATATGCTTAAGTTGTTTAGTTCCTGAGAAAAAAAAGAAAGGAAAACTTAACATAAAAGGTAATTTTAACATGCATTTTTAAACTGAGCAACCACTGTTTACAATCCAAAAGTGCAGTTGCTCTTTGAAAACAAAATATTGCCACTGCCAATTTCTACCACAGTATATAAGAACTAAGTTATAAACTACATTCTAAGCAAAAACCTACTATCATTTGGACAGCTAAAACTGATGCTTTTTCTACTTCAGCCACATACTTGATCTTAGCCAAAAGGCTGAGAAGCGATTCTACTTCAACCAATTAATTCCTGGGATAGACTAAGGCAGAGGTTCTGACATCCAGTTGATCACTACAATGGGTTAGGAATAAAGATGCAGGCAACCTTCCCCTTGAGATTCCAACTCAACATTCTGGAGTAGGCAGAAAATTTAAATGGCCCACCACTTCCAGCACAACGGTTTAGCTGGTTCTGCCAGCTCTTTCCTGCATTAGGAAGTGAACAAGGAGATTTTTAATACATATTCCCTTAATTCCTTGAAGAAGTCTGAAATTTTATCACATGATTGCCTGTAAGTTCTCTTTTTAAATTCAGCTCCAATTACTTTAAGTTCTGGGCCAACATGGGATTTTGGCTTTTTAGTGCTATACTAGGGAATCTTTGTCCTTAATGAGAGATAATTTTGAATTTTGCTTAGGCTTCCTAACAGTACTATCAATTTATTCAAAGCCTCTCTCCCACAAAACATTTACCCCAATTGCAATTAATAAGCACTGATGTGGTTACTGGTTAAATGCTCTTCTTTACTAGATTATAAATTCCACAGCAGGCAACACCAAGCCTATCTTATAGCTACAAAGTGTTCAGCTCTAATAATGCTCAGTAAGTATTTGTTAAAGAAGCGCCAGTGAATCAGAGGATCTAAGCTTTATGATGGAAGGTCAAAACGTGAAGAAAACAGTAAATGAAAACAAGAATATAACCTTGAAAATAAAAATACACACCAGGAACAAAATACACATGGAAGACCTTTTGTCACAACTTGCTACAGGTCTTTAACACAGGTAGGCTGACAAAACTGATCTGTAGTACCTTATTAATTACTGTGTTTTTAGTTTCCTCGAGTGAAAAATAATAAGGGTTCAGTGTTGTGGCACTGAGGGTAAAGCCAACACTTGCGACGCCAACATCCCACATGGGCACCGGTTCATGTCCTGGCTGCTTCACTCCTGATCAGCTCCCTGACAATGGTCTGGGGAAAGCAACGGAAAATGGCCCAAGTATTTGGGCTCCTGCTACCTGCATGGAGTCCCAGATGAAGCTCCCTGCTCATGACTTTGGCCCAGCTCAGCCCTGGCCATTGCCATTATTTGGGGGAGTGAATCAGTGCATCAAAGATCTCTGTCTCTCCCTCTTTCTGTAACTCTGACTTTCAAATAAATAAATAAACCTTCTTAAAAAAAAGATAATAATATTGAAGGAGAAAAAACCTAAGTGCCCTGAAAAATACCTTTAAGACTATGTAGGTGCAAAACTTTCTGTCATTCAATAAGCACTTGACTACCTATCAAACTCTGGCACTACTAATGAGAATCAGGTATGAAGTATCTTATTACCATAATTAATATTGTAGAGTTTAGAAAAGTTAAATGTTTCCATCAAATGATTCAATCAATTTATAGTATGTTTACGTGTGATTTTTAAAGTGTACTGTACCATTTTTAAGACAGGTCAGCTCTCAAAATTCTCAGAATCTGATTGATTACCAGTTCTTAGAACTTTACTGTCTAGAGATTCCAAATCTGGTACTAATTAGTTGTGCAACCTTAAAGAGCTATATCATGCTTGCACTTCAGTTTACCTATCTTACAAAACACAAGGCAAAACTCATCTTGAAGAACCATGAAAGAAAATTGAGTTTAAGTCCCAGAAACTTTAAATTGTACACCTGCATTTCTACTGGAAAAAAATTAAGACAAGGAAGTGTACTGGTACCAGTGGGATGATAAACAGATTTCTGCACACTCATTCTAAAAGACCTGCTGGACCCAAAATTAGAGATTCAATTCTGAATTTAAAGACATCAATAAATATTGAAGAGGAACAAGGAAATAACATGAACTAGGTTTAACTTGGGAATTTAACGAAGATTTAAACAGAAAGTGCATGGTAGCAGATTTAAAGCATGCAATAGTCTGTAAACAACAACAGATCATGCATAAAGAAGTCAAAGGTAAAAATATCCATAAAGCAGACGTCTGACTTGGTCTCCCAGGTTCTCTCAACCATATCAGACCCAACACACTACTAATTTCTTTTCCCCTGGCAGCAAGCAAGCTAGCAAAGCTCACTGAAGAGCATGCACCTGACAGCCCAGGCAGGCATCCCAGCAAAGAACTGAGAACACAAACGGCATTTAGACGAGTCTGTATGGGTACAGGCCCACTATCTCTCCTCCTGCCTCCCCTTTTGTGGGATACTGCTGTGTGGAGGCCTTTATGGGACACATCAATTTCTTAATCAGCCCTAGTTATTCAAGCTATATTCAGCAGGAAGTACCTATTTATTATCAATAAACATCTAAAAACATCTGACCCTGACTTTGACTAATCAATCATCAATCACAAATACTTCCCCTCGGCACACCCGTGCACACACACACACACACACACACACACACAGTTACTATTGATCCAGACATACCAAATTTCTTTGAGTTCTAGAGATAATACCAAATGTTCTTTCTCCCTCACTTTTCAAGCTTCACCTACATTTTTCTTTTTTCTCTCTGGCTGTATCAATTCTCCCACTTCCCTAGTCTAGATCACTTACAATAATCCTTCAGATCCCAGGGTAGATGGAAGCCTTCTGACACTTTGTAAGAACTTATCACTGGCCAGCGCCGTGGCTCAATAGGCTAATCCTCCACCTTGCGGCGCCGGCACACCGGGTTCTAGTCCCTGTCGGGGTGCCGGATTCTTTCCCGGTTGCCCCTCTTCCAGGCCAGCTCTCTGCTGTGGCCCGGGAAGGCAGTGGAGGATGGCCCAAGTCCTTGGGCCCTGCACCCCACGGGAGACCAGAAGCACCTGGCTCCTGCCTTTGGATCAGCGTGGTGCGCCGGCCGCAGTGCACCAGCTGTGGTGGCCATTGGAGGGTGAACCAACGGCAAAAGGAAGACCTTTCTCTCTGTCTCTCTATCCACTCTGCCTATCAAAAAAAAAAAAAAAAACACACACACACACTTATCACTTATACTCTCTATCACTCTGTACATCCTGAACTAGTTTATCCTCCTCTTGTAATTAATTACTTTTCTGTATCCCCATTAAACTGGAGATCTAGGAGAACAGAGAAGGCTCACAGTGTATTCCAGGTCCTCAGGTTAAATGGCACATCGAGAACCCTGTTTAAGAAAATCTTCTCTAAAGAACTGAAAATTAATCTTGATGTGAATGGAAGGGGAGAGGGAGCAAGAGATGGGAGGGTTGCGGGTGGGAGGGAAGTTATGGGGGGAAAAAGCCACTGTAATCCAAAAGCTGTACTTTGGAAATTTATATTTATTAAATAAAAGTTAAACAAAGAGAAAAAAAAGAAAACCTTCTCTAAAAATAAGGTTTTTTTTTAATCTATGTAAAATGGACATGGGAGGTCAAAATTATCTTAAAGACTTCCTAATTATACTTTCTACATTTTACAAATGAGAAAAATAAGTGTGTCTCATTTGTGGGGAGCAACTCGGACTAGACTGAGTTACTGGAATTAAGACTTATTCTATGCATCTGCTCTCCCACAATATGGCGCTGGGAGAGGAGGAAACAGCTTCTACACAGCTGCCTCCAGTTCAACCAATAAACAGCAGGACCTGCTCCTGATTGGAGGAGAGCAGCGTGCTCCGCGTGTGGGTAGCAGAGTTGGGATTGGTGGAAGAGGACTATAAAGGAGGAGAGAGACAACATGCACCAGGAACATCTATCTGAAGGAACACCTGTGCAGCCCCCAAGAGAGCCGGCTGGCGGTGTGCCACTCCCCCGCAGAAGTGGGGAAAGTGGCAGGGGGAACCGCCCTTCCACGGAGGTGGAAGGGACGGTAGCCAACCCGGGAAGAACCAGCAGCAAACCCAAGAAGGGCCGAGCAGATGGAAGAACAGCGCAGGGTCCTGTGTGGTTCCTCCACGAAGAGGGGGAGCGACATAATGGTGCCGTGACTCGGATATGAAGCCTAGGCAGGGTTTAGTGTTGCTCCTCCATGAGGAGGGGGAGCGACACTCATTCACAAATACAGACTACAATAAAAACAAAATCATTTTCTCTGTGCTGCTTTCAGGCACCATTCAAAGCTTTATGGGAGCAGGCATTTGACCTGCTTGAGATGCCCGAGCCCATCTGGGAGTGCCTGGGTTCATTCCCAGCTCCAACACTGACTCTAGCTTCTTGTCGGAAGGCAGCAGTGATGGTTCAAAGGACTACATTCCCACCACCAAAAAGAAGATCCGGACTGAGTTCCCGGCTCCAGCTTCAGTTACAGCTTTAGCCTTCGGGCCTTTAAAGGCATTTAGGGAATGAAACAGCAGATTGCAGGGAGGGGGTTGTCTCTCTCTCTTTCTCTCTGTCTCTTTCTCTCAAAATAAATAGTCTTTTAACAAGAAAAAAAAAGGAATAACTTGTTCTCGGAGATGAAATAATTAAAAATAAATGAAGTAAAGGTTTTACGTTTTTCCATAGGAATGTAATGGCTGTTTTCAATATCAGCTACCATTTTCTGATTGCTTTGCTCACTTAAAATTAGACACAGAAGGGGCCGACGCTGTGGTGTAGCAGTTAAAGCCACCGCCTGCAGTGCTGGCATCCCATATGGGTGCCGGTTTGAGTCCTGGCTGCTCCTCTTCCTGTCCAGCTCTCTGCTATGGCCTGGGAAAGCAGTAGAAGATGGCCCAAGTGCTTGGGCCCCTGCATGTGCATGGGAGACTCAGAAGAAGCTCCTGGCTCCTGACTTCGGACTGGCACAGCTCTGGACGTTGTGACCATGTGGGGAGTGAACCAGTGGATGGAAGACCTCTCTCTCTCTCTCTCTCTGCCTTTCAAATAAATAATAAATCTTTTTTAAAAAAAGATTAGATACAGACAACCAACTGTGCACCTCTCTCAATAGCTAAAACTTCCTGTGACCCGAGACATCCCGCTTGATCATCTAGACAGCCATACAGTTCTTCTACTCTAGATCCTGACAAACAGAAAGTCATGCCTGCCTTCTAATTACTCCTTACACTCTTTCACTCTTTCTTGCCTTAATTGGTTTTTTTTTTTTTTGAAAGGCAGAGTTAAAGAGAGGCAGAGAGAGAAGGAGGGGGAGGGAGGGAGAGAGAGAGAGAGAAAGAGAGAGAGAGAGAAAGTTGTCTTGCATCCACTGGTTCACTCCCTAGATGGCACAACAGTTGGAGTTGCGTCAATCCGAAGCCAGGAGCTCCTCTGGGTCTCCCACACAGGTGCAAGGGCCCAAACACTTGGGCCATCTTCTGCTACTTTTCCCAAGCCAACAGAAGAGAGCTGGATCGGAAGTGGAGCACCCAGGACACAGCCCAGCACTCACATGAGATGCCACATACCTGCTATGCCATAACATCAGCCCCACTACTGTGGGGAGCAACTCGGACTAGACTAAGTTACTGGAATTAAGACTTACTCTATGCATCTGCTCTCCCACAATATGGCGCTGGGAGAGAAGAAAACAGCTTCTACACAGCTGCCTCCAGTTCAGCCAATAAACTGTAGGACTTGCTCCTGATTGGAGGAGAGCAGCGTACTCGGCGTGTGGGCAGCCGAGTTGGGATTGGCAAGGAGGACTATAAAGGAGGAGAGAGACGGCATGCACCAGGAACATCTAAGGGGAACACCTGTGCAGCCCCCAAGAGAGCCGGCCGGCAGAGTGCCACTCCCCTGCGGAAGTGGGGAATGTGGCAGGGGGAACCGCCCTTCCACGGAGGTAGAAGGGACGGTAGCCAACCTGGGAAGAACCAGCAGCAAACCCGGGGAGGGCCGAGCAGATGAAAGAACAGCGCAGGGTCCTGTGTCGTTCCTCCACGAAGACGGGGAGCGACATAATGGTGCCGTGACTCGGATATGAAGCCTAGGCAGGGTTTAGTGTCGTTCCTCCACGAAGACGGGGAGCGACATAATGGTGCCGTGACTCGGATATGACGCCTAGGCAGGGTTTAGTGTTGTTCCTCCACGAAGACGGGGAGCGACACACTACTACTAGTATCTTTAAAAAAACAAAACAAAAACAAAAAACTAAGCCCCTCAAAGGGCAAAAGTGTTTATACCTAAAGAGTAATTAATTAGTGTATATCCCAGATTTTCATATATAATAGCTAATCAATAAAAATTAAACTTTATCAAAGGTTTATCTGTCCTACTCCTTAGCAGCAAGTTTACTACAGTACTAATAAAGTATTTTTTTCAAAAGGAATTTGCATAGCAGTCACTTTATAACAGAATATTAATTCTACCTTTTCTGTGCTGGACAAAGACAAGCTTTCATTTTTTCTCCTTAATATGCTGACATTTTGGTCAATAATCATTTTAAAGCTGTGACAAAGTGTTTTTTACATGGCATACCACGTGACTGTTGGTGGCTCACGCGAGTTCATTCTTCTTTAGGATAATTTTTAATCACAGTATTTAATCCCAACATTGCAAGCAAATCTACATATCTCATCAAAACTCTTGAAGGAAATTTCTAACCTATCATCCCTTATGGGGTGGGGAACTCTTTTCTGCCAAGGACCATCTGAATATTTGTAACATCACTCATGGGCCATACAAAATTATCAACTTAAAAATTAGCCTGCTACAAACATATTCAATTTGGAGTCCTCCTACAGCAGTAGCCTTGGCACTACCAGCCCATATGATTTTAAGGGCCTTATATGGCCTAAGACCCAAAGTTCCCTACTCCTGTAAGAACTCAAAGGTAAAAACTAAGAAAGCTTTGGGGCTGGTGCTGTGGCGTAGCAGGTTAAACTGCTGCCTGCGATGCTGGCATCCCATACAGGTGCCAGTTCAAGTCCCATATGCTCTGCACCTACTTTGGATCCAGCTTTCTGCTGATAAGCATAGGAAAGCAGCAGAAGATGGTCCAAGTATTTGGGCAACTGAGAACCAGATGAAGCTCCTGCCTTTAGCCTGGCCCACACCCAGTGATTGGGACCATGGGGGAAGTGAACCAGCAGATGAAAAATATGTCTCTGTCCTCCCTCTCTCTCTGTAATTTTGACTTTCAAATAAATAAATAAATCTTTTAAAAAGAAAACGTAAAACAGAAATTGTCGGCCGGCACCGCGGCTCAATAGGCTAATCCTCCACCTTGCGGCGCCGGCACACCGGGTTCTAGTCCCAGTCGGGGTGCCGGATTTTTTTCCCGGTTGCCCCTTTTCCAGGCCAGCTCTCTGCTGTGGCCCGGGAAGGCAGTGGAGGATGGCCCAAGAGCTTGGGCCCTGCACCCCATGGGAGACCAGGAGAAGCACCTGGCTCCTGCCTTCAGATCAGCGCGGTGCGCCGGCCGCAGCGCACCAGCTGTGGCGGCCACTGGAGGGTGAACCAATGGCAAAGGAAGACCTTTCTCTCTGTCTCTCTCACTATCCACTCTGCCTGTTTAAAAAAAAAAAAAAAATCACAGAAATTGTCATACTGAAATCATGATCTATAAGAGTTGGTTAAAAAACTAGATTTATTATGGAAGATTAACACATACCAAAATAAATTTATAAGTAGAATAAAATTACTTTAACAGTGCCCACTTGGTGAATCCTTTAGTTTAATCTAATAAACACTCATTGAGCACCTATTAAATACCAGGTAAAATGTTACTCACAGAAAATATTAAAATTAAGGATGTGCCTTATGGTCCTGAGAAATCACAGACTAATATAAAGGACTGTTCTCCAAGGAACACAGCCACAGAGGCATGCTTTGAAGATGAATTTAAGAACAAATCTACATTTTTCTTATTTGTGCAAAAAATATCTACTCCCATTTTAAATTTATTTCTTTTTTATTTTTTTATTTTTGGACAGGCAGAGTGGACAGTGAGAGAGAGAGACAGAAAGGTCTTCCTTTGCCATTGGTTCACCCTCCAATGGCCACTGCAGCCGGCGCGCTGTGGCCCACACACCCCGCTGATCCGAAGACAGGAGCCAGGTGCTTCTCCTGGTCTCCTATGCGGGTACAGGGCCCAACCACTTGGGCCATCTTCTACTGCTTTCCCAGGCCACAGCAGAGAGCTGGACTGGAAGAGGAGCAACCGGGACAGAATCCAGCACCCCAACTGGGACTAGAACCCGGGGTGCCAGCGCCACAGGCAGAGGATTAGCCTATTGAGCCGCGGCGCCAGTCTCCCATTTTAAATTTCTTACAATTGCTATGTAACAACAACCTCCCCCTAATGTTGCACCAAAAAAAAAGTCCACCATAGCAAATGGCACTCTCCTATGTAACTAGACAAATCACACTTCTGTCCTAAACTTTTGTTACAGAGTCAAGACTGAGACATCATCCTACAGGTACAGCTTATACTAACTGCAATTAAAACTGCTTCAAGTAATTAGGGAAAAAAACTAACAAGTTAAATGAGCAAACCTAAACTTGGGAAATTAATAACAAACCACACAAACTAGTTCTCATTTTTCACTAATATATTCTAAAAGAAAAGTTACAGGGGGCTGGTGCTGTGGCACAGCGGGTTAAAGCCCTGGCCTGAAGCGCCAGCATCCCATATGGGAACCAGTTCTAGTCCCAGCTGCTCCTCTTCCGATCCAGCTCTCTGCTGTGGCCTGGGAAAGCAGTAGAAGATGGCCCAAGTCCTTGGGCTCCTTCACCCGTGTGGGAGACCCGGAAGAAGCTCCTAGCTCCTGGTTTCGGATCAGTGCAGCTCCAGTCCTTGCAGTCATCTGGGGAGTTTTCCAGCAGATGGAAGACCTCTCTCTCTTTCTCTCTCTCTCTTCCAAATAAATAAAATAAATCTTTAAAAAAAAGTTACAATTTATTCTTTAAGAATCAAAAATTATTAAGTTTTCTACACACAGTATTTCAATATATACTACATATAGAATGTTTTTTCCACAGTATTATATTTTTCAAGAATTGAAAAAGATGTTAAACTCAGTGTGAGATGTTAAATTCAAGACAAGTTCTGGACACTGCTATTTTCCCTCCATATCTCAGTTTCTAACCTTAGTGCATTCCACAGTTCCTCTAGCAGACAAGACATTCCAAAGTCATCTCTAACCAGGCGACTTAACCACTAAAAATATTATATTCAACAAAAATCTCCTTAATAAATATCTGAAGACAAAGACAATATACCTTTTACTTGTTATTTAAAATTTTGCTTTGGTTTTTTTTTTCCCCGGGGTGGGGGGGTGGTCAAAGAGAAAGATGTAAGTGCTAATAAAGAGGAAGAAAAGGGGCCAGCACTGTGGTGTAGCAGGTAAAGCTGCCACCTGCAGTGCTGGCATCCTATATGGGCACTGGTTCATGACTCAGCAGCTCCACTTTGGATCTGGCTCTCTGCTATGGCCTGGGAAAAAAGATGACCCAAGTACTTAGGCCCCTGCATCGGCATGGGAGACCCAGAAGAAACTCCTGGTTCCTGGTTCCTGGCTCCGGGCTTTGGATCGGTCCAGCTCCAGCCGTAGAAGCCAACTGGGGAGTGAACTAGTGGATGGAAGATCTCCTATTTAATAAAGATTTATCTATTTGAAAGTCAGAGTTACACAGAGAGAAGAAGAGGCAGAGAAAGAGAGAGGTCTTCCATCCGATAGTTCACGCCACAAAGGCTGGAGCTGCGTTGATCTGAAGCCAAGAGTCAGGAGCTTCTTCCCACACTGGTGCAGGGGCCCAAGCACTTGGGCCATCTTCTACTGCTTTCCCAGGCCACAGCAGAGAGCTGGATCAGAAGTAGAACAGCTGGGGGCCGGCTGTGGCTCACTAGGCTAATCCTCCGCCTTGCGGCACCGGCACACCGGGTTCTAGTCCCAGTCGGGGCGCCGGATTCTGTCCTGGTTGCCCCTCTTCCAGTCCAGCTCTCTGCTATGGCCCGGGAGTGCAGTGGAGGATGGCCCAAGTCCTTGGGCCCTGCACCCCATGGCAGACCAGGAGAAGCACCTGGCTCCTGGCTTCGGATCAGCGCAATGCGCCGGCTACAGCGCGCCGGCTACAGCACGCCGGCCGCGGCGGCCATTGGAGGGTAAACCAACGGCAAAAGGAAGACCTTTCTCTCTGTCTCTCTCACTGTCCACTCTGCCTGTCAAAAAAAAAAAAAAAAAAAAAAAAAAAAAAAAAAAAAAAAAAAAAAACTGGGATTAGAACTGGCGCCCATATGGGATGCTGGCGCTGCAGGAGGCAGTTTTACCCAATATGCCACAGCACCAGCCCCCTCAGCTACCCCCCTTCTCTCTCTGCCTCTACCTCTGCACTCTGTAACTCTGCCTTTCAAATAAATAAATTTTTAAAAAAAGGAAGAAAAATTGAAGAAAATGTATCACAGACATGTTCCTTAAAGGACTAATATAGTCAAGGCATGATTCCCCAAAGGGTAGGGCATAGTCAACCTAGTACCAGAAGCCATTCTCACATCAGGGATTTCAAGAATGGAAAATCTATAGCTGCAAAATAAGCAGATTTCTTTTTTTTTTTTTTTCCAGGTGCACCTGAGCACAAGTTTCTTTCTTTTTTTTTTATTTAGTAAATATAAATTTCCAAAGTACAGTTGATGGATTACAATGGCTTCCCCCCCATAATTTCCCTCCCACTCGCACCCCTCCCATCTCCTGCTCCCTCTCCCATCCCATTCACATCAAGATTCATTTTCAATTATCTTTATATACAGAAGATCGATTTAGTATATATTAAGTAAAGATTTCATCAGTTTGCACCCACACAGAAACACAAAGTGTAAAATACTATTTCAGTACTAGTTATAGCATTACTTCACATTGGACAACACATTAAGGACAGATCCCACATGAGACGTTAGTACACAGTGACTCCTGTTGTTGACTTAACAATTTGACACTCTTGTTTATGGCATCAGTAATCTCCCTAGGCTCTAGTCAGGAGTTGCCAAGGCTCTGGAAGCCTTTTGAGTTCGCCGACTTCTATCTTATTCCGACAGGATCATAGTCAAAGTGGAAGTTCTCTCCTCCCTTCAGAGAAAGGTACTTCCTTCTTTGATGGCCCCGTTCTTTCCACTGGGATCTCACTCGCAGAGATCTTTCATTTAGGTCTTCTTTTTTTTTTTTTTTTTTTCCCACAGCATCTTGGCTTTCCATGCCTAAAATACTCTCATGGGCTCTTCAGCCAGATCCAAATGCCTTAAGGGCTGATTCTGAGGCCAGAGTGCTATTTAGGACATCTGCCATTCTATGAGTCTGCTGTGTATCCCGCTTCCCACGTTGGATCGTTCTCTCCCTTTTTGATTCTATCAGTTAGTATTAGCAGACACTAGTCTTGTTTGTGTGATCCCTTTGACTCTTAGATCTATCAGTGTGATCAACTGTGAACTGAAGTTGATCACTAGGACTAGTGAGATGGCATTGGTACATGCCACCTTGATGGGATTGTATTGGAATCCCCTGGCACGTTTCTAACTCCACCATTTGGGGCAAGTCCGATTGAGCATGTCCCAAATTGTACATCTAACAAGCAGCTTTCTAAAAAGTGAGGGCTCCAACTATGGACTAATTGCAACAATAGTCCAGTTTACTGTTAATACAGAAGTACACAAGAGCATACCGTGTCCGCTACCACTTATACTGGGAAGAAAAAGGTATCTTCCAAAACTTCATGGAAAATGTATGTTATGGAAAGACAATCCATAGATTTCAAACATTTTTACAACACAATAAACTTATATTTTAATTCTGTTTTCCACAAGCTTTTTGAAGTATTCTTGTATATTTGTGTATGCATAGAGGGTCTTTGGAAGAAAACATATAAACCATTCAGCATGGCTGCCTGAACAAAGCAGAACTGAGTGAGAGAACTCTAAAAGATTTCTTTTTTTGATCTACACCATTCTGTACTTCATTATCTTGTTGAAGCCACAGGCATATAATACTTACTCCAAAAAGAAAAATCTATTTACATTAATTTACTAGTCAAGCAGGCAGAAACAAATGCCAACAGTATCTCTTAATTTGTAACTTAAAGCCAAAAAAAAAAAAGTACAAAGCAAAAAGCTGAAGTATAAAGCAAAGAGAATGGGTTGGAACTGGTCACCATCACACACAGCGTTCATGGGGTTGCTGGACTTTAAAAATGAGTCAACTCCTTCCTCAGAAGCCACTTATGAACTTATAGCTTGGACAGGATATAATTTCAGGACACACACTCCCAGAGTAGGCAGAAGACAGTGAGACACTTAACTAGAGATGATACAATATACGAAGACAACTATCTTAATAAAGCCAAATACCCTAATTTATCATTGTCCAAACCGACTTAGCCTCTCAGGGTAATCAGAGCAAAAGCACAGACTTCAGAGGTCTATCACCCAGTATGTGGCAAAGATAAAGCACCACCAGGATAGTTCTCTAACCACGTGTGACCTAGCTGAAATGGGAAGAGGATGGAAAAAGATGAGGCATTGAGGGTGTGGTTGGGAGATTAAGTGGGACAGGGAGGAACCCAGTGTCTCTGGGTTAGAAGGATGCTCAGTTCCTAAGTCATGTAGTACAAACTTCTATCACATCCTTTCAAGATGTTAGGCAACCTTAATTTCAATACCTAAGTATTAAAGAAAAGCTACCTGAGACTTTAGATCAGTGGTGGGGAATGTCAGGTCCCCGGGCCATACGAAGCATGTGAAATCGTTTGGTTTGGCCCTGCCAAGGAAAGGTAGGTAGGATTTGAAATTCAATAAATCTATAGCAGGCTAATTTAAGCTGATAATTGTATATGGCCCACACATGATGCTATAAATATCCAAATGGATCCCCTGCAGGATCCAGATATATCTTGAAGAAATTAAAATTAATTTTAGTTATTGGACACAATAAAGAAGTAAAAGGATTCTTTTGTAACCCAAAAGTATTTTCTCTGTACATCTCCTCATATTTCTAAGTTACCCATAATTTAAACTGCTGGGTACTTAGAGAATTAAAATTATAGTATTTTCAGAATTTGTTTACACAAAAAAAAGTACTTGAAAGGCAAACATGGTGGGATTATTTTGAAAAGAAAACATTTCCGAAGATAAACATATGGGGCAGGCATTTGGCCTAGCAGTTTAGACGCTGATTAAGATGCCCATGTCCCATATCAGAGTGCGTGGGTTCTGTGCCTATCTCTCCTGCTCAGGACTCCAGCTTCCTGCTAATACAGACCAAAGAAGCAGAGATGATGGTTCAAGTGTTTGGGTTCCTGACACCTATATGGAAGACCTGACTGAGTCTTGGCTCCTGGCTTTGGATTTAGCTATTGTGGGTATCTGGGGGGTAAACCAACAGATGGGAATTATGTTTATCTGTCTCTGTCTCTATGTCTCTCAAATAAACAAACTTAAAAAAAAAAAAAAGATATGGGTCAGTGTCGCTCCCCCTCTTCGTGGAGGAACGACACAGGACCCTGTGCTGTTCTTTCGTCTGCTCGGCCCTCCCCGGGTTTGCTGCTGGTTCTTCCCGGGTTGGCTACCAACCCTTCCACCTCCGTGGAAGGGCGGTTCCCCCTAGCCACTTTCCCCACTTCCGCGGGGGAGCGGCACACCGCCAGCCGGCTCTCTTGGCGGCTGCACAGGTGTTCCTTCAGATAGATGTTCCTCTTAGATGTTGTCTCTCTCCTCCTTTATAGTCCTCTTCCACCAATCCCAACTCTGCTACCCACACGCCGAGTAACGCTGCTCTCCTCCAATCAGGAGCAGGTCCTGCTGCTTATTGGTTGAACTGGAGGCAGCTGTGTAGAAGCTGTTTCCTCCTCTCCCAGCACCATATTGTGGGAGAGCAGATGCATAGAATAAGTCTTAATTCCAGTAACTCAGTCTAGTCTGAGTTGCTCCCCACAGGTCAGCATTGTGGTAAAGCAGGCAAAGCTGCTGCCTACTCTGCCCAGCATCCCATATGGGTGTTGGCTCCTGTCTCAGCTGCTCAACTTTCTGATCCAGTTCCCTGCTAATGGCCTGGGAACAGTAGCGAAAGATGGTCCAAGTGTTTGGGTCCCTGCCACCCAGGTGGGACATTTAGATGAAGCCCCTGGATCCTGGCTTTGGCCTGGCCCATCGCTGGCCACTGTGGCCATTTGGTGAGTCAACCAGCAGATGGAAGATCTTTCTGTCTCTCCCCCTCTCTAACTCTTTCAAAATAAATGTCTTAGAAAAATATACACATAAACAATTCTGAAATTGTATCATTTCAGATTACCCATTTCACAGTATCTCTTCTTCAGCTAAGACAGTAAAGAAATGGCAAGCAAAGAAAACATCATAATCACAGTAGCACTAAGAAAATAATGGTGTCTTTAAATATTTACCTTCCAAAATTAAAACACATGCATGGTGGGGGACAGGATCCTGTGGAAGAAGTTTTATCACCAGTTCAAGTATTCATCACTTAACCAATTCTAATTCCTTAATCAAATAACATTAAAATGAACTGAAGCAGTATGAAATAATCTTAATTTCATATTCTGAATTTTAGGAAAAAATCCTAGAGCTAGCAATATTAGTAAATGTGAAAAACTGTTACCCTCCTATCCATGGTATAACAAATAAATAGAATGTTTGTCTCCATAATAAAAGTAGCAACAAAAATTAATCATTCTTCTGTTTTGCCAGAAATATACTGTTCCTAATAAGTGAAATTTTAACTATTTATAACAGGAGAATTTAACCTACAAACTTCTGTTAACCAAGAGCAATCATCAAAAGCAAAAAGAAATAAGCCACAATACTCTAAAACAGTTTATATACCATAATCCAACATAAGGATAAGTACACTGTATACACTGAATATCTATTGAATTAAATATACATGAAAGTAATACCATGAGTGCTGTAAATGAAAAGTCTAAAAAATGGATCTTGAGGGGCCAGCACTGTGCTGTAGTGAGTAAGGCTACTGCCTGCAGTGCTGGCATCCCACATAGGTGCCGATTCGAGTCCCAGCTCCTCCACTTCCGATCCAGCTCTCTGCTAGGAGCTGGGAAAGCAGTGGAAGATGGCCCAAGTCCCTGGGCCCCTGCACCGCATGGGAGACCCAGAGGAAGCTCCTGGCTCCTGGCTTTGGATCAGCACAGCTCTGGCCATTGCGGCCATCTGGGGAGTGAACCAGTGGATGGAAGGAAGACCTCTTTCTCTCTCTCTCTCTCTCTTTCTGCCTCAGCCTCTCTGTAACTCTGTCTTTCAAATAAAATAAATGAATCTGTAAAAAAGAAAAAAAAAAGAAAGAAATGGATATTGAAGAGTAAGAGGAAAAAAATTTTATTTTCTTATTTTCTATTAAGGGAAAGCCTATTTTTTAGAATCCTAAAGTTTGACAAATACATGCATTTCCGTTTTACGACTTAAAAATAGGCTTTGTTTAAAAGTGTCTTCCATACTAAACTAACGCTAAACATGTAAGTCATCTCTTATTTTGAAACTTAGAAATTTTTCAGTAAAATAAGTTCTAAATAATAAGATATTCTAATCCCTTAAGTGTCCATGAGTTAGCTGTTCGTCAGTTGTATTTATTTACTTGCTTGTAGCTGACTGAAGAGTCTATGGCATCAGAGAAGCCAAATCTATAAGAGGTGAACAGGTAGATCACGATCACGACAGGTAGGATCGGAAGAAGCCCAGCAACCTAAAACCCCACTGGTAACACAGGAGTTCTAACAGCTCTCAATCATTTGTACACAGTAACACCTATTCTAAAGCACCAGACTGCAACTTCACAAGTGTATTTATTATAAAACCAATTCTTACAACAATCTAATAGAAAAAGCTGAACAAATATATCTAAAGATATGAGGACTAGAATGTTTTTTTCTAAGTTGTGTTCTATTAAAGATACTGACATTTCAGAAACTCCAGAGAAGTTTCTAGTAGGAAAAGCTAAGTCACCCCAACAGAGATGATGATGTTGTAGAACAAGTGACATCTCACCATCCTGATGACTAGTCTACTGTGCCAAAGCTTAGAGAGACCCAGAATAATTTACTGCCTTTCAAAGTTAAGAACATTCCAAGATAGGAAGAGCTTTACTAGCAAATATACCATACAACATATTTCCATCCCGTTAAACTAATTTTAAAATCAATATATAATGTATAGTACTAAAAACTAATTTTTAGACCAACTCAATGTTTATTCACCCACTTTGTAAAAATATGACAATTAAAAATATTCTATAAAGAAAATCAAAATATATATCTTAGTATCTTTAAAAATTATTTCTAAAGACTTCTAGGTAGTTTCTAACTGCTATTTGAAGATTGAAAAAATACAATCCTAAAACATTCATACCTGATCGAAAGCATTCAATTATTTGTTGAATACCAGATTTGGATGTCTGTAGTGGTTGCTGTAACAAAGGAGGATCTCCAGGTTCCAGGATATAAACTACATGGAAGACAAACACCCACCCCAATCCCACAAAAAAAGGGTTATTTAAATCATTTACTGTAAAGTACAACAATGGTTTACTACAATTATGTTAATGATTACCACAATTGAGTATACATACATACATACATATATATAAAAACGCACCATCTTCTTTGTAAGGCACTAATGGAACATGGAAGAAATTAAAATATTTTTCAAGTAAATGCTAAATTAAGGCTACTTAAGGCCAGATACTAAGGTCAAACAAATGTTTTTCCTGCTTTTTAATTTCCTTTGAAGAGGGACCCCTATATTTAGCCAAAATTCGAAGGCAATCATGGCCTAGCCATACCTCACAAACATCCCAAAATCCTTTGGATAATATGATACATCTCTCTGGCAATTATGAGAGTAAAACCCAAAACCATTGCCTAAGAAAGTAATTAGATAGGCACGTGATGGACAAGAAGATGCACTGCAGCACTCTGTAGCACTGAATATATTTGAGAGGAATTTCAAACAGCCTGAAAGTCTCTCAACAGGGACTAGACCAGGGATAGGAAATATCCAGCCCGCAGGCTATACAAGACCTGCAAAACCATTTGGTAAAACCCTGCCAAGTCACCTAACTGCAGGCAGAATTTGAAACTCAGTGACTCCACAAAGTTAAGTTTATAATTTTATATAGCTCACTAACAATGTTATAAATATCCAAATGAGAGCTGATGCTGTGGTGTGGCGGGTAAAAAGATGCCACCTGCAATGCCGGCATCCCATAAGGGCACTGGTTCAAGTCCTGGCTGCTCCACTTCCGATCCAGCTCTCTACTATGGCCTGGGAAAGCAGTGGAAGATGGCCTAAGTCCTTGGGGCCCTGCACCTGCGTGAGAGACCCAGAGGAAGCTCCAGGCTCCTGGCTTTGGATAGGCACAATTCCAGCCATTGCAGCCAATTGGGGAGTGAACCAGCAGGTGGAAGACCTCTCTCTCTGCCTTTCCTTCTCTAACTCTTTCAAATAAATAAATAAATTTTTAAAACAAACAAATAATAAATATCTAAATGGTCCCTGGCAGAAAAAAAGGTTCCCTATCCCGGGGCTAGACTAAACTATGAAATATCCATTCAACAGAGTATCTCACAGTTGTTAGAAAGCATAAGGTGTAGCATACCAGGTTAAACTACCTGCAATGCCAGTATCCCATGTGGGTGCCAGTTTGAGTCCCGGCTCCTCCACTTCAGATCAAGCTCCCTGCTAATGCACCTGGGAAAGCCGCGGAAGATGGCCTAAGTGCTTGGGACTCTGCTACCTATGTGGGAGACCTGGAAGAAGCTCCTGGCTTCAGCCTGGCCCAGCCCTAGCCATTGTGGCCATTTGGGGAGTGAACCAGTGGATGGAAGACCTCTCTCTCTCTTTCCACCTCTCTTCTTTGAAATAAATAAAATAAATCTTTAAAAACAAAAGAAACAAACAACAAAGCAAGCATAAGGTAGAGCTACATGTACAGTCAATAAAAGATGTCAAAAACTGTTAAGCAACAAAAGCATGTTACAGAATATGATCTCCATTACATTAATATGCACTTGGATAGATTTAAAAATACATAAATTTAAGGCATGCTTATCTGTATATACAGATGCTAATAATATAAACAAAAAAGTCTTGACAGGATACCAACAAAATTTCATGAAAAGCCTGTCAGGGAAGGTTTACAGGGGGTAATATTCACTTTCTGTTTCACACATCACTAGCTACTTCAGAGCCTAGGCTTTCAGAACTGTGCACTTTAGAAATATATTTGATAGTAGAAACAATTTTTCCATTTTGAAAATAAAAATTTTCACTTTCGTATCCTGGGATTGAATTAGCCCTACCTTGCAAAACTAAAAGCATAAATATGTAGTGCTAGATCAAAGTAATATGAAACAAGGTAGCTGAAAAGGAAAACTGACTTTTTCTATCAGTTATCAAATACAGAAGGTTGTGAGAAAAACTGGCACTTTTATTTACCTGTCTTTCACATGCTGTAACGTTCTACAAGTATCAGCATCATAACCCGGGACCACCCACTCAGCGTGGGGAGATAAGGAGGGTTACAACCCAGTGTGTGCTTCCACTGCTTCAGGGCTTAGGCGTGGACAGCAGTTTTCTGATAAAGCTCTAAAGCCTGCTGCACAGCGTATATAGATTCAGTCTTATATTCTCCTTTATGCTGCAAGCCCAGTGCTCAGTGTACACAAAAAGAGGACTATGTCTCTGGACCACATCATTTCATTACACACAGTATTCCATTTTAAGTGACATGATAGGGTTGTTTTAAATGAATCAAGAACATACGTAACTCATTTTAGGAACAACTGACATTTTGTAGTAACTGCAGTGATTAAAAATAAGAATCTGGGGCTGGCACTGTGGCACAGCTGGTTAAAGCCCTGACCTGCAGCCAGTATCCCATATGAGCACTGGCATCCCATATGAGTCACAGCTGCTCCACTTCTGATCCAGCTGCCTGCTGGTGCACCTGGGAAAGCAGCAGAAGATGGCCCAAGTACTTGGACCCCTGCACCCACGTGGGAGAGACCCAGAAGAAGTTCCTTCAGATCAGCTCAGCTCTGGCCATGCAGCCATTTAGGGAGCGGACTAGTAGATGAAGACTCTCTTTGTAACTCTGTCTTTCAAATAAATCCTTAAAAAACCAAAACCAACACAAAAATAAGACTCCATACTGCCTACACTTAAATTTTTTTTCTCACCACTCACTAGATATAAGCAGGACAAATTAAACTCTTCCTCTCTCCCCTCATCTCTAAAATAGGGTTTAACCTAAATCATAGGGTTGTGTCAGGACTAACTGAGCTAATGCAGGTAACCTGCTTAATACAGAGCCTGGGATATAATAAATACTCTATAAAAAAAAACTATCATCATCATCGTCATGTACAAATCAACTGCATCCCTGATAGCAAAAACTGGAAAATTTGATTTTAGAAGTCTCAAGTAGATTTCAACCTATTAAGGAAAAAGCAGGAGTCTGTAAACACATTAAAAATAACTATTTTCGGGCCGGCGCCACGGCTCATTTGGCTAATCCTCCATCTGCAGCACCGGCACCCCAGGTTCTAGTCCCTGTTGGGGTGCTGGATTCTGTCCCAGTTGGCTCCTCTTCCAGTCCAGCACTCTGCTGTGGCCCGGGAAGGCAGTGGAGGATGGCCCAAGTGCTTGGGCCCTGCACCCGCATGGGAGACCAGGAGGAAGCACCTGGCTCCTGGCTTTGGATCAGTGCAGTGCGCTGGCTATAGCAGCCATTTGGGGGTGAACCAAGAGAAAAGAAAGATCTTTCTCTCTGTCTCTCTCTCTCTCACTAACTCTGCCTGTCAAACTAATAATAATAATAACAACAGCTATTTTCAGTATTTATACATTATAGTAACCAATAACTTTTCATTACAAAATGATGACAGGGTGAGGATGAGGGTTGGTGTCATACAACAGTGGGTTAAGTCGCTACTGGTGATGCCCAGAAGCCATATCAGGGTGCCTGGTTGGAGTCTCAGCTACTCCGTTTCCAGCTAACACACCTGGAAGAGCAGCTGTTGACGGCTCAAATACTTGGGTTCCTGGCCCCCACAAGGGAAACCTGGATGGAGTTCTGGGCTCCTGACTACAGCCTGGCGGAGACCTAGCTGTTGCAGGTATCTCAGGAGTGAACCAGCATATGGGAAATCAATCTCAGTTTCTCTTTCTCTCTCTCTCTCTCTCTCTCTCTCTTCCTTCTTCCCTCCCTATCTCTCTCCCTCCCCCTCTCCCTTTCCTTCTCCCTCTCCTTTTCCTTCATTACTCTCTACCTTTCAAATAAATAAATAAAACTTTAAAAATAGAGGTGAAAACGCACACAATTGTAAAGAATGAAATGCTTCAAGATCTGGCTCCATAACTGGCATGAATTCTAATCAGAGGATGAAAAACCAGAAATGATAAGGGAGGGATTAATGGGGAGAAACAGCGACTTCTCCTTAGAGCTGTTCCCTCGGTCAGGTATATGCTCCAGAAAACTTCTGCCACGCACCAACTTTCACTTCCACAGGACAACACCTGATTTTAAAGGGAGAGCAAACTTTTCTTACCCATCACATTCAGAACACTGCTACCTCCAGAACACATACACAATCTGAAAGAACATTCTTAGAGAGTACAGGGTTAGCTTATCTTACACATCCAGTTGGTATGCTTTATCTGTGAAGCTCCCATCATAAGAAACAATTCTTTCTTCATTGGAAAGCTTACTCCTAACTTTAGAAACCTTTATACATTAACATATTCTACAAAATTTCCTCTTAAATTTCCTATCATCACTCCCAAGATCAAGCCTACTCAAGTTACATGACCAACTAGAAAAAAGATCATCTCCTTCCAACCAAAAACCCAAGGCTTCAGAACATCTTTCCTTACATCCTTTCAACAGTTCACTTTCCAGAAAACAACATCCACCTTTGTGAGAGCTGCGCTTACCTGGAAATGAGACCCTGAGAAGATCTACTTGCTATAGTAGAGAAGGGAATTGTGGAGGTAAGGGAGAATGTAAATGAAGACACTGCCCTTGTATTGGTTTCTGATAGTTATGTGATGGTTATATCAGGTTCCTTATATCATTCTATTTTTGAAGCTTTGAAAAATCTCTATTGAAATGTTTAAAACATAACAAAGAAAATACTCCATCTGGATCTTCCATATGGGTAGCAGGAGCCTAAGCACTTGGATCATCTTCCACTGCTTTCCCAGGCACATCAGCAGGGAGCTGGATAGGAAGAGGAGCAGCTGGGACTTGAAATGGTGCTCTTGTAAGATGCCAGCATTACAGTTGGCAACAAACACACTGTACCATAATGCTTGCCACCAAAGAAAACCCATTATACAAACCACCACGCTTATACCACCATCCTTCACTCCAAACTGACCCATCCCATCAAGGCACACCAGCATCCTCAGGAATGCTCCACTGCCATCTAGGGACTCACCCACTGTCTATCATTCAACTGAAGACAGATCTCTCAGGACAACTCATTGAAGAATTTCTCAAACACCACCTCACACTCCAAAGATGTCCCCTTAAAAACCACCACACTGTATCTCTTTCAGTCCTGGAAACACCCAGGACTCTCAGCATACACCCTTCCCTGAAATAGTGACAATAAACTACCCTATCAGTTCACCAGCTCCTAGCTTTCCACCGAGCTGAATCTTCACAAAATGTTTAATTGGAACCAAGAAAACAAAGACATAAGTTCTCCTTTGGATCTGGTGAATCTGAAAATTAACCCGCACTAGAAAAACTTTCTGGAAAAAGAAAAATGGTAACTTTACATTAAAGGAATTTATCTGGTATCCTTTTAATGGGGGAGAAAAAAAAAGAAAAAAGTAAGATCCAATACACATGAAAAAGTTCAGCTCCAGAAAACACCTTTTTTTAAAAAGAGGTTGAAGTCTAGAAAACTTTTATTATTATTAGAATACACTAAATAAAACATGGCCACAAACTATCTTTGCAGCTTTGTCTTCCTACTCAAGTTTTATGAGGAAAGAACCTTATCTGTCTTACTGGCCTCTTATATTCCATTGCTTTAGACAACGGCTGGCACCCAATATGTATTCAATAGTAATCTGTTTAAGAAATGAAAACACAAATAAACTTCTTCCTAAATAAGACTATTTTCTAATCAATTCAACCTCAGTGACTTCAAAGTGTTTTTAAGGAAAAAAAATGGAATAACAGCAGAACGTAAAATATAAAAGGGCATCCATCCACAACTTCATACTTCAAAACTAGCAAGCCTCATTCAACATTCAGTGAAACTAAGTGATCTATCTTCACTTCAAATATACAAAATACGCAATGTAAACAGCTACTGAAAGTTAGGTCAAGGGCAGATGAATGCAAATTGGATCACATCCTAGGACTGCCTGTTTTATTAGTGCAGGTGAGTTGCTACTAATCTCAGCAAAGCATAATAGAGATAGACTGAGGTATAAATTTTACTCACACATGTACCCAAGTTTTCTGAAAAGGTAAATTCCTCCCTTTCTCTGATACTATTTTCCCATTAATCATAATTCCCATTAAAAGGAACCCTACTGGGATAAAATCCAAGTACATAAGTGTAATGAGAAAACAAAAAATAAGCAAAAACATTAAAAAAAAACAGAGAAAATATTTAGGTGCAAAATAGTGATATGCACCTACTTTTAAAGTAGACTGAGATGGCCTGTGTTTGATTTAGTGACTGCATGTATATAACGAACCCTTTTAAAGTTGTACCTCTGGATGTGTGTCACAAAACACACCAACATTCTAAGTAGAAAAACTGTCAAGAGTCTATCACTAATCAAATTAGAGTCCGCTCATACTTTTCCCTTCCATAAACTCAACTGGGGAAGGAAAAAAAAAAGTGCCATTGAATAAAGACCTTTAAAATGCTACTGTACTCAATCTAAATAGTGAGGAGTTTTTCCCATTATTTTGCAATACAGTATGTTCTGTCCAGGAATTTGTATTTTTAAAGGTTGCACTTAGCAAAACCTGAGGCCCCGGAAGAGTTCCACGAACGTGTTCACCCAAAAGTCCTGTTTAGACTTTCAGCATCAGAACCTCTCACTTCAGCTGCAAGGGAACAATTTTCACCAAGACGAACGCTGGCGTCCCACTACCAAAGCCTGCCCTCCTCTTGGGTTTTAAATATTCACGGGGCGCAGGAGTATACTGCAGGCCTGAGCGGCTGATCTCGTGGAAATGATTGGGGGTGACACTTGCAGGAGTTCCTTTAAGGGATCAGGCAGGGGAGATCTCGTCCGTACAAGCTTTTAGCTTCATCACTGGTTTTACGCTGGGGAAAATTACAGCCTGCCCTGCTTCAGGAGAGGTTCTTGGGCAGGAGGAAAAGGAAACCCTAAGGTGAAAAGGAGAAGGCAGAACGGCTGCGACCGAGGGCGAGGAGGGGCATACCTGGTTCACAGCATCCGTGGTGATGGTGGTCAGTCTGACAGTATTTGTCCCTTAAAGGCATTTTCAGTGGGTGCGACCTACTTTCCTTTCACTGGGAGAAGCTCTTCATCGCGCCTTGCCTGCGGAAAGCAGCACAAACTCGTCACGCACCCTGAACTTCCCAGGGGGGCTCCGGCTGCACTTCCCACACGCGGTCCCCCCAGCACCCGCCTCCCCTTCGCCTTCAGCGTCGCGCGCGTTCCTCCCGAAACGAAAGCAGCAGGGCGCACGATCCCTTCCTCCAGCCCCCGACTCCTCGCACAGGTTCCTCGCCCTACCCGGAAACGCAGCCGCGGGCGCGCAGCGCAGCGCACGGCCAAGGCCTGGCCGGCGGGCGCGGGCGGCGGCGGCGGCGGCGGCCTCGCCGTCCCGGGCGGGCCGGCGCGCGGCGAGGGGCCCTCGGGGCGCGGCGGGCACGGCCGGGCTGCGGGGCTCCGGGCCGGCCGGGGCTCCGCTCCCGCGCGCGGCCGGCCCACCCCGCGTCCTCCCGCCACGCACGTGCGTTGGGGTCTCCTCGGCGGGACCCCGGTCCCCAAAGCCCAAGTGCGCCCAACTTACTTAACTCCTAGGGCGGGCCGGCGGAAGGCAGGCGGGCAGGCCGGGCGGCCACCGGGACAGCCTGGCGCGGGAGGCGGCCGCTGGCCCCACCTGGCGCAGCCCCCCTCGGACCGCGCGAAGGGAAGCGGGGTTCGGGCCGACGCGCTCCCAAAGAGTCCCCGCCGGCGCTGACGCGGAAGCGCCGCAGCTCACCAGCGGCGGCGGCGGCGGCGGCTCACGGCGTCCCTCCGCGCTGTGGGGCGGCCGGGCGGGCGGCGCGCGGGCGCGGGCAGTTGACAGGAGGAACCGCCTGGCAGCCGCAGCGGCGGCCGCCGAAGGAGCCGGAGCCGGAGCGGGCGGGACCCGAGGCGCCCCTCGCCGGGGCAACGGCTGCCGCCGCCGCAGCCCGGCTCCTCCCAGCGCCGCTCCACCTGCAACGGTCCCTCAGGCTTTTGGAGAGGGCGGAGAAGAACGGGGGTCTCCCCCCACCGTGGGCTTTTTGGTAGTAGTTGTTGTTTCAGGAAACTTTTATTAAGTCGGTCTCTCTCTCTCTCTCTCTCTCGTCTCCCCCTCCCCGGAGAGCCTGAGCTGCCGCCGCGGAGCGGGTAGGAAGGGGGAAGCAGAGACTGTACGGCAGCGACAGGGAGCGACTGACTGACCCCGGACGGAGATGGGGCGAGGGCAGGAAGTGACAAGCTCGGCAGTGGGTGGGGGGAGTGTGGCCGGCGCGCCCGGGAGCGCCGCGCGCATGCGCCCGGCCGGGCAGGGGAGGGCGCCGGCCGCTCGGCCGCCCGCGCTCCCGCCCGCCTGCGCGCCCGCCGGCCGGCCGACGCGGACGGTGGCTGTCGCCGCTCGGCCCGGGGTGGAAGTGCGCGGCGGAGACCCGTTAGGAGAAGAGGTCGGGCAGCCGCGGGACGGGAGGCGTGAGTAAGCGGCGATCCGGCAAAAAAAAAAAAAAAGGCCTGTGGAAGTGGCAAAGTTGAACTTTTTTTTTTTTTTCTCTTCCCCCCCCTGGCCGACGCGTTTCGAAGTTTGCCTTCCGGAAGTTACGGGGTTCTTTTTTCTCAGGCCCCTGTCCCGGGAGGGAAAGGAAAAACAGCGATGTTGGGGAGCAGGCGGGTGTGTGGCCAGTGACTCGCAGCCGCGCTTTGAGCCTGGGAGCGCCGTGGGGGTCACGTGGGCCGGGCGCGCTTTCCCTCCGGTCCGGCGTCCGCGTCGTGCGTGGAAAATCCCCACGCGTGGCAGTCGCAGCCAGGTGTGCGCCCCCGGGGGCGGCCGCATCAAGCTAGTGGGTGTAGAACTGCGCGCGGGCCCGGAGAGTGTGAAAGGGAAAAAGCCGCACTGCTCGTGTCCACCGGCCGCCTGCGCTGGAGATCCACCTGTTGGCCCTGTGTGTGTGGCAAGAGAAAGTGCCTGAAACCCCATTTTCAAAATGCGGAGGAAAGTGTGTAAGTTAATTTGTCTTTGACCGTTTGCGCACCAGCAGCAGCTTGATTTTGGGCAGAGGCAGCAAAGGGACTGAACGATGATCGATCGACACACACGGATCGACGAGCCAGTCACATAAGTGTTGCATACGGGCATTATCCCTCCATATAAAGCCAGGCTATGAATCAGTGTAAGAATAAATTGTGATACTTTTGTATGGTGGTGGTAAGCAACCAATAAAAATTACATTTGTGTCATATTTACTTGTTTGGAATGTACTTAAACAAAAATGATTTTTGGGGGGAAATGTGACACCTTAGCAATGGGCTCTAATGTTGGAATTAGGATTTTTGCTTTTTGCATTTTAAAAATTTTATAAATTAAGCATATAAAGCTTTAATAAGTTTTTAAAGTCAAGATGACTACAATGTAAAAAAGAATAATAAAGCCAAAAAGTAAGATATTAAGTGAAATAAACATTGTGAATGGGGGCAGCATTGGTGATGTGGGCATCCATATGGGTGCTGGTTTGAGTGCTGGCTGCTCCACTTCTGATCCAGTTCCCTGCTAATGGCCTGGGAAAGCAGTGGAAGATGGCTCAAGTGCTGGGGCCCCCGCTATCCACATGGGAGAGCCAGGAAGAAGCTCCTGGCTTCAGCCTGGCCCAGCCCTGGCCATTGTGACCATTCTGGGGAGTGAAACAGCAGATGGAAGATCAGTGTCACTCTTTCAAATAAATATTTTTTAAAAATTCATGAATGCTATTCCAAAAATGCAGTGAAGAAGGACTGGAAGGAAAAGTAAAGATATCAACAATGGAGATTGATAAAGTAGATCTTTTCCTGCTTCTGTATGAAAGTATATTTATTGCATATTTGGAATACCCAAATCCAAATTTCCATAAAACTGAAAAGGCTTTGCTTCAGATATGAGAGTTGCTAACCAAATGTGAGTAAAAAAATTTTAAGTGTTTTATGAGTAAATGCAGTGCTATTTATACCCAGGTCAAAGTGGTCATTACTAAAGGGTCCTCAGAATTGCTTGCCAACAGTGTTAGACAGTCTTATAAAATTAGAGACAAGATGGAAATATCTGTGTAGGTGAAGCAAGTATTAAACACTAAATCATAGAATTTTAAAGATAGATATAAACCATGGAAGTTATCTAATAAACCTAATTTTATAGATAGGAAAACTAGAGAGATTAATGTGCCACAGGTCAATCAGCAATAAAACTGGGTACAGGACCTAGATTACTCCCTACAATAGCAATAGCTGATATATATATTGTATGAGTAATATGTTTTAAGCTCAAGTATTAACTCATTTAATCTTATCACCAACCCAGTGAAGTTTTGCTACCCTTCTGTTCTACAGGTAGAGAAACTGAGACAAAGTGGATAAATTGGATAGATAAGTTATTGGCTGATAGGCAGCTGAGCCAGCATATGAACCCAACCAGTTTGGCTTTGAAACTCATACTTAGCCATTATGCTGTGTTGCCTCACTAGACCATAGCTATTTGAGCTGACACTGTGTTATTTGAATAGTAAGCCAGTAGACCCTAGCAGTTGTGAAAAATACTGCATATTTAAATGTTGTGTACAAGTTGATGAAGTGGAAATGGAGTTGCCAGATTATAGGGACTAATTGAAATTTCACAAAGCTATAGAGTTTAAGAGACTTTGGACATAATCTAGAATTATCATCCTTTGAAAATGCACACAGACTATGATCTGCCTTCCATTTAATTGTTCAGTGTCATATTTAGCAATATTTTTGATCCTTAAAAGCCCAGAAGTACATCCTATAGTTAAAATTATTTTGAGGTGTCACTTGAGGTGACAACACTGAAACACACACATACATGAAAGACCTTCAGAAAGATAACAAAATACATGTTAAGAAAATGCAATGCATGGGTTCCCCCCCAAAACAATAAACTAACATAACAGGATCTAGTTTGAAGCACAAAAAGGACCTCAATTTGAAGAGAGTCCCTATCAGAGCAACATGGATTCTGCTAAAATTGAAGCAAGAACAAATGCTAAATTTATAGTGGTGAAGTTGGGATGGACAAATGGTAAAACTACCAGAAGTTTGGAGAAAAATCTGAAGTTTCAAATAGATAACTTGTTTCAAGAAAGGACACAGCTGTTGTAGATGAAGCCTGCAGCAGCAGACCCTGCACATCAATATCTGAGGAAATGAATCTGGTTTGTGTTGAAGAGGACAAAAGAAACAAAAGCCAACACCACAGGCTGAAATAATGGAGCAAACTTTCTACTCCATAGGTGCGGAAACTGCTGTGCCCAGATTGGCTGCAGACAAGAACAGAGCTTTCAATGGAAATGTTCAACAACTGAGACCAAAACCCTGAAGCATTTCTTCAAAGAATTGGAACAGAAACTAAAACGGCTTTACCAACATGATCCTGAAGACCAAGCACAGTCAAAACAAAGGCTCGCAAGAAGTGGAAGTAGTCCAGTCAAAACAAAAGTGAACCAGTGGAGAGCCAAGGTGGTGGCAGTAGTTTTTTGGGGGAATGCCCAAGGCGTTTTGCTTGTTGACTTTCTAAAGCACCAAAGAATGATAACCACTGCTTCTTGGGATGTTGCTGTGAGAAAGCCAAAGCTTTGGCAGAAAAACACCAAGACAGCTCCACCAGAGAGTTCTTCATCACCACAACAATGCTCATTCCTGTCACCAAACAAGAGCCATTTTGCAAAAGTTTTGATGGGATATCATTAAGCATCCACTTTACAATCCTTATTCAGCTCCTTTTTGTTTCCTAATCTTTGTAAGACATTTTTCTTTAACAATGTTAAAAAGACTGTTTTGACAGGATTAAAATTCCCAGCACCCTTAGTGATGGGCCAAATGGCTGGTTTTATTTATTTATTTATTTTGACAGGCAGAGTGGACAGAGAGAGAGAGAGACAGAGAGAAAGGTCTTCCTTTGCCGTTGGTTCACCCTCCAATGGCCGCCACAGCTGGCGCGCTGTGGCCAATGCACCGCGCTGATCCGAAGCCAGGAGCCAGGTGCTTCTCCTGGTCTCCCATGCGGTACAAGGCCCAAGCACTTGGGCCATCCTCCACTGCCTTCCCGGGCCACAGCAGAGAGCTGACCTGGAAGAGGGGCAACCAGGACAGAATCCAGTGCCCCGACCGGGACTGGAACCCGGTGTGCCAGCACCGCTAGGTGGAGGATTAGCCTATTGAGCCGCGGCACCGGCCTAGTATCATTTATTATTAAAAAAAAAAAAAATCTGGAACTTGCTGGAGCTAATGTTGAAAAATAAGGTTTATATTTTTTCTTTTCATTCCATATTTCCATGAACTTCTCAAAGTCCCATTATACAGAGAGTCATATTGTTAAGGCATAACAGACTGCTCCAAAGTTAGTGGCTTAACGGCAGTTCTGTGATCTCAGTTCTGTAGATCAGTGATTTGGGCAGGCTTTGTCTCGAATAACTCAGAGGTGAATGCACTCTGATTGCAGGTGTTGACTGTTGGCTGGAACTGCCTTCATCCTCAGACTAGCCTGAGCTTCCTCATATAGTAGCAGCATGCCCCACCAATAGAGAGTAGAAGCTGCAAGACCTCCTGAGGCTCTAGGCTTGGAAGTTATATGACATTACTTCCACCACATTCAAAGCTAGCCAAAGACTGGGCGGATTCAGAAATTGAAGAAATAGACTCACCTCTTGATATGGGAAGCAGCAAGGTCACATTGCAAAGGAATATGTATACACTAATGGGAAGAAATACTGAATGATCTCTGATATCTGTTACAATATTGGGACAAGTGTTGTGGTGCAGCAGCTTAAGCCATTGCCTGCAGTGCCAGCATCCCATAGTCCCAGCTACTGTACTTCCAACCCAGCTTCCTGATAATGTGCCTGCGAAGACAATGGAAGATGGCCCAAGTTCTTGGGCCCCTGCCACCCATGAGGGAATCCCAAATGGAGTTGAAGCTCCTGGCTGCAGCCTTCCCCAGCCCTAGCTGCTGCTGTAGCCATTTGGGGAGTGAACCAATGGATGAAAAAGATCTCTCTCTCTCTCTCTTTTTAAGGCATACTACAATATATAATTATTTCAAGAATGATACCAGCAAATAAAAGCAGTTGACTTTTTTTAAATGCTTAGTAATTCCTTTAAGACTAGCCAAACAAGGAAACATTAGTCAAACCTATTCTTTAAACTGACTTGGTCAATTTTGTGACCTTCTATAGCCAAACTTTGATGATGCATTAGCTTTTCTCAGTGGACTTGTTTTTCTTATCATTGGCTTTTTAAAAAATCCATTCTGTTCTAAAACAGCATAAAAATCTTAACATCAAGTAGAAGCAATTGCAGTTCCTTACAAGACCTATATACTCTTCCATATTTTATTAGCTGTGATTATGATATGGCATTTTATAACACATAATTAAACCCACTATTGTGTAAAATATAGGCCAAAGTAGGTCAAGAGGTTAGAAAGGGTCATGGACAAATTAATTTAGAAGAACAAATATTAAACTTGTTCATTATCAATATAAAGAACTTAACACATTAAGTATTATACAAACAAGATGAAAAGAAAAGACTTTCCCTAAGATGGTTGTTTTAAGGAGGGTAGGAAGTAGAATATTAACCAGTTAGATGCCCTTGACGTAAACTCCCTGCTGGGATTCCCTTGCATGGCCTGAAACCTTCCATTGCTATTGCTAAAGGCACACTTAGATCTTGCTGGCCAGATGACACAATGATATACCATACCGCTTTATGGACACCAAGCCATATCTTACCAGTCTCATTCAAATGCATGCCATGTGCCATTTAACTGAATTCTATGAAAAAAAAAATGCTGCTTGGTGGAGCTTTTCCATAAGTCTCTAATATAATGTACTACATTTGGACAACATGCTAAGTACTGTATATTTTTTCATTGAATCCTT
Organism: Oryctolagus cuniculus; assembly: GCF_051225735.1. Lineage (NCBI taxonomy): Eukaryota > Metazoa > Chordata > Mammalia > Lagomorpha > Leporidae > Oryctolagus > Oryctolagus cuniculus. The sequence goes on from NC_142869.1 coordinate 163,673,698, forward strand.
ACCAAGAACTGGGTTAGATAGCCCATTATACAATTAAGCAAACAGGCAATTAGTGTCTAAGGTAGGATTTAACCCTAGATCTGAGTCTAGAGCCTGTGCTTCAAGTGATACATGAGGACACTGCAAAATGTAGAAAATGAAATAAAAACATGTTTATTTCAGTGCAAAAAAATTTTGAAATGTGTGCATAATTGTTTCTGTAATACACACTATCCACAAACTTTTTGAAGATCTCCTATTCTGATTGCCTAAAATTTTTTTCTCAATCTCAGACCTGTCCTTGGAAAGATCTGCTAAGTTACATTGCTAAGTGCTCTTGAGAGGGACCATCTGAGTTTTCCTAGTCATTGCAAATTAGCAAAGCCAGGGCCAGTGCTGTGGCATAGCCAGGTAAGGCTGTCAACCTGCAATGCTGTCATCCCATATGGGTGCTGGTTTGAGTCCCAGCTACTCCACTTCCAATCCAACTCCCTAATAATGTACTTGCGAAAGCAGCAGAAGACAGCTCAAGTACTTGGGCCCCAGTACCCCTGTGGAGACCAGGAAGAAGCTTCTGGCTCCTGGCTTCAGCCTGGCCTAGCCCCAGCCATTGCAGCCATTTTTGGGGACTGAACCAGCAGATGGAAGATCTTTCTGTCTCTCCCTCTCTCTTCCCCTTATCTGTAACCCTGACTTCCAAATCTTTAAAAACAAAAAAAATTAGCATAGCCAAAACTGAGTTCTTCTCTTCCTTTTCCAAATTTTAATAACAGTGCTGCTGTCCATTCAGGTGCTTAAGGTAGAAGTCTTGGAGTCAGAGGAACAAATGCAAAGTAATGAAAATTACTTAATTACACAGTTTCTCTTCTCACTTATCCCCAACACCTAACGTAGAACCACATGCTATTGGCTATATCTCAGAAAGGTCTTCAAAAAACAGTTTCCTCTCTGCATATGAACTGTCAGTCTTCTATTCCAAAACCTTATTGCTAAACCATTGAAATGGTCTCCCTATCACCCTGTTTTCTCTAACACAAATCTCTTCCCCTATTCCAGTTTTCTACACTATGAACAGAATTGTGTAGTCCAAACAAATTTGTTACTCATTAAATCAGATTCCTTATGACTGCCAGTTGCATACATGAATAAGCCAAATTTAAACAAGGATTAATAAAAATGTGTTTGAAAGTCAGAAAAATCTGGAACTTCTAGCTCTATTATTCATGAATTTTGTGACTCTAAGCAATTGAACTTCAATTTCCTCAGCTGTACGTTACTTTCAGAGTTGTAAGATATCAATGAAGAAAGCACCCAGCAGGACCTAGAACACAGTACACAACAAATACTAGTATACCTGGTCCTCCCACATCTTCATATACTTCGTGCTTCAAATACACTAGATTTCTTATCCTTGCCAGAAATCAGCAAATCAAAAAATAGTTAACCTAGGTGGGAGGGAGAGTAGGACACAAGGGAAATGTAAGGGGTCATAACAGAGATGTTGGTTACTTGGGTGTATTAGTTTGTTGGAGTTGTACCACCAGGGCAGGAGGTTAAGCTGCAGTTTGCATTGCCGGCATCTCTTATTGGAGTGCCGGCTGGAGTCCCTGGCTGCTCTACTGCCAGCTAATGTGCCTGGGTAGACAGAAGATAGCCCAAGTACTTGAGTCACTGCCACTCATGTGGGATACCCAGTTGGAGTTCCTGGATCCTGGCTCCTGGCTCCTGACTCCTGGCTTTGGCCTGGTTCAGACCTAGCTGTTGTAGCTATTTGGGAAATGAATTAGCAGATGGAAGAGGTTCTCTCTCTCACACTTTCTCTGTTGCTTTGCTTTTCAAATAAATATTTAAAATTGTACCAACTCTTTTTTTCAATGTGCACAAATTTAACTTTTAAAAATTTTAAGCCGGCGCCGTGGCTCAATAGGCTAATCCTCCACCTTGCGGCGCCGGCACACCGGGTTCTAGTCCCGGTTGGGGCGCCGGATTCTGTCCCGGTTGCCCCTCTTCCAGGCCAGCTCTCTGCTATGGCCAGGGAGTGCAGTGGAGGATGGCCCAGGTGCTTGGGCCCTGCACCCCATGGGAGACCAGGAAAAGCACCTGGCTCCTGGCTCCTGCCATCGGATCAGCGCGGTGCGCCGGCTGCAGCGGCGGCCATTGGAGGGTGAACCAACGGCAAAGGAAGACCTTTCTCTCTCTGTCTCTCTCTCACTGTCCACTCTGCCTGTCAAAATAAAATTAAAAAAAAAAAAAAAAAAAAAAAAAAATTTTAAAAGTTGGAGAAGTAATAGAGTGAGGGTAGATGTGGATAGCAACACAGATGATGCATGGCTGGATGTTGATAACAGGTGCAGCTCAGTGATAAGTACAGGGGTCATTTACTGTTCTATTTTGTATCTTTAAAATTTTCTGTAAGTTAAAAATATGAAAATATGTTCAAATTTATTAATAAAATGCTAAATAAATCTTAATGAGCTACCAGGGCACATCCAACAGAATGGCTGAAATTGAAGACAGCTGTAAATGCTGATCTGGAATTCCTGTTGAGGGGCTGTGGAGCGACAGGAACGCCCATTAACTGTAGTTGACAGTATTCATTGGGACAGTAATTCTGGAGAAAAAAAATTGTTTCATGTTATCTACTAAATTTGAAGTGGTCCATATCTATGACCCAGTAAATTTTACTTCTAAGGTGTTTCACACTAGAAAACCATGCACCAAAAGACAGGTACAAGAATTTCATAACATTTTTTGTGATTTATAAAAACTAAAAGCAATTCAAATGTCCATTAACAATGAATAAAAATGTTACAGTAAATTCATGCAATAGAATATTATAAATGAAGGATTCTAAGTACATACAATAACATACACTGCAGAAAAACAACATGGATTAAAAGAAGAAACAAAATGTATATAGGGGCCTGCCTTGTGGCTTAGCAGGTAAAGCCGCCACCTGCAGCGCAAGCATCCCATATGGATTCTGGTTCAAGTCCCAGCTGCTCCACTTCCAATCCCCTCTCTGCTACGGCCTAGGAAAGCAGAGGAAGATGGCTCTAGTCCTTGGGCCCCTGTTCCTGCATGGGAGACTCAGAGGAAGCTCCTGGCTCCTGGCTTCAGATTGGTGCAGCTCCAGCTGTTGTGGCCACTGGGGAGTGAATCAGCGGATGGGGGACTCTCTCTCTCTGCCTCTGCCTCTCTGTAACTCTGCCTTTCAAATAAATAAATCTTTTTTTAAATTTACTTATTTGACAGATAGAGTTAGACAGTGAGGGAGAGAGACAGAGAGAAAGGTCTTCCTTCTGTTGGTTCACCCCCCAAATGGCCGCTACAGCTGGAGCTACACCGATCCGAAGCCAGGAGCCAGGTGCTCCCTCCTGGTCTCCCATGCAGGTGCAGGGACCCAAGCACTTGGGCCATCCTCCACTGCCTTCCCCGGGCCACAGCAGAGAGATGGACTGGAAGAGGAGCAACCGGGACTAGAACCCGGTACCCATATGAGATGCCGGTGCCACAGGAGGAGGATTAACCAAGTGAGCCATGGCACCGGCCCCAAATAAATCTTAAAAATTCTGGCCGGCGCCACGGCTCAATGGGCTAATCCTCCACCTTGTGGCGCCGGCACACCGGGTTCTAGTCCCAGTCGGGGTGCTGGATTCTGTCCCGGTTGCCCCTCTTCCAGGCCAGCTCTCTGCTGTGGCCCGGGAGTGCAGTGGAGGATGGCCCAAGTGCTTGGGCCCTGCACTCCATGGGAGACCAGGAGAAGCACCTGGCTCCTGCCTTCGGATCAGCGCGGTGCGTTGGCCGCAGCACACCAGCCGCGGCAGCCATTAGAGGGTGAACCAACGGCAAAAGGAAGACCTTTCTCTCTGTCTCTCTCTCTCTCTCACTGGCCACTCTGCCTGTCAAAAAAAAAAATTTATACATATATATATGGAATAGATGGCTTCACAAAAACCTTTGGGGAGAAGGGAAGTAGTAGAAATTCATGGGGAATGAACATAGGGAAGGCTTCTGGGCACTTGGTGACACTCTGCTTTGGGTGATTGAAGGGGCATTGTGGCACAGAGGATTATACCTGAGTCCCTATCAGAGTCCCTTGTTTGAGTCCCAGCTACTCCATGCTTCCTATCTAACTTCCTGATGATGTAGGAAGTTAAATGGAAGGAAGCATATGACGGCCCAAAAACTTGAGTTCTTACCACACACATGGGAAATCTGGTTGGAGTTCCTGGCTCCTGGCTTGGACCTGGCCGTCTCCTGGCTGTTGTGGGTATTTGGAGAGTAAACTTATGGATGGAAGATTTCTCTCTCTCTCCCTCTCTCTGCTAGTCTTTCACATAAATAACTCTTGTTAGGTACCTGTTTCTGTTATGATAAATCATTGAATTTTCACTTTTTTTTTTGACAGGTAGAGTTATAGACAGAGAGATAGAAAGGTCTTCCTTCCATTGGTTCACTCCCCAAATGGCCACCATGGCCAGCGCTGCGCTGATCCAAAGCCAGGAGCCAGGTGCTTCCTCCTGGACTCCCATGCGGGTGCAGGCGCCCAAGCACTTGGGCCATCCTCCACTGCACTCCCCGGGCCACAGCAGAGAGCTGGACTGGAAGAGGAGCAACAGAAACTAGAACCCGGCACCCATATGGGATGCCAGGGCCGCAGGTAGAGGATTAACCAAGTGAGCCATGGTGCTGGCCCCAAATTGTCACTTTTGATTTTGCATTTCGTATATGTTTTATTGCTGTCGGATTTCTTACTATGTGGTATTTAGAAATGAATTTCTAAATAGTGAAGAAATGGACAAATCAGAATAGTGGTTAATACTATATGTGGAGTGAAATATCACTGGAAAGTAAACTGTGATAAGGTAAAATGTATACCGTATAAATCCTAAAGCAACTTTTAAAATAATTGAGTAGTGGTTACCTTTATGTGAAGAGGATTGGACACTGATACTGGATAGGGGTTGTTGATTTTGGAGTTACTGGCCATTTTGTAGATTTTTTACCTTAATGATGGCTGCATGTATGTCTGCTTTAAAATAATTAATTAATGGCTATGTTTTATGCACTTTACGAATGTATATGATATTTCACCATAAAAAAGTAAAAGCAGAGCTAACCTAGATTTAAATGCCCCTGAATTACATCTGGCATAAAATTAGAAATGAACTTTCCAAGGCTTTGATCCTTTGTTCATGCCACTCCTTAGGCCTGAACATATCCTTCCCCTCTGCCCGGAAAACCCTTTATTCCATCCTTCAGACTGTGTTGCCAGTGCATCTCCGTGGAACCTGCTCCACAGGCATTAGTTGCTCCATCCTCTGCTCCTGCAGTATATCTCTGATCAGTTGTCTGACTCCCATTAGTGTGAGTTCCCCAGGAACTTAGTTGACAAATTGTTCCTCTTTGCCATGACATTATCTAGCACGCTTCCTAGCACATAATAGGAAATCATTACCAGGTATTGGATGGGCTTGAGTGAGTGACTTTCCATTTTTATTGAGCTACAGGAGAAATATTGACAATATTCATGCTTTACAACAAGCCTAAGAAGGAAAAGTTTAGTGGTGAAAAATCAATTTTGGCTGTTTGGTTTAGTTAGGTTCTTAACCTAATAAAAAATTCATTTTTATTATGGAGAACTATACAAGGACAATTAAAGGAACCACTATTTTATAGCATTAGAAATGCTATGGAATATATGCCATATCTGGATACTTAAAACTAATGATCATCAATAAAGAATGTGATTTTTTTTACAGGATGGTTTTTATTTTGTTGGTTGATTGGCTTTTGTAACTTTTAATTTTGCTTTTTTAAGCATTTTTTATTTGAATTTTAATTAGCTTTTGAAAGATATAGTATGATTTGTAGATACAATTCCAAGCACATAATTATATCTCCTTTCCTCCCTCCCACCTCTTTTATTCTCCCTTGTTTTTTTTTCTAGTTTTGTATTTTAAAAATTACATTACAGCAGCTGGCATTGTGACATAGCAGGTAAAGCTGCCACCTGCAATGCTAGCATCCCATATGGATGCTGGTTTTAAGTCCTAGCTGCTCCATCTCCTATCTAGCTCCCTGTTGATGGCCTGGAAAAAGCAGTGCAAGATGGCTCAAGTGCTTAGGCCCCTACACCCAAGTAGGAGACCCAAAAGAAGCTCCTGGCTCCTGGCTTCAGCCAGGACCAGCCCTGGCCTTTTCAGCCATTTGGGGGAGTGATGGAAGATATCGCTCTCTGTTTCTGTACGTCTGCCTGTCTCTCTCTCTCTCTCTCTCTCTCTATCTCTCTCTCTCTGTAACTCTCAAATAAATAAATCTTTTAAAAAAAAATAAAGAAAATGGCACTACAGTAAAAGGCTTAATACTTACTGAATAATAAATTTAAGAAGAACCAAAAAGACCCTAGTTTAGTGTCAATATAGACAATGACTATAAACGATAAATAGAAAAATAACCATTTCACCCACATACAGTAAATTTTAAAGTAATCAGACTATTAAAACTATAGTATAACTTTCTTAATCATTGGTTTCACAAGAGTATAAAACAAATCTTTACAAATTTGCAGCAATACTGATATAGGCCTTTCTTTTTTCTTTCTTCCTTGTTTGTTTTTTAAATTTTAGCTACCTCATATAAGGGAGAATATTTGGTATTTGTCTTTCTGGGTCTGGCTTACTTCACTCGACATGATATCCTCCAGTTGTGTCCATTTTGCAAATGGTAGAATTTCATTCCCTTTATAGCTGAATAATATTCCATTGTGTATATATACCACATTTTCTTTATCCATTCATCTGATGATGGACACCTTGGTTGATTCTAAATTTTGGCTATTGTGAGCAGTGATGCTATAAACATGGGTGCAGGTATCTCTCTCTGCTTTTTTTTTTTTTTTTTTTGCAGGTGTCTCTGATAGATTGTGCTCAAGTCTTTTGGGTATATATATATACCTTTTAGTGGGAATGCTGGATCACATGGCAAGTCTATTTCTAGGTTGTTTCTGTTTTTGAAGAGTTATTTATTTATTCGAAAGGCAGAGTTACAGAGAGGCAGAGGCAGAGCTAGAGAGAGAGGTTTTCAGTCCACTGGTTCACTCCCCAAATGACCGCAATAACTGTAGCTGAGCCAATCATAAGCCAGGAGCCAGGAGCTTCTCCCAGGTCTCCTACACATCTGCAGGAGCACAAGGACTTGGGCCATCTTCTGCTGTCCCAGGCCATAGCAGAGAGCTGGATCAGAAGTGGAGCAGCTGGGACTTGAACCAGTGCCCATAGGGGGTGCCAGCACTGCAGGCAGCAGCTTACCTGCTATGCCACAGCTCCGGCCCCCATTTCTAATTTTTGAAGAAATCTCCACACTGTTTTCCACAGTGGCTTAACTAACTTACATTCCCACCAATAATGTAAAAGTGTTCCTCTTTGTCTACATCCTCGCCAATATTTGTTACTCTGTTTTGGATTTTAGCCATTCTGACAAGGGTGAGGTGATATATCATTATGGTTTTGATTTGTGTTTCCCTGACGAGTGATGTTGAGCATTTTTCATATATTTCATGGCCATTTGTATTTCTTCTTTTGAGAACTATCTATTGAAGCCTTTTGCCCATTTCTCAACTGGATTGGGTTTTTTATTGTTGGGTTTTTTAAGTTGCTGATATATTCAGGATATTAATCCTTTGTTGGATAGGTGGTTTGCAAATATCTTTTCCATTCTCTCTTCTGAGTTTGATATAGTCTCATTTGTTTAGTTTTGATTTTGTTGCTTATGCTTTCGGAGTCTTATCCAAGAAGTTTATCTTCTACACCAATTTCTTGGTGTGTTTCCCCTACTTTTCTTCCAGCAACTTCATAGTGTCAGGTCTTAAATTTAAGCCTTTGATTCATCTTGAGTTTATTTTTGTATATGGTGAGAGATATGGATCTAATTTAATTCTTTACATATATAATCCAATTTTGCCAACATCATTTGTTGAAGAGAGTAACCTTACTCCACTGTATGGTCTGAACACTTTTGCCAAAAATTAGTTGGATGTATGTATGTGAATTAATTTCTGAGCTCTCTATTCTATTCCATTGGTCTATGTATCAGTTTTTATGCCAGTACCATGCTGATTTGATTACTGTAGCCTTGTAGTATGCTTTGAAATCATATATTGTGATATCTCCAGCTTGTTTTTTTTTTTTTTGTTTTTGTTTTTTTTTTTTTTTTCAGGATCACTTTGGCTATTCGGGGTCTTTTGTGATTCCACATGAATTTTTGGATTTTTTTTCTAACCCTGTAAAGAATGCATTGGTATTTTGATGGGGATTGCATTGAATCTGTAAATTCCTTAAGTAGCATGGATATTTTAATAAAGCGATTCTTCTTATCAATGAGCAAAGATATATTTCCATTTTTTCTGTGTGTCATTGATAATTTCCATAATCAGTTTTTGATAATTTTCATTGTAAAGATCTTTCACTTCTTTGGTCAAATTGTTCCTAAATATTTGATATTTTTTGTGGCTATTGTGAATGGCATTTTGTTCTTGATTTCTCTTTCTCTGAGTTTACCATCAGCCTACAAACAAGCTACTGTTTTTTATATGTTTATTTTGTAACCTGCAGTTTTACTGAATTGGTTTATCAAGTCTAACAGCTTTTTGGTGGAGTGTTTAGGTTTTCCATATGCAATATCATATCATCTGCAAACATGGATAATTTTACTTCCTCTTTTCCAGTTTTGATGTCCTTTAGTTCTTTCTCCTAATTGTGATCACTAAAACTTCCAGTAATATATTTGATAAGAATGGTGAAAGTGGACATCCTTGTCTTGTTCTAGATCTGAAGGGAAATGCTTTCAGCTTTATCCCACTTAGTATGATATTGGCCATTGGTCTGTGATAAGTAGCCTTTGTAATTTTGAGGAATATTCCTTCTGCACCTACTTTATGGAGGATTTTTATCTTGAACGGCAGTTGAATCTCATCAAGTGCTTCTCCTGCATCCACTGAGATGATCATATTGTTTTTGTTCTTAATTCTTTTGATGTGATTTATGACATTTATTAGTTTGCAAATGTTGAACCACCCTTGCATTTCTGCAATCAATACACCTTGATCATGATGTATGGACTTTTTGATGTGATATTGGATTCATTTTGCTAGTATCTTGAGAATCTCTGTATATATGTTCATTAAGGATGTAAGTCTGTAGTTTTTTGTGTGTGTGTTGTGCCTCTGTTTGATTTTGGTATCAAAGTAATACTGGCCTCATAAAAAGAGTTTGACAGAGTTCCATCCTATTCAATGTTTTGGAATAACTTGAAGACTATTGGAGTTCTTTCCTCTTTGAATGTTTTGTAAAATTTAGTAGTAAAGCCATCAGGTCACGGACTTTTCCTTGATAGAAGACTTTTTTTTTTTTTTTTTTTTTTTTTTTTTTTGACAGGCAGAGTGGCCAGTGAGAGAGAGAGAGAGACAGAGAGAAAGGTTTTCCTTTGCCATTGGTTCACCCTCCAATGGCCACCGCGGCCGGCACGCTGCGGCCGGCACACCGTGCTGATCCAATGGCAGGAGCCAGGTACTTCTCCTGGTCTCCCATGGGGTGCAGGGCCCAAGCACTTGGGCCATCCTCCACTGCACTCCCGGGCCACAGCAGAGAGCTGGCCTGGAAGAGGGGCAACTGGGACAGAATCCGGTGCCCCGACCGGGACTAGAACCCGGTGTGCCGGCGCCGCAAGGCGGAGGATTAGCCTAGTGAGCCGCGGTGCCTGCCTAGAAGACTTTTGATTAACTACTTCAATCTCATTGCTTCTTATGGGTCTGTTTCAGTTGTCTATATCTTCTTGATTTAATCTTGGTAAGTTATATGAATCCAGCAAATTATCAACTTCTTTGAGGTTTTCCAGTTTATTAGTTTATAGATTTTATATAGTTCTTCATAGTAGTTTTTTTTTTTTTAAGATTTGTTTATTTATTTATTTGAAAGAGTTACAGAGAGGCAGAGGCAGAGGCAAAGAGAGGGATAGGTCTTCCATCCACTGGTTCACTCCCCAATTGGCCACAATGGCCAGAGCTGTGCCAATCCGAAGCCAGGAGCCAGGAGCTTCTTCAAGTTCTCCCACATGGGTACAGGTCCCAAGGACTTGAGCCATCCTCTACTGCTTTCCCAGGCCATAGCAGAGAGCTGGATTGGAAGTGGAGCAGCTGGGACTTGAACTGGAACCCATATGGGATGCCAGCACTGCAGACTGGGGCTTTAACCCACTGTACCACAGCGTCAGCCACATAGTAGTTTCTTATGATCCTCTGTATTTCAGTGGTAGCAGTTGTAACATCTCCATTTTCATCTGTCATTTTAATTTATTTGAACTTTTTCTTTTTTTTAATAGTCTGGCCAGAGGTTATCTATTTTGTTTATCCTTTCAAAAAACCAACTTTTTGTTTTGTTGATCTCTTGATCGTAGCTCTGGGGCTCGTATCCAGAAACTCCCACAGTTGCAGGATACTGGGGATCTGTCCTTCGCCGCACACATTGGCCCTGACCGTGTCTGGTGCTGGTAGGAAAACAGGCGCACTGGGTGAATTTTCACTGCCTCGTCTGGCACTCTGGGAGAAGAAGGAAACAGGTGCTTCCCTGCTGCAAGCCCAGCAGTCACTCAGACCCCAGTCAGCTCTCCAGGCTGAAGTGAAATCAGTAGGTGACTGTGGAGTTCCTTCTCAGCTAAAACCAGGAGTGGTGGGGTGGGCGGCAGTTTCTTCCTACCTTGGCGTGGTAAGATAGTGGCTCACAGCTGGCAGCTGGCTGCACCACACAGTTGCTGCAGCAGCGTGTCTGCTTTCCTCTTGGCCCACAGAGTCTTTGGTTTGGGTTTGTTTTTATTTTTTATTTTTTCACTTCTTTACTGAAAATTTCCATCAGTTAGACCCATGGAAACATAGTCCTTTATCCTTTCCATATCCCAAAGCAGCTTCATTTAATGCCCTTTAATGCCTTTATTTAATGCCCTATTCAGCCATTTTGGATCTCTGTAACTTTTAATTTTCAAATAGTTTCAAATTTATGGAGAAATTGCAAGAATGTTAGAAATAATCCCCATGCTCTTCTTACCCAGATTCATCTATTTTTAACATCTTGTCACACTCACTTTATTCTCCCCATAACATATATAATATGACTTTTTGGAACCATCTGAGAGCAGGTTGCATGCATGGTGCTCCTTTTTACCTTATAACTTTAGTGTGTATTATCTGAAATTGGGTATACTATTCTCTTAAATAACCAGAAGTTCAGGAAACTTAAACATTGATACAATACTGTCTTTTAATCTGATTTTTATTTTTGTCAGTTATCTTAATAATGTCTTTATTGCATGATTTGCTCCATGTTAATTTAATGTTGCATTAAATTGTCATTGCTCTCCTTTTACCTGGAATACTTCCTCAGCCTTTCCTTGTCTTTAATGACAATAACATTTTGAAGAATACAGGTCAGTTATTTTACAAAATTAGGCTATTAAGATTTGTCTGATGTTTCTTCATGATTAGATTGAGATTATATTTTTTTAATGGAATACAATATAAGTGATATGGTCTCTTCCTCATGGTATCACATCCAGAGGCAATGGTATGTCTATTTGATAGTGATCCTGATCAGTTTCTCAACTGTTGAGTTACCATTTTTCTTTTGTTATTAGTAAGTAATTTGTGGAGAAGTAAAAATGGTTTTATTACATAATCTTTTAAATAATGGTCATAATAATCCTACTTAGGTTTTATAAAGTATCAGTGTAAATGCAAAAGTAAAAGGTTAAAAGTTCTTTCAACCTGTTGCTTGCTCTTGGGGATACCACCATTCACCCACTCTTCTAATTATCCAGGAAACACATGCTCCACGATTAGGCCGAAACATCTGTTCCCAGACTCAAGTGCAACTCCTATTACTTGAGTCAGGCTGTTTTCCCCTCCTGGAGCTAAAGAAGACCCTCAAGTATGGACAGATGGGACAACTGTGGGACAAGCAAAAACAGTAACTCACATAAAAGTCAGCCTTAAGTATCCTGTCTATTTTCCCCATCAAAAACAATATCCTCTTGGGGCAGTGCTATGGCACAGTGGCTAAAGCTGCCCCCTGCAGTGCCGGCATCCCATACGGGCACCAGTCCAAGTCCCAGCTGCTCTACTTCCAATCCAGCTCTCTGCTATGGCCTGGGAAAGCAATGGAAGATGGCCCAAGTCCTTGGGCCCCTGCACCTGTGTGGGAGCCCCAGAAGAAGCTCCTGGCTCCTGGCTTCGGATTGGCCCAGCTCCGGCCACTGCAGCCATTTGGGGAGTGAACCAGTGGATGGAAGACCTTTCTTCTGCAACTCTGCCTTTCAAATAAATTAATTAATTTTAAAAAATCCTCTCATTCTGGAGGTAAAGAAGGTTAGACCCTATCATTAAGAGCCTCCTCAAACAAGGAGTACTTAAAGAATGTGTCAACCCCTACAATTCACCCATCATGGGCATTAAAAAGGGACCAGATAAATGGAGAATTGTTCAAGAGCTGAGACTCATTAATGAGGTAGTGGTCCCACTCCATCCAGTAGTCCCCAGTCCTTTTACACCATGACCCAGATATGCAAAGCTGCCAGTTTCTTTTCCATACTAGACCTTAACAGTGCCTTTTTCTGCATACCTCTAGACCCAGAAAGCCCAATCCTTTTTGCTTTTGAAAATCACTTGATGGGTTAGACAGCTCGCCTGGACGATGCTGCCAAATAAAGATTTATAGGGGGCAGGCGCTGTGGTGTAATGAGTAAAGCCACCGACTGTACAGCATCCCATATGGGTGCTGGTTCAAGTCTCGGCTGCTCCACTTCCGATCCAGCTCTCTGCTGTGGCCTGGGAAAGCAGTAGAGGATGGCCCAAGTCCTCGAGCCCCTGCACCCACATGGGAGACCCAGAAGAAGCTCCTAGCTATGGATCAGTGCAACTCTGGTCATTGCGGCCATCTTAGGAGTGAACCAGTGGATGGAAGACCCCCCCCCTCTCTCTCTTCCTCTCTCTCTCTGCCTCTCCTTCTCTCTGTGTAGATCTGACTTTCAAATAAATAAATAAATCTTTAAAAAAAGATTTATAGACAGCACCCACCTATTTAGATGTGTCCCCTGAAGAGGAACTAAAGGAACAATCTCTTGAGGGGTGGTGGAGAGATGATTTAAAATGGAGATGGTTTGCTAGTCAGTTTCCCAGCTGAGACTCCAATTTTAGGCATTTAACTAGCACTCTTAACTTCCTAGCAAAACACGGCTACTGGGTATACAAGAAAAAACACAACTGGTCTACCAGGAAATAAACTATATGGGACTCATCCTCAATTCTAGGGAACAGAAACTGGTCCTCAGAGAGAATAAAATCCATATAGCAGATTCCTGATCCTACAATATTAATACAGCTCCAACTAACAAGTTATGGATCCCTAGGCAAAGGAAAACAGCAAAGCTCCTATGGCAGGCTCTATATTAGGCTCTTAAGAGCAAGTCACAGCCCCTCTCCTTTGTGAAAGAACCCAATAGCCTTTGCCCAGTTAAGAGCTGTCATGACTGGGGCCCCTGACCCCAGGCAGTCAGTTAGACTTGCTAACTGCTACTCAAGGAGACATCTGTGTCATTCTCTAAAAATGTTTTTTGGGGAGGGGGTTCAATCAGATTGAACAGGTACGAAATCATGCTCACAGTTTCATGGGTAAGTCCAGACAATTCTAGCACCAGGCTGAACAAGGCTAGATTTTTTGGCCTAACAACTAGTCATGGAAATTCTGGGTCCTACAGCTTCCACACTCTTGCTGCTTCTCTTTGGCCATGTGTCTTTAATGCTCTTGTCTGTTTTGTCTCTAACAGTACAAGCTGTCCAGCTCCAGATGGTCATAAAACAGGACTTGCAGTCTATCTTCAGATGATATGACCAGTCCTCTGGACCATGCAAGACTATTTCTCAGGCCGCCTTGGAACACCATAAGACAGACAGCAAGAGACAAACCCCACAACCAGCTCTATGCCCATATGTCAGTTCTGAAGAGAATGCAGAAGCTGGACCTTCATCCATGTTACCCCCATAAGAGTATGGGTTACTTCTCTTGAGGGAAAATTGTTAAGTAGCTACATAGACATAGGCCTATGTGTGAGGGGCTGAAGAAAATGACAATTTCTGTGTGATGGAACAAGAAAGTAGGACTTGGAAGCAAACTCGCATTTACATATCAAAAGTCTTGCCATGGGGCCATCGCTGTGGCACAGCAGGTTAAAGGCCCAGCCCACAGCACCAGTATGGGTGCTGGTTTGAGCCCTGACTGCTGCACTTCCAATCCAGCTTCCTGCTAATATGCCTGGGAAAGCAGTGGAGGATGGCCCAAGTGCTTGGGCACCCATGTTGGAGACCCAGAGGAGGCTCCTGGCTTCAGATCAGCTGAGCTTGCAGCCATTTGGGGAGTGAACCAGCAGATGGAAGACTCTCTCTCTCTCTCTCTCTCTCTCTCTCTCTCTCTACCTCTCTCTTAACTCTCAAATAAATAAAATAAAAATAAATCTTAAAAAAAAAAAAAAACCAGTCTTGCCATTGTTCAATAACCTGGCTGGGTGGGTCCCAGCCCTCTCCCTGGGAGCAGCTTAAGGGAATCTCATCTGCTCTTTACCAAAGGGACTATTATGAAGTTCCAGGAGAGATTCCACACCCAGAAAACTCTCCACTCAGCAACAATCAAGAAAGGGTGTAAGGAGAGGAAGAAGAAGGCCCACGCCCAACAACCATAAAAACTCCAGTCTGAATGCAGACTGGTCTCAGTTCTTTACTGAGATGCCTGCTTGGTCTGTCAGGTGTACTGTCTTCATTATTTCTCTTCATTAAACTCTGCTAGCATGCTTACCACTTAGAAAAGTTAGGGGCTGGCGCTGTGGGGTAGAGGATGGAGTCACTGCCTGCAGTGCCTGCATCCCATATGGGCGCCAGTTCGAGTCCCAGTTGCTCCACTTCTGATCTAGCTCTCTGTTATAGCCTGGGAAAGCAGTAGAAGATGGCCCCCATCCTTGGGCCTCTGTACCCGCATGGGAGACCCAGAAGAAGCTCCTGGATCCTGGCTTTGGATCGGCGCAGCTCCAGCCATTGTGGCCAATTGGGGAGTAAACCAATGGATGGAAGACCTCTCTCTGCCACTCCTTCTCTCTGTGTAAACCTTTCAAATAAATAAATAAAAGAAAAAGAAAAGAAAAGCTAATTGAATCTTCAATATTATTGGAAACTAATCATCAGTTACATGGCTGGAAACTTGTTCTGTTAACTCTTACAGGGTATGATGTTGGAAATAGTTTACCATTGCCTTTGTGCTAATTGATTATCAGTAAATCCATTTCAACATTTTTCAAATATCAAATTGCAAATATCATGTCAAACAAACTGTACTGATGTTTAGTCAGCAAAAATTTACTTGGTGCGTATGTGCCAGGACCCTATAATATGACCTTGAGTAAGATAGGAATTTCCTGTGCTCTTAGAGTTTCTATTCTAATTATTGCGGAGCTCCTAGTCTAATAAATGGAGACATGTAAAAAGTGTTTGTTTTTTTTTTCATGATCATCACACAAGACAGGCACAAGGGAGATGATTGAAGCCATAGAATTTAACAGGTGCCTATGAGGTTGTATAGATAACAGCATTTGAGGGAAGAGAGCATTTGCAAAATGCTCTCATAAATTGGAGAAGAGATAATAGATAATGAATAACAAACAATATGGTGGAATTTTTTCCCAAGAAATTTTAGTAAGTTACCAAGACCTATCTCATAAAGATACCTGACTAATGGATTACCTATTGCTAAATGTCAGCAGAGTAATTCATCCTAAATCCTAAGTTGTATTTCTCTAGAAGTTTAAATAATTTCTGAAATTATACCCTCATCTACAAAATGATCACATTTTAAATATTTTAGATTGTTTTAGATGTTTGTTTTAGATGTTTCCTCATTGAAACATTTTCAAAGGAAAATTATATTGTATCTTGAATCTGAGAAATCTGTAGGATCAGAGTACATGAAGATCTTCTACATATAACCAAGAAATTTGCTAGGTATTTTTTTAGATTTTTTATTTGAAAGTCAGAGTTACATAGAGAGAGGGAGAGACAGAGAGTAGATAGAATCTACTGGTTCACTCCCCAGATGGCTGCACTCCCACCTGAGTGGCAGGGGCCCAAATACTTGAGCCATCTTCCACTGCTTTTCCAGGGGCATGGACCAGAAGTAGAGCAGCTATTTATCTTCTATAAATAGCAAGTATGCATTTAGGGTATTTTTACTTTTTCATTTAACAGATATTTGTTAAACCAACCACATTCTTAAAAGTTAGAAGATATAGGAGCCGGTGCTGTGGTGCAGTGGGTAAAGCCACCGTCTGCAGTGCTGGCACCCACTATGGGCACTGGTTTGAGTCCCAGCTGCTCTACTTCTGATCCAGCTCCTTGCTATGGCCTGGGAAAGCAGTGGAGGATGGCCCAAGTGCTTGGGCCCCTACACCCACGTGGGAGGCCAAGGAAGAAGATCCTGGCTCTTGGCTTTGGATCAGCACAACTCCAGCCGTTGCAGCAATCTGGGGAGTGAACCAGCAGATGGAAGACCTCTGTCTGCCTCTCCCCTCTCAGTGTAACTTTGACTTTCAAATAAATAAGTAAACCTTAAAAAAAAAAAAAAGAAGATATAATAGTGATCAACAACAACAAAAACCATGATCTCCACCCACATGGAGTTTACAGTTTCATAAAACTGCTGCCTCCCCTTAGTTTTGAGTTGAGCTGGAAATTTGGTGAGAGGATTAGGATAGGAGTTAGAAAAAAGCTTGCTGTTTTTTAAAAAATTGGGTTTTTAATTTTTTTTTTCATCTACTTGAAAGAATGCCAGAGAAAGAGACTGAGATAGAGAAAGAGATCTTCTATCCTCTGGTTCACTCCCCCAAATGCTTACAACAGGCAACTGCTAGGGCTGCTGTGCCAGGCTGAAGCCAGGAGCCTGAACTCTATCCAGGTCTCCCACATGGGTGGCAGAAGCCCAAGCACTTGAACCATCTCCCAGAATGTATCAGCAGGAAGCTGTATAAGAAGTGGAGCAGCTGGGACTTGAACCAGGCACTCTAATATGGGATGTGGGCATCCCCTGCAGTGCCACAACACCAGCACCGAAAAGTACCTTCACAATTTGTGATTTAGTTGACTGACACTACCACAAATAATACTGTAGAGTCCAAAGGAAGAGTCTGTGATGTCTAACATCCTTGCCATGTGTACAGCCATGATCTGAAGAAATGAATCCCTGGGTTCTTGCTGGGGCCCATTCAGCGTCTGCTGTAGGTAAACTAACTCTTGCTCCAGTTCCCATTCCGTGAGTCACAGGTAAGCATATATAATCTGGCACATAGTAGACACTCAACAAATATTACTGATTGAATGAACAAATGGGAAGTAAACTCAGAAGTGGCATCAGAGGGCCTGAAGAGAAAATGACTCACTCCTTAATTCATTCAATAAATATTTTATTATTTTATTTTTTTAAATTTTTTTTGACAGGCAGAGTGGACAGTGAGAGAGAGAGACAGAGAAATGCTATAACCAGTACTCAAACAGTATTTTGCACTTTGTGTTTCTATGTGGGTGCAAACTGTTGAAATCTTTACTTAATATATGCTAAACTGATCTTCTGTATATAAAGAGAATTGAAAATGAATCTTGGGGCCGGCGCCGCGGCTCACTAGGCTAATCCTCCGCCTAGCGACGCTGGCACACCGGGTTCTAGTCCCGGTTGGGGCGCCGGATTCTGTCCCGGTTGCCCCTCTCCCAGGCCAGCTCTCTGCTGTGGCCAGGGAGTGCAGTGGAGGATGGCCCAGGTGCTTGGGCCCTGCACCCCATGGGAGGCCAGGAAAAGCACCTGGCTCCTGGCTCCTGCCATCGGATCAGCGCGGTGCGCCGGCCGCAGCGCGCCATTGGAGGGTGAACCAGCGGCAAAGGAAGACCTTTCTCTCTGTCTCTCTCTCTCACTGTCCACTCTGCCTGTCAAAAAATAAAAAAAAAAATAAAAAAAAAATAAAAAAAAAATAAAATGAATCTTGGGCCAGTGCTGCAGCTCACTAGGCTAATCCTCTGCCTTGCGGCGCCAGCACACCGAGTTCTAGTCCTGGTTGGGGCACCGGATTCTGTCCCGGTTGCCCCTCTTCCAGGCCAGCTCTCTGCTGTGGCCCGGGAGTGCAGTGGAGGATGGCCCAAGTGCTTGGGCCCTGCACCCCATGGGAGACCAGGAGAAGTACCTGGCTCCTGCCATCGGATCAGCATGGTGCGCCAGCTACAGCACGCCAGCTGCAGAGCGCCAGCCGCGGCGGCCATTGGAGGGTGAACCAACGGCAAAGGAAGACCTTTCTCTCTGTCTCTCTCTCTCACTGTCCACTCTGCCTTTCAAAAAAATAATAAAAATAAAGAAAGAAAGAAAAGAAAATGAATCTTGATGTGAATGGAAGGGGGGAGGGAGAGGGAAAGGGGAGGGTTACGGGTGGGAGGGAAGTTATGGGGGGGGAGCCATTGTAATCCATAAGTTGTACTTTGGAAATTTATATTCATTAAATAAAAGTTAAAAAAAAGAGAGAGAGAGAGAGATAAAGGTCTTCCTTTGCCATTGGTGCACCCTCCAATGGCTGCCGCGGCCTGCGAGCTGCGGCCGGCGCACCGCGCTGATCCGATGGCAGGAGCCAGGTGCTTCTCCTGGTCTCCCATGGGGTTCAGGGCCCAAGCACTTGAGCCATCCTCCACTGCACTCCCTGGCCACAGCAGAGAGCTGGCCTGGAAGAGGGGCAACCGGGACAGAATCCGGTGCCCCAACCGGGACTAGAAATCGGTGTGCTGGCGCTGCAAGGCGGAGGATTAGCCTAGTGAGCCGCGGCACCGGCCTAATTCATTCAAAAAATATTTACTGATTTCTATAAATAGTCTAGGTACTATATGACGGATACTGTTCCAACCGACCAGACATGATCATACTAACCATCAAGGAGTTAACTGTCTAATTGAAGGGACAAATCTGAATTTAAAGATCACCACTAAAATGCAAATATATGCATAATATAAGCAGTATGAGAAGAGACATGGTGTTATGAGAGGGTATAACAGAGGGATTTGACCATGTTGGGGAGCCAGGGGAGGCTTCCTAAGGTTAGCAACAAGAAAAAAAGCATTCCAGGCAGAAAAATCTTAGAAAAGTGTCAAGGCCTCAGGGAAGAATGAGGTCTAATGCGACTGCTATGCAGGGGACGCAGTGGAAGCTAAGATCAGGAAGACCTTGTGGGCCATGTAAAGAGCTCCTAAGTGCAGCACCTGAGTGTGGCAAGGTTACAGGTGTACTCACTACATTCAACAAGCACACAAAACATGGTGCCATTATGTGTGCATGTATATGTACAACATGTCTATATACATACATACAAATGTGTATACTCATATATTTTGGCAATATTATTAACATAATAAAATTCAGTCCAGGCAGTTTTAGCACGCTGCATTACAGAGTTGTGCAACCATCACCACTATAAATTCAATAGGTTTTAATCACCTCTAAAAGAAATCCCAGACCCAATTAGCAGTTATTCTCTATTCCCCCATCCAGTCAGTCTCTTGCAAACACAAATCTGGTTTTCAAGAGCCTCTATAGAGGTGCCTATTCCAGACACTTCATGTAAGTGGAATCATATGATAATGTCATTTTTTTTGCATCTGGCTTCAATCACTTAGCATAGTGTTTTCCAGGTTTATTCATGTCATAGCATGCATCACTGCTTCATTTAAATGACAAATACTATTCTGTTCTCTTACCATACCACATTCATCTGTTTACTCATTGGTGGGCGCCTGGATATTTTCCGCTTTTTGACCATTACAAATAATGTTGTGTTCGGGATTTTGTATAGATGTGTATTTTAATTTCTCTTGGGTTTACACCAAAAGCAGATTTTCTGGGTCACATGAATGGTCTTCTAGTGGTCACTGTTAATATCCATGGGAGACGAACTTTTGGCCTCTTGTGCCGTTTGTCTAGTCAGAGCTCAGAAGTGCCCCAATGGTACCGGCTCATCCTGTCCTGGGATCTTGCTGACATCCGTGTGTTTGCCTCATACTCCATCTAGCACCTGACCCACACCATTCATGCCAAATCTAACCTCGGCATCCAGCCCACGTGGGAATCTGGGGATAATCAGGAAAACACATTAAAACTCTCTTTGACTCAACACATCACTCCACCCTTCTAACTATGATACATACTGGGGGCAGCACTGCTTGCAAACCATGAGTGAAGGAATAATTTACCTACTCTTGGTGTTTTCCCCAATTTATCTAATCTATTTGTCCATAGTGGGCACGGCTAGGAAAAACCCAAAATGTCTCCTCTGCCCTCTAGAGTGGATTAGGGTTTTGTGGGTTTTTTGTTTGTTTGTTTTGTTTCTCTTCTTCCACTGTTCCATGATCATCAATAGGAGATTTTTCTGGAACTCAGTCAAGGCAGTATTCACTGTCACAATGTTTGGGAAACGTGTTCGCATTTGGTTGAACAGGCTCAGGCATATAGATGTCTCACAGTGCTCAGGACCATCCTTTGTGATGTTCTACCTGACAGGTTTTAGAGGCAGCTTTATTGACATATAATCCACATACCATGAAGCTCACCTACTTAAAGTGTTAGTCAATAGTTTTCAGTAGATTCACAGAACTGTGCAAGCATCACCACAATCAATCTTAGAACATTTCATCACCCTCCAAAAGCATCCTGTACCTATTTACAGGCACTGCCCATTTTCCCTCAACTCTATTCCTAGGAAACTATAAATCTACCTTCTGTCTCATTAGATTTACCTGTTCTATACAGTTTTAATGGAATCACATATATGTCGAATTTTGTATCTGACTTGTTTCGGTCGGGATAATGTTTTCAAGGTTCATCGATACTATATCATGTATCAGTACCTTGCTTTTATGGCTGAGTAATATGCCATTATATCTATATACCACACTTTACTTATCCATTCATCCATTCCTGAACAATTGGGTTTTTTCTACTTTTGGCTATTAGGAATAATGCTGCTATGGACAATTGTTTACAAGTTTTTGTGTGAGCATGTGTTTTCCTTTCTCTTGGGTGTAGATCTAGAAGTATAATTGCTAGGTCCTATAACATATGCTTAACTTGTAGAGAAAAAGGCAGACTATATTTCAAAGTAGACGCCCCTTTTACACTCCTACCAGTGGTATATGGGAAGTTCCAGCATCTCTACATCGTTGCAACACTTGTTACTATCTTTTCCTCATTGTACTTGACTGAAGTGGTATTTCACTGTGCTTTGACTTGCATTTCCTCTCAGCTACTGAGGTGGAGCATCTTTTTTTGTGTTTATTGGCCATTTGTATGTCTTTGGGGAAATAGCATGCCCTGGGGGCCAGCATTGTAATATAGCAGATTAAGTTGCAATGCTAGCATCCATATCAAAGCACTGGTTCCTGTCCTGGCTGCTCCCCTTCCGATCCAGCTACTTGTAATGCACTTGGGAAAGCAGCAAAATATGGGCTGAGTGCTTGCAACTCCGCCAACCACATGCAAGACTCCAATGGAGCTCCTGGCTTCAGCCTGGCCCAGCCCCAGCCATTGCAGCCATCTGGGGGAGAAGGAGTTGCCCACATCCGGGCATTCTCTCCCCCCCACCCCCGCATTTTAAATAAAGTAAAAAAAAAAAAAAAAGGAAATATCGTGTCTGAGTTTGAATATCCCATTATACTTTCCTAAGTATAAAATATTCTTTACCATTTTGTGAGCCTGGAATCAAACTCCAATTTCTGTAGAATCAGAATCATAAAGCACTTTTGGCATGGTTTTAATATGTGATGATTTGGGGGGATGTAACTATCATGTAAATTGAAAGTCTATTATATCTTGTTTTATTTGCAAGCTTAGCAAAATTTTTCATTATTTCAGAATATCACAAAACCAGTGGCAGCACCCTCTTGGTATCTGAATTTTTGGTGTGATGTGCCTTTCTTTATCAGTCTGCATCTGTGACATGCAGATATGTCTCAAACAGACTTAGAAAACATAAATATCATTGAATGTTAACAATAAGAATTGCTTACAGACATTTTATGCGATTTCCAACATGCATATTTTAATGTATAAAAATGTTACCTATGCTGTGAAAGTTGCATATTAAAATTATGTAATTCTCAATGCTCTATTATTTTTCAATCTTACATTGACTCTCCTCCAGTAGCCTGTCAAATAACTCTCATGGTAGCCTCTTCTGATGCTTTGTTTTCCAATCTGCTTTCTTTTTTGCCTATCCAAAGATATAGTAGGCAAAGTCTTTTTAAATACCGAAGCTTGGACACAGTAGGATTCTATGAGGGAGATATGCTTTGTGGGGGAGGTGGATGGAAGCGTTACTTTATCACTATCTGTCCAGTGTCCTAATAAAAGGCCTTATTTTCCATTGTACTAGCAAATAAGACCAAGTTCACTTGTATGAACATACTGCCTCATTTTCTCCTTTTCAACCATCTGTCATTTGTCTCAGCTGTTATCCACACTTCAGTTATGGCTAGTTCCCCTTTCTCTGATCATATACAAATAAGTCTGGTCTGTTATTACAAATTCCTAGCCTAGTTTAGATTTTCTTTCCCAGTCCTACTCCTATTCTCTCATTTTCTTGTATTTCTTGTACAAGAGTTTCTTGTCTTAAATGCCAACTTTTTCATTATTACGACAGAAGCATCTGACCTCTTCATTCTATGTTCTAGTCTAGACATGACCAGGCATTTGCACATTGAAAGACTTATTACTTTATAATAAATTACTTTCTCCTTATTTCTCTTTTATATGAAGCTTAGATTATTATATTGATTTTTTGAAATTGTATGTAGAGATAATTTATATTATCTATAACTTTCATTTCAGGATACAACAGTAGGTAGGAAAATGGGACGTTGGTTCTAAGAGGGTTATTATCACTGGCCTACACCAGACCCTCATCTCCCATAGGGCAGCAAGTTGCCTGGCCTGGACACTCCAGTGGGAAAGGGTTTCTTCTCTGACCCATGGCAGGCATTCCGTGGTGGGGGGGGTGGGGGTGGGCTTCCTTCTATGTGCAAGGAATTTAGATAATTATCTCTAGTGCAGGTCTGGTTTCAAGATTTAAAAAGGCAGGTACAATTTGACACTTTGAGATATGATGATTTTGAAGAGTCCTTGACTTGACTGTTGAGTAACAATGGTTGTTTTTTTTTTTTATTTTCACACAATTTGTTGAACTCTTAGTGTAGAGTTAACCTTATGAGTATAAAGTTAATTGAAAATAAATAATCGTGAAAAAAATAAGAATGGGAATAGGAGAAAGAAGAAGCAGAAAGGTGGGAGTGTTGGTGGGAAAACCACTATGTTCCTAAATTTGTATGTATGAAGTGCATGAAGTTTGTATTCCTTAAATAAAACTTTAAAAAAGGAAGTCAGGTACCTACCCTCTCCTCCCTAGGACAGGAGGCTCAACTTCAGAGGAAGACAGTGAAAGTCATGATGGAAGCTGCAGGTAAGATTGAAATGTGTGATATTTTAGAGATCCCTAGCTGTAAGGCCTTAGGGGAGAAACTCACATCATCCTGTTGGGGTTCTGCAAGTTCCAGCTGCTGTGCAGAGAACTGACTTTGAAAAGCTCAAGAGAAACACAACTGCCTCTCTGATTTTCTCCACATTCCAGCCCAAAGGTGGCAGGGATGACCCTATGCAACCCCCTGCTGCCAGGTATCATTAAGTCAATCCTTTATCACTAAAAATAATCCAGGAATTTATAGAGATTAACAGCATAATAGTATAATTTATAAAATCCTGAAATACATAGTTGGACAGTAGCTTAATTATTCTAAGAATCTAACTCCTTGGTGTCCTACTTTTTTTTATTTATTTTATTTTATTTTTCTG
This sequence comes from Oryctolagus cuniculus, assembly GCF_051225735.1. Classification (NCBI taxonomy): domain Eukaryota; kingdom Metazoa; phylum Chordata; class Mammalia; order Lagomorpha; family Leporidae; genus Oryctolagus; species Oryctolagus cuniculus. The sequence goes on from NC_142869.1 coordinate 163,697,682, forward strand.
ACACACAGAGTAGACAGAGAGAGAGAGACAGAGAGAAAGGTCTTCCTTTTCCGTTGATTCACCCCCCACAAGTGGCCGCTATGGCGCTGCACTGATCCGAAGCCAGGAGCCAGGTGCTTCCTCCTGGTCTCCCATGCAGGTGCAGAGCCCAAGGACCTGGGCCATCCTCCACTGCACTCCCGGGCCACAGCAGAGAGCTGGACTGGAAGAGGAGCCACAGGGACAGAATCCGGCGCCCCAAACAGGACTAGAACTCAGGGTGCCGTCGCAGCAGGCGGAGGATTAGCCTAGTGAGCCGCAGCGCCAGCTTGTGTCCTACTTTTATCAATTATCTTCAGTTATCATTATTGCTCAACTGTGGCCAGAATCTCTACAGCTTCCAGTGAAAAAGGCCAATCTTCAAATGAAAATCTACATAAACTGGAAAATGTGGGTGCTTCATGCATCTCACTTTCTTACCCTGAATTCTCCTACTTTATTTGTTTCAATATATAGGGGACTTGGACAAGTTTATGGCAAGATGGAATTAAAAGATGACTTTCTTTTGATGCAAAAAATTCCTTTTGAAATATGTTCATAGTTTTTTGTTTGCTTGTTTGTTTTTTACAGGCAGAGTGGACAGTGAGAGAGAGAGACAGAGAGAAAGGTCTTCATTTGCCGTTGGTTCACCCTCCAATGGCCGCCACGGCCAGCGCATCGCACTGATGTGGGTGCAGGGCCCAAGGACCTGGGCCATCCTCCACTGCACTCCCTGGCCACAGCAGAGCGCTGGCCTGGAAGAGGGACAACCGGGACAGAATCCGGCACCCTGACTGGGACTAGATTAGCCTATTGAGCTGCGGCGCCACCCCATAGTTTTTTTTTATAATACATATTTCCATGAACTTTTTTAGAGACACCACCTATGATTTAATGCAATTTAATTAAGTAAAATATCAAGACATCTATAATTATCACAAGGTTTTATGTCAAGGAGAGTCACATTGGTCCATGTGAATTGTTTAACAAACATTGTATTAATCCACCCATTGATACAACTATGATGCCCCAGACTGAAGAGAAAGAAAAAGGAAAAAGGTATCAAATTGCCTCAAATTCCTGAAGGGAGGAAGTAGGCATAAATTGGAGATTATGGGATACTCAAGTCAAAATGACCAGCAAGAAGAAATTCCTTAGAAGGTTCGGAGAATTTTTTTCATGGGAATCATATAACTCCATAAGAAAAAAAAAATAGGCCTGTTTTCTAGTAGAAATAAACAGAGACAAGACTGGGCATGCTGTATTTCTTTGTCCCTTTCAGACACAGGATTCTGGGACTCCGTGAGATGTATGGGTAGGACATTTGGTACAGCAGTTAAAACATTGCTTAGGCTGCCCATATGCCATATTAGATGAAGCTCCACCTCCCAGTTCAGCTTCCTGCCCAAAGTTCACCCTGAGAGGCAGCAGGTGGTGGCTCAGATATTTGGATCCCTGACACCTAAATGGGAAGACTGGATGGAGTTCCTGGCTCCTGGCTTCTGCCTGGCCCATCCTCAACTATTGCAGGCATTTGGGGCATGAATTAGCACTAACTCAATCACTCTACCCCCTCCCAAATAAATAACCTTTTAAACGGGTTATAACTAAAATGGAAGGACTTGAGGTTTTTTGTGTCATTTGCCAGCTGCTTACCTGCTCAAAATCTCTGTAAATCAGTAATACATCCTTTCTGTTGCTTGTGTCAGGACCTGTCACTTCTTATAAAGTGAAGAATCTTTAGGAAATAGGACTTCTTATTTTAAAGCTGCAAGCCATACTTTCACTTACTATCTGAGTTTTCTGGGGATGCATTACAAAGGATAACAAACTGAGTGAGTTAAGCGACAGAATTTTCCTGTCTCCTATTTCTGGAGGCAGGAAGTATAGAATCAAGGTCTCAGTGCAGCCATTCCCTCTGACGGCGCTCGGGGAGGATCTGTCCCATACCTTTCTCTGAGTTCCCTTGGCTTGCTGGTGCACAATCCCAGTCTTCACATCATGTTCCCCTGCGTGCATCTTTGTGTCCAGATTTCTCCTTCTTCCTGAACTTGAGGCTTACTCTACTCCAGTATGACCCCATCTTAAGTATAGAATTCCTCTGCAACGACCCTGCTTCCAAATAACACCACATTTTGAGGTAGTGGGGGTTGGGACCTTGACATATAAATTTGGGGAGGGGAGGGCCACTGTTCAACTTACAACATCCAGCTTTTTCTAAAAGCAATAATGCTTTGCGAAAGTATGGCTGTGGGAAAGGAAGTAAGATCGCAGTTTTGAACAGTGGTGTAGCAACTGTGACTTCTAGTTTCAATTTCTAGTCCTCCAGCGGTGAGGAAGGAAAATACCAGAAGTCTTCAACAAGTGTCTATAAGTCATCTGGAATCATTTTTTGTGCACCTGACTCTGTATAAGGCAGGGCTACAACTACTTCTCATAGAAGAATATTCAAAATTACCAAATGTTTGTATACTAAAAATTACAGATTTGAACATATAAAAACCCCAGCTTCCTGTTGCTATTTGCCACAAGATTAAGGATCTTTGCAGGGTTGGACGTTTGGTCTAGTGGTTTAGCCACTGGTTACTACACTTGCTTCTCATATCAGAGCACCTGGGTTTGAGTCCTGGTTCTGGCTCCTAATTCAAGCTTCCTACTAATTCGCACCCTGGGAGGAAGCAGGTGATGCCCTGAGTGGCTGTGTACCCACCACCCACGTGAGAGACCTGAACTGAGTTCCTGGTTCCAGGCTTCAGCCATTGCAGGCATCTAAGGAGGGAACCAATGAATGGGATCTCTACCTATCTGTCTATCTCTCTACCCATCTATCTCTGCATCTGCTTCTCAAAATATATATAGAGAGATAATATATATATTATATATATATATATATATATGGAGAGAGAGAGAGAGAGAGAGAGAGAGAGAGAGAGAGAGAGAGAAGCCCAACACAAGCAAACCTGTGAGGTAAAGGAGAACTGTCTGACTATCCCCTTTCCTTGATTCCTCCTCTCTTACAGTATGCCTGAGGCACTTCATGTGTTTTAAAGAGAGAGAGAGAGGGCTGGCGCCGCAGCTCACTAGGCTAATCCTCCGCCTAGCGGCGCCGGCACACCGGGTTCTAGTCCCGGTCGGGGCACCGGATTCTGTCCCGGTTGCCCCTCTTCCAGGCCAGCCCTCTGCTGTGGCCAGGGAGTACAGTGGAGGATGGCCCAGGTGCTTGGGCCCTGCACCCCATGGGAGACCAGGAAAAGCACCTGGCTCCTGGCTCCTGCCATCGGATCAGCGCGGTGCGCCGGCCGCAGCGCGCCGGCCGCGGCGGCCATTGGAGGGTGAACCAACGGCAAAGGAAGACCTTTCTCTCTGTCTCTCTCTCTCACTGTCCACTCTGCCTGTCAAAAAAAAAAAAGAGAGAGAGAGACAGAGACAGAGAGAGATACCTTCCATCTACCAGTTCACTCCCCAAATGGCTGCAACGTCTAGGTGCCCAGAACTCCATCCACAGGTTTCCCACGTGGGGGCAGGGGACCAAACATTAGGCCCTCTTCTACTACTTTCCCATGTGCATTAGTAGTGAGCTGGATCAGCAGTGGCGCAGCCAGGACTCAAACCGACACTTGGATGTGAGATGTTGGTGTAACAAGCGTTGGCTTAAACCACTGTGCCACAACGCCAGCCCCCTTCACGTGTGTTGCTTGTCTGCCTGTCCTGGCCAGGATCTTCTTCTAGCCACACTGCTTGAACTTTGCTCTTGGGCCCATGCTGAGAATTTGTTATGAGTTCACTTGCAGAAACCTGTCAGCTCTGGTTTTCCTCAGGGTAAGACACTCAGAAATGACTTCTTTGATCAAAATTAGCAAACCTACACACTGACCCATGCTAATGTGGTAGCAGATGACAGGTAAATAAATCACCAGTTTCCTTCCATGCTTTCTAGGTAAATCCATGTGTTGAAAGAAAAAACAATGGCAATGCCTCAATTGTCTGTGCTGGCAAAGACCCTCCAGCAGAGCCCCTCCTGTATAATGTGCAGGGCCCAGTGCAAAATGAAAATTTAGGGCCCACACTCATCACCCCAGCTCATGGGAGACAAGCATCCCCAAAGGATTAGAATGTCCCTGCCAACGTATGATTCCGTATATGGAGTGGTGTGTTCATGAGACCCCTGCCAAATATGCCATGGTGCTGTCAGCCTGGTGATGAAGACAGCTGCTAATTTGTCCTTTCCTGAGACACTGTAGGGCTTGCACCTGACTCCGACCATTCTTGCACCTGTGTCTAGGACTTGAGTAGGGGGACAACAGAATGAAGGTTTCCTTCCTCTGCTGAGGTGACATGGCTGGGTGAGATTGGGGATGATGAGGTAGGGTGGGCTCAGGAAACCGGGGCAGAGAGCTAACAACAGGAGAATTTGTCTAGGGAGATTCGTGTGAGTCAAGGCTCCACTATGACCAGCAAATGCCCCACTGTTCCATCAGACCTTACTTACAAAACACAGATTCAAAGATAAAAGTATTAACATTTCAAAGAGCCATCGGAGAGCATTAAACCACAAGCGCAAGGAACCCTTAGACAAGGGAGCAATATTTTCATGCAAGGAGATCTTTGTAGAGTTCCTTCAAACTCACGGCATCAAAGATACCAAAATATCCTGCAAAAGGCGTAGGATTTGGGGTGAGAAGACCTGGATTTTTGTTCTGAGTCTCAGACCTACTACCCAAGTGATGTTATCATTAAATTTTTCAAAGCCATGCTTTTATCCTCCTAGGAGATTATCATATCAGGCAGTAGAGGGTTAAATTGAGTAAGATTAGTATGACAGAGTCTATGAGATAACCACCAAAATTCACTCACCTACCTCTGGGGACACAGCTGACTAGGTTGCCTAGTCTCCTTTACAGATAGGTGGAGCCCTAAGACTAAGTTCTCTCTAACAGAACACCAGCACGCATGGCAAGGGCCACTTCTAGGCCAGGCCCTGTGAACTGTCCTGTAGCCAGCTCCCCATGCCTTTATAGACTGGTTGTAGGTGATGACAAGGCTCTAGAAATAGGAATTTTTAACCAGGAGCATGTGGAGCCCCAAAGGATTGGGTTTGGGGAGTCTATGGTCTAGATACGAGAAACCTTTCAATTTTTCTTTGTGTGTGTGTGTGTGTGTGTGTGTGTGTGTGTGTTTTGACAGGTGGAGTGGACAGTGAGAGAAAAAGAGAGAGAAAGGTCTTCCTTGTCCGTTGGTTCATTCCCCCCCCCCTCCAGTGGTGCAACGCACTGATATAAAGCCAGGAGCCAGGTGCTTCTCCTGGTCTGCCATGGGGTGCAGGGCCCAAGGACTTGGGCCATCCTCCACTGCACTCCCGGGCCACAGCTGAGAGCTGGACAGAAGAGGATCAACCAGAACAGGATCTGGCACCCCAACCAGGACTAGAACCCGGTGTGCTGGCGCTGCAGGTGGAGGATTAGCCTATTGAGCCACAGCGCTGGCCATGTGCTGTCTTTTGTTTGAGTAGAATTTCCTTTCACTATTAATTGTAAGCATCAAAACACAGCACTATGAGCAGTAACTGACTCTCCCCAATAAAAATCACCAGTGTTGCATATTTTATTACAGTTGTTGCAGACACCTCAAAATACTATGTATTCTCATAACTTCTTTAAAAAAAAATATGCATTTGTTTATTTGAAAAGCAGATTTACACACACACAGAAAGAGAGGGAGAGACAGAGAGACAGAGAAATATCTTCAATCTGCTGATTCACTCTTCAGGTGGCCGCAAAGGCCAAGGCTAGGCCAGACTGAAACCAGGAGCCTCAAACTCCATCTGGGTCTCCCATAGGGGTGCAGGGGCCCAAGGGCTTGGTCCATCCTCTGATGCCCTCCCAGGCACATCAGCAGGGAACTGGATAAGAAATGGAGCAGCCAGTTCTCATCTCATATGGGATGCTGGCATTGCAAGTGACAGCTTAACCCACTGTGCCACAATGTCAGCCCTCTCATAGTTTCTTTGATATCCTAGTAGTTGCTAGACCTACTGCTTGTTGTAATTATTTAGTGTATTACTAAGAAGTACCTATATTAGTAGGTCACAAGTTAGTTCTTTTAATATTTTAACATAATTTTATTGTATGATGTTCTAATTTATCTTAAGCACTTGTAAGCTTAATCCTAAGAAAGAAGTTTTGTGACTCAAGCAGACTAAATGGATTCTGGCACAAAAAAATCAGAAACTCTGATAATATAATGCAAAGGAGAAAAAAATCTAGACACAAGAAGGTGACTTACTATCTCACTCCATCTATAAGACAGTGTGGAAGATGCAGCATTGCGGCACAGCTGCTTAAGCCACTGTCTGCATCCCTGTGAGCACTGGTTTCAGAACCCCTGCTGCTCCACTTCCAACCCAGCCTCCTGCTAACATGCCTGGGAAAGCAGCAGAAGATGGCCCAAGCACGTGAGCCCCTGCTCACACGTGGGAGATCAGGGAAGCTCCTGGCTCCTGGCTTTGGCCTGGTGAGACTTGGCTGTTGCAGACACTTGGGGAGTAAACCAGCAGATGGAAGGTCCCTCTGTCTCTCCCTTTCTGTATGTAACTCTGCCTTTCAAACAAATAAACCTCAAATTAAAAAGACAATGTTGAAAGGCAACTTATAGGGAGAGAACTTGGTGGGGAGAAGGAGGTTGACTACAAAGGAGTACTGGTCCTTTGTGGAGCTTTAGACATAGTTACATAAATGTACACATTTGTCAAAACTCCTTTAACTGTACACCAAAAAAATGGAGAATTTTACTATACAAAAATTATACCTAAGCAAACCTAAACAAACAGAACCCAGTGGGGGAAGAGAAGTCACAAGATGAAAGCAGGCACAAGGACCTGGAAAGAGATCCACGTCTGTTGCCTTGGGTTCATGTGCTGGGGCTGTCTGTCACCACCCCTACGACCACTCATACACTATTAGGGAAAGTGTTTGTGCCTCATTCCAATGCTGAAATGAGAATATTCTTCCTACTTTTACCTGTTGTACATTACATGTAGTGGAGCCTTAAGCCTATGATTATAAAGTCAATTGAAAGTATGTTATTACAAAAAATAAAAGAAGAAATAAGGAAGCAAGGAAGAGGGAGGGAGGGAGGTAAATATCATTATAGTCTTAGACTTGTATCTATGAAATACGTGAAATCTGTTCTCTCTGTAATAATAAAAAGAAATGAGAATATTCGAGTCCTGATGCTGTTGCTTAAGAAGTTTGCTCAATTTGGAAACCACTTCAATTCTCTGAACGTCAATTTCCTCCTCCATAGAATGGATAAAATTGATAACAACCCATCCCTTGAATGACATTGTGAAGACATAAATCTCAGCCTTGAGCACCCAGTAAATGAAGAAGTTATCTAAGCAGCCACCAGTCCTGATGTATTTGGAACATTACCAGATGTAGCTGTAGTCCAAGCCCTGTAAAATACAGTATTATACTTTCTTTGGCCATACTATTTCTTGAGACCTAGTCCCTTCCTTTATCAATACATTTTCTTTTCCTTTTCCTTTTCCTTTTTTATTTGAGGCTGACACACAAAAAGAACTCCTATTTGCTGGTTCACTCCCCAGATGACCAACTCCAAATGCCTGCAATGGCTCAGGCTAGGCCATGCCAAAGTCAGAAGCTGGCAATTCAGTCCAGGTCTCCCACATGAGTGGCAGGGACCCAAGGACTTGAGCCATTATCTGCTGCCTCCCAGGGTGCACTTCAGAAGGGGACTAGAATTGGGAGCAGAGCCAGAACTTGAACTCGGGCACCCTGATATAGAACGTGGGCATCCCAACAGCATTCTAACTGCCAAATATCCTCCTCACCCCTTTAATTTTATATTTCTGCTTGGCTGGGGGGGGGGGACCTGAAGCACTAGTGTGACATTGGGTTCTGAGCAACAGAATTGGCAAGTAAGACCCACTGCTGCAAAAGAAGGCCAGAAAATCTCCATGCTGTGGTCGAAGCTACAGGTGTCGAGGGGAAGCCACCATCCCACAGGGCTTCCACCGTTCTGAACGAACGAAGGAGGGGAGACCTGCGAGGGAGGAGGGGTCTCAGTCTGGGAGCGTACAGCTTCATTGAAATGAGGCTCTCCTCTTCCTTGACTTCCAGAAGGCCAAAAAAGTCAATCAGGAAGGCTGTGGATCCCCAAACTCTCCTCTTCAACCAGACATCAGCGACAGACAGTGTCTTCTCTAAGAGGAGGTGGGGAACTGGATTAGCCAAGTTTTTGCTTTGGAGAAAGATGCTAAATCTGAGAGATCTGCCTGGGAGGGGATCCTTGAGTGCCCGTGGGCAAGCAAGGCAGAAGGTGTGTGATCCTGAACTAACTTATTTCTACTCCACTGAACAAACAGCCAGAGGCAAGGGGAGCTGGCCACCTGCAGCGGGCGCTGCAGCCACAGCAGCTGTGGAGTCCGGGCTAGAGCTACCAGGTGAGGGATGGCACAAACACAAGGCCTCTCCTAGCACCCTTCAGTGAGCCAACAGATGCACCTCAGACAGAACCTGTATTTGGTTGCCACCACAAAAGGCAGATGGAAAAGGACCAGTCAGTGTTAGAGAATGACCAAGATTAGTAACTGCTACCTCATTGCAAGCCGTTCTACAAGGAGATCCCTACCTCTGCACTGCCTGCCACTTCCCGCCCCAGCACCGGAGGACGAACAGTGAGGCAGGGTGAAGGGGGAGTGCCTCAGATGACCCACGGTGTGCCTTCTCCACACTCCATTTCAGCCAGGCTCACTGCTCTGGCTCCTCCACCGCTACTCTCCCCACCACCATTACCGCAGGTGCTACCGCCACCACCATCACAGCCACCACCAGCAGTGGCAGCAACAACCCGTGCTACTGCGGCCGCCACCCCTGCTACCCACACGGAGCAGCTAGAACGTGCTTGTATTGACAGCAATGTGGGTAGAGATTTTGGTCAAGGATAGGTTTAATACTTAAAAATGAATAGAACTGGGGGCCGGTGCTGTGGTGTAGCGGGTAGAGCCGCCGCCAGCAGTGCCGGCATCCCATGTGGGTGCTGGTTCGAGTCCCGGCCGCTGTTGTGACCAATTGGGGTGAGAACCAGGGGACGGAAGACCCCTCTCTCTCTCTCTCTGCCTTTAATAATAATTAAAAACAAAATGAATAGAACTGGAAAAGCAGCAGCTTCCGACATGGTCAGGTTACAGCTTCAATTTGATTATCCACCACCAGCCACTCCACACTGTACAGCCTTCTGGTCGACTTGAACAATGCTAAATCATCACAGATCTCATTGGTCTTATCCACCAGCACTTTAGCTTCAGTTCCGGGGCCTCCTTGGACTCTACTTGGGGTGTTGTTGAGGGGGACTACTGCCCCCCGCTGAGAGCGTGTGCCTGGTGAGGGACAACGACTATCTCAGAGTTAAATTAGAAGTGAGAGGAGTTGCTAAGAATTCTGCAGTAGTCAGTAATGGTGATAGTACTCATATATTATCTAGAAAAGCAAAGAAGCGGGTGTTTAAGTTGTAGGAAGATGAAGAAAGTGACATAGGTTGCAAGTACTCAAAAAAGCATTGGAAAAGGCAAGAGAACAGTAGTGATAATGAGAAGACCTTGGTTCTGCACACAAAAGCGGTCACAGATCAGGCTGTCGGGGGGGGGGGGAAGACAAGAGAAAGAACAAAGCAGCCAGTGGCATGATGGATGATGATGAAGAAGAAACCACAAGGAAATCACCAAGGAAAAAGGAGAAATGTGGATACGAAAAGCAGACCAGGAATTCCAAGTCTCCTAAACCACATGTGGTAAAAGACTGGACCACCCAGAACTGTAGAACTCCAAAAGGTCCTGCTGCAGACAGCCTGGTGAAAGCCACAAGGAAAGCTGGTGTAGGCGCTGTTTCAAAAGACAGCCCCAGTTCCTCCTCGGAGCTGGAGTCTTATCACGAACCCACCCGTGATGGGCCCAGCAATGTCACTCTGGAGGTCTCAGAGATAATTGCCACTGAGTTAGCAAAGGAAGGATCCTCTACAAAAAATACAACTGCAAACAAATTGCCCGCGAAAGGCGGCGTTAGCCTTACTCCATCCAAGTCAGGGCAAGACCACCAGAACAGCATCGTCTAGTTCAGAGTCGAGTTCAGAGTCTGAGGACCAGTGCCTGCTGCCCAAGAGCACTCCCCAGGGGGGCTGCAGGGTTCTTCAAGACAGCTGGCCTCTTCCCAGGGAGCGACTGCCCATGTTCAGGGCTGTCCTCGCAGGTGCCACCTGCTGCTGGCTGGAAGTACTCAGACCTAAGTGGTGGCAGACAAGTTCCTGGTCCTCCCTCCATTGTGATTCTCCCCTCCAGCCTAGGAAGAGGATGGGGTTGAGGAGAGGCGAGGACCTTCTTTCTTGGAAGGAAATGGAGCAAGGGGGAGAGGGCGAAGGAGGCTTTGTCTGGTGTTGCAAACAGAAATGCTGACTATCAGAAGCAGAAGCAATTAAATGAAATAACAAAAAATTGAATAGAATTGAATTTTAAAGCATGGTTGGAGATGTGTTCTAACAACTCTTTTGTCTTCAAAGTTGTCAAAGTTGTGGAATTCTGTTGCCATGGCTCAGAGGGAGCCTGTTACCCAGAGGTAGACCATAATTTTGAAAAACAAAACCCATTTCATGTTTACAAGTTATACAATAACTTGAGACTTTTTGATGAAAGAATAATAAATTGATATTCACTGAGCACCAATTACTAAGTCTGGGATTTGTTTAAACATGATCTTTTTCACACCTAGAACTTCCTTCCATGCCAAGGTGAGCTGATGCAGTCTTCCAAACTCCACCAACAAAATTATTGGTTTGACAATGAACTATGTCTCATTATGTCTTTTTTTTTTTTTTTTGACAGGCAGAGTGGACAGTGAGAGAGAGAGACAGAGAAAAAGGTCTTCCTTTGCTGTTGGTTCACCCTCCAATGGCCGCTGCGGCCGGTCACTGCAGCCGGCGCACCACGCTGATCCGAAGGCAGGAGCCAGGTACTTATCCTGGTCTCCCATGGGGTGCAGAGCCCAAGCACTTGGGCCATCCTCCACTGCACTCCCTGGCCACAGCAGAGATCTGGCCTGGAAGAGGGGCAACCGGGACAGAATCTGGCACCCCAACCAGGACTAGAACCCGGGGGTGTGCCGGTGCCGCAAGACGGAGGATTAGCCTATTGAGCCGCGGCGCCGGCCTCTCATTATGTCTTAAACACACTTACTGGTGTGATAACCATTAGTGCTCAAGAATTAAAAGCATGAGGCAGGAACAAGAGGTCCAGTGGATCTCAGCATTTTGCCAGGCAAATGTTTACCAGGACATTAGTTTTTGTTGGTTATTGGATGTCCACATAGAATAAAACATGGAAATGTGAGAGTTATTTCTTGTCACTAATGTATTTAATTTGTGGATCAGCAGTCTTAATTTGCAGAAAGGCAATGGTTCTGAGACACATACAATACCAAAAGTTACACCACAACCAACTGCTTCCGTTTAGATTTTGTTGGTGACAATAGTGGTACTTGTCTTGGTTTATTTTATTTTTGCTTTTAGAAACCTAAAGTTGGCTGGCGCCGTGGCTCAATAGGCTAATCCTCCGCCTAGCGGCGCCGGCACACCAGGTTGTAGTCCCAGTCGGGGCGCCGGATTCTGTCCCAGTTGCCCCTCTTCCAGGCCAGCTCTCTGCTGTGGCCCGGGAGTGCAGTGGAGGATGGCCCAAGTGCTTGGGCCCTGCACCCTCATGGGAGACCAGGAGAAGTACCTGGCTCCTGCCATCGGATCAGCGCGGTGCGCCAGCCACAGTGCACCAGCCGTGGTGGCCATTGGAGGGTGAACCAATGGCAAAGGAATACCTTTCTCTCTCTTTCTCTCTCTCTCTCTCTCTCACTGTCCACTCTGCCTGTCAAAAAAAAAAAAAAAAAAAGAAAGAAAGAAAGAAAGAAAGAAAAGAAACTGAAAGTTAACCATGAAGTGACTTATCAGAACAGAAACTGAAAACCAAAAGGACAAAATTATAATAATTCTTCATCAAACCAGGTGGAACTAAAAAGCAAAATGGTACGCTTAGCTATCACGGGTTGAATCATGTTCTCCCCCAAAAATAAATACTCATATATTGAAGTTCTAACGCCCAGTACCACAAAATATGAGTGTATTTGGGAATAGTGTCTTTAAAAAGGTAATTAAGTTAAGATGAGGTCATTAGAATAGGCCCTAAGGCAGCAGAGTGGTGTTCTTATATAGAGGAGGAACTCTGGACAACACAAAGAGAAAAGGCAATGCATGAAACAGGAAGAACACAGTCATCTACAAACCAGGAAAGGAGGCCTCAGAGGAAACCCGCTCTGCTGACCCCCTCTGGCCTCCTAAAGCAGCCATCCATATTCCTCAGGGATCTGTTTCACCTAGAACCCAGCAGGTATGGCTGGAAGGTGCTACCTACCCGTGAATCAGTCCCAATGTATCACTTCAGGCACAGTGATAATAACTAATAGTGCTGAGTGCCCAGGGTGGCAGATACTGCAGAGATGCTGATGGATAACAGGATACTGACATCAACTCTGCTCTGTGGACTTATTGTTATTGCCATTTCTACAGATTCCCAGAGCCAGTGAGCACCATAACCTAAGTTTCAAACTCAGAATGCAAGACACCAAAGATCTGAATTCCTAAACACGACATCAGAATGAATCAGCAAGTCACAGCAGAACTAGAGCTAGCATGGAGGTCCTTTGACACCCAAGTCAGTTTCCATAAAGACTTTTTTTTTTTACTGTTTGAAGACAAGTTTTACTGTTAATTCTTTTTTTTCAACTTTTATTTAATGAATATAAATTTCCAAAGTACAGCTTATGGATTACAAATGCTTCCCCCCCATAACGTCCCTCCCACCCCCAACTCTCCCCTTTCCCACTCCCTCTCCCCTTCCATTCACATCAAGATTCATTTTCGATTCTCTTTATATACAGAAGATCAGTTTAGCATACGTTAAGTAAAGATTTCAACAGTTTGCTCCCACACAGAAACATAAAGTGAAAAATACTGTTTGAGTACCAGTTATAGCATTAAATCTCAATGTATAGCACACTAAGGACAGAGATCCTACATGAGGATTAAGTGCACAGTGACTCCTGTTGTTGACTTAACAAATTGACACTCTTGTTTATGGCATCAGTAATCACCCTAGGCTCTTGTCATGAGCTGCCAAGGCTATGGAAGCCCCCTGAGTTCACTGACTCTGATCATATTTAGACAAGGCCATGGTCAAAGTGGAAGTTCTCTCCTCCCTTCAGAGAAAGGTACCTGCTTCTTTGATGACCTGTTCTTTCCACTGGGATCTCACTCGTGGAGATCTTTCATTTAGGTTTTTTTTTTTTTTTTCCCCAGAGTGTCTTGGCTTTCCATGCCTGAAATACTCTCATGGGCTTTTCAGCCGGATCCAAATGCCTTAAGGGCTTATTCTGAGGCCAGAGTGCTGTTTAGGACATCTGCCATTCTATGGGTCTGCTATGTATCTCACTTCCCATGTTGGATCATTCTCTCCCTTTTTTATTCTATCAGCTAGTATTTGCAGACACTATTTTTGTTTATGTGATCCCTTTGGTTCTTAGTCCTATCATTATGATCAATTGTGAACAGAAATTGATCACTGGGACTAGTGAGATGGCATTGGTACATGCCACCTTGATGGGATTGAATTGAAATCCCCTGGTATGTTTCTAACTCTACCGTTTGAGGTAAGTCAGCTTGAGCATGTCCCGAATTGCACATCTCTTCCCTCTCTTATTCCCAGTCTTACATTTAACAGCAATCACTTTTCAGTTAAGTTTCAGCACTTAAGAAGAATTGTGTATTGATTACAGTATTCAGCCAAAAGTATGTTCTCCCTGATCGGCGACAACTAACTGAGCACCAAAGGGGAAACTTGTTGAAATGAAATGGACACTATGAGAAACAGTGACTTGATCAGCTCTTGTCCTGACGGTTGATGTACAATGTAATACTTTATCCATTTTAGTATTTTTTTTTGTTCTAGTACCATTGGTTGAACTCTGTAATTAAAACACAATTATTCTTAGGTGTCTAATTTTTAACTGAAAAGTGATCCCTGTTAGGAATTTGGAAAACATTATGCTGAGTGAAATAAGCCAATCCCAAAGGGACAAATACCACTTGTTCTCCTTGATAGGTGACAACTAACTGAGCACCAAAAAAGGAAACCTGTTAAAGTGAAATGAACACTATGAGAAACGGTGACTTGATCAGCCCTCACCCTGACTGTTGATGAGCAACTTGATATGTTATCCCTCTTAGTATTTTTTGGTTTTTTTGTTTGTTTGTTCTACATAAAGACATTTTAAAATACAACATTTTTATAAAATTAGTGAGCCGGTACGTGGATGCCTGGTACAGCTCTGAGGCCACTGAGCCTGACTCATGCTCTGTAGTGTATTTGCAGATATTTTGTAAGACATCTGAGGATTTGATTAGAAAATGGGTGAGGCCTCCAAGGACTAGGGATACCAAGAGAGTGACCGGACACCGACCATGGATATCAAAAGGGGCAGAAGCCACACTGATATGGTTTAAGGTTTGAAGAAGATAACTCAAGTAGCAGGGCTTAGAACCTGGACACGAGTTTCTTCTGCACCTGCAGATGCATAAGCTGCCCTACATGCTAATGCTTCCACAGTCTGTTCAGGAATAGGAAATCCTGGAATTACAGAGCTTTCCTTTGGAGGATTTGCTCTTCCTCTCCCACGCTGATAAAAATTTTAAGTTGGACTTCTATAATCTGTATTCAAACTTGTCCCTGGCCTTCTCATTAAAACTAGACTATAGAATTTCATTTTAAAAATCCGAAACAAAATCTACAGTTCATCTCTGTGCTGTGAAATGTCACAGAGACTATGACACATTACAAGCACGAATCTGTTTTCGTGGAGTTAGGGGACTCGGCCACCTCCTGGCTACACTCATGTGTCCATGTCTCTCAGAGTGTGCTCCTGGGGCAGCAGCACCAGAAACATAGGGGATGAGTACATGTGGGGAACCCAAAGGCGTAGGCCCCTCCCCAGCCCTGCTGACCTGTGTTTTAATAAGCCCTCCAAGTGACTGTCATGCACGTTTGTTTTAGAAGCAGGCATTGCACATGTGCAAATCGTTTTGAAAAAAATCTTTAAATACTGAACTTTAACACCTTTACTAAGCAAAACAATTTAAATGCAAAAGTTGTCAGAATGACCCAAGGCTGTTATTAAATCACATTCTGTCAAAGACGTAACAACCCCTGTTGCCGAGATCTGTGTATTTTGGCCCTTTAAGTGCCTTTCAACACAGAGTCTGAGAACATTTCTTAATGAAATAATCATATAATTTAGAAACCATTGGCACTTTAATTTCTCCCAAAGTTTTGATTTTGCATTCCTCTTTTTAAAGTCTTTCCTATGAAAATACTTTAGAGCATTACCTATATTCTGAAATCTAAATAAGGAGTACACCAAAATGTTAA
This sequence comes from Oryctolagus cuniculus, assembly GCF_051225735.1. Classification (NCBI taxonomy): domain Eukaryota; kingdom Metazoa; phylum Chordata; class Mammalia; order Lagomorpha; family Leporidae; genus Oryctolagus; species Oryctolagus cuniculus. The sequence continues at coordinate 163,713,235 of NC_142869.1, forward strand.
CAGTGGTTATTCCAGGGAAGAATGGGTATGTTTTACTCATGTCTTTATATTTCATATGAACATTTTTCTTTAAAAAGTTAAGGGAGGGGCTGGCACTGTGGTGCAGCGGGTTAACACCCTGGCCTAAAGTGCCGGCATCCCACATGGGAACCAGTTCTAGTCCCAGCTGCTCCTCTTCCAACCCAGCTCTCTGCTATGGTCTGGGAAAGCTGTAGAAGATGGCCCAAGTGCTTGGGCCCCTGCACCTGTGTGGGAGACCTGGAAGAAGCTCCTGGCTCCTGGCTTCAGATCGGCAAAGCTCCAGCCGTTGCGGCCATCGGGGGAGTGAACCAGTGGACGGAGGACCTCTCTTTCTCTGCTTCTCCTCTCTCTGTATAACTCTGACTTTCAAATAAATATTTTTTAAAAAGTTAAGGGAAAATTAAATAAGCATATGAAGTTCTAGTAAATCCAATAGAAAGCCATCATTCACAATGGCTGATCCAGATCCACTTTTAGTAGGGGAAGACATTTTAAAAAATTGCCAGAGAAGCACTTTCGATGAACAGGACTGAACAGAAACATTTTCCATGACCTTTCTTCCTTGCACTCTACTGTGTAACAGATGGGCTGATTCCATTAAAAGGGAATTAGATGGGAATTATTCTGGGGAAGAAGTCCAAATTGATTTATTTTCATTGTAACATTTTTTTTTAATGTTGAAATGTTTCCTACACTAAATAAAGAATGTGTTCTGGAATCTGCAGAGAAATTCTGTTTATGATACATGGAGTCACTGTATATAATCCCTTGTCATGCTTAACGGTCCTCAGTTCCATGGGCTGCTGCTCTCTTTGGTTGATTGGCAGTTTTAGTGTGATGAAAGGGGATTCATATTTTAGCTTCTCGCACTTTATTGCAGCCACCGAGATTGAAGTTTTTTTATTTTCCTTGCTTTAATTCTTTAAGATGTGTTTTCTCTAACATAGATCTATTGTTTTCATTTTTAAATGTTTTTCATTTAGATTTCTTTCAGGTACTTCCTGTGAATATTATGGATCTCCATTCCTATTATTGCTGTACTTGTCATTTCTGAAACCAAGGAAGCATAGCCTTTTACAGGGTTGACTTGTACCAATCAAGAAAGCTAGGAGAAAGTTTAGCTTTCTATTTCTCTACAACTTGCTATCCAAATAATAACTTGTGTGTAATGTTATTAGACTAACTTTCAGAAATTCCAAATACCATCTCTCTTCCTGATGTTCATTTTTGCCATTTCCCAGATACTCTGCTATTATTGCCTTTCCACTATGGTTTAGCAAAGGAAGCACAGAATTATAGTCAAAAGCTCTGGATGAAGTCCAGTGGTAGAATACTACCACTTACTGGTACTTTGAATCACTTAACTTCTTTAAACTCTACTTTTCTCTGCTGAAAAATGAAAATACTATTAACTATATCTCAGAGGTAATAAAGATAGTTAATAGTGATGCTATAAAATTTTTGAGTGATTACTTTCATTGTTTTCTGTCCTGACTCTAGTGCCCCAGGCAGCATGGAGTAACTACACAAGGGTATAGAAAGAGTGTTATTCAAAGGAAATAAAGTCTGCCTTCAGAAAAGAGCTTAGAATTTGTCCCTGTCGGGGCCAATGTTTTCACAGAGCAGGTTCAGCCATTGCCCGCAATGCTAGCGTCCCAACATCACTGGACCGGTTCAGGTTCCAGCTCCTCAGTTTTCATTCCAGCTCCCTGCTATTGTGCCTGGGAAGCAGCAGAGGATGCCCCACATACTTGGAAGATCTGCCTTGCAAGCAATAATATTTTTAAAAGTTCATATCATTAAAAACATACAGAATTTTGTCCTTTCCACATTCTTACACACACCCCATTCTTACACACACACACACACACTTACATATCCATCTCTTTTTTTTCACCATGCAATCTTTCCTGGCTTGGTTGAGGAGTTTTTAACCAGGCCTAGGATGTGTTCTACTCTGAATTTCTGGAGTGGGATTGACTAGTAGTTAAAAATCTTGGAAGAAAATGAAATATAAATACTGTTATGTGCCAAATAACACTTCCAACACTGGATTTAATAGAGGATGGGGGTCTCTTAAGATTATAACGGAATTGAAAAATTCCTATTACCTAGTGACCGCAGTTCTCAGAACACTCTAGTACAGTTTATTACTCACATGTTTGCAGTGGTGCTGGTGTAAACAACCCTACTGCACTGCCAGTGAAGTACAGCCTGGGCAAATACAAAGTGATCATGTCATATATATATATATATATATATATATTGACAGGCAGAGTAGACAGTGAGAGAGAGAGACAGAGAGAAAGGTCTTCCTTTGCCGTTGGTTCACCCTCCAATGGCTGCCGCAGCCAGCGCATTGCGCTGATCCAAAGCCAGGAGCCAGGTGTTTCTCCTGGTCTCCCACGGGGTGCAGGGCCCCAGTACTTGGGCCATCCTCCACTGCACTCCCTGGCCACAGCAGAGAGCTGGCCTGGAAGAGGGGCAACCGGGACAGAATCCGGCGCCCCGACCGGGGCTAGAACCCAGTGTGCTGGCACCTCAAGGGGGAGGATTAGCCTAGTGAGCCGTGGCACCGGCCCCATGTCATATATTTCTACAATACACTTTTTATCATTCCAGCATAGTCCTTTACTTATAAAAAAGTTTTATAAAATGCAGAATATGAATTTGAAGCATGAAACTGAAAAAATCCCTCCCCTCTCCTCCAAAAAGGTTTGTGACAAAACAACTTCTGGGTTACACTGGCACCAGCCTCCTACCCTCCAGGTTTACTACATCTCTTGATTGCATCCAAAAGCCGCATCAAATGATTGACTTATGCCTTGTAGGTTTGTGTAAGTGTACTTGATAATGTTTGCATGTGACAAAATTGACCCCCTGTGCATTTCTCAGAATGTACCCCCATTGCTCGTATAACTGTGCACCCTAGCATTGTAACTCTGTCCAGACTGCCAAGTGTTGGTTCAGAAGTCACTGCCATTTCTTTCTTTAAGCCAGGTAGGGTATGGATTTTGAAACAGATATAAAAATAAATGGCTTCCCAGGCCAGTGTTTAGATATAAACAGGGTCACCTACTCTCATGGGGACGAGTAGAGAATAGAAAGATAAGGAATGAGAGGATTTTGCCTGTGTAACACAGAGCAACCTCCAGGAGTTTTACAAGTCACGTATGTATATGAGGACGTCTGATTCTTGGGGAAACTACAGAAGGGGATCACAGGTAACAGTTCTAGGCCACAAACAGGAGTTTGAAATGAGTTTAACAATGATGGGGTAGTTGGTAGCTTGTGTAAACATAGGAAGGGATACAATTTAGTGATTTCCCTTAGTTCATTGTATTCTTTCCACCTGCTAATTAAACAGTTTACCATTGGAGGACATTTGATTTACTTCTTATTCCCTTAAAAATATCTGCTTGGTATTTCACAGAATAGGAAATCGATTTGTACTAACTCCAATTAATAAAAATGAAAAATGGCATTCTATCAGAAGGACAGATTGATTCTGTGCAGTTAATATAAGAAAATTCTTATGACAATCACTCAACACATTCACCTTGAGACACGATGGTCCCTCGATTTATCTACCTATGCACAGAAGATATAAATACTTATTATATAAGGACATTATGATGGTGAATGAATATAATGTTTATAATACCCTAAAAATATGAGGACTGAAGGCTAATTGATTCTGATGTGGTTTTTCAGAAACGGTGTGTGTGTGTGTGTGTGTGTGTGCGTGAGCACATGAGAGACAGAGTGAACATTTCTCAACTTGAAAAGAAAAAATGGCAATATCTACTTTATGGCCCAAAAGACAGAGATTAAAGAGCTTCTATACATTAACTTAGAAGAAGGAATTACTATCATCTATTCTAAGGAGGATTTTACATTATTCACAGACTAGCTGAGTGTTTGTTGTTTGACTAGTCTCTACCAACAGCAACAAGCGAAAAATCATCCATTAATTCAGGAAGCACTTATTTAGCACTTATTTGGAGAATGTCTTTATTAATAATATACATATCTATCTTCAATATAGATAAAATCTATTATTTTCCAGGACAGGCATTTGGAACAGCAGTTAAAATTATCACTTGGGAGGATGGCGCTGTGGCATAGCGGGTTAAACCGCTGCCTGCAGTGCCAACATCCCATATGAGAGCTGGTTCAAATCCCGGCTGCTCCACTTTCAATCCAGTTCCCTGCTAATATGCCTGGGAAAGCAGTAGAAGATGGCCCAAGTCCTCAGGCCCCTGCGCCCACATGGGAGACCCAGAAGAAGCTCCTGGCTCCTGGTTTCTGACTGGCCCAGCTCCAGCTGTCACGGCCATTTGGGTAGTGAACCAGCAGAAGGAAGCTCTCTCTCTCTCTCTCTCTCTCTCTCTTCTTCTCCCTCTTTCTGTAACTCTGCCTTTCAAATAAAATAAATAAATCTTTAATAAATAAATAAAGTTACCACTTGGAATGCCCACATCCCATAATAGAGTGCCTGTCTCCAGTCTCAGCTTCTCCACTTCTAATCCAAGTTCCTGGTAACACACACCCTGGAAGACAGCAGGTGCTGGCTCAAGTACCTGGGTCCCTGCCATCCATGTGGAAGATCTGGACTGAGTTCTGGGCTTCTGGCTTCTGCCTGGCCTAGCCCTAGCCATTGTGGGCATTTGGGGAGTGAACTAGCAGATGGAAAATCTTTCTCCTTCTGTCTCCCTGCCTTTTAAATAAAATAAATATTTTTAAAAGAATATTTCTACCATTATAAAATAAGAAAGAAAAATGTAATCATTCATTTAAAAGTTTCTTCTGTGGTATATGCAACAAAGATAATTTAATTTACTCATGGAGAAGAATGATTCTTTCCATCTGCCAGTTTGAGTTTAAAAGCCAATTCAGGCCGGCGCCGAGGCTCAATAGGCTAATCCTCCACCTAGCGGCGCTGGCACACCAAGTTCTAGTCCCGGTCGGGGCGCTGGATTCTTTCCCGGTTACCCCTCTTCCAGGCCAGCTCTCTGCTGTGGCCAGGGAGTGCAGTGGAGGATGGCCCAAGTCCTTGGGCCCTGCACCCCATGGGAGACCAGGAGAAGCACCTGGCTCCTGGCTTCGGATCAGCATGGTGCGCCGGCTGCAGCGTGCCAGCCGCGGCGGCCATTGGAGGGTGAACCAACGGCCAAGGAAGACCTTTCTCTCTGTCTCTCTCTCTCTCACTATCCACTCTGCCTGTCAAAAAAAAAAAAAAAAAAAAAAAAAAAAAAGAAGCCAATTCATAATTCCAGGTCTTCAACATTGCTGAATATAAAGTGTTTTAAACTAAAAAAAATATTTTAAGAAAAGTGAACTTTTTAAAAAAGCATCAATGTGAAGTATAACCAATAAAAATTATTTAATAGATTATAAGTAATAAAGTCAAATAGCAACTTTAACTCAATTGAAATAAAACCAAAAGATCCTCAAAGAGAAAGTTTTGCCACTGATAGCTCTCATCATTTCATGAAAATAAGGCATCAAAAAGTGTTTCTTTTTCTCTCTCCCCCTAATTATTTTTTTAAAGACTTGAAAAATAACACTTGGTGGCTGGTGCTATGGCGTAGTGGGTAAAGCACTGCCTGCAGTACTGGCATCCACGTGGATGCGGTTTCCAGTCCTGGCAGCTCCACTTCCAATCCAGCTCTCCGCTATGTCTTGGGAGGGCAGTGGAAGATGGCCCATGTGCTTGGTTCCCTGCACCCACATGGGAGACCCAGAAGAAGCTCCTGGCTCTTGGCTTTGGATCAGCCCAACTCCGGCTGTTGCAGCCATTTGGGGAGTGAACCAGCAGATGGAAGACCTCTCTCTCTCTGCTTCTGCCTCTCTGCAACTCTGCCTTTCAAATAAATAAATTAAAATCCTTAAAAAAAAAAAAAAAAGCATTTGGCGTAGCAATGAAGACACCAGTCAGGATGCCCACAACCACAGCAAGTCCCAGGCTCCAGCAGGCAGCCTCCTGCTCTTGCACACACAGGGAGGCAGTGGTGAAGGCTCACGTAGTTGTTCCCTGCCACCCACGTGGGAGACCTGGGCTGAGTGGTTTGAGGGCATCAACAATGTTGTGCAATAGCAGATAAGTTCCCTTCTAGGGCAGTAAACGTTTTCTCTCTCCTAATTTGGCTGGAGCAAGATAAATGGTTAGCCCTTTCACGCAGACTCATCGGTCAAAGGAATTTTTCCCAAGAGCACGCACATCGCCACACCCGGAGGTGCTTCCAGCTACATTACTCAGTAACTGAGCACACCCGCGCCTTCTCTCGACCACGCCACGGAAGATGCAGTGGATCAGGCCTACACAATAAAAGCAACACCAGCACCACAGTTAGCAATATGTCACCCAGGACATGAAAACGGTTTAGGAAACACATTTGTAACACCTGCCACAGTCTCATACCAAACACACAAGAGACGATGGAGCCTTCGCTGAGACACAAACCTCCAAAACCAGAGGGTCTTCTGATCACTTTAGGGTTACACATTGGCCACGACAAAGTTAGATATCCCTAAATCACTTCAGCAATCATTTCTTTGGTGTCTGTGACAGTCAAACATAATGCATGATGTTCGGGATACACAGATAAACAAAAACGCAATATCGACCTCAAAGGGCTTATAAGGTCGTTGAAAGAGCATATTCATCTAAGCGTGAAGCAAAGCCCCGGGTAGCGTGAGGCAAACTGAAGCACTAGGCGAGCAGTAATCAGCTCTGAAGAAAGGGAGCAGCATCGAATTCGGATCTGGTATAAGCTCATGTGCCAGGCCCCGACTGGGCCCTTCACCTAGTCACGTGCCTCATGGGGGTCTTAAGAGAATAGGAAGACTTGCATGATAGACCTTTCTCTCTGTCTCTACCTCTCTCTGTAACTCTGCCTTTCAAATAAATAAGTAAATAAATAAGATAAAGAGAATAGGGAAAAAAAAGGGGGGGGGGCCAGTGCCATGGCTCACTAGGCTAATCCTCCACCTTGTGGCACTGGCACACTGGGTTCTAGTCCCGGTCAGGGCATCAGTTCTGTCCCGGTTGCCGCTCTTCCAGGCCAGCTCTCTGCTGTGGCCCGCGAGTGCAGTGGAGGATGGCCCGAGTGCTTGAGCCCTGCACCCCATGGGAGACCAGGATAAGTACCTGGCTCCTGCCATCAGATCAGCACGGTGCGCCGCGGCGGCCATTGAAGGGTGAACCACCGGCAAAGGAAGACCTTTCTCTCTGTCTCTCTCTCTCACTGTCCACTCTGCCTGTCAAAAAAAAAAAAAAAAAAAAAAAAAAGAGTCTATGTGATATCTATAAAGAAATATATAATTTGTGGAAAATAGAAAATAAAAAGCAAGAAAGCAAATAATTAGATTTTATTTTGTTTTTAGATTTATTTTATTTGAAAGAGTTACAGGGAAAAGTAGAGACTGAGAGAGGTCTTCCATTTACTGGTTCATTCCCCAAATGGCTGCAACAGCCAGAGCTGAACCGACCCGAAGCCAGGAGCTTCCTCTGGGTCTCCCATATGGGTGCAGAGGCCCAAGGACTTGGGCCATCCACCACTGCTTTCCCAGGCCATAGCAGAGAGCTGGATCAGAAGTGAAGCAGGGGCCAGCCCTGTGGTGTAGTGGATAAAGCTGCTGCCTGCAGTGCTGGCATCCTGCTTGCATCCCATATGGGGCAGGAAGCTCCTGGCTCCCGGCTTCGGATCAGGGCAGCTCTGGCTGTTGCAGCCAGTTGGGGAGTGAACCAGTGGATGGAAGACCGACTGACTTCCCTCCTCCCTCCCTTCCTTCCTCCCTCTCTCCTCTCTCTTTGCTTCTCCTTCTCTCTCTGTGTAACTCTATCAAATAAATAAATAAATCTTAAAAAAGAAGAAGAAGTGAAGCAGCTGGGACTCGAACCAGCGCCCAGATGGGATGCCAGCACTGTAGGTCAGGGCTTTAACCTGCTGCACCACAGCTCTGGCCCCAAGATAATTATTGAAAATATAATAGACAATCATTGAAAATATATTGAGAAGCCAGCATTGTGGCACAGCAGGTAAAGCCATTGCCTGCAACACTAGCATCCATGTCAGCACCTGTTGGAGTCCTGGTTGCTCCATTTCCAAACCAGCTCCCTGCTAATCTGCCTGGGAAAGCAGTGGAAGATGGCCTGAGTGCTTGGACTGCTGCCACCCACATGGGAGACTCAGATGGAATTTTAGGTTTCTGATTAAAATCCTGCCCAGCACCAGCTGTTGAGGCCATTTGGAGACTGAACCATCAGAAGGAAGATCTCAATCGCTTTCTTTCTCTTTCTCTCTCTCTGTAACTGTGCTTTTCAAGTAAATAAATAAATATTTAAGGAAACAATAAGGGAAGAAAAAAATACATTAGTGAGCAGTTTCCATGTATCCATACAGACTTCTGCCTGCCTCCCCAAAGACTTAATCAGAATAATAAAGCATGCTGGAAAAATAAAATTGATTTTTAAAAACTAAAAATGTATGGTTACACAGTGATTATCTGAGATATATATATAGTATAATGATCAAATCAGAATAGTTAACATTTTCATTTCTTAAACATGATCATTTCTTTGAGCAACTTTGAGCCAAATTTGATTTTCACAGAAAAATATTCTGTAACCGCAACATCTTTGTTAGGTATAATACAATCAGAATGTGTGAGTAAAAGAAATGCAAGCATTAGGTAGATCTATATATGAAAAAATATGGAGCCTTAAGCCTATCCATTTTAGGAAATTGTGATATGAGCTATTGTTGCTTTGTTTCTGACATTACTCAATGCATTAACAGTTTCCAAAAGGAAGGTCAAGGCATATTAAGTCATATTTTAAATGGTATCTTGGCAAGGCAACTGGGAGTACTGCAAAAACAGACCAACCTGGACACAAAACCCATATAGTTCTTTAATAAATATGGGCATTTTTGAAATCTTGAAAAAACATAACCCAATACCTCTGGGGAAATTCTTTTGCACATACTTATTCAATAATTGAGAAGCCTGGAAAGCAATAAATGGCAAAAAGGAACAGCGGTGAAGAACGGGAGAGAGATCTTGGAATGCCAACAGAAAACAAATTAGAGATTCATTTCCAATGATGTAAGTGAAAAGCAGGTCAGTACTGATTTGGACAGGAATCCAGCAAGACTGCCTTTCCTCAGTGCCTGCTGAGACCGTCAACCCCTGTGCAGCAGGAACACAAGAAGCCCTTGAACAGCAGGTCTAGCAAAACACACACATAGGAGGCCTCAGGGACTCACTCAACAAGAACAAAAAAAAAAAAAAAAAAGCAAAAAATTAAATACACATGCAGAATCCGCAGGAGATGACAGTGAAGAGATAAAGATACAAAAATATGGAAAAGATATTAATGCCAAGAATAAAGAGAAAACATTTCGCCTAGAGCTAAGATTAATGGCACTAAACACATGCAGAACTGAAAAAATGTAGTAAAAATTATTTAAATGGTATCATGGGAACACTTCGTAGTACTTGTCTGTACATGCTACTGTGTGGTTTGATGGGTAGATTCTCCACGTCCCAGCGAGCCACAGGGGTTAATGCTGTTTCCTTATACTCAGGGGATGGCTTAGGCTAATTAAATTCCTTAAGTTGTAGTATAGCACAGCGGGGCCCTGATTTTGTTACACATGAGAATCAACTGGGGAATTTTGTAAACTAATCCCAGTGTTCAAGTCACATCTCACACGGAGGACATCAAACCACTTGGAAGTAGGAGCCAGCTAAGAATAGACGTTGAAGGCCATCAGGAGATTCCAGCATGGAACGTACAGCAAAGTCTGGGCACTGCTGCCATAGTGTGCAAAGGCAAATGCTGGGCACTGCACTGACCACAGAATTCAAGCTGATGAGAGTGTTTTAAGGAAGACCCACACTAGATACAGGCAAATCATTCATCCTCTACCAAGGAAGAGACTCAAACTGTGACACTGTAGGCAGAATAAACATGCCGCTGAGTCAGCAAGCAGGAACAGAAACCGGGAACAGTAGCACGGGTTCAGCTTGGTGGGGAACCCTTCATGAAATGTTGAAAGGACTGAGTGCCGATTAGCTGAAAAAGGAGGATTTTTTTTTTGCCTTGTTTTTATGGGTACAAGAGTTTAAATAACATTATCATTTTAGAGCGATTGCATCATAAATTTTTTTGACCTTAACAGGTGTTGGTTTTATCTCAAATTATCAAGGCTATTTTGAATTGTTTTCATTTCCTTTTTTGCTTTTTTGATAGAGTATTTATCATACACAATAATTTGAATGGCTTCTTGTAATTCTTTTTAACAATATATGAGGTGATCTAGGCTTATGAATTTGGAAGTGACAAAAGACGTACAAAGTTCATTTCACACAAAAACTGGTATAAATCATATTGTTTGAGTTTGACTTTCAAAAGCAAATTTAGCCGGCGCCGCGGCTCACTAGGCTAATCCTCCGCCTAGCGGCGCCGGCACACCGGGTTCTAGTCCCGGTTGGGGCGCCGGATTCTGTCCCGGTTGCCCCTCTTCCAGGCCAGCCCTCTGCTGTGGCCAGGGAGTGCAGTGGAGGATGGCCCAGGTGCTTGGGCCCTGCACCCCATGGGAGACCAGGAAAAGCACCTGGCTCCTGGCTCCTGCCATTGGATCAGCGCGGTGCGCTGGCCGCAACGCGCTGGCCGCGGCGGCCATTGGAGGGTGAACCAACGGCAAAGGAAGACCTTTCTCTCTGTCTCTCTCTCTCTCTCACTGTCCACTCTGCCTGTCAAAAAATAAAAAAATAAATAAAAAAGCAAATTTAAAATTTATGCTTATATTCATATATTTTGTGTGAGAGGCTAGATATTAATCTCTTCTCTCTCTCAAATATATTCCTTCATCAAAGGTAACCTGGTGTATTTTTTTCTCTGCTTCTACTCCATGGTCCACCAGGCTGTCTCTACCTCCTCTTGGTCTCCACCCCAGACTGCAGAGTGAAATGCAGCCAGCACTGTCTCCCACAGTTGGCCAAGTCGGATCTACCTTAGGAAAGTGGAAAACAGGTCATAGATCTTCGGGCTCCTGGAAACCCCAGCAGGTCTGGCCTGCTGCTACATACTCCCTGAGCCAATGAGAAGGGAAGTGCCTTTCTGGGGCTGTTTGCTTGTGTAACTTCCAGTAACCAAGAGCTGCATCAGACACCATCACCCACCACCCTTTCTACACCTCTCCATTTGAAGGCCTGGACATCACTTTCACCATCATTTCCAAATAACCCCTGCCAGAATTTAGCCCTCTGATGACACCTGGATTTTATTTCCTCTCCAGGCTCATAATTCAGTTAGTAAGCTCAGCAATGTTAGTATCTGGCAATGAACCACCCAGCCTTGATCTCAGCTCCTTATTCTCCTTGACTCTGATTTCCTGCTTTCCCACCTCATAAACCCTCAGATGGTCAATGCTCTGAAATTCTTATATTTTTTTAAGATTTATTTGGGGCTGACGTTGTGTTGTAGTGGATAAAGCCTCCACCTGCAACACTGGCATCATGCATGTCCCAGCTGCTCCACTTCCAATCCAGCTCCCAGCTAATGGCCTTGGCAAAACAGCAGCAGATGGCCTGAGTGTCTGGGCCCTTGTCACCCACATGGGAGACCCAGAAGAAGCTCCTGGCTCCTGGCTTCAGCCCAGCCCAGGCCCCGCTGCCACCTTCTAGGGAGTGAACCAGTGGATAGAAGCATGCTAAGTCTGACTTTCAAAATAAGTAAATGAACCTTTCAAATAAATAACTAAATCTTCTTATTTTTAAAGGCAGAGTTAGAGAGAGAGGGAGAGACAAAGAGAAAGAGATCTTCCATCTGCTGGTTTACTCCCCAAATGATTTAATGGCCAGGGCTGGACTAGGACAAAGCCAGGAACTTAGAAGTCCATCTAAGTCTCCCACATGGGTGTAGGGGCCCAAGCATTCAAGCCATCCTCTTCTGATTTCCCAGACACATTAGCAGGGAGCTGGATCGGAAGTGGAACAGCCAGGACTTGAACCAGTGCCCATATGGAATGCCAGTGTCACAGATGGCAATCTAACCTACTGCACCACAACACTGCTCCCTATACCCTGCAACTGATATCACATGGCACCGAACACATCCAACAGCTCAGAGCTGTCCCAGTAAATAGCAGCTTGCAGACCTGTTCTCATTCATTCATTGAACCTGCAATTATTGAACTCCAACTGTGTGCTCTGCATTAAGTATGAAGGGTGGCCAAGCACAGATAGTCTTACCCTCTACACTGTCACACACGGTGAATCTGGTTTTCTTCTGCCTCATCCCCTTGTATTTGAGCCACTTTCTAAGTATACTTCATTAATACCAATTAAATGCCTATGTTCCTTGGGTTTATATAAATTTCCAAAGTACAGCTTTTGGATTACAGTGGCTTCCCCCCCCCATAACCTCCCTCCCACCACAACCCTCCCATCTCCTGCTCCCTCTCCCATCCCATTCACATCAAGATTTCATTTTCAATTATCTTTATAGACAGAAGATCAATTTAGTATATACTAAGTAAAGATTTCAATAGTTTTCACCCACAAAGAAACACAAAGTGTAAAGTACTATTTGAGTACTAGTTATACCGTTAATTCACATAGTACAACACGTTAAGGACAGAGATCCTACATGGCGAGTAAGTGCACAGTGACTCCTGTTGTTGACTTAACAAATTGACACTCTTGTTTATGGCATCAGTAATCTCCCTAGGCTCTAGTCATGAGTTGCCAAGGCTATGGAAGCCTCTTGAGTTCGCCAACTCCGATCTTATTTAGACAAGGTCATAGTCAAAGTGGAAGTTCTCTCCTCCCTTCAGAGAAAGGTACCTCCTTCTTTGATGGCCCATTCTTTCCGCTGGGATCTCACTCACAGAGATCTTTCATTTAGGTTTTTTTTTTTTTTTTTTTTTTTTTTTTTTTTTTTTTTTGCCAGAGTGTCTTGGCTTTCCATGCCTGAAATACTCTCATGGGCTTTTTTAGCTGGATCCAAATGCCTTAAGGGCTTATTCTGAGGCCAGAGTGCTGTTTAGGACATCTGCCATTCTATGAGTCTGCTGACTAAACTAATTCCCAACTAACTCAACCCCATTTTGTGTTCCTTTCCATGGATACCAGAAAACAAAAGCCAAGAATACCTTTCCACTGCCACAAATTGATCATTTTTAACTACAAAGAGGAGAAAGATGGGGCTCCTGCTAGGCAATGAGCATTTAATTTTTCCGTACTTTACTCCCATGACTATTCTAACTCCTTTCCCATGCTCACAAAGACTATAGTCTCACCAGGTATCTGACCTCCAAAAGAAGCAGGCATTGTAGAACAGCTGCTTGGGATGCCTGCATCCCATATCAGAGTGGCTGGGATCCAGTCCCACAACTGCTTCCAATCTAACTTCCCACTAACACACATCCTGGAAGGCAGTTGGTGTGATCCAAGTATTTGGGTCCCTACCACCCACATGGGAGACCTGGGTTGAGTTCTGGGGTTCCTGGCTTTAGCCTGGCCCAGCCCCAGCTATTGCAGGCATCTGCAAAGTAAACCAGTGGAAAGATGATTCTCTCTCTCTCTCTCTCTCTCTCTCTCTTTCTCTCTCCCTCCTTCCCTCCCTCCTTCGCTCCCTCTATTGTTCTTCCAAATAAGCAAAAATAAACTTAACAATTTGAAAAAACAAAAGCAGCCCTCAAAATGAGTTCTTTTGCTTTCCAGTCTTGCCCACAAAGCATTTGCTTTGACAACTCTCTTCTCTTTCCCCGACTATAAAAGGAAAGGAAAAAAGCATTCTTCCTCTTCTCTGCATGCATCAGGATCCTACTACAGCTTCAGTACTCTTTTCTAATCAGTCCCAGTGGTTTAAAATGTACATCTAAGAGAAAGGGACAGCTCTGTAGCAAAACAGGTTAAGCTGCAACCTGCGACACCAGCATCCCAGGTTCGAGCCCTGGCTGCCCTGCTAATGTGCCTGGAAAAGCAATGGATGATAGCCTAAGTGCTTGAGTCCCTGCCACCCCATGGGAAACCCAGATGAAGTTCTTAGCTCCTGGCTTTGGCCCAGCCCTGGCCTTGTGGCCATTTAGGGCGTGAGCCAGAGGAAGGAAGATTCTCTCTCTCTCTCTCTCTCTCTCTCATACATACATACATACATAAACACATACTGCCTTTCAAAAAATAAATCTTTTTTTTTTTGAAATTCACACTTGGGTGTTGGCATTATGGCATAGCAGGTTAAGCCACCAAACTCCAACACCAGCATCCCATATGGGTGCTGGTTCAAGACCCAGCTGCTCTACTTCAATCCCGCTCCCTGCTAATGTGCCTGGGAAAGCAACAGAAGATGGTCCAAGTGCTTGGGTCTCTGTACCCATGTGGCAGACCTGGAAGAAACTCCAGGCTCCTGGCTTTGGTCTGGCACAGCCCCAACCATTGCAGCCATTTGGAGAGTGAACCAGCAGATGGAAGATCTGTCTCTTCCCTCTCTCTCTGTAACTCTGCCTTTCAAATAAATTTTTTTAAAAACTTAAAAGAATTCACATTTAGAGGAAAAACACAGAACAGAATCATATAATTCAATACATATACATGGAAGAGATAGACCTGTTACAGAAGTCTGTGAAAGCTATGCATTCAGCTACCAATGCTGTGTACTTTTGGTGAATTGTATTGAATTGGGGCTGGAGGTTGGTGAGGATTTATAGCAAGAATGAATTACCTGTATAGATAAAAACATTTGCAGAGTCTTGAGAATGGTTTCTCATGGTTATTATGTATTTTAATATTTTATTTATTATTTAATGCAAGGCAGGAAGACAGAGGCAGAGTGCTCCCATCTGCTGGCTCACTCCCCAGGTACCCACAATAGCTGGGGTTAGGACTAAGATAGGCCCCGGGCCAAAGCTGATGGCCAGAAACATAATTCAGGTCTCCCACATGGCTGGCAGGGTCTCAATAACTTGAGACATCACCACTAACTTCCCTAGTCTGCATTAGCAGGAAGCTGAGTTAAGAGTCTGAGTTTAAAATCAAACCCAGGCACTCCAATGTGGGATTCAGGCATCTCAACTGCCAGGCTAAACATCCACTCCCTATTATGGATGTTCAGCCTTTGTCACTGCCTACCAATCCATTCTCCTCTTCTCATGGCTTCAGTGACACTATGTCATCCTGTTTCCTTTTTGTCTAGGTCTCTGAGGTGCACTTAGGATGCGTAATCATATATTGCTTTTAACAGAAAGATCATTGGTGCTGTGGACTGAACGTATTCTCAGAATTCATCTGTCAAAGCCCTAATTTCTGTAGAATAAAAGCGGGGGGCCGGCGCTACAGCTCACTAGGCTAATCCTCCGCCTAGTGGCGCCGGCACAACAGGTTCTAGTCCCAGTCGGGGCGCTGGATTCTGTCCCAGTTGCCCCTCTTCCAGGCCAGCTCTCTGCTATGGCCCAGGCGTACAGTAGAGGATGGCCCAAGTGCTTGGGTCCTGCACCCACATGGGAGGCCAGGAGAAGCACCTTGCTTCTGCCTTCGGATCAGCGCGGTGCGCCGGCCACAGTGCGCCAGCCGCAGCGGCCATTGGAGGGTGAACCAACGGGAAAAGGAAGACCTTTCTTTCTGTCTCTCTCACTATCCACTCTGCCTGTAAAAAAAAAAAAAAAAAAAAAAAAAAAAAAAGAATAAAAGTGGGGCCTTTGGGAGAGGTAATTAGAGCATGAGGCTATAGTCCTCATAAATAGAAATAGTGCACATAAAAGAGACACAAAAGAAGATCTCCCTTGGAATTCAGTAAGAAGGCAACAGTCCGCAAACCAACAAGTGGGCCCTCACCAAGAATATACCATGCTGGCACCCTGATCTTGGACTTCCAGTCTCCAGAACTTTGAGAAATCAATGTTTGTTGGTTAAGCCTTCCAATCTGTGGCATCTTTGTTATAGTGGCTCAAACTGCCCAGGAGAATTGATGAGCCTAGTTTCAGCAGATTTAGTGAATTGTCAGTATAGGAACCTGAGAGCACGTGATTGGGGAAGGAATATTAGATGAGGAAGTGAAGGCAAGTGCAAAATCATAAAGCTTGTTGGTGACAAAAGGGCGAGAGGGAGAGAGAGGGGGAGAGAGGGAGAGAAAGAGAGAGAGAAGCGCACAAGCAGTAGCTACTGAGAGATGGAGGTCAATATACAACTCTTCAGCTCAGGAGCTATTACAGTGTATTTACATCCTGGTGGCAAGGATCCAGTTGACAGAGAGAGAATAAAAATTATCTGGCATCTTCATTGCTCTGCACTACATATTCCAGATCTCCATTGACTCCCTAATCAGGAAATCCAACAGCCCTTCCTCAGTACTTGCTCCTTAGCTTTCTGCAGCATTTAGTGAAATCTACTATCCCATTCCTTAAAATTCTCTTTTGGATTTTCTTAAAAAAAAAAAAAAAGATTGACTTATTTATTTGAAAATCAGAGTTACAGAGGGTGTGGGGGAGACAGAGAGAAGTCTTCCATTAACTGGTTCACTCCCCCAGATGGCCCCAACAGCCAGAGCTGAGCCAAGTTGAAGCCAGGAGCTTCATCTGGGTCTACCACATGGGTGGCAGGGGCCCAAGCACTTGGACCATCTTCCGCTGCTTTCCCACATTAGCAGGGAACTCACTCAGAAGAACAGCCGGGACTCAAACCGGTGTCCACATGGGATGCCAGCACCGCAGGCGGTGGCTTTACCTGTTACACCACAACACATGCTCCAAGGATTTCTTGACTCTGTTCATTCACTTACTTATATTCAACCTTCCTTCTGGGCTGGGTCCTATTCCACCGCCCAGAAGTGTTTGTTCCCCCAAGGTGCATGTCAACCTTTGAGTTTTTCTCTCTATGCATTCTATTCAGCTAATCATACTAAAGAGACTTACAACATCATCTTGCTAATAAGGCACAAAACCTGCTCTTCACACACAATTTTGCATTCATACTTATTCACTGATTTCCTACCTCCAAATGGCTACCTCCCCAAGTTTGCCATTACCTTGTCCAAAACTGAAACCATTAGCTCACCCAGACAAGCTCTCTTTTCAAGCCTTCCTTAATCATATCAGTATCATTCTTCTAGAGAATTGGACACTATTGGACACTGATTCCATTGATTTATTTTTGTAATTTTTATCACATACATGCCTCCTTTGTTCATACTGCAATGTTCTCCCTATGGGGCTTCTTCATTCTTTTCTTTTTCTAATCTGCTGGATCCCAATTTATAAGTATAAACATATATATGTGTGTGTGTGTATATATATATGTACAAGTACAGATACACACAATTCACTTTATTGAGATATAATTCACACACGATTTGGCCATTTTGCAACCATCACTCCCATCAGTTTGGGAGATTTTCATCACCATGGAAAAAAACCCTGAATACTTTAATAGTCATTTTCCATTTTAAGAGTGTTTTCTCTATTTCTCTAAAGAATGTCATTGATATTTTAATAGGGATTGCATTGAATCTATAGATTTCTTTGGATATAATAGAATTTTAACAATACTAATTATTCTAATCCATGAACATAGAGTGCCTTTCCATTTTCTGATATATTCTTCATCAGAAAAATTCATTGTAGAGATCATTCACTTCCTTAGTTAAATTTACCCTAGTTATTTTTAAATTATTTGCTGCTATTGTAACTGTATTGCTTTTTTTTCTCAGCAATCTCATTATTGGTGTATAAAAAACCTACTACAAAAAAGAAATATTTTTTTAAAAAATTCACACTTTGGGGAGCCAGCATTATGACATAGCGGGTTAAGCCACCACCTACAACACCAGCATTGCATTTGGGTGCTGGTTCAAGAGCCGGCTGCTCCACTTCAATCCAGCCTTGGGTGTTATTTTTGCATGTTGATTTTGTATCCTGCATCTTTACTAAATTTGTTTATCAGTTTCAACAGATTTTTGGTGGATTCTATAGGGTATTTTGTATAAGAATCAAAACATTTGCAAACAAGTATAGCAGTCATCTCCTTTCTTATTTTGGTGCACTTCATTTCTTTCTCTTGTCTTACTGCTTTGGCTAAGATTGCCAACACTATATTGAATAAGAGTGGTGACAGTGCAGATCCTCATCTTTCTGCTAATCTCAGAGAACACAATTGCAGTTTCTCCTCATTCAGTATGGTGTAGACTATGAGTTTATCACATATACACCTTTTTATGTTAAGGTTTCTTCCATACCTAACTTTAAAGGATTTTTGTCATGAAAGGGTGTTGAATTTTGGTAATGTTTTTGTTGTATGTTTTGAGATGATCATATGGGTTTTTCTCTTCATTCTTCTGATATGGCATATCATGTTATTAATTTGCATGTCTTGAATCCTTGGTACAAATCACACTTGTTTATGGTGTATAATCTTTTTTATGTGTTGTTAGATTCTATTTTCTAGTATTTTGCTGAGAATATTTTCGTATACGTTCAATTGAAATATTGCCCTGCAGGTTTTTTTTGTTTTGTTTTTGTTGGTTTTTTTTTTTTTTTTTTTTTGACAGGCAGAGTGGACAGTGAGAGAGAGAGACAGAGAGAAAGGTCTTCCTTTTGCCGTTGGTTCACCCTCCAATGGCCGCTGCAGCCGGCGCGCTGTGGCCGGCGCACCGCGCCGATCCAAAGCCAGGAGCCAGGTACTTATCCTGGTCTCCCATGGGGTGCAGGGCCCAAGCACCTGGGCCATCCTCCACTGCCTTCCCCGGCCACAGCAGAAAGCTGGCCTGGAAGAGGGGCAACTGGGACAGACTCCGGCACCCCGACCGGGACTAGAACCCGGTGTGCCGGCGCCACAAGGCGGAGGATTAGCCTATTGAGCCACGGTGCCGGCCTGCCCTGTAGTTTTCTTTTTTGTTCTTGCTGTGTCTTCTGCTTTTGATAAAAGGGTAATGTTGGCCTTCTAGAATGAGTTTGGAAGAGTTCTATCCCATTCAATACTCTGGAACAGTTTGAGGAGAATTGGCATTAGCTCTACTTTAAAAGGTTGGTAAATTGTGGCAGTGGAGTTGTCTGGTCCTGGGTTTGTCTTTTTGGGGAGATATTTTATTACTGATTCAATCTCATTACTTGCTATTGATCTGTTTAGATTTCTATGTCTTCAAAGTTCAATTTTGGACCTTGATGCTTGTATCCATACCCTATCCTTTCTCTTCTCCTTCTGATACACCCAGAACGTGAATCCAGCTTTCCTTAATGGTGTCACATAAGCTTGAAAGGCTTTCTTCATTTGTTTAATTTTTTTTCTTTTTCTTTTAAAAAATCTGAGTGGGTTATATAAAGACTTGTCTTGGGAATTTGGTATAGTTAAGACACTGCTTATTGTTCCTGAATCCCTGGAGTGTCTGGATTCAAGTCCTGGCTCTGCTTTCAATGTCCACTTCCTGCTAATGCACAACCCTGAGAGGCAGGGGTTCAAGCCCTTGTGTCTCCAGGTTCCTGACTTTGACCTATTTCAGTTCCAGCTGTTACAGGCATCTGAGAAATGGACCAGCAGATGGAAGCTTTCTCTATGTGTGTCTCTTTAGTTGTATTTTTAAAGTTCCGTTTCTTTAGTTTTTACTTATGATTTTAGATTGCTTCTTTTTATGATCCATAGCTCTTCTGAATTTCTCCTTCATATCATGAATTGTCCTCTTAATTTCATTGAATTATCTATGTTCTCTTTATCTCATTAAATTTCCTTAAAATCATTATTTTATAATCTTAGGTAATTCATCAATTTCCTTATATTTGGAGTCTGTTGTTAGAGTTTGGTGTTCCTCCAGAGACATTCCATGTCACATTGCATTCCTTCTTTGATGTTTCTTGTGTTCCTATGTTGGAATTTGTGATCTGGTAGTTCAGTTCCCTCTATCAGCATGGTTTCCATAGTAAAAGACTTTCTTTGGGTGACATAACCTAGGGTATCAGTTGGATATGGTGTGTTGCCTTTGGTTCCAGGTGGGGACTTTACAGTAGTATCTGCTTATTGGCCATGTCTGCAAGTGTCTCAGTGGCCTAGGTTGCATGAGATTGTGGGATTGCATTATCAGCTCAGATGTAGCTCCCTTAAGCAGAGCACGTTTGCTTCAAACTTGGGTGTATTGCACCTAGCTGCAGGCTTGGTGTGCCCATCAGTTTCTACAGGTTGTGTTGGGGTGTGGACAACTGACAGGAAACAGGTGATGGTTCAAGCACTTGTGTCCCCAGGCTCCTGAATTTGGCCTAATCCAGTTCCAGCTGTTGCAGGCATTTGGGAAATGAGTCCAGGTGGAGTGTGGGGCAGTAATGGGGTGGAGTAACAGCCTGGGGGCCAGGCCACACCAGTTTGCCCAGAGTACCTGTGAGAGTCCAAGGGCTGCATAGATGACTTTGTGGGGCCTCAAGGAGCTGATTTGATCAGGGAAGACTTCCCAGCTGCTTCATGGGGTTGAGGGTAAGTGTACAGGGCCAATGTCTCCTTCTCAGCCTTGGCAGACTGAACTTTTGAGAACAGACTATACAGCTGCTTCTTGGGGTTGTAGGAGAGTGTACAGAACTACCAGTTGCTTCTTGGGAGCCTCAGAAGGTCAAGCCACTAAGTAAGGGATACTGGCTGCTTCAGGGGGTCACAGGTGAGTCAGCAAAGCCACCTGGCTGCTTTCTGAGAGCCTCAGCTGGCGGAGTGGCTCAGAGATGATTGTCCAATTGTCTCCCACATCTGGGAGTGCATGGGTGGGGCCACCTGACCACTTCCTGGGGTCACGAGCAAGTGGGCAGGGCTACCTGGGAGGGTGAGCAGAGCTGCCCAACTATATTCTAGTGGCCTCTGCAAGTCAGGCAACTCAAGGTGGGCAGCTCAGGTGCTTTCTCAGGCTGTGGGGAGGATAGGCAGAGCCTCCGGCTTACTCACAAGGCTGGATCAGCAGAGCTTCTAGGGTCATTTACCTAGCTACCTCATAGGACCCTGGGTGGGCTGGTTCATGGCAACCCAAGCTGGGCTCAGGACCTGCAAGGGCTGCAGGTTTCTCAGCTGTCTGTGGTGTGAGTGGGGCCTCCAGGGGGCCCTCGTTTACCTCTTCCCTATTGAGTAAAGTCCCTCTTGATTCAAGGCTGATCTTAACAGAATGATAGATGCAATGTGCTTTGCTGCCTTCTCTTTACAAGGCCATTGTGTGTCTCTGTGCTCTACAACCTCTCTGCCATCCCCACTGCACTCCCATGCTCTGCCTCAGGCACTCCAGTGAGATCATCGTTGCCTTTTCCTTGTTTTGGTCTTTGGTTGTGGAGAAAACTGCACCAACACCTTTAGTTAGCCATCTTGGAGACTTCATTCCCATGAATATACTTTCCATATCTTTGGATTTGCCTATTCTGGAGAATTCCTAAAAATAGAATCATACCGTATATGTGTCCTTGTGTCTGGCTTCTTTCATTTAGCATTATTTGTTTCAGGGTCCGGCCATGTTGCAGTATGCATCAGTACCTCATTTCTTTTTCTTGCCAAAAAACTTATGACAACGTCGCATTTTACTTACCCATTCATCATTCAATAAGACATTTGCTGGTTTCCACCTTCAGATATTGTAAATACTGCTAAAACATTAACATAGAAGCTTTTGTACGGACATATAATTTCATTTCTCTTGAGTGATACTTAACAGTGGAATCTCTTGGTCGTATGGGAACTCTATGATTAATATTTGAAGAACTGTGAGAATATTTTTCATGATGGTCGAACTATTTTAAATTACCTCCAGCAGCATATGAAAGTCTCATTTCGCCACATTCTTGCCAACACTTAATGTTGACTATCTTTATGATGGTTATCCTAGTGGGTATGAAATGGTATTCATGGTGGTTTTGATTAGCATTTTCTTGATGGCTAATGATGTCGAGTATATTTTCATTTGTTCATTACCCATTTTGAAAACATCAATAGACACTTCGAAGTGCTAGGACTTTGAACAGCCCTTGTCTCAAACAGTTTTTTTCATACTATTTGTTGAATTCTTTACTTGTATAGTGTTAATCTTATGTATATAAAGTTATTGAAAATAGATATTAGAAAAAAATAAGAATAGGAATAAGAGAGGGAGGAGGAGGAAGGGTGGGAGTGCTGGTGGGAGAGTGGATAGGGTGGGAAGAATCACTATGTTCGTAAGTCTGTATTTGCCCATTCTTAAATAGGGGCATTGTCTTTTTATTATTGACTTGTTCATATAGTCAAGATATTTTTATTCTAAATGTATGATGTCAGACATATGATTTTCAAATATTTTCACTGATCCCATGGATTATCTTTCTACTTCTCCTTGTTGCTTTTGAAGCAAAGTTTTTATCTATGCTGTCATTTTGTTTTCATTCTCTTTCTTCTCAACCAATCCTATACACTGGTGGTTCTATACAAAGCTAAATGCAGACTTTATTAGAGCAGTGATTTTTTCTTTTGTTCATTGCTGCTGCACCTTAAAAAGTACCTCTTGCATTGTATACCACTGATAAGAAGGTTTGAATAAATGATTGTACAACATTAACACATACGCACACGTTTGCTCCTCTGAGGAGACATTCACCTTCCCCCTTTAAAACCATGGAAATGACCCAGGGTATTACGAAGTGAAACATTAGTGAACCGGCTCAGTCACACACAAACAGCAGTCATCTGCAACCTCTCTGTTCTTTTCTTGAGTGCCTCCCCCCTACCCTCAGAGGAGCCAATAAATATAACAATACAAAAGCCCGTTCCACGCCCTACAAATATTAACCTTGCTAATGCCCAGGGGTAGCAGTAGATGACAGCTTAAGTGCTTGAGTTCCTGCCACCCACAGAGGAGACTCAGACAGGGTTCTGGGCTTCTGGTTTCAGGCTGGCCCAGCCCTGACTGTTATAAACATTTTGGGAATGAATCAGTGGATGGACGTTATCTCTTGTCTGTCTGTCTCTCTCCTCTATTGCTCTGCCTACCATATAAATAAATAAATCTTTTTTAAAAAAGCAAAAAGTGGCCGGCCCCGTGGCTCACTAGACTAATCCTCCGCCTTGCGGCACCTGCACACCGGGTTCTAGTCCCGGTCGGGGCGCCGGATTCTGTCCCGATTGCCCCTCTTCCAGGCCAGCTCTCTGCTGTGGCCAGGGAGTGCAGTGGAGGATGGCCCAAGTCCTTGGGCCCTGCACCCCATGGGAGACCAGGAGAAGGACCTGGCTCCTGCCATCGGATCAGCGCGGTGCACCGGCCTCAGCGCACCAGTGCGGCCGCTATTGGAGGGTGAACCAATGGCAAAAGGAAGACCTTTCTCTCTGTCTCTCTCTCTCTCACTGTTCACCTGCCTGTCAAAAAAAAAAAAAAAAAGGCAAAAAGTGGCCGGTGCCGCGGCTCAATAGGCTAATCCTCTGCCTTACGCCGCTGGCATTCCGGGTTCTAGTCCCGGTCGGGGCGCCAGATTCTGTCCCGGTTGCCCCTCTTCCAGTCCAGCTCTCTGCTGTGGCCCGGGAGTGCAGTGGAGGATGGCCCAAGTGCTTGGGCCCTGCACCCACATGGGAGACCAGGAGAAGCACCTGGCTCCTGGCTTTGGATCAGTGCGGTGCGCCAGCCACAGCGCGACAGCCACAGCGGCCATTGGAGGGTGAACCAACGGCAAAAGGAAGACCTTTCTCTCTGTCTCTCTCTCTCTCACTGTCCACTCTGCCTGTCAAAAAATAAATAAATAAATTTAAAAAA
This sequence comes from Oryctolagus cuniculus, assembly GCF_051225735.1. Classification (NCBI taxonomy): domain Eukaryota; kingdom Metazoa; phylum Chordata; class Mammalia; order Lagomorpha; family Leporidae; genus Oryctolagus; species Oryctolagus cuniculus. Next base: position 163,736,981 of record NC_142869.1, read on the forward strand.
ATAAAAAAGCAAAAAGAAAAGCATGATATGACGTTTAAAAAAGAATCATTGGTTGGGCTGTCACTGTGGCACAGCAGGTTAAGCTGTCATTTCCATGTGGGCACTGGTTTAAATAGTGGCTGCTTTACTTCCAATCTGGCTCCCTGCTAATGTATCTGGAAAGGCAGTAAAAGATGGCCCAAGTACTTGGGCCTCTGCTACCCCTGTGGTAGAACCAGATGGAGTTCCTGGCTCCCAGATTCAGTCTGGCCCAGTCCTGGCCGTTTTAGCTGTTTGGTGGGTAAACCAACAGATGAAAGATTGTTTCCTCTCTCCCTCCTCCCACCCCTGTGTAACCGCCTTTCAAGTAAATACATATTTTTTTTTTTTTTTGACAGGCAGAGTGGACAGTGAGAGAGAGAGAGACACAGAGAAAGGTCCTCCCCTGCCGTTGGTTCACCCTCCAATGGCCGCCGCAGCCTGCGCGCTGCAGCCGGCACACCACGCTGATCCGATGGCAGGAGCCAGGTGCTTCTCCTGGTCTCCCATGGGGTGCAGGGCCCAAGCACTTGGGCCATCCTCCAGTGCACTCCCTGGCCACAGCAGAGAGCTGGCCTGGAAGAGGGGCAACCGGGACAGAATCCGGCGCCCCGACCGGGACTGGAACCCGGTGTGCCGGCGCTGCAAGGTGGAGGATTAGCCTAGTGAGCCGCGGCGCTGGCTAAATACATAAATTTTTATAAAATTTTGTTTAAAAAAAAAAAAAAAAGAGAATCATTGGAACAGAAGTGGGCTAGAGGGGAAAGAATAACTCTTCGGATATTAAAGTAAGGATCCTTCATAGCCTGGCTATGAATTGAACTAAGATCACCAACAAAACCTATTTTTAAGAATCATGTTGTTTTGGGCCGGCGCCGCGGCTCTCTAGGCTAATCCTCCGCCTTGCGGCGCCGGCACACCGGGTTCTAGTCCCGGTCGGGGCGCTGGAGTCTGTCCCGGTTGCCCCTCTTCCAGGCCAGCTCTCTGCTGTGGCCAGGGAGTGCAGTGGAGGATGGCCCAAGTCCTTGGGCCCTGCACCCCATGGGAGACCAGGAGAAGGACCTGGCTCCTGCCATCGGATCAGCGCGGTGCGCCAGCCGCAGCGCACCAGCCGCGGCGGCCATTGGAGGGTGAACCAATGGCAAAGGAAGACCTTCCTCTCTGTCTCTCTCTCTCTCACTGTCCACTCTGCCTGTCAAAAAAAAAAAAAAAAAAAAAAAAAAAAAGAATCATGTTGTTTTAATTACACTTAAACGCAAAGCCTTCCATTGCTATCAGTTACCTAGAGAAAGAATTTCAAACTCTTCAGCAGGGTGTCTAAGGCTCCTGTGATCTGGGCCCAGCCTTTCCACCCCCATTTCCTTGCCATTCTACAATACCAACACCCTTCTCCCTGGCAGCCATCTGTCTCACCTGCCCAAGGTGTTAGCCTAACTCCCAACTCTGCATTTGCTGGGGACCCCTGCCTTTCTCTCCTGGAATGGAATTCCCTTCCCCCTTCCTCTGCTCTCTAGAATGCTGCTGCACTAGAGCTGCTGGCAAAGGACTTAGTCCGGAAGCCGTCCCCAAGCCCCCTGCTTGGGCACGGTAGGAAGGATGCGTCCGCATCCTGGATCAGATCTTAGAAAGGCAGCTTAGCGACAGATGGCAAATGTTTTCCATGTCTTAGCTGCACACTTAACATCCACTGGGATCTAGTTTACTATTTATAGTTTTTTAGTTCTCAAATCAAAAATTTAATGTCAAAACTTACAGAAGCAGACACTCCTAACAACAGGATGGGCAGAGTAGTTAAATATATAGTGCTCATATACACAAGAAATACAAATTTTGAAATATCTGTAAAATCAACAATATAATCACCAATGCCCTGATAAAAGATTTTTCCAAACAATAAAGTAATGTGGGAAAGAATGATGAATACTTACATCCAAATTAGTCTGAATGTGAGTTTTTTCAAATTTGAAGTATTAAAAGTAATTTACTGGGGCTGGCGCTGTGGTAAAGCCACCGCCTGCAGTGCCAGCATCCCATACAGGCGCCAGTTCGAGTCCTGGCTGCTTCACTTCCAATCCAGCTCTCTGCTGTGGCCTGGGAAAGCAGTAGAAGACTCCCCCCCCCTCCTTCTCTCTGTTTGTAACTCTGACTTTCAAGTAAATAAATAAATCTTAAAAATAAAGTAATTTACTGACTTCCCCAATAAGCCTGAGGAATACTTTAAACTTTTAATGTATTTTAAAACAGTTATTTAAAGTCAATTTATTGAGGCACAATAAATAAATCTCTTAGCAAAAGAACAAAAATGTCACTAACCAGGTAACTTCCTAACAAATCAAACTCTTGAAATTTATCAAAAAAATTTCACAAAAGAAATTTTAAAATAGCCCAGATTAACAAGTATCATACTATCACTGGTAATCAAAGAATTATAATTTACCATGAGTGTGTTTCTTTTTTAAGACTTATTTATTATTTGTTTATTTGAAAGGCAAGGTGAAAGAGAGGGAGGGGGACGGGGAGGCAAAGGAGGAGGGAGAGAGGGGGAGGGAAAGAGGGGGAAAGGAGGAGGGAGCAGGGAGGGGGAGGGGGGAGGGGCAAGGGGGGAGGGCGGGAATATCTTTTATCTTCCAATACATTCCCCAAATACCTACAACGGTTGTGGCTGGACTAGGCTGGAGCCAAGAAGAGCCAGGAACTTCATCTGGGTCTCCCACTTGGGTGGCAAGCACCCAACTCCTTGGGCCATCACCTGCTGCCTCCCAAGCATATTAGCAGGAAGCGGGATTGGAAGCAGAGGTGAAGCTCAATCCCAGGCACTCACATATGGGACTCAGGCATCCCAAGCAGCAGCTTAATCAGTTGCAACACAATGCCCGCCCATATGATATTATTCTTCCCACCCAAACCAACTTTATTTTATAATCATATTATACACACACTTAGGATTATACCACATCCTGTTTTGTTTAAATATTCACTGAAATAAGGTAAAGGTCATGTAGATACCTTCAAATAGCTGGTTGACATGTAACTTGATTTAATATTACTGAAAAATTATTTGGCATTCTAAATTATCTTTCCTCAGCATTATTTTTAAAATTTAAAATTTTAGTGATGTATATTTAATCAAATGAACATATCACTGAGTATTTTTATGCATTTCCCCATCATTAAATATTTGACTTTTTTGCTAGAATCTGATTTCATAAATTCTGCAATGAACATTTTTCTATACATTTTTAGTACATCCCTGATTTCAAGATGGGAGTAAATTCTTAGAGGAGATAGTACTGGGTCAAAGTGTAGAAGAATAACTTTTCTTTTTTTTTTAAGATTTATTTATTTATTTGAGAGGTAGAGTTATAGACAGTGAGAGGAGGAGACAGAGAGAAAGATCTTCCTTCTGTTGGTTCACTCCCCAATGGCCACAACGGCCAGAGCTGCGCTGATCCAAAGCCAGGAGCCAGGAGCTTCTTCTGGGTCTCCCATGCAGGTGCAGGGGCCCAAGGACTTGGGCCATCTTCTACTGCTTTCTCAGGCCATAGCAGAGAGTGGGATCAGAAGTGGAGCAGCCAGGTCTCAAACCAGTGCCCATATAAGATGCCGGCGCCTTAGGCAGGGGATTAACCTACTGCGCCACAGAGCCAGCCCCAAGAATAACTTTTAAGATTCTACTTTTACTCAAGCCTATACAGTCCCCTTGCAGTATTCCCAGGGGACTGGTTCCATGACCAGATCTGTGGCTGCTCAAACACCCTATGTAAAAATCATGTAGTGTTTTCACATGACATACACACATCCTCCTGCATATTCTAAATCATCTCTAATTTGTTCAAAATAGTATAAGGTCAGTGTTATGCAAATCATTATACTACATTGCTTAGGGAATAATGTCTCCAACAAAGTCAGTTCTTATACAGTACAGGAACATGTTTTTTCCCAAGTGATTTCTCTCTGTATTTGTATCAATCCCCGGACGTGGAACCCTTGGACACAAAGGCCTGATTGTACATGGGGGGCTCTCTGCAGGCCAGAAAAAAAAAAACGCTCTCTTGGGTCAGAGATAATTATCTGCTTTTTGTTAAGTGCTACAGCTCCAGCACCTAGAACAGCACCTGAAAATGGTCTATGACCTTCATAAATTCTTATAAAATGAATGAATGACTAAAGATCAAACATTCCAATTTTGACACTTAAAAAACTTCAGACATCCTACTCTGTCTTATTAAGGGAGGCTGAAGGCTCACTAGCGCTTGGTTGAGTCATGCCAAGTATAAATACAAAATTTAGAGAGATTCACCTAATCATTCTGTCTCAAATTTTAAAAGAAATGGTAAAATTTCAGCAGCAACTTGATGAGGACAGCTCCCAATCTGGCTGCTCCCATCTACTCTCATTGTTCCCAACTCAATCCCTAGACTCAGTGGAATTCCAATAACTGCCCTAGTTAGGCTGTTTACTTGCAGAAATCCAAATATTTTATTGTAACTTTACAGTAACCAAGATTATGTGGTATTGACTAAAGATTGACATACAGATCAATGAAAAAGAATGGAGACTCCAGAGATAGACACACACACATGTTAACGCATATGGCTCATTGATTTTTATCAACATGCCAAGGTAAATAGATAAATTGTAAGTCTTTTCAAAAATGGTGCTATAAAGATTGGATAGCAATATGGAAAAATAAACTTCAGCCCTCTGTCACATCATAAACAAAAGTTAACTCAAAATGGATCATAGTTCTAAAAGTAAAAGCTAAAAGTATAAAATTTCTAGAAGAAAACATAGAAGAAAAGCTTAGGGTCCTTGGGTTAGGTAAAGATTTTTTTATAGGACACCAAAACCAACTTCTTTATATATACATATTTATGTATTTTTAATTGGCACATAGTACTTATATACATACTTACAGGGTACGGTGAGATGTTTTAATGCAAGATACAAGGCGTAGTGATCAGGATGATCGGCACATCTATCACCTCAGACACTTATCATTTCTTTATACTGGGAAGACTCAAAATCTTCTCTACTAGCTATTTGGAAATAGTCAATTAATTGCTATCAATCATAGTTAACCTATTGTGTGATAGATTATTAGAAAGAAATTATTCTTCCTGGGGGTGGCGTTGTGGCATAGCAGGTAAAGCAGTCACCTGTGACACAGGCATCCCATATGCACATCAGTTTGGGTCCAGGCTGCTCCACTTCTGATCCAGCTCCCTGGTAATGTCCTGGGAAAAGCAATGGAAGATGGCCCAAGTGTTCGGACCCCTGCTACCACATGGAAGACCCAGATGAAGCCCCTGGCTCCTGCCTTTGGACTGTCTCAGCATTGACCACTGCAGCCACCTGAGGAGTGAACCAGTGGATAGAAGACTCTGTGTGTGTGTGTGTGTGTGTCCCTCCCCTTCTGTTTAAAAATAAATAGATTTTAAGATTTTATTTATTTTAAAGACAGAGTTACAGAGAGAGATAGAGACACAGAGAGAGAAGTCTTTCATCTGCTGGTTCACTCTCCAAATGGCTGCACTGACTGGAGCTGGCCGGATCTGAAGCCAGGAGCCAGGAGTTTCTTCCAGGTCTCCCACGTGAATACAGGGGCCCAAGGATTTGGGCCATCCTCTGCTGCTTTCCAGGTGCATTAACAGGGAGCTGGATTGGAAGTAGAGTACCTGGGAATCCAACCAGCATCCATATGGAATGCTGGTGCTGCAGGCTGGGGCTTTAACCCATGGTGCCACAGTGCTAGCTCCTAAATAATTCTTTTTTAAAAAAATAGAAATTATTCCTCGTATCCGACCATAAGCCATTAACCATCTTCTCTCATCCTCCCTGTCTGTCCCCAACACATCTTCCCCAGACTCTGGTAACCACTATATATATATATATATATATATATATATATATATATATATATTGACAGGCAGAGTGGACAGTGAGAGAGAGAGAGAGAGAGAGAGAAAGGTCTTCCTTTTGCCGTTGGTTCACCCTCCAATGGCCGCCACGGCCGGCGCGCCGCGCTGATCCGATGGCAGGAGCCAGGAGCCAGGTGCTTTTCCTGGTCTCCCATGGGGTGCAGGGCCCAAGCACCTGGGCCATCCTCCACTGCACTCCCTGGCCACAGCAGAGAGCTGGCCTGGAAGAGGGGCAACCAGGACAGAATCCGGCGCCCCGACCGGGACTAGAATCCGGTGTGCGGAGGATTAGCCTAGTGAGCCGCGACGCCGGCCTTGGTAACCACTATTCTATTTTCTACTTCTATGACATCAACTTTTCAGCTCCCATATATGAGAACATGTGATATTTGTCTTTCTATGCCTGATTTACTTCACTTAGCATAATAGCCTCCATTTCCATCCATTTTGTTGTCAATGGCAGAGTTTTATTCTTTGTTATGGCTCAATAATATACCATTGGGAATATACACTGTATTTTCTTTATCCACTCTGTGAATGAATACCTAGGTTGATTCCATATCTTGGCCATTGTGAATGGTGCTGCAATGAGTGTATGAGTGAAGGCAATTCTTAGACATTCCAGTTCCTTTGGCTGTATACCCAGTAGTGTGATTACTGAATAATATAGTAGTTCTATTTCTAGTTTTTTGAGGAAATGCTATACTGTCTTCCATAATAATTATGCTAATTTTCTTTCCCATTGACAGTATATGAGCAAACTTCTTTCCCTCCCTCCTTTCCAGCAATTTCTATTTTTTTCTTTTTTATAAGAGCCATTTGAACTGGAGATAGATGATACCTCATTGTGGTTTTGATTTGCATTTACCTGGAAATTAGTGATGCTGAGTACTTTTTCATATACCTGTTAGCTATTTTTGTATATCATCTCTTAAGAAATGTCTATTCATCTCCTTTGCCCATTTCTTAAAGTTGGACTGTGTTTTGCTGTTGAGTTCCTTATATATTCTGGATGCTAATCCCTTATTTGTTGAATAGTTTGCAAACATTTTCTCTAATTCTGCAGGTTTACTCTTCATTGTTTTATTTCCTCTGATATACAAAAGCTTTTTAGTTCAATGAAATTTATTTTTTTAAAGATTTACTTATTTATTTGAAAGTCAGAGTTACAGAGAGAGAGGAGAGGCAGAGAGAGAGAGGTCTTCCTCTGGTTCACTCCCCAATTGGCCACAACAGCCAGAGCTGTGCCAATCCGAAGCCAGGAGCTTCTTCCTGGTCTCCCACATGGGTGCAGGGACCCAAGGACCTGGGCCATCTTCTACTGCTTTCTCAGGCCATAGCAGAGAGCTGGATCAGAAGTGGAGCAGCCAAGACTCGAATTGGCGGTCATATGGGATGCCAGCACTGCAGGCGGGGGCTTTACCCACTATGCCACAGCGCTGACCCTGAAATTTCATTTGTCAGTTTTTGCCGCCTATGTTTTAGGAGTTACATCCAAAAAAATTCTTTGCCCAGAACAAAGTCTGAATCATTTCCCCTATGTGTTCTTCTAGTAGTTTCATTGAGTTGGATCTTACATGTAAGCCTTTGATCCATTTTGAGTTGATTTTTTTAGATATTAAGAGATAGGGGTCCAGAAACTTTTGTTCTGAGAATGGATACCAAGTTCTCCCAGTACCATTTATTTTTTCCAGTAACTGATGATTGGACAAAGAAAATGCCACGTATGTACATATGGAATACTAATCAGTCAAAAAAAAATCCTCTCTATTGCAACAAAATGGATGCAACTGGAAACCATTATGCTTAGTGAAATAAGCCAGCCTCAAAAAGACAAATATCATGTTTCCTGTGGAGCTGTGGTCATCCTATTTTTACTTGTTGAATATTAATGAGTAGTGGTGATTTAAGCCTGTGATTATAGGGTGGTTTAAAATTACATCTTCACAAAAATTAACAAACAAAGAGAAGATAGGAGGGGGATTAAGGAAGGGAGAGGGGGAGGGAGGACGTATGGTTATTTTTCAGAACTATTCCTATGAAATCTGTTCTCTTTATAAAAATAAATAAATACAGATTTCATTTATTTATTTGAAAGGCAGAGTTACAGAGAGAGAGGGCGAGACAGAAAGAGAGATCTTCCATCTGCTGGTTCACTCCTCAGATGGCCACGACAGCCAGGGATGAGTCAGACCAAAGAGAGCTTCATCCAGTTCTCCCATGTGAGTGCAGGGGTCCAGAATACTTTTTTTTTTTTAAAGATTTATCTATTTATTTGAGAGGTAGAGTTACAGACACACAGAGAGGTCTTGTATCCACTGATTCACTTCCCAAATGGCCGCAACAGCCAGAGCTGGGCTGATCCGAAGCCAGGAGCCAGGAGCTTCTTCCAAGTCTCCCATGTGGGTGCAGGGGTCCAATAACTTGGGCCATCTTGTACTGCTTTCCCAGTCCATTAGCAGAGCGCTGCATCAGAAGTGCACAGCTGAGACTTGAACTGGCACCCATATGGGACGCCAGTGCCACAGGTGGAGGCTTAGCCTTCTGTGCCACAGTGCTGGCCTCCAGAATACTCTTATAGTTCAACAATAAGATGATAAACAACCCAAGTTTGAGAATGAGCCAAAGATCCAAATAGAAAATTCATTTTAAAAGGGTGCATAACTGGCAAATAAGACTATGAAAGATGTTCAACATAACTATTCACTAATGAAATAATAAGAATCTATAACATACCCCAGAATAGCTAAAATTTAATATTTACAGTTGTTGAGAATGTAGAGAAACTAGAACTTTGATACTTTTCTGGTTGGAATGAAAGTGGGTTCAGTCACTATGTAAAACCAGCTTTGCAGTTTTCTTAGAAAGTCAAACACACAGTTACCATATGACCCACCACCTCTACTCCTTGGCACTCATCCAAGAGAAATAAAAAGAGATGTCCACAAAGACTTAAACTATTCATAATAGCCCAAAACAAAACAATCTAAATGCTTGTTAACTGGTAAGTGAATAAACAAATGGCAGTGTATTTGTATGATAGAAGGCTTCTCAGCAACCAAAGGGAAGGAACTACAGTTCTAGGCAATGAATCACAAAAGCTTTAGGCCAGGAGGAAAACAACAATTGCAAGAGATTCCATTTATTATAAAATTCCAGAAAAGGCAAAGCTACAATGATAGAAAGCACATTGGTCATTATGATGGGCCAAACAGTAGTAGAGGCATGTGGAAGCTTTTGGGAGATAAGCTAATTGTTTTATTTCTTAATTTTGGTGGCTGCTACATGATTGTATACTTTTTCAAAACTCAATGAGTTATCTGCTTAAATGAAGTGAATTTTGTAGTATGTGCTTTGTGCCTCGTAAGAGCTGACTGAAACCTTTTTGACAAAGACTGTTTTCTAAAAGTGAAAAAGAAACTAAGAGGCTGAAAGAATATTTTTGTGTACATGGGGAATTGGCTTCATAGAGGTGGAAAACAAAGGAATAGATATTGAGTATATGCCTCCCAGAGTGAAGATGTGTCAACAGGGTGGCTTCTCCATGAGAGTGATGATCAGACTGACCTTATGCAATGCTAACCTAGAGAAGGTGACTGCATAGAACACAGAGTTTGTAGATGAGCCTTAAACTTCTCTCAATAGTGTGGGTCAAGCGAATGAAGATGAACGGCTGGATGATTTTGTACAGTGTGAACAGGGATACGTAATTCATTGTAGTATAAGTATACACTTCATTCTATATGAAGTTATTTTCTTGGGACACTTCAAATCATTTTCCAAAATTGCTGGTAACTATTGAGACATGATATGGTACTGTGGTTCAAAAGGGCAAAAAATGGAAGGGCTTACAAATGAAGTAACATAATATCTGAGATTTGCTTTAAAATAATTCAAGGGGGAGAGGGAGAAGTTGGGTGAGAGTGGCTAGGAATATTGGATGAAACAGAGAGTTGACTTTCCTATTCTCTTTATTTTGTGTATGTTTGAATATTTCTAAACAATGAGGGCTGGGTTTTTTGTTTATTTGTTTTGGGTTTTTTGTTTGTTTGTTTGTTTTTCCTTTTTAACTTTCTTGAGAGAGGGAGGAGCTTATCTTAACTTAGTTGAGCTTGGCCTAGAGTTGCCCTGGACCCTGATACTTGATCTGTAGGGAGTGAAAAGAAGTTGGAAACATTTCTTGGCTAAATGATTATTCAGTAAATCCACATATCTCAAAATTCCTGTTCTTACCTGGACTAAAAGGTTATTCACAGGCACGTGTGATAGAGTTCTGTTCCTCAGTTTGCTTATAAATATGTGAATATGTGCCAAATATGGGTACATCATAAAGAACAAGAATTTACCAAATAGCATAACAGTATTAAGAGGTGAGTGCTGGGGCTGGCATTGTGGCATAACCAGTAGAGCCACCACCTGCAACTCCAGCATCCCATATGGGTGCTAGTTCAAGACCCAGCTGCTCCACTTATGATCCAGTTCCCTGCAAAGGACCTGGACAAAGCAGAAGATGGCCCAAGTGTCTGCATCCCTACTATCTATATGGGAGACCCAGATGAAGCTTCAGGCTTCTGCTTGGCCTGGCCCTGGCTGTTGCAGCCATTTGGGGAGTGAACCAACAGATGGAAGTTCTCCTCTCTCTGTCTCTCCCTCTCTCTCTGTAACTCTTTCAAATAAATATTTTTTTTAAAAAAGGGGTGAGGGATTTTGGAGGTGAATGGAATTAGTGCCTTATAAAAGAGGCTTAGGATAGGTCCCCCTCAACCCTTCTACTACCTGGACACAATAAGAAGGTGCTATTTACTATGAGCCAGAAAGAAATCCCTCACCAGATACCAAATCTGCTGGGGCATTGATCTTGGACTTTGCAACATCCAAACCATAAGAAATAAATTTCTGTTCATTCTTTCTTTTTTTAAACACTATAAGACATTTATTTTTAGCTTTCATGTGTTATTTTTATTCATTTGAGAGACACAGAGACAGAAAGAGATAAATAGCCAAAAGAGCTCTCATTTCTTGATTCATTCCCCAAATGCCCACAATGTTTGGGGCTGGGCCAACAACTTAATCTATGTCTCCCGTGTGGGTGACAGGGACCCAAGTCCTTGAACCAGCACCTGCTGCCTCCTAGGCTGTGCTTTAGTAGGGGCCAGAAATTGAGAGAGAACCTGGCACTCAAAGACACTATGGTATGGGATGCAGGTGTATCAACCAGCAGCTTAAATATTGGTCGAAACGTCCAATGTGGGATATAGATTCTCATTGTTTATAAGCTGTTCATTCTATGGTGTTTTGTTATAGCAGCCCTAGTGGGAAAACACAGGCATCTTTTAATACATTGAATTATCTAATCATCACCAACAAATCTATGCACACTGGGATTATTAGCCCAAGATCTCATGCTATAACCTATCCTTGAACTCAGCTTCGCTGGGCTCTAAATCTGTTTCACATCACAAAAGTAGTGGAGAAACAAAGGCAGGCAAGGATGGGAAGGAACAGGCGCTCTCCTATAGAGCTAGTGGGAATATAAGTTGCCACAGTTATCACAACACTTACTGGAAAGCGTATCTTGTATGACCCAGTTTTCCCATAAATTCCATGGAGACATTCATGCACATGCACATGAGGAAACAGACATACGCATGTTTATACCCATATCATTAGTAATACCAAAGAAACAGGAAGTAATACAAATGCCAATCAACAGATCATGCAGCTAAATTAATAAATAATTAATAAAATAAATAAAATTATAAATAAATAAAATAAAATAATGATAATTAATAAATAATTAATAAAAATGAAAGACCTACAACCACAGGTATCAACAGGACCCATCTCTAAAATCCACTACTGGGGCAAAGGAGCAAGGCATGGATGAATACCTAAGTGTGAGTCTTGTATGCAGCTTAGAAACAGAAATGATACACTGGGGCAGCTGTTGTGGCACAGCAGATGAAGCAGCTACCTGCAATGCTGGCATCCCGTATTGGAGTGTTGGAGTGTTGGTTCAAGTCCCAGCGGCTCCCTGCTAATATGCCTGGGAAAGCAGTGGAAGATGGTCCAAGTACCTGTGCTCCTGCAACTCAGGTGAGTCCTGAATAGAGTTCCTGGTTCTTAGCTTCAACCTGGCCCTGCCCAGGCCATTTTGAGAGTGAACCAGCAGATGGAAGACCCCTCTCCCTCTCTCCTTCCATCCATCCATCTCTCTCTCTCTCTCTCTCTCTCTCTCTCTCTCATTCTCACTCTGCCTTCCAAATAAACAAATCTTTTATTTAAAAAAGAAAGAAAGAGGGGCTGGCTCTGTGGTGTGAGTTAATGTCCTGGCCTGAAGCACCGGCATCCCCATCCCAAATGGGCACCAGTTTGAGGCCTGGCTGCTCCACTTCCAGTCCAGCTCTCTGCTATGGCCTGGGAAAGCAGTAGAAGATGGCCCAGGTCCTTGGGCCCCTGCACCCACGTGGGAGACCTGGAAGAAGCTACTGGCTCCTGGCTTTGGATCAGCGCAACTCCGGCCGTTGCGGCCATCTGGGGAGTGAATCAGCACATGGAAGACCTCTCTCTCTGTCTCTACCTCTCTCTGTAACTCTTTCAAATAAATAAAATAAATTAAAAAAAAATAGAAAGAAAAAGATAGCACTCTACTAATTGAAAGACAAAGGGAATTAAAACCATGAAGAAGTAAAGTGCAATGACATGAAGTTCAGCCAGGCAGAGAGGGATGTGATAAGACAGGAGCACACAGGGCACCCAGAATGTGATAAAGTTCCCTGCCTTAACCTGGGCAGGAGTTTATTTCAGTATTTTTTAAAGATTTATTTATTTATTTAAAAGTCAGAGTTACAGAGAGAGAGAGAAGTCTTTCACCCCACTGGTTCACTCCTCAGATGGCTGTAAGGGCCGGAGCTGGGCCAATCCGAAGCCAGGAGCTTCTTCCTGGTCTCCCACATGGGTGCAGGGGCCCAAGGACCTGGGCCATCTTCTACTGCTTTCCCAGGCCATAGCAGAGAGCTGGACTGGAAGTGGAGCAGCCAGGTCTCAAACTGGTGCCCATTTGGGATGGGGATGCCGGCGCTTCAGGGCAGGGCATTAACCTGCTGCACCACAGTGCTGGCCCCTATTTTTTTTTTTTTTTCTAAATAAAACTTCATCTTTCATACAACTCTCTCAGTGGTCCTCCTACACATTTCCATATCCACAGCCACTTTGCCACACTGCAGTTACATGTCATTTGCCTTTCCATCATTCATGCCTATGTGACCGGCAAGGTGAACTAACTTGATTGATGCCCCTGCTCCTGTGCTGACCAGCTAACTCCAAAAGCCCATTAATATACCTGAGCAATCTGCTCAATATGTGTTTGAAAATCTGCTACACAAAAAGGTTATTTTTAATGAAACTCCATGAAAAAAATTGTTATTTTTAACTTATTAAGGTGTACATTTTATTCGAGTTTTCCTTTATGTTTCATTATTTTATGTTGCTTTAAGAAAAAAAGAATCATCTACCTGTATAGCAAGATTAACCAGTCTCCACTGTGAACAAATTTGTCTGTGTTTGGCATGTACAAAGGAGAGCAAGTTGTGCTTGTAGCTTGATATTAAAGATAAGTATAAAGAAAGAGGAAGGGAAATTTCACTGCCCTGGGGTAGAAAGATAAAATCATTAGAAAGATAGACAGTATTTTAAATAATCATCCTATTTTATGATATATATACACTAAAGGAAATAGAGTTCAAAGACCTCTAAAATTATTAAAGTTTTCCACCTTCACAAAGGAGATAAAAACAATAACTAGGAAAATCCAAGTGAAATATATTTTATTTCTGCTTGATGGCATAAAAGCAAAGCAGAAAGACTTTCTGGGGTTTTATTCTTCTTTAACAATAAGTTAATGTCAAAATAACAGAAGACAAAGCACATCAAATTACAACTTTGTCCCCTCATGCCAGAGCCCAGGTTTTACTTCTAGTCATTTTAGCAGGTAACATACTAAGTCAAAACAAAGCAAATTCAAATTAATTCTCTGGAGGGTACATTTTTGTCAGATCAAAATGAAACAGTGAGTTATACATCAGGTAAAAAAAAATCATGTTTTCAAAGAAATTTGAAAGGAAAATATTTCCTCCCATTGTGAAACTTCAGAAAATTGGTAGCTTAACATATTCCATTGCTTTTTTATTTTAAAATGCTATACTGCAGAATCAAGTGATTTCTCTTAAAGTAATTATCTTCAAAGCAAGAAATGAAATCAAGATAATCCTATGCAAGCTTATGTTTGCATTTAAAAGAATTCAATAAGATTCCCTATTAATATTCATTATTCTTAATATAATACTAGATTCTCTGAAATTTTCCTAGAGACAAGGAAATTAGAGTAACATAAAATCCCTTCTACCAAATGGCTGTTTTTGCGCCAGGTGTTGCCTAGTATCCCAAATCCCTACAGCATTCATGCAAGTGGAGGAATTACCTTCTTTGTATTTGAGGACTTTGGGCTTTAGAGAAGTTGGATATTTTTCTCCAAACTGCATTGCTGGCAGATACCCTGATGAGGATTTAAATCCAGATCTTCCATTGTTTCGATGTTATTATATATATTTACACATATGTCAGTTAAAATACAGCTTCTGGATTATAACAATCTTTTTTGTCATTTCAGTATTTATTGTAAAAGTAAAATTTAGACAACACTAATTATAAACCACTAGGTAACAAGCCAAATAAATGTCATTTAATCCATATAGTGCAAAACTACAAGAATATAAAAAGAATAAGGCAGTGGTTTACATACCAGAGACAGAAAAAATGGTATTATTTTTAATGAATACTCTTTTGTACATGTTGAATTTGTACCACGTGATACATTATCTTTATAAAAGCAGACTTAATTTTTTTAAATGTGTGTATATTTTTTGTTTCTTGATGGTGGATATTTCAGGTTTAGCATATTGTCTTTACTTATACCTATATTATACATTACTTTTGTATGTATTCGGTAGTTAATAAAATCTATTAAAACACAAATATCTTTTTAGACATTTTGTTAATTGTTAATTAAGGAAATATTGGACTATTGGTAAGAAATTTGGGGCCCATAAAAATTGAGTTGTGTTTTGCCATGAAAATCAAGATTTGTGGCAACCCAAAAACACTTAAATTTAATTGCAGGCAATGATGGTAATGAACATGGGCAAAACTCTCACTTAGACTGAATCACTCATTTTGACAATAGAAGTGTAAATAGGCTCAGAAATAGAATTTCCAATCATTCGCCTAAGCAAAAAACATCAGATAGGGTTTAGTCATGACACATATTTATACTAAGCGATATTTTCCCATTATAACAATTTTAACACAGCTATGCCTGCTATAAATTAGTCTATTTGTAATGTTCCCAAATACCATAATAATAATTCATAAAAGGCTTCTACTCTAAAGGAGTGTTTTCTGCCTCACGTTAGTTAAAACATAGATTTATTCTATGTAGGTACCCACTGTACAATAATACAAGGACTGATGGGGGCAAATGTTCTGGACTAGTAGCTACTTGTAGATATTGGATATTATATATCCACTAGGAATTGAAGCATAATTTCAAACTCATTTTCACGTAATCACATTAAACCACCAGAATTTTATGTAAAAGAGGTATCTTTGGAAAATAATATGACCACCTATATTCTAGGTCAGTGCATTACAATTTGAAATTTTTGAAAAGCATGACATTGCCAAAACTCACTAAGCTCCAGTGAAGAAGATTGTGATTCTGTTCATACAGCTGTTCTCACAGAAGCAGAAGGGAAAGGGTAAAAGAAAGAAGAAAATGAGGAAGAAGGAGGAGTAAGAGGTAAAGAGGAAGGAGGTAGAAAAGAAAAGAGAAAGAAAGAAAAGAGAAATTAGACAAAGGAAATTAGACAAAGAAGTGAAGGGAGATTTAAAGAAAGAAATGAGAGAAGAGGAGGAGGAAGAAGAGGAAGTGGAGGAGGAAGGAAGGAGGAAAACCTACTGTGATATTCCAACTCTAGATAACTATTTGGAATTTCATCCACAGATCTCTGGGACACCCCCAAGTTTGTCTGAATTCTAAATTTACATAGTTCTACTAAACCCTACCTGTGGACAGACAATAAAAAAGGACCTACTGAGTCATCTCAGCCCCTAAGTATATAGACACCACGAGAAAGAGTAGACTCTTTTCCATTGGTTCACCCCTCAATGGCCACTGCGGCCCGCGCACTGCACTGATCCGAAGCCAGGAGCCAGGTGCTTCCTCCTGGTCTCCCATGCAGGTGCAGGGCCCAAGGACTTGAGCCATCCTCCACTGCACTCTGGGGCCACAGCAGAGAGCTGGACTGGAAGAGGAGCAACCGGGACAGAATCCATACCCCGACGGGGACTAGAACCTGGGGTGCCGTCAGAGCTGACCAAATTAGGGAGTATGAAGCTCAACTTAGACCAAGAATGGAAAAAGATTTAATATGTATTGGATGTCTACTAGGTTATCATTTGTATTATAATTATTAAATTATTATCATAGCATTATTATAGCTATTTTACAGATCAGAAAATTAGCACTCAGGTTAAATAACATTTCTGTGTTTACATAAAATGAGTGGCAGCCCAGAATTTAATCTTGCTTAACACTTTTATTTTCCAAAGAAACCTTTTATTTAAGGAATATAAACTTCTAATTTTCTATACTTAAATCCTACCTTACTGTCCCATATCAATGTGCATGGCATTTGTTAGTGATATATTCTTTTGTGTGTATGTGTGTGTGATATATTCTAAATGACAGCCAAGTTTCCCTTATCCATATTTCTCTTTAGGAACAAAGTTGAGATGGGCAGAGGCCAAAGTCAATATAATTGAACTATAGGATTATGGAGAAGTTTTTAGCATATGTAAAAGACCCTTGTACCAACATCATTTACTGTCTTGGATTCCTTACTGGAACCAGTTATTCTTGGTTTCTTCCTTTCTTACAGCATGACTAAAACCTTGAGGGGATGGATAACCATGTGTACCGCTGTCCATGGTCCTGAAACATCATGCATGCCATGAATTGCCTCTCTGGGAAATGGAAGATGTGGTTATAGACCTGAGATGGAAATACTAAGTCAGGAAGACCTAACCGAACTAGATGTGATTCAAGGAAAAGAGTAGACAGAGTAACTAGAACTGTCCAACAGAATTTTCTGCAATGATTGCTATGTTCTAATTCTGCACTTTTAAATATTGTAACCACTAGCTGTTAGTAAAATGGAGCAGTCTTATCTATGGTGTGATCTACATCTTGACACCATCCTAGGCTCTTGCGGGAAGCCAGGTGGCCACATGGCCCAACCACCAGCATCAAGCTCAACCCCCATCCTAATGTGATTTGCTGCTCCTACTTCCCTGCCTACCCCCCTCCCCCGCAAAGCTTTAAAAGAATCTGTTCCTGAATATGTGGCTCTCTTTCTCTCCATCTCTCTGTTGCCCTCTGTCTCTTGACCTCTCTCTGGATCTCTCTCTTATACTCTCCTTCTCCCTCTTTTTCCTTCTTCACCCTTTCCCTCTGGTCTGTTGGGTTTCCTCCAATAAACCTTTTCCCTTACTCCAGTATTTGGTGTGGTTTGTGGCAGCCTTACATTAGCTATATTTGTCTATTGGGCATTAGTACTATGTGACTAGCAGACAAATAGCTAAGGCCTTAAACCCACCTGATTATTATCAAGCCCCTTTTGTCAGTTTCTATTTGCTTCTCAATGGGAAAACTTGTTCGTGATTTAGATAGCACCTGTCTTAGGTCCTCTAATAATGACTTTGTCCTTTGCTTTAGACCCTGTGAATTTAAACTGCTTGTTAAATGCATTTTCTCTAGACTTGAAACAGTGAAATTCTAGATGGCCATGCACATGAAATCTCGGCTGGAAGCAGTTTCTGCAAGCTGGCACTGCTCTCCCCCTGGAGAAGCCACCTCCTGCTAGAACCCTCACTTGACTCTCATTCCAATGATGCCTCTTTTCAGCATGAAGCAACCAGAGCAATCATCACCCAGTCCCCATAACAGAAGTTACTGGTCCATTCTTCTGGGGGGGGGGTGGGGGGGCAGAATGTGAGGAGTTAGATGGGTTAATAGGCAGTCAGTGGAAGTTGAGGGTGGAAATTGTTCCCCTCAAGTTATCCTTAGCAAGGTCAAAAGTGCCTGGCAATAGCAAGGGAGGGCTCCCAGTTTACTGAAAACAAATTAGGTATCCCACCCTAGTGTGGCTCTTTTGTTTTATTGTGAGCAAGCCAAACAGGATAAAGAATTGCAAATCAGGTCTTTGGTCCCCGCCTTGTAACTGAATGTCAATCTAATTGTTAAGTTTTGTTTGTTTGTTTTTTTCCAAAATCATGCTTACCCCATGCCCTTGTCCCCTTTGGGTTTTTCATCACTTGGAAGCCTCTCCCATGCTATCCTGGCTAGAGGTCTCGACTCTAATAAATCTTGCTTTTAAATCTCAAAAATAAATAAATACATAAGTGAATAAATAAGTGAATAAATATAAACTAGGACCTTTTTCTGTTCACTTGTTAAACTTATTATTTGATGAATTATTAAGGCTTTTTACTGTAATGTAAATTTAAAATGTTACCTCAAAAACTAAAAAAGACAAAGGGAGAAGGACAGAGGGTGTGAGAGGAAGGGAAGAAGGGGAATATCATTACTTAGAATTGTCTACAAATCACCTTGAATCTATTAAAAAAAATTTAAATTTAAATTAAAAAATAATTTTCCAAGCTGGTGCCGGGGCTCACTAGGCTAATCAATCCTCTGCCTGCAGCACCAGCACCCCGGGTTCTAGTCCCGGTTGGGGCGCCAGATTCTGTCCCGGTTGCTCCTCTTCCAGTCCAGCTCTGTGCTGTGGCCCCAGGAAGGCAGTGGAGGATGGCCCAGGTGCTTGGGCCCTGCACCCGCATGGGAGACCAGGAGGAAGCACCTGGCTCCTGGCTTCGGATCAGTGCAGTGCGCGGGCCGCAACGCATCAGCCATAGCGGCCACTTGGGGGTTGAACCAAGGGAAAAAGGAAGACCTTTCTCTTTCTCTCTCTTTCTCTCTCTCTCTCACTGTCTAACTCTGCCTATCAAAAAATAATAATTTTCCACACACTGTTACATTTGACAGAATGTATATACTGTTACCTTAATGGTCCTACATAAATCAAGCCTCCAGCATTGTCCCCTTCCCCCTGACCCTGCACCTAACCATGTAACTTACTTTGACCAACAATATGGGCAGATGAAACACAAGCAGAGCTTAGAAAGTACGTGCACACTGGGACTTCCCTACTTAGAATTACTGTCAGTGTCATGTAAGATACCTGGCCTCTGATGCTGAAGTAGTCATATAGAGAACTGAAATACTCTGCTGAGGGTCCCAGCTTCTGCAACATGAGGGTAGTGTTATCTTGGATCATGCAACTGGTCAAAGCTCCAGGTCACTACATTTGTATGAGTGACCCTAAGAAAGTCAACAGAACAGGTGCATCTTGGGTTAATAGAAAGAAAAAGGCTCTGCCAAATGTAGAGTGAAATGGTTTACTTTTTGAAAAATTTATACAGGAATTATCAAAAGAGGAAAAGCAGGGGCATTTGGCACAACAGTTAAGTGCCATTTGGTGTGCCTGCATTCCATCCTGGAGTATCAAGTTCGAGTACTGTCTCCTCAGCTTCCAATCTGATGTGCACCCTGGAAGGCAGCAGGTGATGGCTCAAGTATTTGGGTCTCTGCTGCCCATTTGGGAGACCCAGATGGAATTCCAGGGTCCTGGCTTCAGATTGGCCAAGCCCTGTGTTAGGAAAATGGTGCAGTCTTATCTATGGCGTGATCTATACCCTGACACCATCCTAGGCTCTAGCCCCCAACGCCATTGCTGGAAGCCAGATGGCCATATGGTCCAACCACCAGTGTCAAGCTCCACTGCCATCCTAATGGGATTCGCTGCTCCTGCTTCCCTGCCCACCCTCCCGCAAAGTTTTAAAAGGACCTGTTCCTGAAGATGGGCTCTCTCTAGCCTCCTCCTCTGGTCTCCTCTCTCTTCTCTCTTGTCTTTGCTCCTTTCTCTTCTCTCTTCTATCTCCTGCTCACTCTCTCTTCTCTCTGCTCTCTCTCCTCTCTCCTCGCTAGCTCCTCTCTGTCTCTTTCTCTCTTATGCTCTCCTTCTCCCTCTTTCTCCTTCTTTGCCCCTTCCCTCCAGCCTGCTGGGTTTCCCCAATAAACCCTTTCCCTTACTCCGGTGTTTGGTGTGTTTTGTGACAGCCTAACACCCTGGCTGTTGTAAGTTTTCAGGAGAAAACCAGTGGATGGAGCTGTGTGTCTTTGTCTCTCTCTGCCTTTCAAATAAATGAAAATAAACATGACATTGAAGCAAAAATGGAATAAAATGTGTCTGCATTAATATAAGCATTAATAATTCTATGCTAAAAATAGTAAGAAGGGGCCAGCACTGTGGCACAGCAGGTTAATGCCCCAGCCTGCAGTGCGGCATCCCATATGGGCACCAGTTGAAGACCCGGCTGCTCCTCTTCCAATCCAGCTCCCTGCTAATGTGCCTGGGAAAGCGGTAGAAGGTGGCCCGAGTCCTTGGGCCACTGCACCCACATGGGAGACCCAGAAGAAGCTCCTTGGCTCTTAGCTTCAGATTGGCTCAGCTCCAGCATTGTGGCCTTTTGGAAAGTGAACCACTGGATAGATGACCTCTCTCCCTCCCTCCCTGCCTCCCTCCCTCCCTCTCCCTCCCTCCCTTTCTCTTTCAAATAAATAAAATAGATCTTTTTAAAAAAGAGTAAGAAAATGGAAACAAAATTATCCCTCATTTCTTCCCCCAAATTCTTGGATAGCATCCTTATACTCATTGGTATAACTCACAGATTTAGTTTAGGTGAAGTAAGTGATTTGAAAAAAGGGCAAGTTAATCAGTCTTATGAGGTTTTGACTCAAGAACCCAAACCTGGGTTGTAAAACCAAAGTCTTCATATTTGAATGTCATTATGCAGGTAGTGATAAAACATTAAGAAAGCATCTGGCACAAACTAAGTGAGCAGAACCCCAGGGTGATGGTCTGAAGTCATTCTGAAAACTGGCTCAGTGACAGAGTAGACAAAACATGGCTACACAGCAGTGTTTCCTCCAGCCCTCTGCCCACATGGCAGAGAAAGCACTCACATAGGTGTGTCCAGCTTTGAAAAAGTAAAAAGGTCTGTGAAAATACAGGAGACTTTCTGCTAAAAAATATAAAAAGGCAAAACTGCAGAGGTAGCACCACTCAGCCATGAGACCACTGGTAAAGTCTCATGAGAAAACAAAGGCATTTAGCACACAAAAGCCCTAACAGGGAGAACAGAAATGCCATTTGCAAAACGATTCCGCACACCCTGGGGTCCTCACATAAGAAAATAGTATTTTGAAAAATTGTCATGTTAAAATTAAGCTACTCTTGGGTGACTTCAAGCTAGGTAATTTGCATTTAGCCCAGGCTAATCCTGCAAAATTTAACTTCACTGCATTTACAAAGACACACGCAAAAGGTTAATAATAATGAATGAGTCTTTTCTCCCTCCTACTTTCTCTTTCTTCTGCATAATACAAGGCTTCCAGATCCTGTTTACATACAGGTCCTACAACATTTTCCCCATGCACTTTTATTATCACCACACATAATTTCATACCCAGTAACAGAAGAGTGCTCTATATTCAAGTCAGTATATTTCATCCATTAAATACAGTTTTTTTTTATTATTATTATATTGCGCACTGTGGTTTTCCTTTGCCAATATCCCACGTATTTAACACTGATTTTGGCATTTGGGGTGAACACGCTTACAAATACGAGTCTCTGCATCCAGGAGATTTAGCTTCTAACAGAGAAGATAAAGAAATGGAGGAGGAGAAGGATGCAAGGCAGAACATGGGAGCTTTAAAAGGCTCTGGGTAACAAAGAAAGATCACATCATGTCAGTGAGAGGGTTCGAAAGGATGCCTTTTTTTTTTTTTTTTTTTTTTTTTTTTTTTTTTATAGGCGGAGTGGACAGTGAGAGAGAGACAGAGAGGAAGGTCTTCTTTTTCCATTGGTTCACCCCCTAATGGCCGCTGCGGCCGTTGCACTGAACTGATCCGAAGGCAGGAGCCAGGTCCTTCTCCTGGTCTCCCATGCGGTTGCAGGGCCCAAAGACTTGGGCCATCCTCCACTGCCTTCCCGGGGCCACAGCAGAGAGCTGGACTGGAAGAGGAGCAACCGGGACAGAATCCAGCACCCCGACCGGGACTAGAACCCCGGGTGCCAGCGCAGCAGACAGAGGATTAGCCTATTGAGACGTGGCGCCGGCCAGGGATGCCTTCTAAACAGACCTTGAGGTAGAAGTCAGTTTGGAAAAGACACCTTACTTACCAAAATTGTTTTTTTGCAGAAACGATGAAGGCATGGGTGTGAGAAGCCAAAATGACAGCTCAAGTCAAGGAATGAGAGATGCAAAGGTCTTGATGTATTTTCAAATATCCTGACAGTCTTCTACCAATAGACATTCAGCAAGGGAAAATCTAAAGAATATATTTTATGCAGAAGAAAACTGATGCCAGCTTTAAGATCCAGACATAAAGAAATGATTTTTAAAAAAGTGAAGGGTAAGAGCTTAGCCTAGTGGTTCAGATGCAGCTTAAGGGACAGGTCTTGCAGTGCAGCCATCCCATACTGGAGCACTGGTTCAAGTCCCAGCTGCTCTGTTAATGTGCCTGGGAAAGCAGCAGAGGATGGCCTGAGTGCTTGGGCCCCTGCTACCTGCATGGGAGACCTAGATGGAGCTTGGGACTCCTGGGTTCGGTCAGCACCAGTCCTGGCCATGGCAGCCATTTAAGGAGTGAATAAGTGAATAAGCAGATGGAAAATCTTTCTCTCTCCTCCCACCCCCTCACTGTCACTCCCTCTTTTAAAATGAAAAATATATACATTTCTAAATGCAATTAAAATGTCTGTATAGTATATTAGATTGCCTTGGCTTGATAACCATCTCCAGGTTCCTGATAATGCAGATCCTCTGAGGCAACAGTGATGGCTCCAGAATTTGGGTTCCTGCCACCCACATAGGAGACCTAGATTGAGTTCCCAGCTCCTGCCTTTGACCTGGCCCATTCCAGGGCTATTGTGGTCATTTTGAAAATGAGCCAGTATACAGTCTTGTTCTGTCTCTCTACCTCTCAAAAAATTTTTTAAACTAAAAATAATACATTTCAGCAATGGACTGATTAGCGTTCAATTGTTTTAAGACAGTTGTATTGCTAGGGAAGTGGATGATACAACTGACTTTAGGATTTGATAAACCAAGTATGCATGCTAAGATGTCCAGGAGAACAATTAAAAGCATAGGAACAAAGTATATAGATTTTAAATTAGTAATAAATAAATAGAAAAAATAGACTGAGAAAAACAAATAATCCAAGGAATGCAGGAGAAAAGAAAAAATCTGCTCCACTTCCTATCCAACTCCCTAATGCACCTGGGAAAGCAATGGAAGATGGCCCAAGTCCTCGGGCCTCTGCCACCCACGTGGGAGACCCAGAGAATGCTTCTGGCTTTGGCCTGCCTCAGCCCCAGGAGTTGCAGCCACTTGAGGGGTGAGCCAGTGGATGGAAGATCTCTCTCTCTGTCTCTCCCTCTCTTTATAACTCTGCCTTTCAAATAAATAAATAAATATTTTTTAAAAAAATCCCTCCCCCTTTTTTAATTGTTTCTTTTTATCTGGATCTTCAATCTGGGATCAGTTTTCTTCTGCATGAAATACGTCCTTTAGATTTTCCCTTGCTGAATATCTATTGGTAGAAGACTGTCAGGGCCAGTGCCGCGGCTCACTAGGCTAATCCTCCGCCTTGCGGCGCCGGCACACCCGGTTCTAGTCCCGGTCGCGGCGCCAGATTCTGTCCCGGTTGCCCTTCTTCCAGGCCAGCTCTCTGCTGTGGCCAGGGAGTGCAGTGGAGGATGGCCCAGGTGCTTGGGCCCTGCACCCCATGGGAGACCAGGAGAAGTACCTGGCTCCTGCCTTCGGATCAGCGCGGTGCGCCGGCCGCAGCGCACCGGCTGTGGCGGCCATTGGAGGGTGAACCAACGGCAAAGGAAGACCTTTCTCTCTCTCTCTCTCTCTCTCTCTCTCTCTCTCCCTCTCTCTCTCTCTCTCTCTCTCTCTCTCACTGTCCACTCTGCCTGTCAAAAAATTTTTAAAAAAAGAAGAAGACTGTCAGGATATTTGAAACGTGGCACACAGACACAGACACATGGTCTAGGCTCCCCAGGTAAACACTGCCGTGGTTTTGAATTGAGAGTGGGCGTGCACAAAGGCAACAGCAGTGGCATTGGCAGTGAGACCAGGCTCATGGGGCTGCAGTGAGAGCTCCCTCAGGGTCGGCAGTGCAGGGTGCGGCTGGCACCTGGTGGTGGCAGTGGCATTGTCCTCTCCAGATCAGCCTGCTGGTGGACACTGGTCTTTGTGTGTAGCTCTGAATTAGTTCTACTGCCAAGCCAGTGGTTCTGAGAGCGACGTCCAGTTAATCAGCTCCGTTTCTGTGTAAGCCAGCTGCAGTTGGTTTATATATTGCTCCCAACTAAAAATCTTTACTGAATACATGATCCATGTTTTCATTGCTCCTTTCTAAGTAATGTGTACTTGATTTCCTTTTTTGTCCTAGGAATTCTTTAGAGTTTAGAGTATTTTGGGCTGACAAGTATTTTGATTCTCTGTTCATTTCTTTTTGTTGTGATGTGGTCAGCTCATATAATTTATAATAGTTCTCATTTGGGTAACTCGTTGAAATTTTTCCATGGCCTTACACATGTCAAATTTTTTTAATGACTCAAGAGTATTTTCTGTGACTTAGCAGTTTTCTTACAACGTAGCCATTCATCGTTTGCCAGTTTGACTTTGTATTTCTCTGAGTTGTCAATCTTCATGATGGATTGTATGTTTTATTGATATATTCTTTATTCCATTTACTGTTTTCAACCTTGAATCTTATTTTACTATTAATATTGCTACACATTCTTTTTGTTAGCAGTTGTATAGTTTCTTTCATTAGATTAATTTTTTGATAATTTTCTTCCTTTCTATGTATAAATCTGAAGTTTTACAAAAAAGATTGAAGTCAGAGCTACTGAGATAGACAGTCAGAGACAGAGATAGAGAAACATATTCCATCCAGTGGTTCACTCTCCAGATGGCTGCAACACCCAGGGCTGAGCCCATCTGGAGCCAGGAGCCAGGAGCTCCATTCCCAGTCTCCCAGGTGAAGAGAGGGGCCCAAGCATTTGAGCCATCTTTTGTTGTTTTTCCAAGGTTCGTTAGCAGGGAGCTAGATCAGAAGTGGTGCAGCCAGGACTCCAAGAGGCACTTAAATGGGATGCTGGTGTCACAGGCAGCGGCTTAACCCACTGTGCCACAATGCAGGCACCTCTCTTAGTTCCTTGAAGATATTGTCCCCACAGCTGGCACCCCCTCAGGTCCTGTGCACTACTTAGGGCACCCGTCCCTCAACTGCTGTGGGTATTGCCTGCTAATCACTTGTCCCACTCATCTGGAGAATTGCTCTACACTCAAGGAAAGTGAACTCATTTGATAAATCTCTCACCTGCTTTCCACAGGGGGAGCCTCCAGGGGAGTACAAAGAGCTTTCTGATTGCCTCAACAATAGCTTCTGGGAGAATCTTCAGGCCCCAAGCTCTCCCTGGGATTAGGCTGATGCTGGACACCTGCTGGTACAGTGTAGCCGAGTTCCTTCCCCTGGCCTGCTGTGTTCCCCTTATTGCCTCCTAGAGCACTGACTGAATAAATCATGTGCATTCAAACCTGTGTCTCTGGTTCTCCTTCTGGGTGACCCGACCCAAGAGAACACTGGTTCTGTATTTTCATCGTTCCATCCTTTATACTAGTCCAGGATCCTCAAAGAACGTCCACGGAACGAATGGATGAAGTTCTTTTCCTTGGGCAGCGTGCTGATCACACCCTACTTTCTTGGAGAGAACCTCGCTTCTCTAGGTTAGGATGTTACAACTCCTGATTTCAGCCTTAGAGCTTTATTCCAGTGCTTGCTCACATTTGTCCCATCTATCTTTTTTTTTTTTTTAAATATTTATTTGAAAGGCGAGAGAGAGAGATTGGTTGAGAGATCTCCAATCCATGGGTTCACTCCCCAATAGCCAGGGCTGGCCCAGGCTGACGTCAGGAGCCTGGAACTCAACCTGGGTTTCCTACATGGGTAGCAAGAACCTGATTAAATGGGCCATCATCTGTTGCCTTCCAGGGTGTGTATTAGCAGGAAGCTGGAATTGGGAATGGAGCCAGGACTCAAACCCAGGCACTTCAGCATGGGGTGTGAGTATCCCACCTGGTGTCTTCACCAAATACCTGTTCCTGATTTGCCTTGGTTCATATCCTCTGATTTTTCAAAATTGCTTTTATGATTCCAAATACATTTTTTACACCTAGAATCATATGCAGTTCTACACTGTTTGCATATTGTGTTCCTGAGTCTCAGTTTCAAAGACACAATTTTATGAACTTCATATTTCTTTGCATCAATTAAGACCTTGTTAGATACATGGTGCTCAATCACTAATTGTATAATTTTTGTATGACAGCTTGGTTTAAAGGGATTGCTTGGACACATATTTTCTATTAGAAAGTATTCTCTTTCTTTATTATTCTTGGATCATTAATCCCTGTTTGAAAATTCTATTTCCATAGCAACAGATTATCATAAAAGAAAGAAGATAATATAGTCTTTACTTTGAACAACCCAGAAAGAGAAGGATTGGGAGAAGAAAACTTGTAATTGCAACATTATAAACAAAATGAATGAATCCAACAGGGGGAAGCCGTTAGCACATAAAAGGATAAATCATGTCTAACAGTGTTAATAGTATTTTTGCACTTCAAGATGATTAAACTAGCCAGCTGGGTCCAGACACTCAAACATTAGTAATGTGATAAAATTCAGAAGCTGAAGGCAAATTTAAAAAAAAAAAAAAAGCATCAGGTCAGTCCCAGGGTCCTTGCTAGCTTCAAAGCTGCACCCTCTATTTGATCAGTGAGGGCCGGGGTACAGAGCCTACATTCTGTAATGATTGGCAGTGTCATCAAATCCAATAAACCTGTATTGGAGAGTCGCCTGAGGTGACTTTTTCTTTAATTTGCTCAAAGTGTTCAATATGCAAGTAGTGACACATTGAATGTAGTCTATAAAGAGGAGAGAAAACAAGCTTCTCTTTGGAAAACAAAGAGCGAGCAGGCAAATCCCAGCCGCTGGGACCCAGTGGCTACTTCTTTAGGTTCTGCATGACAAGATAATGGCCCAGCAACCTGGGGTCTCATTGCTGATCAACACCCATCTTCCTGAAGCCTAGGGGCTTGGGTTGGATGAAGGAGTACTGAAAGGGAGGGATGACCCAGATCTCCAAACGGACCCAGGCTCAGGAGTGCAAAGCTTCAACAGAAAGCAGCGTGGCGAGGTGCAGGACATGCCACACAGATACCTGGGCTCTGTGGGTCTTGGTGTTGCCCACTGTGAATTTCAGGGATCAAGCAGGTAGAACACTGACTCAGCAATACTACAGTTCTAAATATAAGCAAAAGCTATTATTGGTCTCTATGTTGCTAGGTGAAGTTTTTCTGCCCTTGTAAAAAAATTTTTTTTTCTTCAAAGGTAGAACTAGAGAGAGAGAAAAAGAGAGAGAGAGAAATCTGTCCACTGGTTTGCTCCCCGAAATGGCTATAATGGCCGGGGCTGTGCTAGGCTGAAGCCAGAAGTCAGAAACTCCATCTTGCTCTCCCACATGGGTGGCAGGGGCCCAGGTACTTGAGCCATTATCTGCTGCACCCAGGCTCACTAGTAGGAAGCTGAATTGGAAGTGGAGTAGCCAGGACTCCAACCAGGGCTCTGATATGGGATGCTGGAGTTACAGGCATCCCAGGCTCAGTTGCAGCTATACCACAATGCTGGACCCTGAACTTTTTCTTAGCCTTGTTATTCTTTGAGTCAACAACAGTTTTTTTTATGTTGTGGATACTAGTCTTGCTGGTTATACATGTTGCAGATATCTTTCTTCTCCTACTCTGACTCGTTTTTTTTTTTTAATGCTATCTTTTGATGAACAGTTATTTAAGAAAAGAAATGTACCACTTCCTACAGTAACAGCTTGTATTTTTTTGTCTTGTTTAAGGAATACTTCTCTGTAGTTGCATCATAAATATAGCTTCCTTTGTTATATTTAAGATTTTATGGGATTTTCCTATTACATTTGGATCATTGACTCATCTGAAATTCTTAGATGTGATGTGATATAAGGGAACAATGTATTTCTTTTCAGTTGAATACCCCTCTCAGCACCATTTTATTGAGGACTTGTCTTTTCCTAATTGATCAGCCACGTTACTTCTCTTTGCCATAAATTGTTCATGCTGGAGTGGATCCTGTCCTGACCATTCCTGAACAAATGCCACATCATCTTACTCGCTCTCACTTCACAGTGGGTTCATATCTGTCAAAGCAAGTTTTCTAGTTCTAAATTTTTTAAGTAGTCACAAATTTATGCTAAATTTGATCTAAAAATTCTTCCTGTTTATAGAAATGCCCACATTGTTTCCTTTATACTGAGTTATTTTCTGCTGTTAAATAACTTCTCTTCCTAGAAGAAAGTAGTTTTTCCATTGTGTAACCTACCTACTATGCCAACACAGTCCTGAATCTCTGCAGCATGGAACGTGAGCATTTATTCCCAGGAATCTTGAGTTATCTGGGTTTTGGCAGGTCCAAGCTGGCTGGCTTCGCTTTCACGCTGTGGCAGCTGAGCCTCTCACTGCAGGAATGTGGTTGGGTTTGGGCACCGTGTTCTAGGTGGTCCCCAGCCTCCTCCGGTCAGTAGACTGGAAAGGGCGTGTGCTACGCGTGGCTCAGCTGAGGCAGTCTCAGCACACTCACGTCCATCCAGTGCTATCATCTAATCCACAGACATCACGCAAATATCACTACGGGCTCTCTAATATCCTATATTACAATGGTCCAGGATCCAATCCAGGGCTGCACCCTGCATTTTCTTCTCATGTTTCTTTAGTCTCTTTCACCAGGGGCATTGATCATTCTTTCATGTTTCTTGATATTAATGAAGGATGCAGTATATATTCTTCAGCTAGCCATTTATTTTATAGATGTTTTTTAAATGGTGTATAGGTAGATTTTTATTCAGTCATATAATATATTCCATCTGTTCCTCAGTCTATTTACACTCATTATGGTACATATTTGTATGTTTCAGTTTATTTCTACTATTTTGTCACAGGCTTTCTATTTATGTTATCTTTTCTGTTTATTTTTCTCTTTTTAAAAATATTTCACTTATTTGAAAAGCAGAGTTAGAGAGAGAGAGAGGGAGAGAGAGAAAGAGAGGTCTTGAACTCACTGGTTCACTCCCCAAATGGCCAAAATGGCCAGGGCTGGGCCAAACTAAAGCCAGGAGCCAGGAGCTTCATCTAGGTCTCCCACATGGGTGCAGGGGCCCAAGCACTTGGGCCATCTTCCAGTGCTTTCCCAGGCACTCTAGCAGAGAGCTGGATCAGAAGTGGAGCAGCTGAGACTCGAACTGGTGCCCACATGGAATGCCTGCATTGTAGGCAGCTTTACCCACTTATACCACAGCGCCAGTGCCTATCTTTTTCTTTTTCTTTCTTTTTTTTTTTTTTGCATTATTTTGGATTGAATATTTTTCTCAGTCTATTTTTCCTTTTATTTACTTTATTTATTACTGATTTAGAAGCTATGTACTTTGTTCCTATGCCACGTGAGTACTTGGGCCATCTTCCACTGCTTTTCCCAGGCCATTAGCAGGGAATTGGATTGGAAGTACAGCAGCTCGGACACAAACCCATGCCCATATGGGATCCCAGTACTGCAGGAGGAAGTTTTACCAGCTACACCCCAACACCAGCTCCAGGGGCAACTTTTATAGGTCAGGGAGGCTCTGCCTCGCATCAGGGTGAGGGATGGAATATCATTACATTCTTAGACTTGTATCTATGAACTGTATTGAATACGCATAAAAAGTTTAAAACTAAACATAGATTTTAAAGTGGGGGGCCCAGATGGAACTCCTGGCCCCTGGCTTTGGCCTGACCTAGCCCTGGCCATTGCACCCAGCTGCGGTAGATTTCTCTCTTGGTCTCTCCCTCTGTCCCTATAACTCTGACTCTCAAGTAAATAATAAATATTTTTAAAAATAAAATTGTTTAAATGTGTGTGTAAAATAATTGACTCAAGAGAAGCTAGAAAACAGCAACAGACAAATAACCATTGGAGAAAATAGAAATTAACTTTAAAAATTTGTCCATGAGAAAGTCTCAAGAAGATCTAGATGGCTTTACAAATGAGTTCTAGGGGGAAAAGTGAGGAAAAAAGTAGATTTATATTTTAAATAAACAATTCCAGATCTATCATAGAAAAGGTAGAACATTTTTATAATCACTTTACAAATTAAAGCATAAGCATGTTACCAAATTTGAACAAAAATTACATACCAAATGAAACAACTATTGACCAGTATTATTCAAAACTATAGGTACATACAAAAAAAGTTAGTCAATCAAATATTGCATTATATTAAAATAAAAAATAAATCAAGTAAGGCTTATCATAGGAAACAAGGATGAATCGACCTTGGGAAATGGGAAATAACATCAACAAAGAGAAAATATCAGGATTCTCTGCACTTTGATAGGTATTAAAATGCATTTTGAATATAGCAAACTTCTTCAGATAAGAATCCCATTCAAGTTTTTTTAAAGTATTTTATAAGGAAGGACTAGAAAGGAACTTCCCTTTTCTACATAGAAATTAGCCACAGAAACATGCAAAGAATAAAGATGGTGAAATATCAGAAACATTCTAATTAAAGACAGGACCAAGAAAATGTATCAGATAAGAGTTCCGCGTTACAAGCAACAGAAATTGATTCTGATTAATTTAATGCAAAAGGAGGGTGGGCTTATTGAAAAGCATTAAGGAAGCAATTTACAGATTCAGTGTGATCCCAATCAAAATATTAAGGACATTCTTCTTGGATCTATAAAAAAAATGACCCAAAACTCATAACACAAGAGACCCCAAATAACTAAAGCAATCTTCAACAACAAAAACAAAGCTGGGGACATCATAATACCAGATCTCAACATGTATTATAGGGAAGTTATAATCAAAACAACCTGGTACTGGCACAAAAATAGACATAGACCAGAGGAACAGAATAGAAACTCCAGGAATTAATCCATGCATCTACAACCAACTAATCTTTGACAAATGAGCTGAAATCAACCCCTGAAACAAGGACAGTCCCTTCAACAAATGGTGCTGAGAAAACTGGATCAGCATGTGCACTAGTATGAAACAAGAACATTAACTGCCATGAAAACACAAACAAAAATCACAATGGGTTTTACCTCACCTCAATTAGAATGGCTATCATCTAAAAATCAAAGAAACAATAATTTCTAGGGAGGATGTGGGGAAAAAGCTACCCTAATACTCAGTTGGTAGGAAATATAAACTAGCACAACAGTTATGGAAGACAGTATGGAGGTTTCTCAAAAAATCTGAAAGTATATATACCATATGACCCAGCCATCCCACTCCTGAGAATTTACACAAAGGAAATGAAATCAGCATATGCAAGAGTTTTCTATATCTTCATGTTTATAGCAGCTCAATTCACAGTAGTTAAGATATGGAATCAACCCAAATGTCCATCAACTGATGACTAGATAAAGAAAAATTGGTGTATACACTATGGAATACTACTCAGCTGTAAAATCCTGTCTTTTGCAACAAAATGGATGCAACTGGAGATCATTGTGCTTGGTGAAATAAGCCAGATCCCCCAAAAATGACAAATATGTTTGGAGTTATAGCTAATATATACAGTACAAAAAATAATGCATATGAGTAAAGTAAATGAATGAAATCGACATCTTGAGATTTGATTATTGTTTATAGCCCTCATCCATACTCCTGTGAAACAGTGGTTTTTCCACTTGTTGAATAATTTATTTAGTGCGATTAAGTCTGTGACTATAAAGTAAATTGAAAGTATATTATGGCCGGCGCCGCGGCTCACTAGGCTAATCCTCCGCCTGCGGCACCGGCACCCCAGGTTCTAGTCCCGGTCAGGCGCCAGATTCTGTCCTGGCTGTTCCTCTTCCAGTCCAGCTCTCTGCTGTGGCCCAGGAAGGCAGTGGTGGATGGCCCAGGTCCTTGGGCCCTGCACCCGCATGGAAGACCAGGAGAAAGCACCTGGCTCCTGGCTTCAGATCAGAAGAAGGAAGACCTTTCTCTCTGTCTCTCTCTCTCTCTCACTCTCTCACTGTCTAACTCTGCCTTTCAAAAAAAAAGAAAGAAAGAAAAAGAAAGTATATTATCCCAAAAATCTAAAAAAGTAAGGAGGATGGAGGGAGGGAGAGTGGAAACTATCATCATGGGCTTAAAAATGTGTACATGAAACCTGTTCTCTTTGGTACAATTGACTGACCACTGAAAACCAAATTAGATCCCTACATCATATCTTTCACAAAAGTAAATTCTATGTAAAGAATTAAATGAAGAAACAAAAATATAAAAGGATCCTAAGGAAATGCAAGATAATTTTGATATAATCTTGGGCAAATGAATTTTATCTAACACAGAGGCTATATATTGACCAGACTATATAAATATTTTATGTATATAAATATTTTATTTATAAAATATATTTATATATGTATTTTATAAATTTATATATATTTATATAATAAAACATACTTTAAAGGAAGTACACACACACAAGCAACAGAATGTGAGAGAATACTTCTAAGAGCTCCCAAAAATCAGTTAGAAAAAGACAAACAATTCAATTAAAAATAGGCAAAGAATAAAAGAAGTATTTCCCAAAATGTTTCACAGTACACATGTGAAAGATGTTACTACTGGCCAAAAGAATAAAAAAAAAAAGAAACAATTGGATATGTTTTACAATCATATTTGCAAACAGTATATATTCAGTATTGGTGTATGAATGTCAGGAAGCAATTTTAACGGAAATATAAATTGAATGCAGCTTTTCAGAAGATAATTTGGCAGTATTGATTGAAATTTTAGATGCATATAGTCTTTAAGCCAGCAATTCTACTTTAAAATATGCTTTCCATTATGATACAATATATGTACAAAGATTTTTTAACAACATTGTCAGCAATGGCCAGAAAGCAAAAACAATCTAAGCATCCATTAGTTAGAGAGAGGAAAATTAAACCCATACTATGTAAAATTATATAGTAGTTTGAAATAATTACATAGACAAGAATATATTGCCTTATGTTAAGGTACATTGAGAGAAAAAGTGAACTTGAGTGAACAGTACAACTCATTTATGCAAATATCCAGTCCTGTAATTTGTTTGTGAACCTGTAGGCATATGTGAAGGAAAG
Source organism: Oryctolagus cuniculus (assembly GCF_051225735.1). Lineage (NCBI taxonomy): Eukaryota > Metazoa > Chordata > Mammalia > Lagomorpha > Leporidae > Oryctolagus > Oryctolagus cuniculus. The sequence continues at coordinate 163,770,439 of NC_142869.1, forward strand.
GAAAAAAGGGCCAGAAATATTCACGTGTTTTAGTTTTGTTACTGCAATGAAATACCTGAAACAAGCTACTTACAAAGCAAAGAGGTTTATCTAGCTAGTGGTTTAGGAGGCTAAAAGTTCAGATGGCACGGTGCATGCCAGGATGTGGATCTGGTGAGGGGCCTATGGCAGATGACAGATGGTGGATGATGGGGTCCACGCCATGAAAGGATCACTTAATGAGACAGGAGGCAGGGAGAGAATCAGAGGCCCCAGCTCGGGCTTTTATAACAACATTCCCACCAGAATTCAAGAGGTCACAGAAACAGCTAGCTTCTAAGGGTACATCCCTAGTGACCCAAGAACCCTCACTGGACCCCACCTCCTAAAGATCCCAGCATCTCCCAGTAGCATCACATGCGGACCAGACCTTTAACACACTGGACACTGGGGGACATTCGACCTCAGAACCACAGCATACATCAAATTGTTCACACGATTACCTCTGCAGGAAGGAGCAATATTGGGGGAGGGGGGAAGAGATTTTCATTTCTTCTTCCACTGTTTTGCTTAAAATTTTGTTACAACAAAAACCTGTTAGAGTCTACTTTTTAAAAAAACATTTGTTTATTTGGAAGACAGAGTTACATATACACAGAGAAAGAGAGAGAGAGAGAGAGAGAAAGAGAGAGAGAGAGAGAGAGATCTTCCATCCACTGGTTCACTCCCCAGAAGGCCACAACGGCCGGAGCTGCACTGATCCAAAGCCAGGAGCTTCTTCCGGGTCCCCCACATGGATGCAGGGCCTCTTGGACTTGGGCTATCTTCTACTGCTTTCCCAGGCCATAGCAGAGAGCTGGATCAGAAGTGGAGCAGCCAAGACTCAAACTGGCACCCATATGGGATGCCAACATGGCAGGCTAGGGCTTTAACCCATTGCAACACAGTGTTAGCCCCTAGAGTCTATTTCTATGATGTCATTACAGTTTTCAAGAAAGGAAAGCCATGGCAATGGTAGAATAGGGCAAAAAGTTAAAGAGGAGCAAGATTAGAAACAGATCAGTGGGGAGGGCACTGCCATCTTGAAAACAAAGAGGGACAGGAACCCAACATGAGTAGTAGCACCAGAGATGACGAGGACATGAGTCCAAGAGGTGGGCAAGGGGACCTTTGCTGTGGTGTGCACATGAAGAGGGTGCGATTCCAAAAGGCACCTAAGTTGACAGAGCGACTTAATAGATGGAGGGTGCCATTGATGGAGAGCAGAATAGCAGGTTTGGGGGAAACAATGAGTTCCATTTTAGAGATCTTTTTGTTGGAGATACAGACACAGCTAACCAGAGTACAAATGGTACCTGAAGCTACAAGTCTAATGAAATCCCTGAAAAACTGTCTGAAGAGTGGGAAGCACAGAACCCCAGTGGAATGCCGAGAAAACCTAACTTCACAGGGTGACCAAGGGAAGAGGAAACCGTGCGGGCGCGTGATGGGGATGAAATTCAGAAAGAATATGGTAGGAAGAGATTCAGGAAAGGGGGTGACACAGAAGTCACACAGGAAAAGAATTTGGAGTAAGGAGATACGGTGCACAGGGTTTCTATCTCCAAGAGGAAAAGCAAGACCCAAAAATACATACATACATACGTACATACATACTTTGAATGACCAGGTAGCTTACAGAGACAGAAATATACTGCTCACAGTTCTGCAAGCTGGGAAGCCAAGGTCAGGGCACCGGCAGATCCCACGTCTACTTGTACATGGCCGTCTTCTGACTGCATTCTTAGGTGGTACAAAGAGCAAGGGGTCTGAAGCCTCTTTCCCATGAGGACTCCATCCTCATGATGTAATCACTCCCCAAACACCCCACTTCCTAACACCACTTTCTTGGTGGGGGGTAAGATTTCAACTATGAAGCTTGAGCACAACAAACATTTGAAGCAGGGCAGTCCATGAGGAAAAGGAAAGGGTGAGCTCCAGGCTAGTAGGAAGGACAACTCTCCCAGGAAGACAGAATCGGAGGAGAAGGAGGGAGGAAGATCGGTGTGTATAACTTGGGGGAAGGGAAGGATTTCCCCAGGCTTTCTCTTTCACCTGATGGCCCCTACAAGCTATGTGAGGCAAAGGAGAGCCCTCTGAGAGCACAGGCAGGGTCCTCAGGAGCAGGAGTGAGGGGTGGGTGCTGTGACACAGTGAGTTAAATTGCTGCCTGCAAGGCCAGCATCCCATATGGGTCACAGTTCTGGTCCTGGCTGCTCCACTTCCGATCCAGCTCCCTGCTAATGCACCTGAGAACACAGCAGAGGATGGCCCAAGTGCTTGGGACCCTAAACCCACATGGGAAACCCAGATGGAGTTCTTGGCTCCTGTGGCTTCAGCCTGGCCCAGTTCCAGCTGTTGTGGCCTTGTGGGGAATGAACCAGTAGATAGAAGACCAATTTCTTCACAATGATGAATGGTCCAAAACATTCGCGGTTTCCACCAGAACTCAACAGTGTTGGCAGTTACCTTCCTTGGATGTCTGAGTGACCTAAATGCCACAAAATAGCTAGGGCTTTATTTTAGTGTGACAGTGGGGTTCTGTGTTATAATAAACCTTACTGCAGATGCTTAAAAGCTTATTCTGATAAAAAAAAAAAAAAAGAAGACCAATTTCTCTCTTTCCTCCTTTTCCTCCTCCTCTTCCTCCCCCTCTCCTGCCCTGTAACTCCCCTGCTTTTCAAATAAATAAAATATTTTTGTAAAAAAAAAAAAAGGAGGTGGGGAGGTGGCGAGGGAGGACTGGAGGGAAATTTTTAAACAGCTACTCGAGATGTTGGACATATTTAAGAACTGCTGGCCTGGAGGTGTAGCCTGTAGTTGTCAAATATTTTTATTCTACATTAGGAAATACTTTCAGATTATGTCCTAGTACAAATACATATTGCATAATATATGTACACATAATTATTATGTGTGTATTTACATATAACAACACAAAAGATGAATGTTTCCTACTCAATTCTATTTTTAGAAATCCACTTCTCATGAGAAAAACCTCTCAATAGATTAGGTATAAATAAAAGGAATGCATCTCAACCCAGAAAAAGGCCATATAACAAACCAGGAGCAAGCATTTTCTCAGCAGTAAAAAGTTGGAAGCTTTTCCTCTAAGATCAGAGACAAGACAGGGATGTCCACTCTCAACATTCTTTTCACCATGGCCCTCGAAGTCCTATCCAGAACAACTGGGCAAGAGGAACAGAAGGCATTGTAGTAGGAAAGAACTAAAACTGTCTATATTAGCTGATGACATGATCTTATATAGAGAAAGCCCATAGAACTCGCCAAAAAAACCGGCTAGAACTTATAAATCAATTTTATATCAAAATCAGTAGCATATCTATATGCCAATAACTATCCCAAAAGGAAATTAAGAAAATCCCACTAATAGTAGCAACAAAAACAAATAAGTAAGGTGTGAATTTTACCAAGGAAGTAAAAAACCTATATATTGAAAACCATAAAGCACTTATAAAAAACTGATGAAAACACAAATAAAGGGAAATATATCCTGTATTCAGGATTAGAGGAATTAACATTGTTAATCTAATAAATGAATATCAATAAATAGGAATTTTTTAAACTTTTATTTAGTAAATATAAATTTCCAAAGTACAGTTTATGGATTACAATGGTTTTCCCCCCCATAACTTCCCTCCCACCCGCACCCCTCCCATCTCCTGCTCCCTCTCCCATTCCATTCACATCAAGATTCATTTTCAATTATCTTTATATACAGAAGATCAATTTAGTATATATTAAATAAAGATTTCATCAGTTTGCACCCACACAGAACATAAAGTGTAAAATACTGTTTCAGTACTAGTTATAGCATTAATTCACATTGGACAACACATTAAGGACAGAGATCCTACATGAGGAGTAAGTACACAGTGACTCCTGTTGTTGACTTAACAAATTGACACTCTTGTTTATGGCATCAGTAATCTCCCTAGGCTCTAGACATGAGTTGCCAAGGCTATGGAAGCCTTTTGAGTTCGCCAACTTCAAACTTAAACTTCGAATTTAAAAATAAGTAAAAAAAAATGTCCATACTAGGGTCATGCATTTGGTGCAGCAGTTGGGTCATCCCTTGGGAGATCCACATCCCATATTAGAGTGCCTAGTTCAAGTCCTGGCTCCACTCCCATCACTAGCTTCTAACTGATGCACTTGCTAGAAGGCAACAGATGGTTCTTCAAGTAGTTGTGTCCCTGTCACCCACATGGGAGACCCTGATAGAGTTCTGGGCTCCTTTCTTCAGCCTGGCCCATCCTTTGCTATTGCAGGCATTAGAGGGGTGAACCAGCAAAGTGGGTGCTGTGACACAGTGAGTTAAGGCACTGCTGGCAAGGCCAGCAGCCCATATGGGTCACAATTCTAGTCCTGGCTGCTCCACTTCTGATCCAGCTCCCTGGATCAGATCAATCTCTCTCTCATTGCCTTTCAAATCAAGTGAAAATTAAAAATCAAGATTTTAAGTCCATTTTTAAAAGCCCATCCTACCCAAAGCAATCTACAGATTCAATGAAATCCCTACCAGAATTCCCATATCATTTTTCACAGCAGAAGAAAAACATCCTGAAATTTATATAGAACCACAAAAGACCCCAATAGCCAAGACAATCTTAAGTGATAAGAACAAACCTAGAGGCATCACATTGTCTGATTTAAAAATTCATTATAAGTCAATTATAATCAGAACAATATGATACTTGCTTGAAAACAAACTTACAGACCAACAGAACAGTATAAAAAGCCCAGAAATAAATCCATGCTTGTACAATCAACTGATTTTGGACAAAGGTGTCAGGAATACATAATGAGGGAAGCACAATCCCTTCAATAAATGGTGCTAATGAAACTGGATGTTCATATACGGAGGAATGAAATTAGATCCTTATCTTTCATATACAAAAATCTACTCAAAATGGATTAAAGATTTCAACATTAGATCCCAAACTGTATAACTAACAGGAGGAAATAGGCAGAAGGCACCATAACATTGATCTGGACAATGGTATTTTGGCTATGACCTGAAAACCACAGGCAACAAAAATAGACAAATTGGATTATATCAAACTAAAGGCCTCTGCACATCAAAGGAAGCAATTAACAACATGAAGAGACAACACACAGAATGGGAGGAAATATTTGGAGACCATACATATGATCTATATGTTGATATCTAAAACATAGCAGGAACTCAAACTCACTAACAAGTAAAAAATATGGTAATCTGATTATAATAATGATTACTAGAAGCTGGGAAGGGTATGGGGGAGAGGTCAGAAGGAAGTTGAATAATGTACCAAATCACAGATGCAAGGCCAGCGTTTCTAGCAGAGTGGGATGACTATGGATCAAAATAACCTATTATATTTTTCCTCAGCAAATAGAAGAAAATCCCAAGATCCCAATCATAAAATTATAAGGAGAGGGAAACATTAATTACCCTGATTAGTTTTCTTTCTTTTCTTTTTTTTTTTTTTTTTTTTTTTTTTTTTTTGACAGGCAGAGTGGACAGTGAGAGAGAGAGACAGAGAGAAAGGTCTTCCTTTGCCATTGGTTCATCCTCCAATGGCCGCCATGGCTGGCACGCTGCGGCCGGCGCACCGCGCTGATCCGAAGCCAGGAGCCAGGTGCTTCTCCTGGTCTCCCATGGGGTGCAGGGCCCAGGCACTTGGGCCATCCTCCACTGCACTCCCGGGCCACAGCAGAGAGCTGGACAGGAAGAGGAGCGACCAGGACAGAATCCGGCGCTCTGACCGGAACTAGAGCCCGGTATGCTGGCGCCGCAAGGCAGAGGATTAGCCTAGTGAGCCGCGGCGCTGGCTGCCTGATTAGTTTTCATTGTATACATGCACTGAAACATCACACTATACCTCTAAATAATCACCATTACTGTAATCTAAAAAAAATGAAAATGTTAACCCGATTTTTGACTTTCACACATTGAATACATTTGTTGACTTGTCACACTGTACTCCATAAACATGTACAATAAAAATAATTTTTAATAAAGAAAGAAATGGGTAAAGGACCTGAACAGGTATTTCTCAAAAGAAGACAAATGGTCAATGAGGATATGAAAAATATTCAGTGTCAGTAACCATTAGAAAAATGCAAATTAAACCATAAGGATGTATCGTCTCACACCACAATGAGATAGCTTTTATCAAAAAAGATGAAAAACAAGGGATGACAAAGAGAGAATTTTGGTATTTTGGTATGAGAATTCTTTTACACCATTAGTGGGAATATCAATAAAGTCATTGAGGAAAACAGTATGGAGGTTTCTTAAAAATGCTAGAATAGGGTCCTCTATCACCTGCCCTGTGCCTGTCCCCAGTCTAATGCTCAGCCCCCTGTTTCCATCATGAGATGCAAAAACATCATCAGCATTCTGACAAAGTCATGGACATCGGTTCATCTGCATAGGCACACAAGGCTCTGGACATCACAGAGAATAAGGAGCTATGCTTGATACACGCAAAGGAGAGGCACCCAGCCTCCAAGCCTCTGAAGGGTGGCTGCATTGCCAGCTGCCTGGACCTGACTGTGGAGACTGCCATCTTTATTGCAATCATTATTGTGCCCTGAGTGCTGAGGTACAGTGGTCCAGCTGCAACATCTCCACCCAAGACCATGCTACGGAGGCCATTGCCAAGACTGGCATTTGACTGTGTGCCAGGAAGGACAAAAATATATGAGGGGTGCCTCTGGTGCATCAAGCAGACACTATACTTTAAGAACAGGCTTCTCAACCTGATTCTGGCAACAGTGGTGACTCCATCACCTTCATAAACATGAAGTACACACGGTGGCTTTCAGGCACACAGGGCATTTCGAAGAACACACTGGGGTCCACAACCTAGGCAAGATGATGGCCACTGGGATCCTGAAAGTACCTATCATCAGCATCAATGGCTCTGTCGCCAAGAACAAGTCTGACAACCTCTGTGGCTGTGGGAGTCCCTCAGAAATGGCATTAAATGGGGCCGGTGCCGTGGCTCACTTGGTTAATCCTCCACCTATGGCACTGGCATCCCGTATGGGTGCCAGGTTCTAGTCCCGGTTGCTACTTTTCCAGTCCAGCTCTCTGCTGTGGCCCAGGAGGGCAGTGGAGGATGGCTCAAGTGCTTGGGCCCTGCACTCCCACGGGAGACCAGGAAGAAGCACTGGCTCCTGGCTTCTGATCGTCACAGCACCGGCCATAGTGGCCATTTGAGGGGTGAACCAACAGAAGGAAGTCCTTTCTCTCTATAACTCTGTCTATAACTCTACCTGTCAAATAAATAAATAAATAAGAAATGGCATTAAATGGGCACAGATATGATAGGTAGCAGCAGTAGCAGGCCCATGGGTTGCAGGCCCATGTCACCATCTCTAGAATCAATCCCATCAACACATTGTGTGCTGTCGTGGAGGGCTATGAGGTGACTGCTATGGCTGAGGCCTGTAAGGAAGGCAACATCTTTGTCACCATCACGGGCTGTGCTGTGTCAATATCACCATTCTTAGGATTTTCAGCAAACAAGGCATAATGCCATTGTGTGTAATACTGGACACCTTAGTGTGGATGTTGATGTTAAGACAACTCTGTGGAGAAGGTGAGCAATCAAGCCCCAGGTGAACTGCTTACTGGCTGAAGAATGGGCATTGCACCACCCTGCTGGCCAAGGGCTGCCTGGTCCACCTGGCTTGTACCATGGGTCACCCAGCTTTGTGATGAGCCATTCTTCCACCAACCCACGCTGAAACAGATTGAAACATGAACCCAAAAGAAAACAAGAAGTTGAGTGAATAAAAACTTTGGTTCCCCCCCCAAAAAAAATCCTAAAAATAGAATGACTGTATGATCTAGTAATTCCACTTCTGAATATGTATGCAAAGAAACTAGAACCAGTAAATGCATAAAAGTTGTATCTGCACTCCTGGGTCTGGATTTCATTGCAGCATTATTCAGAGTAGCAAGATGTAGAATCAACCCCAGTGTTCATTAGCGGATGAATGGATAAAGAAACCATGGTATACATTCATATACACAATAGAACACTATTCAGTCTTTAAAATGAAGGAAATCTTATGGTGGGCATTTGGCACAGCTATTAAGATGGCACTGGGACACTCACAACCCCATACCAGAGTACCTGGCTTTGAGTCCTAGATGCAATTCTGATTCCTGCTAATGTGCACCTGAGAGGCACCAAGTGATGGCCCAAGTACTTGGGTCCCTGCCATCCATGTGGGAGATGCAGATGGAGTTCTAGACTTTTAGCTTCACCCTGGACCAACCCTGGCTTTTGTGGGTATTTAAGGAGTGAACCAGTAAATGGAAGAACACTCTCACTTGCTCACTTGCTCACTTGCTCACTTGCTCTTTGTCTTTCAAACAAAATTTTTAAAACATTTGAGGGGGGCCAGCACCATGACTCAACTAGGCTAATCCTCTGCCTGCGGTGCTGGCACCCCGGGTTCTAGTCCCGGTTGGGGCATCAGTTCTGTCCCGGTTGCCCCTCTTCCAGTCTAGCTCTCTGCTGTAGCCCGGGAAGGCAGTAGAGGATGGCCCAAGTGCTTGGGCCCTGCACCCCCATGGGAGACCAGGAGAAGCACCTGGCTCCTGGCTTCGGATCAGCGCGGTGCGCTGGCCGCAGTGGCCATTTGGGGGGTGAACCAAGGGAAGGAAGACCTTTCTCTCTGTCTCTCTCTCCCACTGTCTAACTCTGCCTATCAAAAAAAAATTTTTTTGAGGGGCCAGCATTGTGGCAGCAAGTTAAGTCATCACCTATAATACCAGTATTCCACATGGATGCCAGCTATGTCCTATAGTACCAGCATCCCACATGGGTGCCAGTTCAAGTCCCAGCTGCTCCATTTCCTATCCAGTTCCTTACTTACACACCTGAGAAAGCAGTGGAAGATGGCCCAAGACCCAGATGGAGTTCTAGAATCCTGGCTTCAGCTTGGTCCAGCCCTGGCCGTAGAGGCCATTTGGGGAGTGAACCAGAAAATAGAAAGTCTCTCTGTAACTCTTTCAAATAAATCAATTTTGGGGAAATGTTTTAATACTTCTAAAAAGATAATTTATTAAGCAAAATATTTTTAGAAAGAAGGAAATCTATTTGTGGCAACAAATTTGAATCTGGAAGACATTACATTAAGTGAAATAAGTCAGGCATAGGAGGACAAATACTGCATAATCTCACTTAAATGTGTAATATAAAAAAGTTGAACTCTTAGAAATAGAGAGCAGAGTGATAGTTACCAGAGGATGGGGGAACAAGGAGGCAGTCCATGGGAATTTTTTTAAAGATTAATTTATTCATTTAAAAGGCAGACTTACAGATAGGAAGAAGCAGAGGCAGAGAGAGAGAGAGAGAGATCCTCCATCCACTGGTCCACTCCCCAAATGGCCATAATAGCCGGGGCTGAGCCAGGCCAAAGCCAGGAGCCGAGAGCTTCCTCTGGGCCTCCCACAGGAAGGCAGGAACCCAAGCACTTGGACCATCCTCTGCTGCCTTCCCAGGCACATTAGCAGGGAGCTGGATCAGAAGTGGAGCAGCCAGGACTCAAACCAGCACCAACATGGGATGCCAGCGCTGCAGGCAGTGGCTTTACCTACACCATAGCACCAGCCCCGAATGAATGGGAAATTTTTGATCCAAGGGTAAAAAGTTTTAGGAAGACAGGGGGAATAATTGTGAGATTTATTATAGATTACAGTGGCTATAGTAAAAAAAATAATGTATTCTATATTTTGAAGTAACTAAGAGAGCAAATTTCAAATGCCTCACCATAAAAATGATAGATAAGCAAGGTGATGGATGTGTTAATCATCTTGATTTGATCATCTCACATTGTATACATATATCAAAACATAATGTTTTACCCCATAAATGCATGTTACTATGATTTCTCAATTCTACCAAATTGAGTTCACAATAGATCAGTGGGTTGAGGTCTAAGGTTCAGGAAACACTAGAATAGAGGCCCTAACCCCAGTTGAATATAATTTTGTCCATTTCCTGATCTACTTACTTACCATGAGATCAGAGAAGTTAAAGAGATGTATTAGAAGGCTAAGGGCTGATACCTTCTAGGATAGTGGAAAGAAGGTAAATTCTAGGCTGGATAGGAAAGATAGAGGTCAGAAGAGAACAGATGAAGAACTCCAGGAACTCCAGGTTTCAGTGCAACTGAAGAACAGTTGTGGTGAGAATTAGCAAGGCAGCCAAGACCATTCTCAGACCTACAGTGTCAGAGGCAGAGAGACTGTGGGTGACAGCAAGGCCCATGTATGACACTGGGATTCTGGGTGACTCATAGAAGTGCATTGCAAGGACTGAGAAGTCAGAGAGAAAAGACCCTAGAGTGTTTATTGTCAAATTCTAGGCAAACTGTGGAATTGCTCAGGTTTCTTGGTAGACAAAAAAGCTCAAGACATATAAGAGAAACGTTTGAACTTCCTGCAGTAATGGAGATGTTCTATATCTGCTGTATCCAGTTTAGTTGCTATTAGCCACATGTGGCTACTGAACACTCAAAATGTGACTAGTGTGACTGAGAAACAGAAATTTTCATTGTGTTTATTTCAGTTCATTTAAATAACCACAAGTGGCTAGTGTCTACAAAAGCAGGTAGAGCTGTCCTAGATGAAGAACTATCAGAAGATATATAGTCAGTTAAGACTACCACAATTGGATGGATCTAAAGTACAAGGGACTATTTACTTTGATGGGGAAAGGCAATGAAACCAATTTATTTTACATAATGGGCTTTTAAGCAGGCAGAAATGTTCTTTAAAGATCCAGAATCCTTGGACTGCAAAAAATATAAGAAATTAGGGCAAAAGATACAGAAAAAGACTTTATCCATGCAGGCCGGTGCTTAACCCAGCAAATGGTTTAATTCCCCAAGATCTCAAATGTAGTAAACCTGTGGACTATCATCATGCATGTTGGAGAGCTCATAAATTTATAATGTGGGAAATTTTAAATATACAAACAACTTCCATAAAGATTTATTTGCATACTTATAGTTCCTTCTGTTCAACTTTTCTACTTATTCCCATATGGTTTATGTTTCTCCCCCTAACTCCAGGAGCTTGAATCATTAGTAAAAACCATCACAGGTTTTGAATCAAATATTATCTCTGGCTGAAATGAGCCATAGCTTACCAAGCAACTGCTTCCCAAGTCTAGAGACCTCAGGTCAAGAGAATATCCCCTGTGCCGTGGTCCCCAGGCATGAACTCTCGCACCATAGGGAGTGTCTGTCCTTTGTAAATCATACCTGTAGGGAAACTCAGATGACCACCTGAACAACCTAAAGCTTGACCATTTTGTCCATATCTTCAAGTTTTATTGGGCCCTAGCGTGCCCTGCAAGGCAAGCGGAGGCTTTCATGTTAGAGACTCCAGATTTTATGGAATAGAGAGACCTAAAGGGGAGACTTTTCTCTACTGGGTTCTCAACCTTTGGCTTTCAGCACTGTGCTTCCTGTGGACTTTACCCCAGGCTCTCCTTTCCCTAATGTTTCCAGGTGCAGAGCCTGTTTCCCACTCTTCAGGGGTCACATAGCCTTCCCCGTAAAGGCAGTCCCTCCCAGAAATGGAGCTTATTCAAGTTGTACAGTCTACCTTTAATCATAGTCTTCTTTGATAACAGCACTTATACATCCATGTAATTCACTTGTTCCCTCTCAGAGTTCCACTCTGTCAACTGTGTGATCAGGTGCGGAAAAACTACGCCAAGCAGAGTCGAATTCACAAAAGGTCACTTGCAAAATTTGTACTAATTTTCAGCCTGCTATGCCTTGACATTTACTAGGCCCATACAGTTTCAGAAGGAAACGCCATACTAAATCACAGGTGGAACTACAGAATTACAAAACCATTGCATTCCAGCACATTTGCATAGAACAAATCAATGGAGGTGTAACACTGAGTTCTCCTTTACTTCACATGCAGGAGCCAGCCTGTCACTGGATACTCTGGTTCTCCATCTCCTTCCCAATATGATCCACGTTTTGGTCATTTGGCTACTAGTTACTCAAAAAGAACGCATGAGGAAAAAAGAACAGGAATTTAAAACTTATAAACAGTATACTTTGCAGTGGAACAAGAGTTATAAAGTTTTGATGGTGCATCAGGCGACAGGTTGAGTCTAATTTCTAAAACACATTTGGAAAAGCCTCGTGTCTCCATGTCCACACCTCTGAGACATCTGCCTCTGCCCCATCCTCTACCAACAATACAAACAGCCAAAATCAAGCATCAGAGATACTTCCTCTGAGAAACCTGCATCCACTTCCGCCTGTGGAGCTTGGCCTTCAGCCCTCCTTGTTCTCACTGCACTCTGCCTAGTAGTTGATGTCCCATTTTTCATATTTTCCAGGTAAGTCTTGTCCTCACTGACAGGGACCTGTCCAGTGCAGCTTTGTAACACTTACGCCAGCCACAACATTTGAGGCATAAGTGATAGGTAAGGTTTTGTGGACCGAATAGTTTTTCTTCAGTACTTTGTCCACAATGTTTGCCTCTTGCGTGTCCCAAGAAATACAAGTTTAGTCCTTCCCTCCTTGGCACCAGCTCTCTGGGTGCTGCTTCCCACCTGCTTACTCTGATAGCTAGACGTCATCCCAACACACTCTCTTTTCATTCTGACTCAGATAATGGGGGAAAGTAGTCAAGAGAACCAAAAGAAATAGAAACCTCACTTCCACAACTTATTTTTTTCTTTGACAGGCAGAGTGGACAGTGAGAGAGAGAGAGACAGAGAGAAAGGTCTTCCTTTTGCCATTGGTTCACCCTCCAATGGCCACCGCGGCCGGCGTGCTGCAGCTGGCGCACTGCGCTGATCTGAAGCCAGGAGCCAGGTGCTTCTCCAGGTCTCCCATGCGGGTGCAGGGCCCAAGGACTTGGGCCATCCTCCACTGCACTCCCAGGCCATAGCAGAGGGCTTGCCTGGAAGAGGCGCAACCGGGACAGAATCCGGCGCCCCGACCAGGACTAGAACCCGGTGTGCTGGCACCGCAGGCGGAGGATTAGCCTATTGAGCCGCAGCGCCGGCCTTCCACAACTTTTTGGAGCCATATTATCTGAGCTATATCCCAGGGCTTACTATCTGAAAATTCCCCAGGGTGAAGAGCAGGCATTTAGTCTAGCAGGTAAGATGCTCCCATGCCATACCAGAGTAACTAGGGTCAATACTTGGATCTGGCTCCTGACTCCAGCTTCTGGCTGCCCCGGGAGGCAGTGGTGATACCTTGAATATGCCACCTATGTAGGAGACCTAGATGACAGTTCCAGGCTCCTGGCTTAAGCCTGACTCCAACCTAACCATTGAGGGCATTTGGGATTGTGGATGAGACTTCCTCTCTCTCTCTCTCTTACTCTCCTGTATATATAATTTCTCACTGTCCCTCTGCCTCTCAAATAAACAGAATTTTAAAATTGAAAAATTCCCAGGGAATTTGTTTTGAAGTTCCAGTACTAAGGGAAAGAAGCTATCTTCGGATATCTGCAAAGGTAATCAATACTGAGAATGTGTCAACAATAACATAATAATAGCTCACATTTATTGGACACTTACTCTTGTCTAGCTATGGTTCTAAATACTTTTAACTGTACATTATAAACGGTCCTAATATATGGTAGGACAAGACTCCCAGCCTGCTTTTCCTCAAGAATATCATGGCCGTTTTTGGTTCATGACTCTTCCATAGAAAATTTAGTTTTTTAGGTACCACCACGAAAGAGAAGGAAAAAAAAACCCTGTTGAGATTTTGCTCAGAATTGCATTGCATTTATAAATCAGTTTGGAAATAATCAACATCTCATGATATTGAGTTTCCCAATACCATAATATGGTACCTATCTCCATTCTTTTAGATCTTTTCCAATATCTTTCCATAATACTTTACTTCAAAAATATTATATACATTTTTGACAGACTTATTCATAAGGACCACTTTTTAATTGCATTATAGATTGGATATCTTGTCTTTTATTACATTTTTCGATTTATTGATGGCAAATAATAACATAATAACATTATAAATAACCACCTTAATAATAAGAAGCCCACAGATTCTTCGAACTGCCTAGGTAGACGATCATTATCTGCAAATTGTGACTGTTCTTGCTTCTCATTTATCCCTGGTCTTACCGGAACTCTAATAATACAATAAAATGTTGATGAAAAGTGACAATAGTGGGTGCCCTTGCCTTCTCCTGATCTTAAAATAAATGTTTCTCAGATTTCCCTGTTAAGATTAATGCTCACTGCAGGATTTTGTTTTGTTAAATATCCTTTATCTGGTTAAGATGTTCTCTAACATTTAGCTGCAAGCAATTTTTTAAAACCATAAATTGAGTTTGTCAGCCATTTTCTGCGGCTTCTCACATAAGCTTGGCACTGGGCTTTCGCAGCTGTCTAATCGTTTACCGTTCGTGCTTCTTGTTTCCACTTCCCTAATTTTGACTACTATCATCTCCTCACTTATTCTTACAGGTTTATGTCTTTTAAAAACTTCTACTTGGGGGCCGGCGCTGTAATGTAGTGGGCTAAGCCTCTGCCTATGGCATCCCATACCAGTGTCAGTTCGAGTCCCGGCTGCTCCACTTCCTATCCAGCTCTCTGCTAGGGCCTGGGAAAGGAGTAGAAGATGGCCCAAGTCCTTAGGCCCCTGCACCCACGTGGGAGACCCAGAAGAAGCTCCTGGCTCCTGGCTTCAGATCAGCACAGCTCCAGCTGTTGTGGCCATTTGGGAAGTGAACCAGCAGATGGAAGACTTGTCTCTCTCTGTCTCTGCCTTTCTAATAAATATGTAAATAAATCTTTTCAAAAAATCATTTATTTGTTGTAATTTTGTACTTTTGAAGAAATAGAAATAAATGCATAAACACAATCCACAATCTTTTTTTAAAAGATTTATTTATTTTATTTGAAAGAGTTACACAGAGAGAGGAGAGGCAGAGAGAGAGAGAGGTCTTCCATCTGATGGTTCACTCCCCAGATGGCCACAATGGCCGGAGCTGCACCGATCTGAAGCCAGAAGCCAGGAGCTTCTTCCCAGTCTCCCATGCGGCTGCATGGGCCCAAGCACTTGGGGCATCTTCTACTACTTCTCAGGCCATAGCAGAGAGCTGGATAGGAAGTGGAGCAGCCAGGTCTTGAACTGACATCCATATGGGATGCCAGTGCTTCAAGCCAGGGCATTAACCTGCTGTGCCACAGTACTGGTACCACAACAATCAATCCACAATCCACAAAAGAAAGAGGAAGAGACAGACAGACAGAGAGAGAGAGAGAGAGAGAGATCTTCCATCCACAGTTCACTCCCCAGATGGCTGCAACAGCCAGGGCTGAGCCAGGCCGAGGTCACAAGCCAGGAACTTCATCCAGGTCTCCCATGTGGGCACAAGGGCCCAAACTCTTGGGCCATCTTCCACTGCTTTTCCCATTTGCAGAGAGCTGGGCCGAAAGTTGAGCAATGGAGACACAAACCATCACCCATATGGGATGCTGGCATCAGAGGCAGTGGCTTTACCCAGCTACACTGTGGTGCCAGCCCCAACGTTATTGTTTTATATAGGCAAGATTTCTCTAGAGTGCCAGGTTCTTCGCTCATGCCTTACTTTGTCTCATGCATTACTTCCTGGGGCACTTTCTTTATTCCTTTAGAATAACAATCTCAAGGTATAGTTTATGAACCTGTACGATGCACAAGACCCTGGCAGGGGTCCACAATGTCAAGACTACTTCTATAATTATAATTTTCCATGCATTGACACTTACACTGATGATGCCAAAGCATTGATGGGTGAAGCTTCTGGTGCCCTAGCATGAATCAAGTCAGGAGCAACAAGTTATGGCAGTAAGTATTGCATCTTTCACTGTCACACTCTTACAGTCAGTTTCTAAAATGCTAAATTCACTTAACAGTGTGCTCGGTGAAACAGAAAAAAAAATACATGAATGTTATTAAATTTGACCTTTGAGCAATGTCTTTTTAATATTCACTGTAACCAAACGGAAGTACAAAAACCCTTCTGCTGAACACCAAAGTATGCTGGTGTCTCAAGAAAAAACTCTGGTGTGGTTGAGTTGTGAGCTGATGTAACCATTGTTTTTCATCGAACAATATCTTTATTGAAAGAATGACTGACAGGTAAACTACAGCTATTCAGACTTGGAGAATTGGCAGACATTTGCTCAAAATCAAATGAAGTGAGCCTGTTATGTCAAGAAAGCAAACCAATAGAAATGTTGGAATTGAGTTTTTCAGCAAAAATTATAATTTTAGAACACCTATAGTTGTCACCATGAAATTGACAGCTTCCCACTAAGTGAACTTTTCTAATAACATTAGTGATGATGTTAATGAAGGTAATTTTTGTGTGAATGCTTGGAAGAGCTACCAAATTCATTAAGCCAATATTTTCAAAACAGAAAAATATAATTGTTATATTCTTATTGTTTCTTTTAATTTTAAATTAGTTTTTAATAGATTCAATGTCATTTGTGGATATAATTGTTAAAATTCTAAGAACTGGTTAAACAATTGATTAAATAATTGAATTAATAATTGATTAAATTGAATGTAAATAATTTATAATAATATAAATAATTGAAGAGAGATTTGAAATGTAGCAGAGATAAGTAAGAAATATGAAAGAATTTACCACCAACAGGCCAGTTTCTATTTTGAAAACTATTTATGTTATAGCTACTTACTTATTTTGGATAGTTCCTTATGGCTTCCTCATGTCTTTAAGAAACATGAATATATCTTGAACCATTCCATAATCATTTGATAGACCACAACTGATAATTCCAAAATCTGAATTCATTAGGGCTCCAAATCCTTCGTTTGTTGCTTTTGCCGACTCTGATAATGGTGAGATAGGGGCTTTTCTCTGATCTTTGTGAATTTGTACTTTGTAGATCTTAACCTACAGGAACCCTGAGAGGCAGGCTAAGGTTGCCTTCTGCTGAGGCCAGGGAGTGCTAGACCTGGGGCCGCCCAGTACTCCTTCCGGGTTCTACTCACTGGACTTGCACTGAACCCAAAGCTTAGTCTCCTGAGAGCATTTGTCTACAGCTCACTAAATGGTGTTTGTTTGTTTGTTTGTTTGTTTGTTTCAAACACCCTTGGCCATTTCACTCATTTCCTACAAACCTTGCACCACATTGGAAACTGTGGTTTACTCAAGCAAATACATCATCCAAACACAACTGTAACTTTGCATCCTACGGTTCTATTAGGCTTTGTTCAGCATGGGTAATGTTTCCCTGAGCCCAGATGAAAAACGATCTTGATTCAGAAACGAGAATGTCCAATCCTGTATAATAATTCCAACTCTGAGCTTGACTTGGCTGCAAATCTCCTCCTCTCCACACTTGGTTCTGCTTCAGGCTGAAAGCCTCCAGCGAGGACAGGGGCTGGTTGGTTTCTTCCCTAATTCCCTGCCTTGGGTTGCTGGGCCCGCCCCCCTCCCCCCTGCTGTTTTCATATCCTCTGGGTGAAAGCAGGAAGAGGGCAGAGAAGAAATACCCCGAGGGCAATGCGTGATGCAAAGGTCTCTATCGCTGGATCCTTTCTCCTGCAACCCCCAGCCCTAGGGTACTGCATTCCTAACCTCAGGGCTCAGTTACAAGTCCTCACTTAGTCTGTGCACCAGTCGGTACATAGTTGGCCTCTGTCTTCCAAGATCTCATCCTTCTAGATGGTCGGCTCCGAGCAACCACACTGCGCTTTCTTTCTCTAGAGTGCCCACGTGTGGTCCCTTGAAACAATGAGACAGGCTTTGCTAAACACACACACACACACACACACACACACACACAATACACAGAAAAACCCTAGGCCAATTCCTTGCCTTAACTGCCAAGCAGGTAATTAGTTAGCTTCTCTGTTGCTCTCTGGATTTCCAACAGTGGAGTCAATCCCCAGCCCACATACATCGCAGCTCTCCAGGAGCCATGGAAGTGTAGCTCCCTAGATCTCAAGTGAAAAAAAAAAAAAAAATCTGCTGTAGCTGGTTTGTGTGTGTGTGTGTGTGTGTGTGTGTTGGGGGGAGGGGGGAGGGAGGACATTCAGCATTACATTCTCCAAGGAGTCCCTCCTCACTAAATAATCCTTAGTGTCTCTTCATGTGCTGACTACTTTGTATAGAATTGATCCACTGCTTCATGGAGCTGGTTCTCAGGATTTTGGTTTCTATCATATAGGTATTCAGATCAAAACTCAAGGGATGGGTCAGCATGGCAGTGCAGTGGGCTGAGCCACTGCTTGCGATGCCAGCATTTCATATCAGAGCACCGATTGGAGTCCTGGCTGCTCTGCTTCCAATCTAGTTCCCTACTAAGGTGCCTGGCAGGGCAATGGAAGATGATCCAAGTCCTTGGGCCCCTGCCACCCACATGGGGGACCTGGAAGAAGCTCCTGGCTCCTGGCTGCAGCCTGGTCCAGACTTGGCTGCTGTGGCCATTTGGTTAGTGAACTAGCAAATGGAAAATCTCTCTCTCTCTCTCTCTCTCTCTCTCACTCTTTCTTCTCTCTATGTGTGTGTCTTTATTAGTCTGCCTTTCAAAGAAATAAATAAGTAAATCTTTTTAAAAAAAAATCTCAGGGGAGGCCGGCGCCGCGGCTCAATAGGCTAATCCTCCACCTAGCAGCGCCGGCACACCGGGTTCTAGTCCCGGTCGGGGCGCCAGATTCTGTCCCGGTTGCCCCTCTTCCAGTCCAGCTCTCTGCTGTGGCCCGGGTGTGCAGTGGAGGATGGCCCAAGTGCTTGGGCCCTGTACCCCATGGGAGACCAGGAGAAGCACCTGGCTCCTGGCTTCGGATCAGCGCGGTGTGCAGGCCGCGGCAGCCATTGGAGGGTGAACCAATGGCAAAAGGAAGACCTTTCTCTCTGTCTCTCTCTCTCACTGTCCACTCTGCCTGTCAAAAAAATCTCAGGGGAAGGATTTCAGCACACCATTCTACTTGTTCTAAGTATGTTTTTTCCAAACTCCAACCACATGTTCATATCACCATATTGCAGAAAGCAGAAGCCTGTTCTAATAAACCTAATGTGAATTAGCACCTTTCAATTTCACAGATATCTGAGAAAATGATTTAAAATTAAGGCAGAAGCACTTAGTCAAACAATGAAGACTCTGAGAGGTGAAGAACAGGATAGCCACGCCCATAAATCAGTGTGTCTGGAAACTACGTCTCACATAAGGTCTAGTGAGGGACCTGGTGTCCCTGGTCCACGCTGTGTTTTGTGGGTCTGAGCCCACTGTGCCTCATTTGGATGCACATGAGGCCTTTTGTTTGTCCAGATACACATTGTATAATTATTTTCCGCCCTAGTAAACGAGTAGCTTAACTAGCACCTTAATTTGATTTTAAAAGCTGAAAAATATAAGTAATAGTGTTTTATAATGAAAAAAAACTTTAACTCACACTTTGTGATACATATGCAAACTGTATAATTTTCATTAAAAAAAAAAAGGAAAAAAAGCAGTATCTACTAAAAGCTATTTTGGGCAATTAGGAGGAATTCTCTCGTTTACATTACAGGAGAAATAGTACAAAAGTAACTGAACACATGCCAGAATAATTAGCAGCTCTTGGCTCATTTAAATTATGTGCACATTGCCATTTTAATGCATTTTTTAAACAACCACTTGCAATCCTATTTTATTCTTAGTAGAAAATTAATAGCTTTCTACCAGGTATGACTAGGAAAAAAATTTCTTTCCTGTTGTCTTGGAAAACATAAGTCTTCCTGGTTTTATAGATCCACTTTTAATAATAATTAAAAGCATAAAATAATAAGAATCATACTTTGGTTTTATGCAATACTTCTGTGTAAAACTGGAGGCATTCCTTATGGAAGATAATTCTTCTCTAATGGTACCATGCTGTTTCTTCATGTTTCTGTATAACGTGTTAGGTCTGTGAATCATCTAATATTAATAAGAAGATTAAATAGGCTGTGATTTTCTTATTTCAGGAAAATACCCAAGCGATTCCCCCAAAATAAATTCAGGGCGCATGAATTTTACACATTTTCTTGCAAATTTAAGTTTCCTGGTGATTAATTACAAAGCAGTGGTTAGCAAGAAGTACATGTAGACCCATGTTTCATGTCCTAAGAGATAACAACAGGGTACAAAGAGACGAGAGAGCTGTTTCTCTTTTTTGAAGGTTTAAATGCAGAAGGTTTGATCATAAAGACAGTAGAACCAATGA
This sequence comes from Oryctolagus cuniculus, assembly GCF_051225735.1. Taxonomy (NCBI): domain Eukaryota; kingdom Metazoa; phylum Chordata; class Mammalia; order Lagomorpha; family Leporidae; genus Oryctolagus; species Oryctolagus cuniculus. The sequence goes on from NC_142869.1 coordinate 163,790,716, forward strand.
CATGAAAGCTGTAATCCAGACCATGAAAAGCCTTCTGGTGGAACCGCTACACAACACACAGCTCAGCTAGGCGCTCAGCCTCAGCACAGGTGCGCAGCATCAGCCCTACCTCCTCCCCGGTACCCAGCAGGGTGCTATGCGAGGACCGGGAAGTGTGTTGGGAGAGATGACCGGTAATGGTCATGTCAGGTAAAGACTTGGACAATCCCCAAGCATCCATCCAAGTGCTGAAGAAATTCTCAGAAGAGAGCACTATAACACGCTCAACCATGGCCAAATAAAGACATGGAAAGAATGGGCCTCAGGGAGAGCCCTTGATGGCGAGGGTGGACATTTGCCACACTCAGGGGGCAGCGATGCAGTCCCATTGCATTGTTCCTTCATGCCTATTGTCTCTGTTTGCATAGCTACATAAAAATAAAATAATAAAGGTATAACCAGCATGGAAATGCCTAAAATCTGAAGATGGAGGGCAAGGTCAGAAATCACGATCGAGTTCTCCAAAAAGACAAAAGCAAAGCCCCTGGTGCGATAGTTAGCCTCGCGCATGATGTTTTATCTTAGGCTTCTTTTACCTAGGACATTTAGAAGGTGTGATCTGGTCACACAAGACCAGGACATGCATGGTTAGGGAGCTGCTGGGTGCGAGTCATAAGACAGCTCTGTGCTCCCTCTGAAACTGAAAAGGAAGACTAACAGGTAAGTTGAGGCCAATTGAAAGGAGGAAACTACACTGCCAGCCCAAGAAGACTGAGGCTTGGGGCAGGTGTGGTGCTTTGAGAGTTTAAGCCTCTGCCTCCCACAGCAGAGTGCACCCCTTATCAGTCCTGCTCTGCATCCACTCCAGTTTTCTGCAAATGCACCCAGGGAGGCAGCAGGGGATGGCTCAAGTCCTTGGGTCCCTGCCACCCACAGGGGAGACCCAGAGAGGGTTCCCAGTTCCCGGCTCAGCCTGGGGGAGTGAACCCGCAGTTGGGAGATTTCTCCTTCTCATGTGCTTTTTTTTTCTTTGCCTTTAAAAAATAAATTTTTTTTAGGATTCTAAAAAAGAATCTTTTTTAAAAAGCCTAAGGTTTTCTGCCTTCCAACAGTGTCTCCATTTCCCTCTTCATTTTGAAGAAAAATGATCATAACAGTACCGCCTTTATGTTTGGAGGTTGATTCCCTGTGTTTGATGATCTACAATCAAGCTACAACGATGGAGACCAGATACATCACTGAGGGCCTTGAAATCACGTATTCCTCACTTTCAAAAAATGTGTGCAATAATATTCAGATTATTTATCACATTTTTTAAAAAACATATATAATATTCTCTCAAAAGCTAATAATTTCCCAACAGTATGAGTATAAAAACATATATAATATTCTCTCAAAAGCTAATAATTTTCCAACAGTATGAGTATCTGATTATTATTTTTTATTTTTTTATTTTATTTTTTTGACAGGCAGAGTGCACAGTAAGAGAGAGAGACAGAGAGAAAGGTCTTCCTTTGCCGTTGGTTCACCCTCCAATGGCCGCTGCGGCTGGCGCACTGCGGCCGGCGCACCGCGCTGACCCGATGGCAGGAGCCTGGTGCTTCTCCTGGTCTCCCATGGGGTACAGGGCCCAAGTACTTGGGCCATCCTCCACTGCACTCCCTGGCCACAGCAGAGAGCTGGTCTGGAAGAGGGGCAACCGGGACAGAATCTGGCACCCCGACCGGGACCAGAACCCGGTGTACCGGCACCGCAAGGCGGAGGATTAGCCTAGTGAGCCGCGGCACCAGCCTGATTATATATTTTAAAACAGCTCTTCCAACACATGTGACTACTACTTTGTGAACTGCTTTAATATGACAAATAAAAACTAGTCAGCATTCTATCTTTGATACATGCATGTAATTTCATTGATTTTGGTGGAATCTATCTTCAAGGGTCAAGGGTAGAATCATCCCATGATTACCTTTACCAATTCAGTTACTATATTTATGACAAAAGCCACTTGACTTTCCACACTGACTTCTTGAAACTCAGTGCATAAATTATATTGTGTTGAATTTGCTCCTCCCATAAGCAGAAGAGTAAAACCATAATGAAATTTGCTACATAAAATGATCAGAAAATGATAACTATGAAAAGATGAATGTTGGGGCTGGAGCTGTGGCATAGTTGGTAAACTCACCACCTGCATTGCCAGCAATCCATGTTTGTGGGCACCAGTTCGATTCCCAGGTGCTCCTCTTTTTTTTAAAAAGATTTATTTATTTATTTGAAAGGCAGAGTTACAGAAAGAAAGAGAGGCAGAGAGAGAGGTCTTCCATCCAGTGGTTCACTCTCCAGTGGCCACAACAGCCAGGGCGCTGATCCGAAGACAGGAGCCAGGAGCTTCTTTCAGGTCTCCCACACAGGTGCAGGGGTCCAAGGACTTGGGTCATCTTCTACTGCTTTCCCAGGCCATAGCAGAAAGCTGGATAAGAAGTGGAGCTGCCAGGTCTTGAACTGGCGTCCATATGGGATGCCGGGCATTAACTCACTGTGCCACAGTGCCGGCCCCATCTGCTCCTCTTCTAATCCAGCTCTCTGCTATGGCCTGAGAAAGCAGTAGAGGATGGCCCAAGTCTTTGGGCCCCTGCACCCGCATGGGAGACCCGGAGGAAGCTCCTGGCTCCTGGCTTTGGATCAGCGCCCTGGCCGTTGTGGCCATTGGGGAGTGAACCATCAGATGGAAGACCCCCCCCCTTCTCTATCTCTCTCTCTCTGTGTAACTCTGACTTTCAAATAAATAAATAAATCTAAAAAAAAAAAAGATGAATGTCAACATTCCTAAATATTTCAGAGGGAGACACAAGTTTGTTTACTTCTTTGCTACATAACCTAGGATGGAGTCAAAGAGAACCAACTTTCCCTTCCACTCACCTGTAGTTGTTCGGCACCAATACCAATATAGATTAATACATGTAAACCTTAGGTTTTTGTCACATCCTTTGAGATGACAGGTGTAAGCTCATTTCCAAGTTTCTCCCTCCAACCCCTTTCTAAAATTCACTCTACCACTTATCCTGGCAGTAAGTACCTGCTAGCCACGTCCAGCTCTAGGACACACAACTTAATTAGATGCTTCTCTACTGAAAAGGGGCTCTTCCCACTGCCTAATTCAGAAGAATGGGTCACGAAGCAGCCAGTACAAACACCATTGAACCAGTCCACAGATGCTTTTTCTAATAAGGCATCAGGTAGAATGACTCAGGTCCATAGCAAAAAAGCAGGATTTCATGAACTTGGGTGTCACAGGATCTTTTTCATTATTTCTTTTTCAGAAAATAACTACAAAGCCTGGTTTTTCTTTTTATATGTACACATGAAAAAGAGCCCAGGACGATGCCCAGGGGATCAGAGACATTTCAGGTTTCTTTTTGCTATTAAAACCTGCCATCAGGAACAGTTTACCTGCAAAGAAGATGTCTATTTTGGCACCACTGTAGAATCTTCCTAAATGAGTGACATGAAGGAGACACTATTGTGTAGTCAAAGACACAGACCATTTCATGTCGTCCAAGTTCTTGCTATTAAAAGCATCTATTCATCTTACAAAAATTAACTCTTTTTTTATTTATTTATTTTTGATAGGCAGAGTGGACAGTGAGAGAGAGAGACAGAGAGAAAGGTCTTCCTTTTTCCATTGATTCACCCTCCAATGGCCGCTGCGGCTGGCGCACTGCGGCCGGCGCACTGTGCTGATCCAAAGCCAGGAGCCAGGTGCTTCTCCTGGTCTCCCATGTGGATGCAGGGGCCCAAGGACTTGGGCCATCCTCCACTGCACTCCCGGGCCACAGCAGAGAGCTGGACTGGAAGAGGAGCAACCGGGACAGAATCCGGCGCCCCGACCGGGACTAGAACCCGGTGTGCCGGCGCGGCAGGCGGAGGATTAGCCTATTGAGCCGTGGCACCGGCCCAAAAATTAACTCAAAATGGATCATGGACTTCAATGCAAACGTAAAAGCATACAACTCTAAGAAACTAAAAAAAAATAGAAAAAGTCTGGGCCCAAGGCTGGGCAAAAAGTTCTGAAATTGGCCAGCACCGCAGCTCACTATGCTAATCCTCTGCCTGTGGCGCCGGCACTCCAGGTTCTAGTCCTGGTTGGGGCGCCGGTTCTGTCCCGGTTGCCCCTCTTCCAGTCCAGCTCTCTGCTGTGGCCTGGGAAAGGCAGTGGAGGATGGCCCAAGTGTTTGGGTCCCTGCACCCGCATGGGAGACCAGGAGGAAGCACCTGGCTCCTGGCTTTGGATCGGCGCAGTGCACCAGCCATAGTGGCCATTTTGGGGGTGAACCAACAGAAGGAAGACCTTTCTCTCTGCCTCTCTCTCTCTCACTAACTCTGCCTGTCAAAAAAAAAAAAAAGTTATGAAACTTAAACCAAATAGCATGATTTATGAAAGGAGAACTTGGTGAATTGGACCTTATCGAATGATTTGCTTTGCAAAAGCCTGTATGAAAGGAAAGAATTTGAAAACCACATATCTGACAAAATATGGTATCTAAAAATAATAATAAAGAATTCTCTAAATGTAACAGTTTTAAAAAAATGAGCAATCCATTAGGAAGTAGGCAAAAGCCAGAAGTGGATATTTCAACAGAAAGGATATGGGTGGTAAATAAGCACAGAGCCTGTTCAACATCATTGCCGTCAGGGAGATGCCAGTCAGCACCAATCATGGCGAGGCATCGCTGCACACCTCACAGAGCGGATAAGATGAAAGAGCGACACCATCACACCCTGGTGAGGATGCTGGAGAGGACGGAACCACTCAGTCGCGGCAAGGGGTGACGTTGAATGGAACAGCCACTCCAGAAAGCAGCTGGGTAGTGTGCCCAGCTAAATGAGGGCCCCCAAAAGATGTTCACGCCCAGAGCCTTCAGAAACGCTTCCTTTATGGCAAAAGAGACTCTGCGGATGTGATCCAGTTTAATCCCGAGACGGGGAGATCAGGGTTATCTAGGCAGGCAAATCTGATCACAAACCTTCTTGCAAGAGATAGGAAGCAGATCAGCAAGAAAAGTAGATTCCGGGGCTGGCGCTGTGGCGTAGCTGGTAAAGCCACTACCTGTGGCACTAGCATCCCATATGGGCACTGATTTGAGTCCTGGGTGCTCCACTTCCAATCCAGCTCCCTGCTAATGTTTCTGGAAAGCAGCAGAGGACGGTTCAAGTATTTGGGCCCCTGTACTCACATGGGAGACCTGGAAGAAGCTCCTGGTTCCTGGCTTGGGACTGGCTCAGCTCCAGCCCTTGTGGCCATTTGGGGAGTGAACTTTGTAACTCTGCTCTTCAAATAAATAAAAGGGAACAGAAAAGGAAAAATGGAAAGAAGATGCTGGGGCCAGTGTGAAGCTGCCACTTTTAATGCTAGCATCCCATAGCTATCCAAGTAGTTGGGTTCCTATCATCAATAGGGGAGACCCAGATGGAGCTCCAGGCTGATGGTTTTGGCCCAGTCCCGGCTATTATGGCTCTTTGAGGGAGTGAACCAGCAGATGGAAGATCTCCCTGTCAGTCTCTGCGTGTCACTCTGCCTTTCAAATAAATAAATCTCTAAAAAAATAAAAGTAGATGCTGCAAAACTGCTTTAAGTACAAAGGAAGGGGCCACAAGCAGTTTCTGGAAGCTGAAGGAGGGAAGGAATGAGTTCTCTCTGGAGATATTAGTGCCAGTCAACCCAAGCCCCATTTCAGACGTCCGGCCTCCAGGGTTATAAAAGAATCAATTTATGTTGTTCCGAGCCATTCAACTTACAGTGCCAATAGGAAACTAAATATACAACTACCATACAGCACAGTAATCATACTCTTGGGTATTTAACCCAGAGAAACAAACTGATGTTCACACAAAAACCTGTACACAAATGGTCACAGCAGCCTTGTTTGTGACAGTGCAAAACTAAAAACAGCCCATATTTTAGCAGGTGGGTTAAACCAGCAGTGGTATACACACACCACAGAATACTAATCAGCAATTGAAAGGAGTGAGTTATTGATACTTTCAACAACTTGAAGGAATCCAAAGGGAATCTTGCTGAGTGAAAAACAAAGTGGAACAAAGGTTATGGGCTGTATAATTCCATTTATTATTCTTGAAATTACAAAGCTACAGAAGTGAAGCAATGAAGGGGCAGAAAAGTGTGGCAGGAGGGAGGGAGACTACCAAAGGGCCACAGGAAAGATCATTGTGGGGATAGGATTGTCCCAGATCTTGTCGTCTTGTGGCAGATACAGAAGCCTATATGTGTGATAAAATTGTGTAGAACTAGATACACACCTCAGCAAGTACAAATAAAACTAGGGAATCTGAATAAGAAAGGTGGATTCTATCAGTGTCACTATTGTGGCTGTCATTTTGTACTACAGTTCTGTAAGGTGCCACCATTGGAGGAAATTGAGTGAAGGGGGACTGATGCTGTTGTTTAGCAGGTAAAGCCCCCACCCGCGGTGCCAGCATCCTATATGGGAGCTGGTTCGAGTCCCGGCTGCTCTACTTCTGATCCCACTCTCTGCAATGTCCGGGGAAAGCAGTAGAAGATGGCCCAAGTCCTTGGGTCCCTGCACCCACGTGGAGGACCTGGAAGAAGCTCCTGACTCTAAAATCAGATCACTTAGGTCATATCCAAGCTTTGCTTTTAAGGACTTACGTATCCTTGTGTTCTTCACGATTCAGCTTGCTCAAGTGACAAGTCATAGGTATATGAGGGTCGTTACGATAATTAAATTAGTTACTCTAAGTCTAGAAAGATTTGACAAGAGCCCTGCACAGAGCAAGCACTAAATATACACCACTTGCTATTCTGGTATATACCCTTATTCATGCTATTTTATCCCCACTAGAGTGTATACTGTGATTGTACACAGACAAGATCCCTAGATTTCTGTGGAGAGCCTGCAGGGCAAGGGCCACTCTGTGATTGGCGTGTGTCCATCAGTTTGGTGGTGTGAATGGAAGCCATTGCTGTCAGTCACATAGCTAATTACTGGAAGTCTCCTTCATGTTCCCTAAGAAGCCACTTCGTGGTCTTCCTCTCGTGATGCCCACCTTCCACATTCCCGTGAAACAAACCAGTCCCTGAGACTAAATTGATGCAGACTACCTCCATTAAGTAGTGGGTTGTACGTTCATGTTTCATTTAAAAAATATATTGATTTATAAATTTGAATCAGAAAGTGAGAGACACAGACAGGCAAGAAGGAGAGACCTTCCACCCACTGGTTCATCCCCCAACATGGTCCAACAGCTATGGCTGCTGGAGGCTGAAGCCGAGAGCCTGGAACTCCATCCAGGACCCTCAAGTGGGTGGCAGGGAGCCAAGTACTTGAGCCATCCCCCATAGCTTTCTCAGGAGCATTAGCAGGGTACCAAATGGGAACCAGAGCTTCAATACGAGATGCTGGTATTGCAGGTGGTAGCTTAGCTCACTGTGCCACAATGCTAGCCCCTTGTGTTTCATTTCTAATGTTTGGAACTTAAAAGGTATGATTTAAGTTTGTAATCAGAAAAGACCAACTTAGCCATGAAAAAGAATGAAATTTTGACTTTTGCAACAAAATGGATACAGCTGGAAACCATTATGTTTAGTGAAATAAGCCAGATTCAAAAAGAAAAATACCACTTGTTTTCTTGAATGTGTAGTAGGTAATATGTAGAGTATTTTTAAATATTAATTTAATGGATATGAGTGAAACTGACATGTTAGGATTTGATTATTTTTTATACCCCTGTCTATATTCCTGCTGAACAGTGGTCTTTTATTTATTTATTTGAAAGGGAAAGTTAGAGAGAGAAGGAGAGAGCAAGCAAGAGCAAGAGAGCTATGATTTACTTCCCAAATAGCCACAATGGCCCAGGCTGAAGCCAGGAGCCAGAAGCTTCTTCCAGGTCTCCCACGTAGGTGCAGGTGCCCAAGGACTTAGGCCATCCTCTTCTGCTTTTCCCAGGTGCATTAGCATGGAGCTGGATGGGAAGTGGAGCAGCTAGGGTTCAAACTGGCACCCACATGGGATGCCAGCATTGCAGGCGATGGCTTTACCTGCTGTGTCACATCATTGGTCCCCTTTCTACTTTTACTTGTTGAATTCTTTGGCTTTCTAATAAACAAATAAATCTTTAGAAAACAAACAGAGTTGGAGAGTGAGACAGAGTTCTTCCAGCTACTTTTTCATTCCTCAAGGGGCCCCAAAGGCCAAGGCTGAGCCAGGCAGAAGCCAAGAGCCAGGAGCTTCACCCAGGTTTTCCATGTGGGTGCAGGGGTCCACGCACATGGACTATCTTCTGCTGCTTTCCCAGGCCATGAGCAGGGAGCTGGGTCAGAAGTAGAGCTCACATAGGGTGCCAGTGTGGCAGGCGGCAGCTTTACCCACTGTGCCACAACACTGGCCCCTGAACTCTTCATTTAGTGGAGCACTGAGCCTTTGACTATAAATTTAAAATACTATCACAAAAATTGAAAAATGAAGGAAGGGGGAGGAACAGAAATATCATTATATTCTTAGAACTGTATCCATTAACTGTATGAAATCTGTTCTCCTTATATTAATAAAAAATGTAAATAGTAAAGAAAGAAAAGACAAAGAGTTGGAATTTTTTTGAAATGGGGTCAAAAGATTCTAAAATACAATTTACCGCTCCCACCATTTTTATGTGGATAGTTCAACAGCGTCAAGTACATTCCCATCGTTGTGCAACAAATCTCCAGAAACTTTTCATCTTGCAAAACTGAAATTCTGTATTCGATAAACGATGACTCCCCACTTCCCTATTCCCGGAGCCCCTGGCAGCCACCATTCTTCTCTCTGTTTCTATGAGTTTGACTACTTTAGATACTTTACATAAGTGAAATCATACATCTGTGTCTTTTTGCAACTGGCTTACTCACTTGGCATAATGTCCTTAAGTGCCATCATATTGCAGATTCCTCTCTTTTTAAAGACCAGATTATATCCTGCTGTGCATTTTTTCCACATTTTCTTTGCCATTCCATCCATTAGATGAACATTTGTATTGCTTCTACCTCTCGGTTATTGTGAATAATGCTGCTATGAACATGGGTATGAAAATACCTCTTCAACACCCCTCCATCCAATCCTTTTGGATATAAACCAGCAGTGGGATTGCTGCATTATATGGTCATTCTAATTGTAATTTTTTTAAAAATTTATTTTATTTTTATTTGAAAGGCAGAGTTAAAGGGAGAGGGGGAGAGAGGAAAAGAAGGAGAGGGAGAAATATTCTATCCCATGGTTCACTCCCCAAATGGCCACAACAGGCCAGGCCAAAGCAAGAAGCCAGGAACTTCTTCTAGGTCTTCTACCTGCACCCAAGCACTTGGGCCATCTTTTGTTACTTTCCCAGGTGCATTAGCATGGAGCTGGATCAGAAGTGGAACACCCAGGATTCAAATCAGTGCCCGTACAGAATGCCAACATTGCAGGCAATGGCAACCTGCTGTACCACAACACTGGCCCCCAAATTGTAATTTTTTGAGGAATGGCCATACTGATTTCCCAAGTGGTTGCACTCTTACAATCCATCAACAGTACACAAAGTTTCCAATTTCTCTACATCCTAGCACTTGTTATTTTCTATGGTATAGATAGATAGATAGATAGATAGACAGACAGACAGACAGGTAACTAACTAGTAATCCTGCTTGGTATGAGGTGACATCTCATTATGATTTTGTTTTTTTATTTTATTTGAAAGGTAGAGAGAGATATAGCAGAAGAGATGGACAGGCAGAGATCTTCCATCTTCCTTCTACCAGCCCACTCTCCAAATGCCAGCAACAGCCAAGGGTGGGCCAAGCCAAAGTCAGGAGCAGGAATGCAAGCCATGTTTCCCACTGAGTAGTAAGGACCCAACTATTTGAGCCGTCATACTCCTGCCTTCCAGAGTACGCATTAGCAGGAAGCTATAATTAGATGTGGAGCCAGGACTCAAACCCAGGCACTTCAATATGGGATGCAAGTGTTCCAAGCCCGCCGTAACTGCTCTACCACTTCCTTAACTCTCATTTCCCTAATTATTAGTGATATCAGACATCTTTTCATGTGCTTGAACATTTGTACATCATCTTTGAAGAAATGTATTCAAGTCCTTTGCCATTTTTCATTGAGTTACTTAGTTTTTGTTGAGCTACAAGTACTTTTTATAATATTCTATTAAAAGGATATAACTTTGAAAGTAGAAATAAAATGATGCATTTAAAGATATTTTTAATTATATTTTCAACTTTAAAATATTTTAACATATTAATTTAATAATATGACTCAATAGTTATCCTAACTGACCATGTCAGCAGCCTAAATGACTTGGGGGCAGTGTCTTACCACTTTCCTTGTTGACCCACAATGCTTTGCTAGTATTTTGTACCCCAGAACTGGGACCATGTTCTTTGCCAATGTCTTTGTTCTCATTTCTAATGATCAAGCCGGGAACTCAACTCTCTTCCTCACCTCTCATTTCCAACCAGTTTCCTCCAAGTACAATCCACACCACCCCTGGCTGGAGAACCCTACAGGAAAACTAAGTGTCTTCATTAGACAAGAATGAAGGAAGGGCTCCAAAAACATAAAAACAAAACTTGGAAGAAGTGACTACTAGATGTTTTTGTAAAAACAAAGTAACTAATACGGGAAAAAAGCAGAAATGTGTTGGGCTTTGTTATATTTCTTTTACAATTAGGTTCTGGTTTGATTTTAAACATATGAGTGCAAGGAGTACACCATTAGCTTGTCAGTTCTCAGGGTCTCTAAACTTCAAAATTCAGCCCTAAGGTCCCTTAAAATGTCTTCACTCTCTCATAGCTCTTTCTCCCTGCAACCACCACCACCTGGGCTCATGCCCTGCAGTACCACAACCACCTTTGAACCCGGAGACCCTGCCTCTAGCCTCTCCTCTGGGAAATCAGCCCTCAGGTGCCTGTGTTATCTTTCCAGAAGACCGGTCTGTTCACATCACTGCCCTGCCAGAAAGGCTCCTGTGACTTCCCACCACCCACCCAGACAAACCCAGATTCCTTAGCAAAAACTTTCAGCCTCATCTGATCTTCGATGTCCTAGAAAGCCTGCCTTCCCACCTGGAGGTCAAGTACTTCCAAGGTCCACATTCACTCATGCTGCTTCCCCTGGCTGGAATTCCTGGCACCACCCATCAACACTTTCTACCTAAACAATGATCCTGATCTTAGATCAACAGAAAGTCCGTGGGTGGTAGTCAATGACTATGGTGCTTAGGCAGCCATGGTAGCCATCAACGGTTACCCAAACCTGGTCATGACACAGGCAAGCACAAGAGCAAACGGTTATCACCCAAACGCACTTCCTGGCTTCACATTATGAAAACCTTGAGCGCTCCACCCCCACTTCCCAGAACAGCCCATCCTAGTTGCTGGCTACTTCTCCAAAGGGAACAGGGAAATGGTCATGTTCAGAGCTGGTCTCTGACTGCTGGGATCCAGCGGGAGCTCTCTCCACTTTGTGTCTCCTGGTTTTCCCTGTCTGAGTCATCATCAGATCTGGGTGCCTCTTCCACAACTTTTGGCGGGTTGCTGCCTTCCCAGCACTATCCCAGCAAACACACTAGTGCCAAATGTGCACTAGAGTAATAGTAAGATCTAGCTTCAGTGTCTACGTGTCAGACTTCTGGTTTCTGTTTTAGGATTAGCCATTAACAGTGAGAATGACACATTGTGATCCAAAGCCACACCTGCTAAAATATCTCAGCATGGACTCTGGTGTCATTAATATCTACCTTGTGTGCTCATGGAATTAGCTTCTTTAACACTGTAAGGTTGGAGTTCCTCCTACGTGAGCACTTTTATAGTTATCATGGCTAAGTCATAACCATGTGCAAATCCTTCCAACCATTAAGGAAGCCAAAATGATCTCTGTATTAACAGTAAGTAACCTGGTGGACAGGCAGTTGGCTTTCTCAGCAAGATGCCCACATCCCATATTACAGCATCTGGGTTCAATACCTGGTTCCAGTTCCGGACTCCAGAGTCCTGCAGTGAGCACCCTGGGAGGCAGCAGGGTGGCTGGATCCCTGCCTGCATTGAGTTCCTGGCTCCTGTCTTTGGCCCAGCACAGCCCCAGCTGTTGGCAGAAATTTGAGGAGTGAATAAGTGGATGGGAACACACTCTCTGCCTTCCTCCCTCCTACCTGCTACCTCTCAAAAAAAAAAAAAATAGGTAAACTGAGTCCTGGACATTGGAGTTCAAGTTCCCATCTTTCAGGTGCAATTTGACTGTTAAACAGTGAAACACCTGGGCACATCTAGGAAGCCAAACAACAAGAAGGGCAGATCTCCAAAGAGATGAGAATCCCAGTGGCCAGGCAGCTGCAGTTTCTCAGAGGTGTAGCTTCTGTTTCCTTGACCCTGACCCCTGTGCCATCCCCTCTCACCTGTCCCTTTATCAGACTGTTTCTTACATCTCAGCAACTCTGTCAGGTCCACAGGATCAAAACCTACAAGAAACTATATCCTGGGTGGTGCTGGAGTGGGGTGGGGGCAGCACTGGGGCCTAGTAGGTTAGGCCACCACCTGCAGGGCTGGCATCCCATATGGGCACCAGTTCAAGTCCCAGCTGCTCCACTTTCAATCCTGCTCCCTGCCACTGCACCTGGGGAAGCAGTGGAGGATGGCCCAACTGCTTGGGCCTCCCCACCCACATGGGAGAATAAACTCTTGGCTTTGGCCAGGCCCAGTCCTGGCCTGTGGCCCTGTGGGGAGTGAATCAGTGGATAGAAGATATCTGTCTGTGTGTGTCTCTTTCTCGCTCTGTAACTCTGCCTTTCAAATAAATTAATAAATGAAAAGGAAAAGAAAGAAAAGAAAAGGAGGGAAAATAGAAAAGAAACAAACTTTGCCGGGCCCCAGAAAGAATTCAGCCTGTAAGCTCATCCTCATTCAATGAAAAGTTTAACATCTAAGCCACCACACTGAGTGACGCAGCCTGGTGCGGTGTGGGGTTCTGCCACTAAGGACAGATGCTTGGGGTCACAGTATCAGGCTCTCCGAAGCAAGAAGGAATCAACTGCTCACCCCACTCTTAGTCTTCTGGGGGCTGCTTGAACATCACAAAACTGAGCCCAAGGGTTAAGATACCGCCTGCAATGCTGGCATCCCTTATGGGTGCCAGTTCAAGTCCTGGATGCTCCACTTCCAATCCAGCTCCCTGTTAATGCACCTGGGAAAGCAGCAGAAGATGGCCCAAGAGCTTGGGCCCCTGCAGCCACACGGGAGACCCAGATGAGGCTCCTGGCTCCCAGCTTTGGCTTGGCCCAGCCCTGGCTGCTGTGGCCATTTGGGGAGTGATCCAGCAGATGGAAGGTCTGTTTCTGTCTCTGCCTCTCTCTCCACCCACCCCCCAACCCCCAGTAACTCTGCCATTCAAATAAAAATCTTTAAAAAAACTGAGCCCAAGCATCTGAAACACTTAGGCATAAAGAGACAGACCAGAGCACAGTATATAGCTTTGCATCTCCTCAATCAGCCAAAATCTTCAAAGGATACCAAGGGGCCTGATGCAAAAATAAAGATGGAACTCTTAAGAGCCAGTGGGCTAACATCTAATCCATTTATTGTTTGCCATTGATTCTCCCCTCCCCACCTGCCCTGGCCCACTCCAAGGCACTCGATAGCAGATGCAGTTTCCTCCAAGTGCTACCATTTCACAGTTTGTTGCAAAAAATGCATTGGAGTGACATCACTTCTCCCCCATGCCCATGAGCAGATGAAATTTTCAGGGTGTAAGAAGCTATTCGTTGTATATCAAAAAGCATTCATTATAATGTACGTGTGTTGACATTTTTTTAAGGGGGAGAGATAGTTGACAAAATTCCTACATTAAATCAAAGCCTAAAAAATGGTATGCAGAGACTGCAAAACCCTGCTGTGTATTGTATCACAACACTGACATCTATTGGCTACAAGTGCACTGAATCCCGCTCCTCTGGTCCACAAAGTCCCTTTTCCCTCTGCAACAGCTTCCTCTAAATCAAGCCTCTTATGGCCCTGAACCACAGGTATGTTCTGTCCTTAACTCCTAGTAGGTTGCAAACTCATGGTTTCTCATGTTAGCCTTTAACTCCTTCATACAACAAAGATGTTATGCCATTTTAATTCTTTTCTACACCAAAATCAAACATCCATTTATGCAACAGCCCCATTATTCTAGAAACAGGACGCACAGATGAGAGCTGTTATTTTACTGATGGTTTTGAAGTGCCAATTATAGGGACGCTTACACATCCACCACGCCCCACCCCAGTGCAAGCACTGCCTGCCATTCCCGCTGCTGAGAGCTCTCTCCTCCACTCTCCTCTTCTTGTCCTGTTCCCGGCCTTAGCACTCTCCCCTGGGACTCCAACTCCTCTGTTCCCTTTGTCTCCCTATGCAGCCCCCCACCCCAGTTGTCTTCTCATATGCATATTTAGCTAAGCATGTTTAATTTGCTACAGAATAAGAACACACACAGGGCCCTGTGCCATGGCACTTGAGTGCTGGTTCAAGTCCTGGCTGCTCCACTTCTGATCCAGCTCCTGGCTAATGCACCTTGGAAAGCAGCAGAAGATGGCCCAAATGCTTGGGCCCGTGCTACCCATGTGGGAGAGCTGGATGGAGTTCCCTGATCCTGGCTTGAGCTTGGCCCAACCCTGGCTGTTGTAGCTGTTTGGGGAGTAAACCAGCAGATGTAAGATTCTCTCTCTCTAATTCTGACTTTCAAATAAATAAGTAAGTCTTTGTAAAAAAGAACATACACATCAAAACCTTTAGCCCTGACTTTTCCTCCTCTTACCTTATCAACATATATGATGTTTAAAAGACTTAGAATGGGGGAGGGGGACAGGGCAGCACTGTGGCGTAGCGGATATAGCCAGTGCCTACAGTGCCAGCATCCTATGTGGGCACTGGTTCGAGTCCCGGCTGCTCCTCTTACGATCCCACTCTCCGCTATGGCCTGGGAAAGCAGTAGAAGATGGCCCAAGTCCTTGAGCCCCTGCACCCGTGTGGGAGACCCAGAAGAAGCTCCTGGCTCCTGGCGTGGGATCACTGCAGCTGCGGCCATTGAGGCCAATTGGGGAGTAAACCAGCAGATAGAAGACCTCTCTCTCTCTCTCTCTCTCTCCCTTTGTCTCTCCTTCTCTCTGTGTAACTCTGACTTTGAAATAAATAAATAGGGGCTGGTGCTGTGGCTCAGTAGGTTAACGCCCTGGCCTGAAGTGCCTGCATCCCATATGGGTGCTGGTTCTAGTCCCAGCTGCTCCTCTTCCAATCCAGCTCTCTGCTATGGCCTGGGAAAGCAGTACAAGATGGCCCAAGTCCTTGGGTCCCTGCACCCACATAGGAGACCTGGAAGAAGCTCCTGGCTCCTGGCTTCAGATTGGTGCAGCTCCAGCCATTGCGGCTATCTGGGGAGTGAACCAGCGGATGGAAGACCTCTCTCTCTGTCTCTACCTCTCTCTGTAACTCTGTCTTTCAAATAAATAAAAATAAATCTTAAAACAAAAAGAAATAAATAAAAATCTTATAAGACATAATGAAAGGGATTAACTTCAAAGTCCCTACTCCAATGCTGTGATTTTACACTCTACCCATATCTATCGCTTTAACCTAATAACCAAGGGACTGTCTCCCTGCCCAATGAATCATCATCCATTCCCGACTCCTCTGTTTCCATCCGATGCAGCACGATATCCCCAGCCCCTTGCAGCCTTCTCTGTTATAGCATTCTCTATCCATTCACGTAGCAAGAGCCCTGATTGCTGACCCCACCATGACCTGAGTGGACCAAGTTACCAGTGCTTATCCTGCTCCATGACACTAATCACTACCTACGTACATATGCCTCTCCAATCTCCATCTCCCAGTGGCCTACCTAACCTTCAGACCCACACGATGCACACGGTACTCGTCATCCTCACTTGAGTATCCTCCAGGTATCTGGATCTCCGCTCTGGCCTCCCTCCCTCCCTCCCTCCTGTTCCTTTTCGCCATAAGTGGAAGACCAGTGATTGTTCTCCAAACTAGAAACCTGGAAAGCTACATCTCCAGCCTGTCCCACAGATACCAGAGCCAATCGACTGAAGATTAATTTATCTTCGGATTTCAGTCCTGGTTACTCTTTATTTCACTCACATCACACCAACCCAGCTGTAGCAGAGACTGCTACCTGACCACCCAAGGTTTGCACTCCCCTTCTGGAGTGTCGGCTGTTACATGGAAACAGCTGTCCAGCAGGTGCCTCATTTCCAGAGTGGAGAACAAGGCATAGGAGTTCTTGTCCGTGAGTGTCTGTTGATGCTTCTTGCACTGCTTCTTGTACTAAAGGAGCAGGCAGGCCTTTCTCAGACTATTACCTCACAAACCTGCTAAACAGAGTGCACTCTTAGGTCTTTGAGGACTATGAGGCCATGAGATAGAAGAGGCCTGGGTCTGAAGATGAGCCCCTGGAAGGCTGTCTCCCAGGAATAGCCAATTGGGCTGTGATGCAAACGTACCGTGTCCAGTGCCTGGAACACTTTCCGACTCTGCTTAGTTCAGGCCACCATCCTTTCTGCCCTAGAAGGGATTATGGCAGGTGTCTCCTATCGATCTCTGCGCCTTTGGTTTTATCTGTGTGTCCCCACAAAAACAGAGTTCGGCTCTGCCTTCCTCACAGTGTACTGCCATCATATAAAGAAAGCACAGTGCCTACAATTACAATGCAATTTAATTAACTGGATCTCTTCTTCCAAGTCCCTCTCAGTTCACATCCTCTTGGGTTTTATCACTTGGTGCTTCACTCCCTCTTTCTTACCTACACACACACACACACATGCCCTACAGGATTGACTCAAGTCTTTCCAGTCTCCAGTGCTAACAGTTTCCCTACATCCACCCCCTTCCTTCCTACTGAAGTCTGCTCCTCGTTCAAACTGCTCACAGGATAGCTGCTATGAAGTTTCCCCTGACTTCAGCCAGCACTGATTCAGCAATGGGCCAAGTGACGCCGGATCTAACCCTCAGTTACCCCCCGCCTCACGTCCCTTGTCCTAGCCTTCTGCTTGCATCTGTACTTGATCCTTTGTGTCCGACACACATCCTCCCTCCTTTCCCTCACTATATTACACACTCCCCAAGGAAGAACGGCAGTTCACTCCACTCGTTCATGGAGCTCTGTAAACTCCACCCACTGAATCCAATAATTTGCTTTGTATAATACCCTGCCTGGAACTTTCTGGAGTGCCTCTGGCTCCAACTTCTTTTAAATATAGTTCAAGGTGAGGGATTTTTGTGGAAATTCTGCAGAACTCTAAAACGATGGAGTGGGAGTTTGGTGCGATGGTTAAGACTTTTCTTGGGATGCTCACACCCCATGTTGGAGTGCCTGGTTCAAGTTCTGGCTCCTCTGCTTCTGATCCGGCTTCCTGCTAATGCACACCCCTTGGAAGGCGCGGATGATGGCTCAAATACTTGGGTCCCTGACATTCATGTGGGAGAGCCAGATTGAGTTCAAGTCTCCTGACATTAGCCTGGCCCAGCCCTGGCTGTTGTGGGCATTTGAGGAATAAACCAATGAATAGAAGATCTCCATCTGTCTATGACTGTCTTTGTCTCTGTACCTTTCATATGAGGAAAGATAATTTTTTAAGATTTATTTTATTTATTTGAAAGTCAGAGTTAGAGGCAGAGGCAGAGGCAGAGAGAGAGAGAGAGAGAGAAACAGAGAGTCTTCCATCTGATGGTTCATTCCCCAGATGGCTGTAAAGGCTGGAACTGCACTGATCTGAAGCCAGGAGCTTCCTCCAAGTCTCCCATGCAGATGCAGGGGCTCAAGGAGTTGGGTCATCTTCTATCACTTTCCCAGGCCATAGCAGAGAGCTGGATCAGAAATGGAGCAGCCGAGACTCGAACCAGCACCCATATGGGATGCTGGCACTGTAGGCAGCAGCCTTACACGGTACACCACAGCGCTGGCCCCAAGGAAAGATAATTTTTGAGTAAAATAAAATACAGCATTTTTAAATAAAGTTATCTTTCTACAAGGGGTCTTCAATAAAGCTCATGAGAAATGCATTCTGAAAAAATTACATGTGGGTCTTGAATTTTTGGTACCAAAATAAACATCTTTTAATTCTATTTTCCCATGAACATTTTTGTAATACCCTCCCTCCTTTGTGTCAATGTAGTTTTCCATAAAAGAGAAACAGAGCATGAAATAAGCAATTAGATCTAATGTATAATTTCATGAACAGTTAATAATAATAGCTGAATACCTTTTAAATCAATGCCTGGCACATAGTAAGTGCTCTATAAAAATCTCATACTGTTCTAACATCAGCAGCAGCTGTGTGGCACAGCAGGTTAAGCTACTGCCTGCAATGCCTGTGATACTGGCATCCCATACAGGCGCAGGTTCAAGTCTCAGCTGCTCCACTTCTGATCCAGCTCCCTGGGAAAGCAGAAGAAGATGGCCCAATTTCTTGGGTCCCTGCCACCCATTTGGGAGTCCCAAATGGCATTCCAGGCTCAGTGAAGCCCTGGCTGTTGCAGCCATTTGCAGATGGAAGATTCTCTCTCTCCCTTTTTTACCCCCGTCCCTGCCTCTGCCTTCCAATTACATAAGTAAATCTTTCTTAGTAAATAGTTTTTTTTTAAAAAAAGATTTATTTATGTATTTGAAAGAGTTACAGAGAGAGAGAAGGAGAGGTGGGGGAGGGGGGCCTTACATCCATTGGTTCACTCCCCAATTGGCCACGATGGCCGGGGCTGTGCTGATCCAGAACAAGGAGCCAGGAACTTTCTCTGGGTCTCCCATGCGGGTGCAGGGGCCCAAGGACCCAAGGAGCCCAGCAGAGAGCTGGATCAGAAGTGGAGCAGCCAAAACTTGAACCGGCGCCCATATGGGATGCTGGCACTGCAGGCAGCAGCCTTACCCGCTACACCAAAGCATCATCCCCAGTAAACAGTTCTAGCAGCAGCCCTATAAAGTGGTCTTCTTGCTGTTCTGAACTGGATAAGCTTCTTCCCAAGTATCCTTTCCTGAAAGAGCCCACAGCTAAAAGGAGGCTGTTTGAGACATCGGAGGCCTTCCCTGCCAAGGGCTTCCAAAGACAAAGGGCTTCGTGCGATTTCCAAAAACTCATCTGTCTACAGAGGGTGGCTTCTGAGAACATACAGGGAGACACTGGGATTTCAAAGTCTATTCCTAATACAGCTACCATCATCAGCAGTGTAACTTACTCCATACACTCAACTCACCACACAGCTGAGATACCAGTATTCAACACTGGATCCACCCAAATGTCAGCGGGTCATCTTAGCCACCTAGAAGCTACACATCCCACATTCCCGGGATGGCCACACAGGCCAGCCCATGGCCAAAATCCCTTCTAACCACTCAATTTAGTTCTCCTCAAAGAGACGTAACCCAGCTCCCAAGTCAGATTGTTAGGGCTTTCAGGCATGCCTCCCCTCACCCTGCGTTTGGAAAGCTATTTTTCATTTATGTGGTGTACATTATTACTTTGGGTGCAGGCATCATCTATATTGTGCTGCACAAAAATAATTGATTACTCATGAGTGACAGAGTAATTGGCACTGCCCTGGTTATTCAGCTATTTTTACGCATTGTAATTACCAGCCTCAGCACACTAGACAGAATTTAATGTTCTTGAAAATTAATATTATCGAAGGACTTGATACAAAAGAATGTAATGTTCTTAAATTAAAAACTTGTAACACACTGATAGAGTCTCACATTGTAGCATATTTATCAACATTTGGTTTCAATTATTTCAAACCTCTTTATCAAGTCGTAGAGCCTGTAACCCGTGCCAATCCAGTGCACTGAATTCTAGTGAGTCTACCATCTGAATTAGTGTTTGCAATAGAAATACGACATGTGTAATGCTGTGTTGATATCTAGAATCTTTTGCCTACTGCTCTACATTACAGCTGCGAGTTTCTTGAATGCAAACGAAGGGGGGAGGTTTTGAATATAGTCATAATGAATGCCCAGTCGCCAAGGCTGCATGAAACATTAAACAAGCGAATAATGTACAGCAATGATGCCAAAAAAACTCACTAGCTGTGTACTGTGGTCTGGCTGTAATGCAGGCAGAGACCCTCTCAGGGTCAAGGCATGATGCAGAGAAAATGTGGCTCCTACCTAATGTCCTGCTACTCGGGCAACAAGACAAAGAATATCTTGAAGTATATGTTTGATTGCATAAAGGAAACTCCTTTACAATGACCTGACCACAGTCTTCTACAATGCTAATTATTACTTCCTAAGACTTGGTTTTCTCTTCATTGCTGTGTGTAAGAGAGGGAGGGAGAAAGTGAGAGAGTAAGAGACCCTGCATCCACTGGTTCACTCCCCAAGTGTCCACAACAGCCAGGGCTGGTCCAGGCCAACACCAGTAGCCAGGAATTCCATCCGGGGCTCCTACGTGAGTGACAAGGGCCTAAGTACTTAGGTTATCCTTTGCTGCCTTCCGAGGCACATTAGCAAGAAGCTGGATCAGAAGCAGAGCAGCCAGGATGCAAGCTCACTGGGCCATAATGCCAGTTCTCCTTTCCTCCTTGATTCTGTCTCTTCCTGCACCTTTAATAGCCAATGAGCAGTCCAGTGTCTTTAATCAAGTGCCCCTCAACCATATGGGTCTGCTCCACTCGCCCCCGACCCCTGCTGTCCACTGTCCACCCAACACTGCCTCCAGGCCTTGGGAGTGACCCGAGCACGGCTGTCCTCACTGTCAGTCTGTCTCCCATCTTCACTTTACCTCCTCCTTCCCACCCAGTCTCGTCACCACCTTTTTATTTCCTCAGCAGCAGGTCAATGTGCACAGCTACAGCCCACCTAAATACCTAATGCTCAGGACAAATTAGCAACCTCACATTGCCTATTCCTAATGCAAGAATTAGTACTCTTTAATCTTATTATTTTCTTTAAGATAATTAAAGTTATATTTTATTCCTGGGGCTTTTGGTTTCTTTTTTTTTTTCCTGTGAGTTAGCAAAAGTCCCTTAATAGAAGATTATTTCATGCCCCCATTATTATGGCTTAATAGATGTAACTCAAAAAAAATCACATAACTATTATTAGCTTTAATAAAATTAAAGTTAGAAAAGATAGGACTAGAATAAAAACTTTGCAGCCAAAATTCCCATTTTTTTTCAATCAGATTAACAGGTTAATGTAATTGACTATATTATTTAATATACATCAGTTTAGTAATCACAGTGATATCTGCAAACTTAATTAAGTCTCATAAATTTGCACGAAAAAACTCATACCATATACAAAAATTAACTCAAAATGGATTACAGGCCTAGACATAAGAACTAAAAGAACACATAGAAGAAAACATAATAATATAGTTACTAGTCATGGCTAACAATGTATTATTATTTACTTGAGATAATAAGGGAATGTTCTTAATGTTTCATCACATACGAAGTTGATATTTTTCTCACATATTAAATTCTAGTATGTTATTCTCAAAGAATGAGAATAAAATATTTTAATCATAAAAAAATCTTTGTGGCTTTGAATAGGTAGTATTTTCTAAGATATAACATACAAAGTCTAAGTGAGAAAAGAAAAAAATTGAAGATTGATATATTAAAAACTTTGTGCTCCAGGGAGCCAGCACTGTGGCATAGTGGGCTAAGCCTCCGCCTGTGGTGCCAGAACCCATATGGGCACCGGTTCAAGTCCCAGCGGCTTCTCTTCCAATCCAGCTCTCTGCTGTGGCCTGGGAAAGCTACGGAAGATGGCCCAAATATTTGGGCCCTGCACCCACATGTGAGACCTGGGGGAAGCTCCTGCCATTGCGGCCAGGATGGAAGACTTCTCTCTCTCTCTGTGCTTCTGCCTCTCTCACTCTACGTCTCAAATAAATTCTTAAAACACACACACACACACACACACACACACACACAAAACCTTTGTGCTTGAAAGCATACTATCAAGAAATTGCAGATTGCAGGTTAAGCATCCCATTGCTGGCTTGAGTCCTAGCTGCTCTATTTCCCAGTTAATGCTCCTGGGAAAGCAGTGCATAGCCCAAGTGATCAGGCCCCTGCACCGACATGAGAGACTCTGACAGAGTTCCAGGCTCCTGGCTTCCACCTGGCCCAACCACAGCTACAGAGACTATCTGAGGAGTGATCAGTGGATGAAAGACCTTTCTCTCTCTCCCTCTCCCCTCTTCCTCTAACTTTGCCTTTCAAATAAATAAATAAATCTTTAAGGAAAAAAGACATTGAAAAAACAACTTACAGAATAGGAAAAATATTTGCAAATCATGTACCTACTGAGGGTCTAGCATGAGAAACATATAAAGAATCCTTACAGTATAACTAAAAACAGGCAAGTGATATGAATAGATCTCTCTCCAAAGGTCATATGCACATGAGCAATAATCACAAGATTGTCAACGTTTCATCATCCGGGAAATGTCACGTCAAAACCACCAGGAGATGCCACTTCATACCCACTAGCAAGATTATAATCAAGAAGATCGACAATAACAAATGTTGGCAAGGATATGGAAAATCTATGGCCTGGGAAAGCAGTAGAAGATGGCCCAAGTCCTTGAGCCCCTGTACCCACATGGGAGACCCAGAAGAAGCTCCTGGCTCCTGGCTTTGGATCGGCGCAGCTCCAGCCATTACGGCCAATTGGGGAGTGAACCAGCTGATGGAAGACCTCTCTCTCTCTGCCTCACCTCTCTCTGTGTAACTCTGACTTTCAAATAAATTAATTAATTAAAAAAAAAAAACCTCTTACATTGCTAGTGGCAACGTAAAATAGTATAGCCTCTTCAGAAAACAACTTGACTATTCCTCAAAAATCTAGAATTACCATATGATCTAGTTATTCCAGTCCTGGGTATATATCCAAAAATTTTAAGACAATCATTCCCATAAAAACTTATACAGGAGCTGGCGCTGCGGCTCACTAGGCTAATCCTCCGCCTTGCGGCACTGGCAAACTGGATTCTAGTCCCGGTCGGGGCACCGGATTCTGTCCCGGTTGCCCCTCTTCCAGGCTAGCTCTCTGCTGTGGCCAGGGAGTGCAGTGGAGGATGGCCCAGGTGCTTGGGCCCTGCACCCCATGGGAGACCAGGAGAAGCACCTGGCTCCTGCCTTTGGATCAGTGCAATGCACCGGCTGCAGTATGCCGGCTGCGGCGGCCATTGGAGGGTGAACCAATGGCAAAGGGAGACCTTTCTCTCTGTCTCTCTCGCTGTCCACTCTTCCTGTAAAAACAAAAACAAAAACAAAAACAAAAAAAAACAAACAAAAAACTTATACATGAATATTCATAGCAGCATTTTTCACAATAGCCAGAAAGTGGAAAATGGCTCAATGTGCATTGACTGGTGAGTGAATAGACCAAATATGGTTTATTCAGATAATGGATTCATGCTACAGCATGCCTGAAACTTGAAAATACTATGCTAAATGAAAGATGCCAGATACACAAATCATATATTGTGATTCCATTTATATAAAATATCCAGGGGCCGGTGCTGTGGCATAGCGGGTAAAACTGTCACCTGCAGTGCCGGCACCCCATAAGGGTGCTAGGTCAAGTCCTGGCTGCTGCACTTCTGATCCATCTCTCTGCTATGGCCTGGGAAAGCAGTGATGGCCCAAGTCCTTGGGCCCCTGCACCCACATGGGAAACCCAGAAGAAGCTCGTGGCTCCTGGCTTTGGATTAGTGCAGCTCTGGCCATTGCGGCCATCTGGGGAGTGAACCCGCGGATGGAAGACCTCTCTCTCTCTCTCTGTCTCTCCCTCTCTATAACTCTGACTTTAAAATAAATAAATCTATCTTCCAAAAAAATGTCAAAAATAAGCAAATGGATAGACATAAAGGAAATTAGTTGTTACCAGGAGATGGGACGTGGGGACTGGATAGTGACAGCTGATATGTCGCTCCCCCTCTTTGTGGAGGAACAACACAGGACCCTGCGCTGTTCTTTCGTCTGCTCGGCCCTCCCCGGGTTTGCTGCTGGTTCTTCCCAGGTTGGCTACTGACCCTTCCACCTCCGTGGAAGGGCGGTTCCCCCTGCCACATTCCCCACTTCCGCGGAGGAGCGGCACACCGCCGGCCGGCTCTCTTGGGGGCTGCTCAGATGTTCCTCAGGTGTTCCTTCAGATAGATGTTCCTGGTGCATGTTGTCTCTCTCCTCCTTTATAGTCCTCTTCCACCAATCCCAACTCTGCTACCCACACGCCGAGTACGCTGCTCTCCTCCAATCAGGAGCAGGTCCTGCCTCTTGTCAAGTTGGTGAGAGGCAGCTGTGTAGAAGCTGTTTCCTCCTCTCCCAGCGCCATATTGTGGGAGAGCAGATGCATAGAATAAGTCTTAATTCCAGTAACTTAGTCTAGTCCGAGTTGCTCCCAGTTGCTCCCCACACTGATGGGTGTGGCATTCTTTCTGGAGTGGTGGAAATATTCTGGAATTAGATGGTGCAATGGAGGAAGCGTTGGGCTATAGCACGCATTCAGCTGCCACCTGTGACACCAGCAGCCCGTATAGGAGCACCAGTTTGAGTTCTGATTGCTCCACTTCTGATCCAGCTCCCTACTAATGAGTCTGGAAAGGCAGTGGAAGACGGCCCAAGGATGTGGGTGCCTACCACCCATGTGGGAGACCTGGATGGGTTCTTGGCTCCTGACTTCAGGTTGGCCCAGCCTGGCCATTGCAGCCATTTAAGGAGTGAACCAGCACACGGAAGAGCTCTCTCACTTGCTCACTAACTGCCTACTGCTTTTCAAATAGAACACATTTTAAAGGAAGGAGGGAAAGAAACAATGGTTGTACCATTGTAGAACATACTAAAAGTGAACATATGGCATGTGAATTGTATCTCAGAACAGCTGTTCTTTCTTTGTAAATATTTATTAATAGCAAGAACCCTGTGCCCTGATGAGTGAAGGAGTTTGCAGAGACAGGGGGATGTCCCAAGACTGGGAGGGAATTGAGTTCCCTTTCAGGGCACCAGGTTCTTCACCCTGAACCTCACCTCCTTTCCCTTGTTAGCTTGGAAGAGCAGCAGTACATGGACATTACCTTAGGCAAATGAGCTTCTCCTGACCTCAGCTCTTTTCTAAGGATTCACCCAAGAGCGCCATGACCTAGCCGCTAAGCACACACTTTGGAGTCAGCCAGGCTGGGAGACTTTGCTCATGTTATTTAACCTTGCTGGGCCTCATTTATTCTCACTGTGAAGGGGTGAGGGGTCATCATACCCACCTTGCAGATTGCAGCAAAGGAAGCCATCTACATGGCACTCACTGTGGTCTTTGATGGGGAGAAAACACTCTGTAATTGCGTATTATCATCAACGTTTTCTTCCAGTTCTAACATTCTGAGATTTAATAAAATTGTATTTTAAGTACTAATGAACATAGAGCAATAGCTGAAGTTGATGTAAAACAAACCTTAAAGTAAGAATTAAAAAAAAAAAAGCACTCTTAGGGGGCCAGCGTCATGGACAGCCTACAATGCCGACATCCATTTGAACATTGGTTTGAGTCCCAGATTCTCCACTTCTGACCCAGATTCCCTCCTTGCTAATGGGTTGGGAAAACAGTAGAAGATGAAACAACTGCTTGGGCCCTTGCACCCATATGGGAGACCTGGATGGAGTTCCTGCCTCCTGGCGTTGGTCTGGCCCAGTCCTAGCCATTGTAGCCATGTGGGGAGCCTACCAGTGGATGGAAGATCTCTGTTTCTCCCTCTGTCTTTCAAATAAATAAGACTTTTTAAGAAATGCCTAGATAAGAATGACTCTAAATATTAAAAAAAAAAAAGCAAGCCTTCTGGTTATTCTGCATAACACTTCCAGTATCTGGTATGGATTCAAATACTTTTTTCCATCTTCTATTTCCTGATTTCTCAGGTAGGACAGAGTATCCCATTAGATTTGAAGGGGTAGCTCAGCTGGTCCTGGATATACAAATATTTTCCTTCCATAATCTGGCTAGATTCAGGGCTAAGACCTCTTATCACACTAAAGGTTGCTCTGGTGATTACCAAACTGATGGGCGTGCCCATGCAAGTCCATGGCCAGCCAGAGACAAATACTGTGCCTTGTCCCTTTATGTTCTGAGTCAGAAGGAAGACACTTCACTGATGGCCTCAGGGAATGGAGTGAGGGATGGGGTCCAGCTAATTTCGATGCCACGTGCTTCTGATGCTATTTTGTAGATCACCAGGCAGACATAGATGGCATCATTTGCAAGATGACAAAATTGCAGGGAACTCCGCACTGACTGTTGTGACAGAGAGGCTTCCAGCTCTCCAGGTGCTGCCCCTTTTCTTCCAGCGCCAATCTAGCTGGAAGTTAATTACTGGCCATCGGGTAGCTGATGAGCTGGCCCTGCAGTCTAAGTTGAGAACCAAGAAAAGGGGGAAATCATATCACTTACCCTTGGTGCAACCATCAGTTTTTCTCAGAAAACAGAGACACAGAAATAAGGCTAAAGAAGAATGTCAGTAACAGTAATCACCATGCTGACACTGACAATAAAATCCCACAGGAAAACTCCCTTAGACCTAGTTGTGAGATAATGTGGTCTCACTTCATTTCTCAATGAATACACGCCAAGCCCAGAAACACCCGCCTCTAATTAAATCCAAAGCCATTCAAATCCCTCAAAGCTGGAGTATTTCAGGCATGGAAAGCCAAGACACTCTAGCAAAAAAAAAAAAAAAAAAAAAAAAAAAAAGGACCTAAGGACCTAAATGAAAGATCTCTGTGAGTCTGTGAGTGAGATCCCAGTGGAAAGAACAGGTCTTCAAAGAAGGAGGTACCTTTCTCTGAAGGGAGGAGAGAACTTCCACTTTGACTATGACTTGTCAAAATAAGATAAGAGTCGGTGAACTCAAAAGGCTTCCATAGCCTTGGAAACTCATGACTGGAGCATAGGGAGATTACTGACACCATAAACAGGAGTGTCAATTTGTTAAGTCAACAACAGGAGTCACTGTGCACTTACTCCTCATGTAGGATCTCTGTCCTTAATGTGCTGTACATTGAGATTTAATGCTATAACGAGTACTCAAACAGTATATTTCACTTTGTGTTTCTATGTGGGTGCAAACTGTTGAAATCTTTACTTAATGTATACTAAACTGATCTTCTGTATATCAAGAAAATTGAAAATGAATCTTGATAAGAATGGAAGGGGAGAGAGAGCGGGAAAGGGGAGGGTTGCGGGTGGGAGGGAAGTCATGGGGGGGGGGAGCCAATGTAATCCATAAGCTGTACTTTGGAAATCTATATTCTTTAAATAAAAGTTAAAAAAAATCCCTCAAAGCTGGTGAACACACCAAAGAAAAAAAAAGTTCTGGGGAAAGATACTTGGACACATCAGGTTAAGCCACCACTTGGGACGTCCAATCCCATATCAGAGCCTTAGATAGAGTCCTGTCTCCAATTCCAATCAAGCTCCCTGCTGTTGCACCTGGGAGGCAGCAGATGATGAAGTACTTGGGTCCTTGCCACCCACATGGGAGACCAGGATGGAGTTCCTGGCTCCTGGTTTCAGGCTGGTCTAGCCTCAGCTATTGCAGCCATATGGGGAATGAACCAGCAGATAGAAGATCTCTGTCTCTCCCTCCCTCTCTGTTGTTCTGCCTTTCAAATAAATAAATTTCAAAAAAAAAAGTTCTGGTGTTCAAAGGTCAGGCCATCTATGGTGAATTTGCCAACCTGGGAAGGAAGAGAGCAGTTTCACGCTGCAGATGATTTCTCTAAGACTTCCAGGGCTTTCCAAAGCGAGCTTGTCCTTCATCGTCATGGGGGATAACAGCCAGTGTGTATTTGAAAAAAAAATTGATATGATGCTGAGTCATAATCTCAAACATGGGGGAGGGGAAGGACCCAATTCTACAAATAATTCCAAATAATTCCATGGTATCAGCGAATTCAGCAGGTCTTATCAAAACAGTCGAGATGCACAATGACACTTAGAGTAGTGGTGCTCCATCTTGAGCTTGTTTTGCCATCAGTGAGACCACAGTGACTGCAACTTACTATGACTCTACCGTTTTGTCAGACTGGAATAATGCACGTATGCCCATGGTCTTGGTGATGTAGAGACTTACGGGTAAATTAATTCAGAAAGGGGAACCAAAATAATAAATTCCAAGAAACTTTGAGCATAAGGTAAAAATATTTGGCATTCAAATAAATGACCTATCAAAGTCCATACATGAGGGCATATAAAAAAAGCTCATGGAAAAATGGAATTTAAGGTTACATTTAATTTTGGTGCAAAATTTGAAATCCATGCACACGAGTCTTCAAAAACTGTGAAAATGTGCATTATGAAAAATCTACACATGGGGGCTGGCACTGTGGCAAAGTGGGTAAAGCCACCGCCTGCAGCGCTGGTATCCCATATAGGCATTTGTGTGAGTCCCAGCTGCTCCACTTCCAATCCAGCTCTCTGCTATGGGAAAGCAGTGGAAGATGGCCCAAGTCCTTGGACCCATGTACCCGTATGGGAGACCTGGAAGAAGCTCCTGGCTCTGGATCAGCACAGCTCCGGCTGTTTTGGCCAATTGGTGAGTGAACCAGTGGATGAAAGACCTCTCCCTCCCTTTCTCCCTCCCTCTCTCTCTCTCTGTCCCTCCCTCTCTCTCCCTCTCCTTCTCTCCCTCCCTCTCTCTCTTTCTCTCTCCCTCTTCCTCTCTCCCTCCCTCTCTCCCTCCCTCTCGCTCCCTCTCTCCCTCCCTTTCTCCCTCCCTCTCTCATTCCCTCTCCTTCTCTCCTTCCCTCTCCTTCTCTCTGCCTCTCCTTCTGTGTGTAACTCTGACTTTCAAATAAATAAATCTTTAAAAAAAAAAGAAAAATCTACACATGGATTTCAAAAACTTTTTTTCACCAAAATAAGTCTATCCTTTAATTCCATTTTCCTGCAAATGTTTTTAAGTACCTTCGAATCCTTTTGCATAGGCTTTTACGCTCTATGCCACAACACCAGCCCCAATTACATGTTTTTTAATGACAGTGGAGCTCAGAAGCAGCTGAGCTGAGTTCTGCTAAGTCTTAAGACATTGGCCAATTTCTCTGAGCCTCAATTTTCAATAAAATTGGAATAGGAATGGGAACAATACCTCTCATAGGGTTTTAGGAGAATTGGATGAGTTAATATGTAGCTAACATGTTCCAGAGTAGTGTCTGGGACTCACATAGGAATGAATTGCTATTGCTCCTATGGTACTAAAGGCACTTTATGGTACTCAAGACTAGAGCTCTGGTAGGGCACCACCATAGAGGGACCAACGCAAATGAGCCCCTTGCTTTGAACCCAGAGGTCCAAGCTGACCAATGATCTGGGTTACCTGCTGAATCTTATTAGGAATGTAGTGAGCAGCTCACAAGTTCCGTTTTCTCCACCTATCCTTATCTCCTGATCATCCAGGGATTGGGGCGGAGCATGCTGTGGGTCAGCAAACCTTAATTAACTAAGAGATGGCACCAGGAGACCATCCCTGGATCACCACTTGGCAGAAATTTATGATACAGTAGACTCTGCCTATAATATTTATAAAAGATTTTTGATAATTCAAAAGGTACCTTGATCTAATCATTTAGAATCACAATTATGAGTATTTTTAAAAGATTTATTTAAGAGGCAGAGTTATAGACAAATTTTCTATTCACTGGTTCACTCCCCAGATGCCTGCAATGACAGGGCTGAGCCAGGCTGAAGACACAAACCAGGAGCTACTTCCACTTCTCTCACATGAGGGCACCACCAGTGGATGGAAGACCTCTTCCTCCCTCTCTCTCTCTCTCCCTCTCCTTCTCTCCCTCCCTCTCTCTCTTTCTCTCTCAAGCACGCAGCCATCTTTCTACTGCCTTCCCAGGTACATTAGCAGAGAGTTGGACTGGAAGTGGAACAGCCAGGACTCGAACTGGCACCCACATGGGATGCTGGTGCCACAGGTGCAGGCTTAAGCTACTACACCACAGTTCTAGCCCCAACTATGAGCTTACACACACTGTGAACTTGTAGAGATAGAAAGTTAAGGAGTTGAGCTATATCCTAGGAGTAATCTTACTTTTTTTTTTTTTTACTAAATCCTTGATATGAGTATGTTTACTTACTTCTAGTATGCTTGCTATGGTTTGGACAGGATTTGGCTTCCAGAACTCATACAGATGCCCAAACAGATGCCTTATATTAATGATGAATGATGGATTGGGGTGGAAGCTTGATCCAGTTGTGGCGGCTGAAGGAGGGCCTTTGGGAGCTGATTGGATTGGATCAGGTTGCTAGAACAGAGCCCGGTGATTGAGTCATGATGGCCTCTACATGATGGGACCATGTAGAGGGTGGAGGATATGTGTACTCTGTGTGTGTGTATGTATGTGTGTGTGTGTCTGTCTGTCTGCCTGCTTGCCAGCTGCTTCCTCTACACATGCTCCACCATCTCAGCCTCCACCAGATGCCAGACTAGGGGACCACCCAGTCTTGGACTGTGAACCTCCAAACTGAACACCGAAATCAGCCTGCCCCTCCCCCAAGGTGCTCCTCTTGGGGATTTGTTAAAGGAACAAAAGCTAAGTAATTCAGGCCTTTCTGCTCATTTTTTTCATTGTCCAGTTGTTTGGTCTCTGTGCAATAAAGACTTCATTATGCCTTCTTTTTCTATGAGAATGTATTATCTATCCAGCCCTCCACAGAGCCATTGGAGCTGGTTACTCTCTGAACGTAGCCCCGCAAAAACAAACACCCAGAACTAGCAAGCACTGGAATAGCAGAGCCCAACATCATCGCCTCTAAAGAGCCCTTTTACCTTCTCCATTAACTGTACGTCTCACAAGCTTTTAGCTACTGAAATGCAATTGTTGGCTGAACATCTGCTTGTTGAAGGACATCTGGGCTTAGCTATAACAAATAAAGCTGGTACAAACATTTCTGTACTGGTTTTTATGTGAACACACATTTTCATTTCTCCGGGACAAGTGTCCAAGAGTGCAATTGCTACATTGTATGGTAGCTGTACGGTTCGTTTCCTAAGAAATTGCCAGGCCATTTTCCTGAGCGGTTGTACCACTTTATATATTCCCACCAGCAATATATGAAGGATCCGCTTCCTCCACATTCTCCCCAGCATTTGTCATTGTCATTCCTTTTCATTTTGGCCATTCTGATAGACATGTTGTGAAATCTCATGCAGTTTTACTTTGTGTTCCCCTATGGCTAGTGAGACTGAATCTCTCTCAAGTGCTCACTTACCACCTGTAAGTCCCCTTCCGTGAAATGTCTAAGCATGTCTCTTGTCCAATTTCTGATTGGATTGTTCAGTTCTTTACTGTTGAGTTTTGAAAATTCTTTATATATTCTGGTAGGAGCCCTTTATCAGATACATGATTTAAGAATACCTTTTCCCCAACTGCAGCCTAATCTCTTCATCCCCTCCACACAGTCTTTTTCAAAGCAAAGTTTTCAATTTATCAGCTTTTCCTTTGGTGTCAGATTCGAGAACTCTGCAGCAAGAGACATTGCATCCAAACTAAGGTGACCGATCCTCCAGCGTTCCCCGGGGCTGCTCCTGGTTTTAGCACCGAGAGATTTCCTCCTGGGAAACCCCCGAGTTCCAGACCACCCAGGCCAGTGGGTCCACCTAACTAGAACCAGTGGAATCCTGCCCTTCTTCTGCACCAAAGCAACCTCATCGAGCAAAGGGTTGGTGCCACGGAGGCACCACATCCTCGGACTCAGAATCACCCGAGCGTGCTGTGCCACTGCAGAGCTAGGATGTGCGTTCTTGGCCTTCACCTCCCTTGCTGTGATTGCGTGATACTCTAGAAAGGCAGGCAGCAGGGGAAGGGGCTGCACCTTCAAGTTCTCCCCAGCTTTGCAGTCTGGGCCTGAGGCAGGCCGCCTCACAACTCCCAGCCACACCATCCCACTTCCAGCCCAAGCTTTTTGGCTGGTGGGCCTCAGTCCTGTCTGCTCCCTCTTCTATGCTGATGACTGGGTCCCACCCCAAACCAATTAAATGTGACTCTTGGAGACAGAGAGAGAGAGGGAGAGGCCTGGACACTTCCTATTATAACTGCCCAGGAGACATCAATGTGTAGCCAGGGTTCTGCCCCACTGCCCTAGGTTCTAGAAGTGTAGACTACTGGGAGGCAGGGACAAGATTCACTTGTCCCCTCTGTACCCACAGCTCCTAACACAGTGCCCCAGGAAGCAGACATCCATAAATATTAGGGAAAGAATAAACAATACAGAAACGATCAAAATTAGGACCAAATATCATTTACTTTGTCTCTCCTGCTTAAAACTGAACAATCTAATCAGATGTAAGATGAACAGAAAGATGAGCCTCCCCAAAAACAGACTATCCCAAAGACCTTCCTAGTCTCCCAAAAAGCTTTTGGAGATGCAAAGTCAAGAAATCCCTCTTCAGCTGGTGCCATGGCTCACTTGGATAATCCTCCGCCTGTGGCGCTGGCACCCCGGGTTCTAGTCCCGGTTGCTCCTCTTCCAGTCCAGCTCTCTGCTGTGGCCTGGGAAGGCAGTGGAGGATGGCCCAAGTGCTTGGGCCCTGCACCCGCATGGGAGACCAGGAAGAAGCACCTGGCTCCTGGCTTTGGATCGGCACAGCGCGCCGGCCATAGTGGCCATTTGAGGGGTGAACCAATGGAAGGAAGACTTTTCTCTCTATCTCTCTCTCTAATTCTGCCTGTCAAAAAAAAAAAATCCCTCTTCACACAAGTGGGCATTTTTATCCTCGTTGTTTTAGAAATGTACACTTTGGCTCCGAGGTGCTCCAGGAAGGTGGAATTGGTGGAAAGGGGTCTCCTCATTTCCTCCCCCAGCATGGCCAGAGTGCTATGGCAATTCTCACATGAGCCCCACTGTGCTGGGCAATCCCCTCACAGCACCAGTGGACAGCAAGCACCACACCCATCTCCAGCTAAACTAGATCCTCGAGTCCTCGGTGCTACCAGCATCACCACGGAGCTTGTTAGAAATGTAGATTTTCAGACCCCATTCCAGACACACTGAACCAGACCTGCACTCTAACCAGTTGCCCAGGGCAGCCACATGCTCATTAAAGTTATAGAAGCACCTGTCCCACCCACATGGCTGTGAAGGCGCTGTGGGAGAGAATCGGGTGTCTCCACGGCAAGGATCCTCCACTCCTGGGAGAGCTGAGATCAGCCCCATCCCAGTCCCCACCAAGTGTGTGAAGGGGGCAGACCCCCACGTGGGGTTGGGAAAGGGATGGGGCCACACGCAGAGGCCACGTCAGAGTGCACTAGTGTGTGTGCGCACACACACACACACCCCTTAAGACTTGAATCCTTAACCCCTCAAGTCTAAGCCTTGATCTTGGAAGACAGAGAGCAGATAGACACAGCAGAGGAGAATAACCTACAGACACCACACCGTATGTTTATTTTTACCCTCGGACAGGGCCATGCATGGGAACTAAGTACCATCCTGAGATGCACAGGAGAACGTGGCCAGGTATCTGAATCCTGTGGCAGCTGAGGCAAGCTCTTCGGGGTTGCTCTGGGGCAGCAGAGGGGTGGGCCTCCTCGCTCCCTCTCCCACGTGGCCAGAGTTCTGAAGGAATTCCCACATGACGTCCACATCGCTGGGCGATCCCCTCCCAGCTCCAGCGGGCATCACCAAGACCCTCACTCGTCTCAACCTGCTATTTGCGTTAGCGCGTCAGCACCCTCTCCACGTCGACCAGAGCTAGCTGTTATTTTCATCATTTACTTCCTCCTAAAAGCGGCTTTTCTCAGAGGTTGGGAGATGGAAAGGAATGGCTGTCATTGTGGGGTTTTTTTCTTCTTTTGTATAATGAGGGAACTTAAACCTTCCAGGAAATTCTCTGTTGCAAATTCTAGATACCCGATTGTGCCCCTTGGTGCAGTTTTCTCCAGGGTCTGGAATGCACAGAGACGATCACCAGAATTTCAGCGATCAGCTTCAAACCCGGGGAAGCATCCGGGGAAGAGCTCAAACCTCAACAAACCCGCTCCGAAGCCCCCCCGCCTCCGGCCCCCACCTTACCCTGAGTACGCCTGCGTGGACACGGAAGCACGAGGACGGACCATCTCAGCTGGTAACTGTGCTACAATTACGCCTTGCTCTTAATGACGCTGCTTAAACTATTTCTGCCCTACAACATCATACACAGAAAATATTTTTCATGCCTTGGCCGCGGCTGGAGGCAGTTTTCGCATCAGCAGGAAATTGATTAATGTGAATGTTTTAGCCGTGGTTGTTGTTTGTGTATAAACTTTTGTTAAAACAAGTGCGGCAGAAGAAATGACCTTTATGTGGACACCTATTAAAGCACTAAAAGCTTGGCTACATTCAGCCGAGACGCGTACACATAACCAGTGAGACAATAAGGGGATCAGCAGCTGCAAGGGGTTGAATTGAAGTCTTCAACAATAGAAAAGTTTTTCAGCCCCAAATACCAGCAATCAAAGAGAATTTTTGCAGATAATCCAAGAGAAAGAAAATTAAAAAAAAAAAAAAAAACCTGCTAGCCAACTTTGCAGCAGTTAGCATAAGGTTGCCATCTGAAACATGTCAGCTTAGGAGGGACCGTCCCTCCATTCTTTTGCCTCACTGCAGTATTCAGAACCGTTTCCCCAAATAATCCCAGATGGCATGCCACAAAATTTCAATTCATTTTAAAAGCTTTCTCCGCTGTTATTATGTGATTGAAAGTGCAAAAGCAAGTTGCCTTTCTCATGGCACTATTTGCATTGGCTATTATCCCCTAAAATCCCCTTTAAACAGCTACATTGTCAGCCCATAGGCCTCATTTAGAACTACAAAAAAGCCCAGATTAATTCGATCAAAGAAAGAGCCAAGTACAAAATGCACTTTTCAAACTGTATCAGAGTGGGTTCGCTTTACAGATCGCTTCGGGGCAAGAACCGCGGGGGCGGGCGGTGGGGGGAGCCCTGAAATAAAGCCTGGTTACGAAGTGAAATAACTAGGTTTGGCTCCCTACCTGATTTATGTGAGCATCTCAAGGCGAAATCTCCAATTAAAAATTCTTCGCGGGAAATGTATTTAAATATAAATGCTGAAACAGACCCCGGTAAATTGCAGCATCCTTGGCTTCCAGCCACCGTTCCTCGGAGGCAATTTGAAGCCTTGCATGGGTAACCTGCTTAGGAGGAGGCATTTCTGAAGTCTCCTGCACTGAATTAAGCCAAAGCACTTGGCACTAGGAAAAATTCGTATCTTCCATTTTGCACCCGGGCCCCGAGGAAATGCCTTACAATACCACCAGAAAATAAAGCCCTGGCGATAGGGGCGTTTCTTTCCACACAACACTACAGGCGTTAACGTTCAGGCCAATCCCAGAGATGGTTAAGCATGCGACAAGCCCTGTGACAACAGGCAGGCTGCCGGCTGCTTGGTTAGTTTTAGTCTCACCTCGGGGTCTGGAGGCGGGGGAAGAGAGCAGGGGCGAGCCAAGCTGGAGTTTGGATTTCCTAGGGACGCTCCGTTATCTCAGGCAGCGTGAGCAGCAGCGGTCTCCAGCGGAGATGGGGCTACCCGAGCAGGCACTGCAGCCAGCCAGCTCCCCGTCTCGACCCGAGGCACTTGCCTTCAGCGGCTGCTTTTGTGCACTGAGAACATTTTACTAAGGAGGGAACAGCTGCACAAAGGTAGGGCTTTGGGACGTGGGCAGCAAGATGTGCAGTTGCCACAGGGCCTGTGAAAGCAGAGGCAGCTGCAGCGAATCCGAAAGGTGTCGGCGGGAGGTGGCCATGAGGGCCATATTCGTTGTTTGGCTCCATCTTTCGCTGCAAGAATGATGCACTCCAAGTCTCAGGTTGTCTGCTGTTCCCCAAATGTACCCTGGAAATAAAAGGCCATCACGCTGCTCGAATCACATCACATACAACGTTCAGAAAGGGCCCACTTACCCAAGGGGCTCCTGGACTTCACGGGCACATGCTAACCTAAAAACTGAAGGAGCTAAGAAGTCATTCACATTGCACCTGTGTTCACCATGCCCAACCTTCCACCCCCAGGGTCATCCTGAGAATTATCTACAAAAAAAAAAAAAAAAAAGGACGGATAGTGAAATGCTGCAATTGGAAATGTTATCCACGCCCCCTACCCCCCACTCCCACCCCAACCTACTCCCTGAAGTCAGGAAGACAAGAAAAGTAATACATGGCTTTTGTCGGGCATTATGGCCAGCAGGATAAACCACAGCTTAGTATTCCAGTTTCCAATGTTGGAGTACCTAGTTCAAGTCCTGGTTGCTCCACTTTTAATCCAGCATCCTGCAAAAGCATTCTGGGAGGCGGCAGATGGCACACCGCTCAAGCGCTTGGGTCCCTGCCATACATGCGGGAGACCACACAGAGTGACAGCTCCTCCATCATTATTACCAACACTGAGGGTTCAGAGGCCCATGGCGATCCCAGCAGGACTCACGAGGACATTGTTTAAGGCAATCCCACTGGGTTTGTTTGCTGTGGGAATCTTGGGGGTGCAGGCATAAGAGAATGGATCCCATATATTGCAAATGTCCAGAATCTTTTGGAGGAACTCTGAATTCTGGTTCCTGGCAGAGACAGAGGACATAACTAGTCACCTTCTCTCTCAAGACCTTAATTTCCTCATTATAAAATGAGACAGCCAAAATAGAAGATTTCTATGGGACAAACCGAAAGTAACACCAAGGAGTGCTGAGAGCATTCCTCTGAACGGTGCATACAATAGTTATATATTGGGGGCTGGCGCTGTGGCACAGCAGGTTAACACCCTGGCCTGAAGCGCCAGCATCCCATATGGGCACCAGTTCAAGACCTGGCTGCTCCACTGCTGATCCAGCTCTGCTGTGGCCTGGGAAAACAGTAGAAGATGGCCCAAGTCTTTGGGCCCCTGCACCCACATGGGAGACCCAGAAGAAGCTCCTGGCTCCTGGCTTCAGATTGGTGGAGCTCCAGCTGTTGTGGCCAATTGGGGAGTGAACCATCAGATGGAAAACCTCTCTCTCTCTCTCTCTCTCTCTCTCTCTCTCTCTCTCTGCCTCTCCTCTCTCTCTGTAACTCTTTCAAATAAATAAAATATTTTTTAAAGAACAGTTATATATTGGTTCTAAAATACGTATCTTATATTGGGAGGTTTCTGCATAATGGAAGGCTTCACTGGCACCAGACAAGTCTTCAGAGTGTGCGCCTGAGGCACTTGCCCACCCCTATGCTGCACACACGAACCAGTTCCTGCGCCATCAATGTAAAACCTTCAGCTGTTGCTATTCATGATTAACTGAACCAACTGATCCAAGAGCCACATCCTCCACAGGAAAGCCTACACTGCCTTTTCTTCAGGCAAATGGGAAAACAGGATGCCGTCTTAAAGTATTCAGCAAATACATCACTTGGGCATTTTGTATTTATGCAGATTATGTCTTGGAGATGGCACTGTGGTACAGCAGGTTAAGCTACCACCTGTGATGCATATCATCCCATGTGAGCACTGGTTCAAGACCCAATGGCTCCACTTCCGGTCTAGCTCCCTGCTAATGCACCAGGGAAAGCAGTGGGAGATGGCCCAACTACTTGGGTCCCTGCAACCTACATGGGAGACCTGAATGGAGTTCCAGGCTCCTGACTTCAGCCTAGACCAATCCCAGCCATTGCAGCCATTTGAGGAGTGAACCAGTGGCTGAAAAAGCTTGCCCTCCCCGCCCCCTCTCTCTCCACCTCTGTAAATCTACCTTTCAAATAAATAAAACAAAATTTAAACCAATCAAATAAATAAATAAATAATGAGGAAGTCTTGTTTGGGTTATAAACGCTTCCAAGTATCTGTGCCCATGCATTCCTTTAGGAAATGTTTATTGAGTGCCTACTTGTGCCATGCACTAGTCTAGATGCAGTGAATACAAGAGTGAAAAAGATTATAAGTCTTCGGCTCTTGTGGGGTTCATACTCAAACGGGGGAAAGACAGAGACAATGCAAAAACAAAGTTAAAAACCGTGCAATGGCCTTGTCTAAATACCGACGGATTTGGCTTTCATAGCCTAGGCAGCTCATGTCAAGAGCCTCAGGTAGTCACTGGCATCATACATAAGAGTGTTAATTGTTAAATTAACAACACGAGTCACTGTGCACTAACTCCCCATGCAGGACCTCTGTCCTCAATGAGTTGTATTATGAGAGTTAACTATAAAACTTATTATCAGAAAGTTTGTGTATCTGTGTGTGTGTCCATGTGCAAATTGTTGAAATTTTTATTTAGTATAGAGTTGGTCTTCTGTGTATAAAGCTAATTGAAAATGAATCTTAATGAAAAATGGAGGGGCCAGTGCTGTGGCACAGCAGGTTAATGCCCTGGCCTGAAGCGCCAGCATCCCATATGGGCGCTGGTTCGAGACCCAGCTGCTCTACTTCTGATCTAGCTCTCTGCTATGGCCTGGGAAAGCAGTGGAGGATGGCTCAAGTCCTTGGGCCCCTGCACCCATGTGGGAGACCCAAAAGAAGCTCCTGGCTCCTGGCTTCAGATCGGCACAGCTCCAACCGTTGCGGCCACTTGGAGAGTGAACCAGCGGATAGAAGGCCTCTCTCTCTCTTTCTCTTTCTCTCTCTCTCTCTCCCTCTGCCTCTGCCTCTGCCTCTCCTCTCTCCGTGTAACCCTGATTTTCAAATAAATAAGTAAATCTTTAAAAAAAATAGAAAATGGAACTGGGAATGAGAGAGGGAGGAGGAGGATTGATGAGAGTGGGTGTGGGAGGGTGGGTATAGTGGGAAGAATCACTATATTCTTAAAGTTGTACTTATAAAATTTGTATTCCTTAAATAAAAGGTTTCTTTGGGAAAAAAAAACATTGTCAACAATCAACTAAAATTTTATACTAAAAAAAACGGTGCAATGAAGTAGACACTTGGAGGGATACTTTGGAATGGGTGGACTCTTTGAGATGACATTTAGATTGAGCCATGAATCAAAAAGAGAGCCAGTCATGCATAAACCAGGGAGAAGAGCATTTAGGCAGAGGCAGTAGCTTGTATTTAAAACTTGGGGAGAGCAGCAAGATGGTGGAATAGGAAGGGAGCACACTGATAGTCCAGGAAGAGACAGTTTAATAAAAGTGGAGATACTTGGCCAGCACCGTGGCTCAATAGGTTAATCCTCCGCCTTGCGGCGCTGGCACACTGGGTTCTAGTCCCAGTCAGGGCGGCGGATTCTGTCCCGGTTGCCCCTCTTCCAAGCCAGCTCTCTGCTGTGGCTAGGGAGTGCAGTGGAGGATGGCCCAAGTGCTTGGGCCCTGCACCCCATGGGAGACCAGGAGAAGCACCTGGCTCCTGCCTTCGGATCAGCGTGGTGCACCAGCCGCAGCGTGCCGGCCACGGCAGCCATTGGAGGGTGAACCAACGGCCAAGGAAGACCTTTCTCTCTGTCTCTCTCTCTCACTGTCCACTCTGCCTGTCAAAAAAAAAAAAAGTGGAGGTACTGCAGGTTCAAGGAAGAGTAGGGGAAGAAACAGCAGAGGAAACTCTTCCAAAACTAGTGATTCACAGTGGACCTGCGTGGATAGCGTAGGAGCCCACAATTTGGGACACCAGCAGCAGACTCAACCTCGCAGTGGAACGCAAGGTAAGCCGAACCTCAACAGCCCAAGACACCAGCGGGCAAGTGGAAAGAGGAGACTAGAGGGAACGAGGCTTGAAACCCCACGGGGAAAAGTTCACCAGGCTAACTGAAGAGAGAGGGAAAAAATAGTGACTGATACGGACATGAGTTTCTCTCTGCTCACCTCTCACAGGCGAGCAAGACAAAGAGCAGGTGCCATTTTGGACATACGTCATAAGCAGGGCGACCTCAGGTCTGCACTGGCCCTAAGCCTAGGAGAAAAACCTGACTCTTGGCGGGGTCGGGGTATGAAATAACAGGAGATTAGGACCTAGTGAATGTGTGGTGCTAATGAACTGAGACTGAAAAGAGATGGTGGGGGAGAGTACTCACGTGAATTCCGTGAGTTCTCTCGAGAGATGCTACAATTCGGTAACCTTGGCAACCCAGTGGGAGACTACAGGAGAATTTGAGCCCACACTGAGGGCAGAACAGATTCCCTGTGTGGTCCTTGGGAAAGAGCTTCCAATCTCTGGCTCCTGTGGGTATATCATTCACCTGATAACTACCTCCAATTCCGTTCAACTGTGCGGAATTACTTCCCTTTTGAATCAAAAAAAGAAAGAAAAGAGATTTACCAGCCTAACCTGGGAGTGTCACCTTTGGCACACCCTTAACCCTGAGGAACCAAACAGAGCTCTCAGGCCACACCCCTCTCAAGCCTCTAAGGTTCCGTCAAAAGCAGACAGTCCACTTAATACAGCCATAGTATAACAAGAAAAAACACCACAGCGAGGGAAGAAGAATCCAAAGATATCTTCACAATGCCAAGCAACAAACGCAAAAACCAAAGAAACAAGAACAAGGAAGACATTATGACACCCCCAAATGAACAAGACACCCCAAGCCAAGATTATGTAAATGATGAGATGGAAGAAATGCAAGATACAGATTTCAAAAAATTTATGATAAGAACATTTAGAAGCTTTCAAAAACAAATGCTTGAGGTACTGAATTCCTTACTGGACAGGATAGAAAATCTCCTTCGAGAAAATGAAATCTTAAAGAGGAATCAAAATGAAATGCAGAAACTAGTAGAACAGGAAAGTGTTATAGTGAAGAGAAATCAAAATGAAATGAAGAACTCAATAGATCAAATGGCAAACACATTAGAGAGCCTTAAAAACAGAGTCAGTGAAACAGAAGAGAGAATATCGGACTCAGAAGACAGAACACAGGAAAGTATACAGTCAAACCAAAGAAAAGAAGAGGAAATTAGAAATCTAAAAAATATTGTTGGGAATCTACAGGATACTATTAAAAAAAAAAAAAACAACATTTGGGTTCTAGGAGTTCTTGAAGGCATAGAGAGAGAGAAAGGATTAGAAGGCCTTTTTAGTGAGATACTTGCAGAGAACTTCCCAGGTTTGGAGAAGGACAGAGACATCGTAGTACAGGAAGCTCATAGATCCCCTAGTAAACATGACCAAAAGAGATCCTCACCACGACACGTTGTAATCAAACTCACCACAGTGAAACAGAAAGAAAAGATCCTAAAATGTGCAAGAGAGAAACGTCAGATTACTCTCAGAGGATCTCCAATCAGACTCACAGCTGACTTCTCATCAGAAACCCTACAGGCTAGGAGGGAATGGCGAGATATAGCCCAGGTACTAAGAGAGAAAAACTGCCAGCCCAGAATATTATATCCTGCAAAGCTCTCATTTGTGAATGAAGGTGAAATAAAGACCTTTCACAGCAAACAGAAATTGAAAGAATTTGTTGCCACTCATCCAGCTCTGCAAAAGATGCTTAAAGATGTGTTACACACAGAAACACAGAAACACGGTCATCAATATGAAAGAAGGTAAAGGAAGGAAAGCTCACAGCAAAAGATCACAGGGAATTCAAAGCATATATTAGAACTTATCTTTGGCAAATGGCAGGGCAAAGTTACTACTTATCAATAGTCACATTGAACGTTAATGGCCTGAACTGTCCAGTCAAAAGATAGCGTTTGGCTGATTGGGTTAAGGAACAAAACCCATCTATTTGCTGCTTACAAGAAACACATCTTTCCAACAAAGATGCATACAGCCTGAAAGTGAAACCCTGGAAAAAGATATACCATGCCAACAGAAATGAAAAAAGAGCAGGCGTAGCCATCTTAATATCGGAAAACATAAACTTTACCACAAAAACTGTTAGGAGAGACAAAGAGGGGCACTATACAATGATTAAGGGATCAATTCAACAGGAAGATATAACGATTATCAATGTATATGCACCTAATTACAGGGCACCAGTTTATTTAAAAGATTTGTTAAGGGACTTAAAGGGAGACTTAGACTCCAATACAATAGTACTGGGGGACTTCAATACTCCACTCTCAGATATAGACAGATCAACAGGACAGAAGATCAACAAGGAGACAGTAGATTTAAACGACACTATAGCCCAAATGGATCTAACAGATATATACAGAACTTTTCATGCTACACAGAAAGCATTTACATTCTTCTCAGCAGTACATGGAACCTTCTCTAGGATTGACCACATACTAGGCCATAAAGCAAGTCTCAGCAAATTCAAAAGAATTAGAATCATACCATGCAGCTTCTCAGACCATAAAGGAATGAAGTTGGAAATTAGCAACTCAGGAATCCCTACAGCATATGCAAACACATGGAGATTGAACAACATGCTCCTGAATGAAC
Organism: Oryctolagus cuniculus; assembly: GCF_051225735.1. Lineage (NCBI taxonomy): Eukaryota > Metazoa > Chordata > Mammalia > Lagomorpha > Leporidae > Oryctolagus > Oryctolagus cuniculus. The sequence goes on from NC_142869.1 coordinate 163,833,081, forward strand.
AATGGGTCACAGAAGAAATTAAGAGAAATCAAAAATTTTCTGGAAGTAAATGAGGATAACAGCACAACATACCAAAACTTATGGGACGCAGCAAAAGCAGTGTTAAGAGGAAAGTTTATATCAATAGGTGCCTACACCAAGAAATTGGAAAGGCACTAAATAGATGAGCTTTCAATTCATCTCAAGGATCTAGAAAATCTGCAGCAAACCAGACCCAGATCTAGTAGGAGAAGAGAAATAATTAAAATCAGAGAAGAAATCAACAGGATTGAATCAAAAAAAAATTACAAAAAATCAGCCAAACGAGGGGCTGGTTTTTTGAAAAAATAAACAAAATTGACACCCCATTGGCCCAACTAACTAAAAAAAGAAGGGAAAAGACCCAAATCAATAAAATCAGAGATGAAAAAAGGAAATGTAACAACAGACACCACAGAAATAAAAAGAATCATCAGAAATTACTACAAGGACTTGTATGCCAGCAAACAGGGAAACCTATCAGAAATCGATAGATTCCTGGACACATGCAACCTATCTAAATTGAACCAGGAAGACATCAAAAACCTAAACAGACCCATAACTGAAACAGAAATTGAAACAGTAAAAAAGGCCCTCCAAACAAAGAAAAGCCCAGTACCAAATGGATTCACTGCTGAATTCTACCAGACATTTAAAGAAGAACTAACTCCAATTCTTCTCAAACTATTCAGAACAATCGAAAAAGAGGGAGTCCTCCCAAATTCTTTCTATGAAGCCAGCATCACCTTAATTCCTAAGCCGGAAAACGATGCAGCATTGAAAGAAAATTACAGACCAATATCCCTGATGAACATAGATGCAAAAATCTTCAATAAAATTCTGGTCAACAGAATGCAACAACACATCAGAAAGATTATCCACCCAGACCAAGTGGGATTTATCCCTGGTATGCAGGGATGGTTTAGTGTTCGCAAAACAATCAACGTGATACACCACATTAACAGAGTGCAGAAGAAAAACCATATGATTATCTCAATAGACGCAGAGAAAGCATTTGATAAAACACAACACCGTTTCATGATGAAAACTCTAAGCAAACTGGGTATGGAAGGAACATTCCTCAATACAATCAAAGCAATTTATGAAAAACCCACAGCCAACATCCTATTGAATGGGGAAAAGTTGGAAGCATTTCCACTGAGATCTGGTACCAGACAGGGATGCCCACTCTCACCACTGCTATTCAATATAGTTCTGGAAGTTTTAGCCAGAGCTATTAGGCAAGAAAAAGAAATTAAAGGGATACGAATTGGGAAGGAAGAAGTCAAACTATCCCTCTTTGCAGATGATATGATTCTTTATTTAGGGGATCCAAAGAACTCTACTAAGAGACTATTGGAATTCATAGAAGAGTTTGGCAAAGTAGCAGGATATAAAATCAGTACACAAAAATCAACAGCCTTTGTATACACAGGCAATGCCACAGCTGAGGAAGAACTTCTAAGATCAATCCCATTCAGAATAGCTACAAAAACAATCAAATACCTTGGAATAAACTTAACCAAGGATGTTAAAGAGCTCTATGATGAAAATTACAAAACTTTAAAGAAAGAAATAGAAGAGGATACCAAAATATGGAAAAATCTTCCATGCTCATGGATTGGAAGAATCAATATCATCAAAATGTCCATTCTCCCAAAAGCAATTTACAGATTCAATGCAATACCAATCAAAATACTGAAGACATTCTTCTCAGATCTGGAAAAAATGATGCTGAAATTCATATGGAGACACAGGAGACCTCGAATAGCTAAAGCAATCTTGTACAACAAAAACAAAGCCGGAGGCATCACAATACCAGATTTCAGGACATACTACAGGGCAGTTGTTATCAAAACAGCATGGTACTGGTACAGAAACAGATGGATAGACCAATGGAACAGAATTGAAACACCAGACATCAATCCAAACATCTACAGCCAACTTATATTTGATCAAGGATCTAAAACCAATCCCTGGAGTAAGGACAGTCTACTCAATAAATGGTGCTGGGAAAATTAGATTTCCACATGCAGAATCATGAAGCAAGACCCCTACCTTTCACCTTACACAAAAATTCACTCAACATGGATTAAAGACTTAAATCTATGACCTGACACCATCAAATTATTAGAGAGCATTGGAGAAACCCCGCAAGATATAGGTACTGGCAAAGACTTCTGGAAAATACCCCAGAAGCACAGGCAGTCAAAGCCAAAATTAACATTTGGGATTGCATCACGTTGAGAAGTTTCTGTACTGCAAAAGAAACAGGAAAGTGAAGAGGCAACCGACAGAATGGGAAAAAATATTTGCAAACTACGCAACAGATAAAGGGTTGATAACCAGAATCTACAAAGAAATCAAGAAACTTTACAACATCAAAACAAACAACCCACTTAAGAGATGGGCCAAGGACCTCAATAGACATTTTTCAAAAGAGGAAATCCAAATGGCCAACAGACACATGAAAAAATGTTCAAGATCACTAGCAGTCAGGGAAATGCAAATCAAAACCACAATGAGGTTTTACCTCACCCCAGTTAGAATGGCTCACATTCAGAAATCTACCAACAATAGATGCTGGAGAGGATGTGGGGAAAAAGGGACACTAACCCACTGTTGGTGGGAATGCAAACTGGTTAAGCCACTATGGAAGTCAGTCTGGAGATTCCTCAGAAACCTGAAGATAACCCTACCATTCAACCCAGCCATCCCACTCCTTGGAATTTACCCAAAGGAAATTAAATTGGCAAACAAAAAAGCTGTCTGCACCTTAATGTTTATTGCAGCTCAATTCACAATAGCTAAGACCTGGAACCAACCCAAATGCCCATTAACAGTAGACTGGATAAAGAAATTATGGGACATGTACTCTATAGAATACTATACAGCAGTCAAAAAACAATGAAACCCGGTCATTTGCAACAAGATGGAGGAATCTGGAAAACATTATGCCGAGTGAATTAAGCCAGTCCCAAAGGGACAAATATCATATGTTCTCCCTGATCGGTGACAACTAAAGGAGCACCAAAGGGGAAACCTGTTGAAGTGAAATGGACACTATGAGAAACAGTGACTCGATCAGCTCTTGTCCTGACTGTTGATGTACAATGTAATACTTTATCCATTTTAGTATTTTCTCTTTGTTTTGTTTTAGTACTATTGGTTGAACTCCGTGATTAACACACAATTATTCTTAGGTGTTTAAATTTAACTGAAAAGTGATCCCTGTTAAATATAAGAGTGGGAATAAGAGAGGGAGGAGATGTGCAATTTGGGACATTCTCAATCGGACTTGCCCCAAATGGTGGAGTTAGAAATGTGCCAGGGGATTGCAATACAATCCCATCAAGGTGGCATGTACCAATGCCATCTCACCAGTCCAAGTGATCAATTTCAGTTCACAATTGATCACACTGATAGGTCTAAGAGTCAAAGGGATCACACAAACAAGACTTGTGTCTGCTAATACTAACTGATAGAATCAAAAAGGGAGAGAACGATCCATCTTGGGAAGTGGGATACACAGCAGACTCATAGAATGGCAGATGTCCTAAATAGCACTCTGGTCTCAGAATCAGCCCTAAGGCATTTGGATCTGACTGAAGAGCCCATGAGAGTATTTTAGGCATGGAAAGCCAAGACACTCTGGAAAAAAAAAAAAAAGAAGAAGAAGAAGAAGAAGAAGAAGAAGAAGACCTAAATGAAAGATCTCTGTGAGTGAGATCCCAGTGGGAAGAATGGGGGCTATCATGGCCGGAGTTGCAGCTCACTAGGCTAATCCTCTGCCTTGCAGCACCGGCACACAGGGTTCTAGTCCTGGTCGGGGCGCCGGATTCTGTCCCGGTTGCCCCTCTTCCAGACCAGCTCTCTGCTGTGGCCAGGGAGTGCAGTGGAGGATGGCTCAAGTGCTTGGGCCCTGCACCCCATGGGAGTCCAGGAGAAGCACCTGGCTCCTGCCTTCGGATCAGCGCGGTGCACCAGCCGCAGCGCGCCGGCCACGGCGGCCATTGGAGGGTGAACCAATGGCAAAGGAAGACCTTTCTCTCTGTCTCTGTCTCTCTCTCTCTCTCACTGTCCACTCTGCCTGTCAAAAAAAAAAAAAAAAAAAAGAATGGGGCCATCAAAGAAGGAGGTACCTTTCTCTGAAGGGAGGAGAGAACTTCCACTTTGACTATGACTCCGTCAGAATAAGATCGAAGTCGGCGAACTCAAAAGGCTTCCATAGCCTTGGCAACTCATGACTAGAGCCTAGGGAGATTACTGACGCCATAAATAAGAGTGTCAAAATGTGAAGTCAACAACAGGAGTCACTGTGTACTTACTTTTCATGTGGGATCTGTCCTTAATGTGTTGTCCAATGTGAAGTAATGCTATAACTAGTACTGAAACAGTATTTTACACTTTGTGTTTCTGTTTGGGTGCAAACTGATGAAATCTTTACTTAATATATACTAAATTGATCTTCTGTATATAAAAGATAATTGAAAATGAATCTTGATCTGAATGGAATGGGAGAGGGAGCGGGAGATGGGAGGGGTGCGAGTGGGAGGGAAATTATGGGGGGGGAGCCATTGTAATCCATCAACTGTACTTTAGAAATTTATATTTACTAAATAAAAAAAGAAAAGACAAGAAAAAAAATAAAAAATTTTTTAAATTTTTTTTAAAAAAACTTGGGACAAAAAGACAACCAATGCGGCTAGAATGCAGTATGGAGTGATAACAAAGTTGAACAGGAACCAGACCCTGTACATCATTGATTTTCTGCTAAGCACAGGAGAGAGAAGAGTAGAGAGTTTGGGAAATGGTAATGACATGATCTACCTTACATGTTTTTAACAATTACTCCCTCTGCTGTATAAAGAATGGGTCCTAGGGTTAAGCCTCTACCTGCAGTGCTGACATCCCTTATGGGTGCCAGTTCATGTCCGAGCTGCTCCTCTTCCAATCCAGCTCTCTGCTGATTGGAAGACAGTTGATCTCAGAAAAGCCCTGTGATCTAATTCACCTGGAATTTATGTTGATTGCTAAGTAAGACCCCTCTTATGCAGTGCTTCAGGGCTCTTGGTGCAACTCAACCCTACCTTTGTGTCCATAGCCTACATCTCTCACATCCATGCCTCCAGGTTTCTCTTGGCATCTTCCCTGTTAATACTGAAGACCTCTGTACAGAGGCAGACCTGCTCAGCTCCCAGTGGGAAGTGTGAGGAAGTGAATGTCCCCTGGGGTGAATCTTTGACCGAAGCAAGATGGCAGCTGACAGATAAAATCTTCTCCCTCTCATCTCCCTATGGACTGCCTTGATCAAAAAAAAAAAAAAATCAAAGTGTCAGAAAATGATGCCACAATATTGAAAACTCTGTTATTCCTAAATTCAAGTGGCAACCAGTTGAATGATACACACTTACATTTCCTAACTCTCTGCTGCATCACTCCCCCTTGTCCTAGGACTGCATTTAGAAGACAATAGTCCAAGTGGAGGACCAAGCTGCTCTGCCACCTAATCCCTTAGCAGATCTGGGAAATATCTGTAGCAGACAAGAATAATGCAAGAAGTCTCTGGAAAACCTCAATAGAAGAGCTAGCAAAAAATGCTTAGAGTTATAGAACAAGGTCACACCTTCTGAGGCCAAAAACTATTTGCATTTTTTCACTTCATGATTTTTTAAATTTTATTTAAGTTATACAAGTTTCATGTATTTCATATATAAAGATTTAGGAATAGAGTGAACTATTTGTTTTTGAGAAACAGCTCCTGGTATACCACTGAGCACCTGACTTCGGGACACCAAATAACTATGCAATTGCAACTGCTCAGGTTCCCTGAATCATGAGTTCGGACAAGCACAGTGGCAACCACTGTGTGATGGAAATGATAAATTCAGGATTGAACCTCAGTCCAGACAGTGTCAGTAAATTACACCAACAGGTAAGTCAGAGTCCCATGCACCCATCTACTGCGCTCACACCTCTTTCTCAACTCACTCTTATTACCTCATGATGGATTCCTTCACACCAATTAACAGAAGAAGAAAGAACTGGAGGCCTAATTCATAGATGTGTCAGTATAATATATTGGCACTAAAATAAAATAGCCTGCATTTCTAAAGGAGAGTGATATAAGAAAATTCTCCCTGTAGATGTAGCTCTGAGCAAAATATTTATTTTTTCAGTCTATTTGGAGTGGCCTAAAGTACAGGTGTGTATTGAGTCCTGCGTAGTGGAAAAAAATGATTTAATTGTTTCAGGGTCCTGACAGTTATAAGATCTGAAGACTGGAAATCAGGAGGCCTGGGAAAGAGACATGTGGTACATCTATGGGTGTAGACACTATTCAGGTAGTACCAGATAAAGCTATCACCAACTGGTGGAAAGGGTGATTTGTCTTATGAATATGAGCCAGCCTCTCTTTTGGTCACTACAGTGCTGGTGCAATAGGCCTAAGATATTTGACTAGTCCATTGGCTCCATCCATGTTACCAAGGTAAAGGAGGACCAAATATCATGTATTTCCCCTCACAATGGTCAGCATAGTAATACTACCCTGGAACGTCCAACCTTCCAATAACAAAATCTGAAACAGTGATGTTCATATGGGACTGTTCCACAGGTATTACATTCATATCACTTTCTACCCTAGATAAAACAGCAGTGTCCTTTCCAGTTTAGGTAGGGTTTGCCCTCCCTCTCCACAATGCCTCCCACATACAAGGCATGCATGGATGACGAATGCCTACTCTCTCGATGTCCTATCACACACAATTATTGTCTGGTCCAAGGGACCGGTTACAGTAAAGGAAATATGACAACAGGCCCATGACCACAGACTCTACTGTCTTCTATATGATGCACCCTCCTGAAACAATGTAGTGACCCATTAGGACTCAGATAAGACACTGGAACAACACTCTGCAAAACCATTGTGGTTTTTTTCCACTTTGGGGTGTAGGCCTGAACCGCTGAGGCAGTAGTACATGGTTCTGGGTCTCCAAAAACTAAACTATCCAAGTGCGAGAACCGTGAGCAGAAGTGGGATTAACCCTTCTTACCATCACTTCCCAGAGACTCAACCACAGAATCTGCATTCCCCATTCCCTTAACTTAAGCTCTGCTGCATTAGGGGTCCTGGTCTGGGGTGGGAATAAGGCCACAAGGGAAGGCAGTAAGAGTTCAGAGTTCTGTCTTGAAGCTGCAACCCACTTGTGTGTCTTCATTCCAGGAAACCAACAGGCAAATACATGCATTTCCTCCGAATTACCATGAAAAGTTAGCTGGATCTACACAATGGGGCCAAGGAGGGGTATGTTTGAAGCCTCGGGGGACTCGGTGCTTCCATGCCTGCAAATAACAAGAAATGGAGAATTAAGCAACCAACAGTGTCTGACCAAGCTAAGGCAACTAAGGATTCAGCCCCCTAAAGGATAAAGGTTTGTGTCACTCCACCAGTAAATAAACCCCGAACAGTCAAAGTGTCAGCCAGCAGACAAAGAAATATAGAAGGAGTGGTAGAGAAGAGAGATGATGACATCTATTACAGCCAAAGAACCAGCGGCAGCCTCAGAAACTGGCAATCATTTTTACTAACTCTCTTACCGTAAATCTTTACAGAAATTGAGGCTAGCCAGCATCCTGAAGGTGACTCTGAGTTACTGAACTTGTACCACCTTTCACAGGGAAGACATAAAGACACCTTAACATTAATTCAAGAGAAAAAAAAAAAGGCCACATATTGTGGTGTTGGAGCCAGATACAAGGGGAAGGCAGAGCTGATCCACGTGACACAAGGGAGGCATTGTATCAGCACCTGTCATGCACCAGTTCAGATCTCACTTGGCCCCTGGGCCTTCGGTCACTTATCCCAGAAAGCATTTTGTTTTAATTCAGAATGTTATTTCAATTTAAAATATTTAATCAGGCATTCACTTGCAAATTTTCCAAAGTTTTATAGACTACATCCACTGATTAGCGTTCTATTTTTGTCTTTATTTACTAAATCACAGCCAGAACACATCACTTTCATTTTATAGACTTGACTTGATTAAAGTAAAACAACAAATTAGAGACCCTCTTAATGCATCTTGAATGTCTAATTGCTCTAGATTCTTATAGGGTTTTTTTTTTCTGATCTTTAACAGTTGTTCCACTAAAACTAACTTGGTAGTGTCAAACCAATTGTCCCAAACCTATATTCAGTTGTTCCAAAGCATTCAACTTAGTTTTATAGAAACAACTCATTTCTCAACCGATTTTTTAATGTTTATGTAATCTTTGATTAAAACACACAGTGACAGTCAGAAGTACAAAATGTAAATAATTTAAGAACAAATGCAATTGGGGCCGACACTGTAGCACAGTGTGGTAAGCTACTACCTGCAACGCCAGCATCACATATGAGTGCCAGTTCAAGTCCTGGCTGCTCCACTTCCAGTCCAGCTTCCTGCTATTGTACCTGGAAGAGTGGAAGAAGACAGCCCATGTGCTTGGGTCCTTATACCCATGTAGGAGACCCAGGTGAAGCTCCTGACTCCTAGTTTCGACCTGGCCCAGCCCCAGCCATTGCAGCCATTTAGGGAGTAAACCAATGCATGGAAGATCTCTCTCTCTCTCTAACTCTGCCTAATAAATTAATTAACAAACACAGCTGATTCCATTCTTCCCCACTGAATGGAACCAGAGGTGGTAGTGCCCTAGATCAGTGGTTCTCAAACTGGGTCCCAGAACGGAGCATCAAAGTCCTGGGATATGTTAGGAAGGCAAAGATCTTCAGCCTCACTCCTGGTCGACAGAAGCCCAAACGCTCCGGGAGATTCTGATGCAAGTGCAAGCCAGAGGACCACTGTCCCAGAGGCTATTTTAATAGCCAGAGCACAGCTTAGAGGGATGTGATCAGTGTGCTTTACTAAGGAAATGGAGCATGCTGTTAATTTATTTTTTTAAAGATTTATTTATTTATTTGAAAGAGTTACACAGAAAGAGAAGAGGCAGAGAGAGAGAGAGGTCTTCCATCCAATGGTTCACTCCCCAGTTGGCCACAACAGCTGGAGCTGTGCTGATCCGAAGCCAGGAGTCAGGAGCTTCTTCCGGGTCTCCCACGTGGGTGCAGGGGCCCAAGGACTTCAGCCATCTTCTACTGCTTTTCCAGGCCAAAGTAGAGAGCTGGATCAGAAGTGGAGCAGCCAGGACTCGAACTGGTGCCCATATGGGATGCCAACACTGCAGGCAACGGCTTTACTCACTATGCCACAGGGTCAGCCCCAGCATGCTGTTATTTAACAAGGAAGTCTATTAGAGGTCAGTTAAAAAGAGCACCTGCTGTCTTTCAGTTAGTATTGGGCTTCATTTAGGTTTTTTTCTATCATTTATTTATTTGAAAGAGAAATGGAGACAGAGGCAGACATACCGAGAGAGATCTGGCTTCTGCTGGATCTCTCCCAAAGTGTTCACGAAAGGCAGGACTGGACCTGGATGAGACCAGAAACCCAATCCAGGTCTCCCACATGGGTGCCAGGGACCCAACTCATGAGCCATCCCCTGCTGCCTACCAAGGTGTGCATCAGCAGGAAGCTGGCATTGGAAGCAAAGCCAGCATTTGAACATAGACACTCCCATATGGAATGCAGGCGTCTTAAACACCCCGTCAAATGCCTACCCCTAGGTTTGGTTTTGTAAAATCAAAAAACTCAAAAACCACAGTAGCTTATATGTGTGAACTGTATACTTAAAAATGGGGTTGTAGGGACCAGCATTGAGGCGTAGTAGGCTAAGCCTCCACCTGCAGTGCAGGCATCCCACACGGGCGACAGTTTAAGTCCTGGCTGCTCCACTTCCGATCCAGCTCCTGCTAATGGCCTGGGAAGGCAGCAGAAGATGGTTCAAGTGTTGTTGCTGGTTTTTTTTTTAAGATTTTATTTATTTTATTTGACAGGTAGAGTTACAGACAGTGAGAGGGAGAGACAGAGATAGAGGTCTTCCTTCCCTTGGTTCACTCCCCAAATGGCCTCAATGGCTGGAGCTGTGAAGATCTGAAGCCAGGAGCCAGGAGCTTCTTCCTGGGCTCCCATGTGGGTGCAGGGTTCTAAGCACTTGGGCCATCTTCTACTGCTTTCCCAGGCCACAGCAGAGAGCTGGACTGGAAGAGGAGCAACTGGGACTAGAACCGGCACCCACATGGGATGCCGGTGCCCCAGGCGGAGGATTAACCTAGTGCACCACGGCGCCGGCCCCTGGTCCAAGTGTTTGGGCCCCTGCACCTACTTGGGAGACCTGGAAGAAGCTCCTGGCACCTGGCTTTGGATTGGCCCAGCTCCAGTCATTGTGGCCATGTGGGAAATGAACCAGCAAATGGAAGACCTTTCTCTGTCTCTCCCTCTCTCTGTCTGTAACTCTACCTCTCAAATAAATAAATAAAATCTTAAAAAAAAAAAAAAGACAATTTAGGGCGGGTATAGTAGCACAGAACTAAGATGCTTCTTGGGATGTCCGCCTCCCATGTTAGAGCGCCTGGGTTTGAGTCTCCACTTGGCTTCCAATTCACCCTGCTGTTAATGTGAACCCTGGAAAGCAGCAGGTGATGACTCAAGTACTTGGGTCCCTGCCACCCACATGGGAGACCCAGATTGAGCTCCTGGCTCCTGGCTTTGATCTGGCTCAATGCCAGCTGTTAGGGGCATTTCAAGAGTGAACCAGCAGACAGAAGCTCAGTTGCTCTCTCTCTCTCTCTCTCTCTCTCTGTTGCTCCGCCTTTAAAAAAAAAAAAAAGTCAGTCAAATTTATTAAAAAGGAAAACTCACTCGGTCACTTGTTAGGAGATGGATAAGGAGGAAGGGGAAGCCCACAGGATCCCTCTGTTAAGTTTGGTCTGCTAAAACAGAATACCATAGCTTGGGTGCCTTAAGCCACAAACGTGTATCACTCACACTCCTGGAGGCTGGAGACCCAAGGCCACGGCACCTGCAGATGGAACATCTGGTGAGGGCTCTTTCAGATTTGCAGACAGCAGTCTGCCTGGGGGCTGAGAGAGGAAGAAAGAGGAAGAACTAATTCCATTCATGAAGACTCTACCCTCATGACCTAATCACCGCCCAAAGGCCTCTGCCCCAATACCATCCTGCTGGGGTTAGCGTTTGTAACATGTGAATTGGGTGGGAGGGGACATAAACACTCAACCCATAGCAATCCCATAGGCCAAAGCAAAGTACACGATCACGCCTAACTTAAGGCAGGTGATCAGGTGCCCAGGAGGAGAACTGGAGGCATCCATAGCTGGTGGTCCAGGGTTAGAAAGATGCTCATAGAAGCCAGAAGCGGTGTCTTTGTACCGTTGTCTCTGGCAACTAGCCCACATCTTCCTGTGATCCAGGAGCCCAGTAAATGATGAATTATTTGCAGAACAGAAGTTTTCAATCCCCTAAATCTCTCATAAGAACCTCAAAAATCTTTCCAAAGAATCAGTTCCTATAACATTTATGTCCCTAGAATGCATTCAGCTATGAAAAAGCAGTAACTTGCTCAAAGTTAGCTTCTGACCCGCTGCCATGCAGGAGGGCTTTTCCAAGCAGAGACACCAGCCTTCAAGTGGACGAGACAATTATTTTGGATTTTGCGCTGGAGTACAATTTGATGTATCAAAATTCTATCTTTAATCTGCCCTTTTACAAGGCAGTAATAACAAATGTTGCTATGGGAATTACATTTTTCAGATGATTAGGTTATATAGCAGACTAATCACTTCTGCATTTATGAAGTATAAAGTGCAGTGTGCTGCTGCTGGTGTTATTAGAGATTGTCAACTAAATAATTTAAACTCTGCTGTTTACGTAAGTCCCTAATGACTGCTGGGATTTGTAGAGCTAATGGTCTTTTCTGTCATATCTCTTCCGTAATGTGATGACTTCTGTGAGCATCCTCCTTCTAATTGCATAAAGCAACTAAAGCACTCTGTTAAGGAAAAACGGGGAACTAAATAATAATAAGTCAAAACCCACCTAATTAAGACATGAGTGCCTCAAGTGAGCCCAGAGCTGCTTAGGGGCACACTTCTAATCATTACTGGATGCCTCAAAAACAAACCTTGCATTAGTGCCCTAGAGGGAATAGCCAGCCTTCCCCGCTCAGGCATCTTCTTCCGTACATTTCTGAGCCTCAGTATCTTTGGCCATAGAATGCTGGGATGAGGAAGCACCATATTTGGAAAGGAATCCTGTGTGGTTTTTCTTTCCGCTTCTCAATCGCCAGGCTCACTTCTGGATCCTTAAGCACTTTCCAGTTTAAAAAGTGGCTCATGGACCACTGCAAACACTTGATCTTGCTCATGGTTCCCACAGAGGAGCTTGCTGGTCTGAACTCTGTTCCAGCAGCTTACAAATAAAAGGTGATGTCCTTAACAGGGCTCGGGACCTGTGGACCAGACGAGAGGTTCTAGCCTCATCACCTGCTTGGAATGCTTTGAGAACAAGGCTATGAGTGCATTACTACACAGAGGATGGTCAGGACTTCCTGAGGCTTGAGTAGTGGCCAGGAACACACTTCGGGGATTACCAAGGGTTCGTTCAGGCTGGCCTGAGAGAAGAGAAGATGGCCAAAAAAGCTGGCATGTCGGGTCTGGGGGCTGACAAGGAGAGAGGGAAGGACACGGGAGGAATTGCTGAGTGTGTTACACTTTAAACGGTCATTTCCACTGCTCTGGGTAATTTCTAGATTCCTAGAATCCTAAAATTCCCTTGTGGGGCTGGCATTGTGGTGCAGCAGATTAAACCACTGCCTGCTATGCCAGCATCCTATATCAGACAACGGGTTCAAGTCCTGCCTTCTCTGCTTCCAAGCCAGCTTCCCGCTAATGTACCTGGGAAAGCAGCACAGGAAAGTGGCCCAAGTCCTTGGGCTCCTATCCCCCACGTGGGAGACCTGGATGGAGTTCCAGGTTCCTGGCCTTGGTTTGGCTCAGCTGGGGCCATTGTAGCCACTTAGGGAGTGAACCAGTAGATGGAAGATTTTCTGGGTGTGTGTGTGTGTGTTTCTGCTTTTCAAATAAATTTTTAATTTTTTTTAATTTTTTATTTATTTATTTATTTATTTTGACAGGCAGAGTGGACAGTGAGAGAGAGAGACAGAGAGAAAGGTCTTCCTTTTGCCGTTGGTTCACCCTCCAATGGCCGCCGTGGCTGGCGCACCGCGCTGATCCAAAGCCAGGAGCCAGGTACTTATCCTGGTCTCCCATGGGGTGCAGGGCCCGAGCACTTGGGCCATCCTCCATTGCACTCCCAGGCCACAGCAGAGAGCTAGCCTGGAAGAGGGGCAACCGGGACAGAATCCGGAGCCCCGACTGGGACTAGAACCCGGTGTGCCGGCGCCGCAAGGCAGAGGATTAGCCTGGTGAGCCGCGGCGCCGGCCCAAATAAATTTTTAAATAAAAAAAAATCCCCTAAATCACATTAAAAGTTACTGTAGATAAGTCCTGATAGTCTATTGACTGGGTAATTCCTGCACTGCCACCAGCTGTAACTCTGTGTGGATTTTTGTTGTTTTTTGGGAGTGAAGGTAGCTTTTTGTTCCTTTTACTTCCTCCCAAAATGCTCAGTGTCTATCTTATGAGTAAAAACTCCGCCAGAACTCTTCATTTTGAAAGAGGAGAGTCTGTGGTTCTAGCTGAGGGAGAACACTCAGTCTGAGATGCCTGTTACCTGCAGATGGAACACTGCTCCGACTTTCTGAAGCCACAGCTCAAAGGGAAGGTTTGAACTGGCAGAGACTTCAGTCGCATGGTGGGTGGCAACTAAAGTAAGGAAATTGGATGGCTACCCAAGATAGCTTTCATGTTAAGAGAAGAACAAATGCAAAACCCAAGTGAACATCCACATTTTGAGCAGGGTACAGGAAGGAGAGAGGATTGAGTTTCAAAGGTAGGAAGAGAGGAAATCAAGGGGAAAAGGAGGAAGAGGTGCTAGTGCCTGGGAGAGAAGCTGCAAGAAGGGTTTGGTCAGTAGTGTCAGAGGCCACAGTGGCAGAACAGGTGCAGGATCTGAAAAGAGAAGTGCTTCTGTTTGCAGGCAGAGAAACAGTAGCCCCTAGGAAAAACCGGCACGCTTCATGGGACCATGGGACAGTCTTTGAAGGAGGGCTCTACACCTTTGGGTTCCTTCAGATAACGGTGCAAAGATTTCACAAATCAATTCCCCTTGAGGGAGCCTTCCCTTTGGAGAGTGATAGGTTGGAATAGCCCACTTTATCATCTATACTGATTACCAGTTCGTTGTTGGACCATGAGAGGAGCCACATGTAGGAGGTACTAGCTCCAGGATTCAGATCTCCCGGTGGAGCAGCAGGGCTGGAACCAGCACCCGTATGGGATGCCGATTTCACAGGCAGCAGCTTTACCCACTACACAATGCCGGCCCCTCTTCCAATTCTCTGTAAAGAATATAATACATCGTCATGAGCCATAGTTGCCCCACTGTGCTATGGAACATTAGAACTTGTTCCTTCCATCTGACTGTGCTACGGTGTCCATTATCCAACCTCTCTCTCTAACCCTCCCAAACCTTCCGCAACCCACTAATTTCCATCCTGTCTCCCTGGATTTGCCTACTCTGGACATTTTCATATAAATGAAATCATATTGGAAGTTATGGGGGGAAAAGCCACTGTAATCCATAAGCTGTACTTTGGAAATTTATACTTGGTTAAATAAAAGTTTAAAAAAAGAAGAAATCATATAACGTGTGGTCTTTTGTGACTGGTTTCTTTCATTTTCTATTGTATTTCCAAAGTTCATTCAAGTAAATCCATGAATCAAAATTCCATCCTTTTCAAGGCTCTGTTGTATAGTGATACCACTGCTGCTTCATTGATCAATTGATGAGCTTTGGGGTTGTTTCCACTTTTTTGGCTGCTATGAATAATGCTACCATTCACATACAAGTTTTTATGTGGACATATGTTTTTGATTCTGTTGGATATAGACCTACAAAGACCTAGACATAGAATTTCTAAGACATGGAATACCTAGATTTAACTTTTTAAGGAACTAGTAAACTGCTTTTCAAAGTAGCTGCACCGGTTCTTTCACAGGAAGAAGAAATAAACTCTACTAGGGGCCGGCATCCTGTATGAGCACAGTTCAAGTTCCAGCTGCTCCACTTCCAATGCAGCTCCCTGTTGATTTGCCTGGGAAAGCAGCAGAAGATGGCCCAAGTATTTGGGCCCCTGCCACCCATGTGGGAGACCTGGATGGAGTTCCTGGTTTCTGGCTTTGGCCTGGCACAGCCTGGCTGCTGCAGCCATGTAGAGACTGAACCAGTGAATGGAAGATCTCTCTCTCGCTCGCTCCATCTCTTTTTGTCTGTCTCTCCCTCTCTCTTGGTAACTCTGACTTTAAAAATAAATAAATATTAAAATAAATAAATAGGGGCCAGCACCATGGTGTAGTGGGCTAAGTCTCCGCCTGTAGCGCCAACATCCCATATGGACACTGATTTGTGTCCTGGGTGCTCCTCTTCTGTCCAGCTCTCTGCTAATGGCCTTGGAAAGCGGTGGAAGATGGCCCAAGTGCTTGGGCACCTGCACCCACTTGGGAGACCCAGAAGAAGCTCCTGGCTCCTGATTTCGGATTGGCTCAGCTCCAGTCATTGCAGCCATTTGGAGAGTGAACCTGCGGATGGAAGACCTTTTTTTCTGTCTCTCCCTTTCTCTGTGTGTAACTCTACTTCTCAAATAAATCTTTAAAAAAACAAAATAAATAAACTCTGCTATTGAAGTCACTGTATTTCTGCACTTCAGGATATGTACAAGTGAACCTAAGTGTAACTATACACCTGGCCTTTAAGCCTTCGGTGCTCCGCAGGTGGGTACGTATGCTTTAATTGCCAGGGTATACTGTCTGCCCAGTAAAACTGGAAGCATTCTGAGGGCAGGACTCCCGTTGTTATTTTTCTGATTCTCTGGCAGAGCACAGTACAGTACCATGCCCCAAGTGGAAATCATTTCGATACTTCTGGACAGATGCACAGGTGCAGGGGCTCAGTATAAAGCTCAGAGCATATGGGAGACGGAATCACCAGCCATTTCCACTCTGAGCAGTGAGAATGTCCTTTCCCCACCATCAGTCACTGAGCCTGACGACACGCACTTTATGCGGCTGTTGAAATTTATGTGGAGAGACACTAGGTGCTGCTGGTTTCCCATGAAAAGAACACTGCTCTAGGATGCATTCAGTGGAACGTGGAACAACTTAGGAAGAATTCTGATTTTCCATCTTTGCTTTTACCAAAGTTCTTTCCAGATAGAAAATTTACAATATATATATATATATACATACATATATATATATATATATATATATATATACTGGGGTAGGCAGAATAATAGCACACACCCCCCACCCCACAAAAGCAGGGTCCACGTCCTAATCACCAAAATCTACAACTTTGCTAAATTACATGGCAAACAAGAACTAAGGCTGCCAACTGGCTGATTTTAAAATAAGGAGGTTAGGGGCCAGAGCTGTGGCACAGTGGGTTAAAGAGCCGGCCTGCTGTGCCGGCATCCCAAATGGGTGCTCCCATTCCCAGCTGCTCCACTCTGTTCCAGCTCCCTGGAAATGTGCCTGAGAAGACAGCAGAGGATGGTCCAAGTCCTTGGGCCCCTGCACCCATGTGGGAGACCCAGAAGTAGCTCCTGGCTCCTGGCTTCAGATCAGCACAGCTCCGGCCATTGTGGCCGTTTGGGGAGTGAACCAGCAGATGGCAGCCCCCTCTCTGTCTGTCTCTACCTCTCTGTGTAATTCTGTCTTTCAAACAAATAAATAATCTTTAAATTCTTTTTTTAAAAATTAAAAAAGAAATAGGGAGGTTACTCTGGATTATCTGGGTGAGCCTAATGTAGTCACCAGAGTGACTACATTAACAGTGGAAAAGCAAAGCAGGAGCTCAAGAAAGAGGTGACTCTCAAAGACACAGAGCAAAGCCAGCCTGGGGCTGTGCAGACACAGGCCGAGGACCACGAGAAAGGAAAGCGGTGGCCCCTGGAAGCTGGCAAAGGCTGGGAGGCAGCCTCCAGCACACAGCTTAGACATCGGTCACCACTTCCACGCTAGCCCAGAGAGACCCCGTGCATGCTTCTGACTCCTAGAACCATCAAATAATAAATTTATATTGCTTCAAATCACTGTTTGTCGTAATTTCTTATGGCAGCAATAGAAAATGAATGCATACACTGATACTGTTTTTTCTCACTTCATTTTGAAACTACTGCTTAGGAAAACGGTGGGATAGGGGAGCAGAGGGTGGGGGTCAGGTGATAATTCACCAACATGGGGTTCAATTATCATCGACTATGTTGTCTAACACATACAATAACAGGCATTAGTAATAACTAAATTTTATAGTGCTTTGCACTTTTCCAAGGACTTTTACTACCTGGTTTGATTTAATCATGACGGTGACTGTAAGAGGCGAGGGAAACATACTGCCTCGCTTTTTGAGAAATAAAAAATAATGAATCGCAAAGAAGGTCCCAGAAGCAGGAAATGACAGAATCAATCACGCTTTCATCTCCCTCGGGAGCTGTCCTAGTCTTTTATGTCTTACTCTTTCAAAGAACATGAGTCCCAGAGTGCTAGACGCAAAAAGCCACTTTCCTAAGGATGTTTGTGCATCCGCAGGCGTGCTGCTGCCGTATTAATGCTTATGGAAAGGGCTACAAGATAGCACATTAAGGCAGTTTCTACTGCCGAGGTTCTAGACAATGACCTGAGGTCTGCTAGGCAGGCAGGTCCGACGCAGGAGGATATCACAAGAAGTTCATGGAAAATGGAACAAAGAGAGAAAATTGGGTCCAGCGTTCCGGTGCAGCAAGTCGAGCCTGCAACACCGGCATACCCTATCAGAGCACCAGTTTGAATCCCAACTACTCTGCTTCCAATCCAACTCCCTGCTAACTCATCCAGGGAGGCAGCAGAAGATGGGCCATGTGCTTGTGTCCTGCCACCCACGTGGGAGACCCGGATGGAGTTCCAGCCTTCTGGCTTCAGCCTGGCCCAGTTGTTGTGACCATTTGGGGAGTGACCCAGCACACTAAGATCTCCACCACACCCCCGACCCCCAACCCCGTCACTCTGCCTTTCAAATAAATGAAATGAAAATCTTTTGCCGGCGCCGTGGCTCACTAGGCTAATCCTCCGCCTTGCGGCGCCAGCACACTGGGTTCTAGTCCCCGTCGGGGCGCTGGATTCTGTCCCGGTTGCCCCTCTTCCAGGCCAGCTCTCTGCTGTGGCCAGGGAGTGCAAGTCCTTGGGCCCTGCACCCCATGGGAGACCAGGATAAGTATCTGGCTCCTGCCATCGGATCAGCGCGGTGCACCAGCTGCAATGTGCCGGCCGCAGCAGCCACTGGAGGGTGAACCAACGGCAAAAGGAAGACCTTTCTCTCTGTCTCTCTCTCTCACTGTCCACTCTGCCTGTCAAAAAATTAAAAAAAAAAAAAAATCTTTCAAGTATAGAAGCTGATTTTGATGCCAAACTGTTTTGAAATCCACATGCAGATTTTACATAATACACATTTTCCATGAAGTTTTTGCAGACCCCTCCATTCCAGATGTAACTTTGTAGCACATGTGCTTCCCAGGACAAAAGGGAAGTTTCAGACACCCGGGCTCTTTCCCGTAGGGATTTATTCCTACCTCGCGCTCCCCTCCTATCCAGTCGTCATCCAGGCTGGCTCAAGTCCCAAAGGCTGAGTTCTCCATTTAAATGAGACTAAGAGAGGTCAACATTGTGGCATAGCAGGTAAAGCTGCTGCCTGCAGCACCAGGCATCCCAGCTGCTCCACTTCTGATCCAGCTCCCTGCTAATGCACCTGGGAAAGAGTGGAAGATGGCCCAAGTCCTTGGGTCCTGGCACCCATGTGGGAGACCCAGATAAAGCTCCTGGCTGCTGGTTTCGGCTTTGCCCAGCCCTGTGTTGTGACTATTTAGGGAGTGAACCAGCAGATAGAAGATTCTCTCTCTCTCTTTGTAACTCTGCCTTTCAAATAAATAAAATAAGCAAACCTTAAAAAATAAATAAATAAATGACACTAAGAATCTCTGGCTCCCACCCAGCCCTCTGGCACGTTCTACTCTAGGTGCCTGAAGTCAATGATCCCACCCTGTTTGCAGGTTCTCAAAACCCAACGTCCCATACCAGTCAAATAGCACATTTAATGCAATTTCTCTCACTGGACTTTCCAATGGGTGCCAATTCCTGTGTGTAATCTCCCTTCCATGTTCCGTCTCTTTTTCCCTTCAGTGAACACTGAAGGCCATGTTTGCTTTATTCTCTGTACAAGGCACTAGGGATGTCGTGGTGAAGAACAAGCCCACTCCCTGGCCCAGGCAGTCACATGTACTGAGTAATGAGAACAAACACATTAAATAACATCCTAAAATGAGGGAGACACTGGACACAGGGCACTGGTCTTACCCAGTGGGACAGCTTATCTCCTTGTCTCTGAACACTGAGTTTGGTTATTTTGGTTATACTTGAGAGACATCACTGTGACGTGGTTAAAAACCAGTCTCAAAGGCCAGCATTGTGGCACAGCAGGTTGGGCTGCCAGCTGCAACCCCAGAATCCCATATGAGTGCAAGGGCAATGTCCCCACTGCTCCACTTCTGATCCAGCTCCCTGATAATGCACCTGGAAGGCAGCAGAAGATGGTTCAAGTTCTTGGACCCCTGCCATCCATATGGGAGACCAGGCTGGGAGTTCCAGGCTCCTGCCTTTGGCCTGGCCCAGCCCCAGACATTGGGGCCATTTGGGGAATGAACCAACAGATGCAAGTGTTCTCTGTGAGTGAGTGTGTGTGTGTAACTCTACCTTTCAGAAAAATAAATCTCAGAAAAAAGAAAAAAAAAAAAGAACTCAGTCTCAGAAGCCAGACCTCCTGGGTTCAAATCCTGCATCTGCCACTTGCTAGCTACGCGATCTCAGAAAATTTATCTAGCTTTTCTTTGTCTGTTTCCTTGGACATAAATGGGCGTGATGATAATACCACTCTCTCATTAGGTTGCTTTCAGTATTAAATGAGCTAATACCTGTAAAATACTTACCTGACATATACGAGGTTGAAAAATCACACGATACCAGCCATGCCATATGCTTTGACCCCAACAAACAGTCCGTGAGTGTTGGTCACTGTCTCTCCAGCAGCGGGTTGGGCAGACGCAGGGTGGAAAGGACTGAGTGGCTGCTGAGGTCACAACAGAGGAGGCCTCCTCCCTCTCTTCAATCATGATAGTCATGGAAACGGGTCTGAATGAAGGGGATATGGACACTTGGAAAATGAACACCTGTTGCAAGATAATCTCAAGGTAAAAGCAAAATGCCAAACGATAGTGCATAAAGTTAGAATGGGGAGCATACGGAAAAGTGTTCTTATGGACAAACACTGGAAGGAAACATCAAAATCCAAACAGTCTCTGCATTATGTACCAGGAGTTGTTGGGTTTTTTTGGGGGGGTAGGGTGGGGAGGGTGGGTGTTTAAAATACAGTTGTATAGCTCAGGCATGGTGGAGTAGTGGGTGAAGCCACTGCTTGGGATGCCGCACCTGGATTGAGACCTGTACATCCAACCCAACTTTCTGCTGATGCAGACACTGGGAGGCTCACGTGTTTGAGTCCCTGCCACCCATGCAAGAGACCTGGAGAGGGAGTTCCCAGTTCCTAGCTTTGACTTGGCCCAGCCTGGACTGTTGTGGCCATCTGGGGAGTGAACCAGCAGAGGAAGCCTTCACTCACATTGCAGGGTTTCCAGTGATAGAGACAAAAGGGACAAAAATAACAGCAGCTAACACAAAGTGCTTACTCCCAGACAGCATCCTAAGTCACTCATATGACTTCACTCACTTAATTCTTGCAACAGCCCTGTGAGGTAAGTACTATTAGCAAGTCCTTTTATTTTTTAAGATTTATTTTATTTATTTGAAAGACAGAGTTACACACAGAGAGAAGGAGAGGCAGAGAGAGAGAGAGAGGTCTTCCATCCACTGGTTCACTCCCCAGATGGCCGCAATGGCTGGAGCCACATTGATCCGAAGCCAAGGCCAGGAGCTTCTTCCGAGTCTCCCACATGGGTGCAGGGGCCCAAGGACTTGAGCCATCTTCCACTGCTATCCCAGGCCATAGCAGAGAGCTGGACTGGAAGAGGAACAGCCAGGACTCGAACCGGCGCCATATGGGATTCTGGTGCTTCAGGCCAGGGCTTTAACCTGCTGCGCCACAGCGCCGGTCCCAGTAAGTCTTTTTCTTAACTCCATTTAGTGCCACACTTTTTAGCCTTGTGCTTTTTCTTGGGGGGCTCTCTGCTTCAAACAGCCCCTATGCACAGTGCAGAAATGCTGTCAGACGTTCCTCAGCCCAAGGAGCCTGTGATGAGTTCAGGGAGAAAACATCTATGTGTTGGATACGCTTTGTTAACACAGGACTCATGGGGCTTTTGGCCATGGCTTCACTGCTCATGAATTAACCACATGTATCAAATAAGACACACACACAGAACAAGGTTATGCATTGATCAGCTGAGGACAATACTGTGACCAGAGGTGCATGGGAGCTGACCCTGATTTTCCTCTATAAGCAGTGGTTCAGGACTCACTAATGCAATGTTTACCTTGGGGATGAACATATCCACTGTGAATACTGACAGCAAGAGCCCTGGAGACCACCCAGGCCAGAGCCTTTGAGAGGCTGAAGAGCCGGTGCCTGGCAGGGAGTTGGAGGAGGAGACGCTAAGCCAGAGGCAGAGCAACCAAGACCCTGTACATCGTAGGCCAGTGGCAGGACAATGACAGCTGAGCCTCACGACTAGATCAGTGGTGGTTCTCTGGGTTTCTACCTTCCCTGACCTCTCAGTGACCTTCAGTCAAATTCTTTCTGGGTGTGCTTTCTTCTTTGGTCTCTGGTGACTGCACCTTCATCTGGTTCAACTCCTGCCAGAAGGGCCTCTGCTCCCGCCCAACTCTGAAAGCTCATGTGCCCCCAGCTCTGTCTTTTCATTCCCATGGTTGCTCTCATTCAAGTCCACAGCTCTATTATTGTCTGTATGCCAATGTCTCCAGCCTAAGTCAGGATCTTGGCAGTGTATGGCACCATCAAACTGGGTCATGGGAAGAGTTTAATAAAAGGACTTTTTAGAGGACATTCTCCAGGGCAGAACTTAGGGGAATCATGAGGGACAATTTAGTACTACTGGACTGATATCACTAAGGCACACTGTCACCTCTAGACCTCAATGGGGAAAAGAATATGCGGCACAGTTATGGAAATCTGAAGACAGGAGCTGGGGTCTTTGCTTGAAAGACAATCATCCCAGGGCTGGTGCTGTGGTGTAGCAGGAAAAGCCACCGCCTGCAGTGCCAGCATCCCACATGGGCACTGGTTCAAGTCCCGGCTGCTCCTCTTCCGATCCAGCTCTCTGCTACTGCCTGGGAAAGCAGTGGAAGATGGCCTAAGTCCTTGGGCCCCTGCACTCAAGTGGGAGATCTGGAAGAAGCTCCTGGCTTCAGATTGGCCCAGCTCTGGCTATTGCAGCCATTTGGGGAGTGAACCATCAGATGGAAGACCTCCCCCCGAACCCTGCCGCCTCTGCCTCTGCCTCTGCCTCTCTGTAATTCTGCCTTTCAAATAAATAAATAAATCTTTAAAAAAAATGTAGTCATCCCTCAGTGATGTTACCCAGAGAGGGGCCAAAGAAACACATAGCCCAACCCCACTGGCTTCCCTCTTCCCTCCAGGTTTCCCTCCAGGGCTTATTAGCCAAACCCAACAGAAGCTACAAGATGAGCCTGTTGACGTAGTCACTACAGCCAGATTCCTGGGCTCAGCACAGGGTAGAAAAGGACAGAGACTGGCTCTGAACGACAAAGTGAAGACACCTACGCAGCTCCCAAGTTTGTCCCTGGCCCTGAGTCAAACTGATGACCAGGCAGATCTCACCTTCTCCACTTAGACATCTAAAACCACCTCAGACTTAACCCTTGCTTTGTCACCTCCGTCCCCAAACCCCTTCCATCTCCTTGACTTTCTCTGTTGGTTAAATAGTGTCACCATCTTCCAGTTGCTCAGGCCAGACACTTGGAAGTCAATCTTGTTTCCTCTCTGTCCCTTAGAGGCCACATCCAACTGACGTCCCCTCCAAAATACATCCTAACTCTGACTGCTTCTCCTGATGTCCATTGCTAAAACCCCACTCCAGGCCACCATCAAGTCTCCTGGGCTTCTGCAAAATCCTCCAATTGTCCAGGCTTCTTCCACACTTGGCCTCCTGTCGCTCTCTCCTCCAAAGAGCAGCAATAGGGAATTTCTCAAAGAGAAAAACCAGGGGCCTGTACTTTAAAGGGCTTCCAACAGTCAGCTGACTAAAGCCCAGACTCCTTACTATGACCCCAAGGTCTCCATGATCGACCCAGTCTACCTCTCTGACTTCATCGCTAAGGCTTCCTCCTTCTTTCCCCACTACAGTCACTCTGATCCAGTTTGGTGTCTCAAGAAATTCAAGTCTGTTCCAACCTCAGAATTATCACATTTCTTTTCCTTCTATGTGGAATGCTCTGCTTGAAAATCTATCTATTTATTTATTTATTTGAAAGCCAGACAGACAGAGGTCTCCCAATCTGCTGGTTCACTACCCAAATGCCTCCCACAGCTGGGGCTGGATCAGGCTGAAGCTGGGAGCTGGGAGCTTCATCGGAGTCTCCCACGGGTGTAGCAGGGGATCCAAATATTTTTCACTGCTGCCTACCAGGGTGCACATTAGCAGGACAGCAGGACGCTGGAATGGAGCACAGGCACTCCCATAGGGGATGCTGGCATCCAAGTGGCATCTTAATCAAATGCCAGTCCCCTGGGGAAAAAAAAATCTCCAAATTGCTGCTTCCTTATCATCAAACATTTAAGTTATAACTTAAATGTCAGCTTCTCAAAAATACATTCTGCTTAAAAACAGTTCAATCAGAAGTTAAGGAGGAGTAGGTATGTAATTATAAATAAGACAACATTAGTTCTGAGACAATAATGGTTGATTCTGGGTGACGGGTACACAGGTGCTAATTATTTTATTTTATTTATATATTTTTAATATTTTTGAAACAGACAGAGAGCTCCTTTTGGCTGGTTCACTGCCCCCCCCCCTCCTGTTGCTCACAACAGCCAGAGCCAGGAGCCAGGAATTCAATCCAGGTCTCCCATATGCGCAGCAGGGACTCAACTACTTGAGCCATCACTGCTGCCCCCCAGGAGGCTGGAATGGGGACCCAGAGCTGGGAATCAAACTTCGGAGGCATTTCAGTGTGCAACAAAGGCACCCAACCAGCATCTTAACACTAGGCCAAATTTCTACCCTCCTCTTTATTTTTAATTCACTTGAAGTTTTTCATATTAAAAAAGTGGTCTTGGAGCTGCTGCTGTGGTGTAGTGGGTAAAGCTGCCGCCTGCAATGCTGTCATCCCATATGGACACCGGTTTGAGACCTGGCTGCTCCACTTCTGACCCAGCTCTCTGCTATGGCCTGGGAAGGCAGTGGAAGATGGCCCAAGTCCTTGGGCCCCTGCACCTGCATGGGAGACCCAGAGGAAGCTCCTGGCTCCTGGCTTCAGATCGGTGCAGCTCCAGCCATTGTGGCCAATTGGGGAGTGAACCAGCAGATGGAAGACCTCTCTCTCTTTCTCTCTCTCTCTGCCTCTCCTTCTCTCTGTGTGTAACTCTGACTTTCAAATAAATAAATAAATCTTTAAAAAAAAAATAAGTGGTCTTAGTGATACCTCCTCTCCCTGCACTCAGGTTCTCCTTGTCCCTCCCAGGTTCTGTTGCTTCACCTGCTTGTGGCCCCTTGGGCACACACGAGCTCCTTCCTGTGCTTGGACTGCAAGCCCCAGCTTCTTTCTCCACGCCAGCTTAATCCCAACTCTCCCTGTGAAGAGAGTTCTAACTGTGAAGATAGTTCTAACTGTGAACTCCATAACTGACTGCAATAAAGTAGCCCACAGCTTTGTCTCATTGGCCATGAACTCTCTGAATTCCAGGTTTATACTTTAAGATCTTTTTTTTTTATTTATTTATTTGATAGGCAGGGCGACAGAAAGGGAGACAGAAAGGAGGAGGGAGCTGCTTTGGAAGCACAGCAGCCGGAACTCACCAGTGCTCATATGGGATGCCAGCACTACAGGCGGCTTAATCCTCTGCACCACAACGCCAGCCCCAACCAAGTTTATCCTTGAGCCAACTTCCTGAACAACCTCACCTAATGCCCATTGTCTTCACAAATTCAACATATCCGAACGCAGAATATCCAAAATTCATCTCAGTATAGTCAAAATCTTCCCCCAAAATGTGCTTTTCCTTCTTTGGCCCTTATTTTAGGCGAAATAAAATTTACAGGGCTGAAACTCCTTTGTCTGTGGAGTTATCTGACACCTCCCCTGCTGGCTTCCTACTCCTCTTCTGGTTGTCCCTTATCTGTATCTATGTGACACATTTAACCTCAGTGAAACTTGAAAAGGTCCATCCCAGGGTTCTCACTATAGAAGAAAGGAAATACAAAAACCCTGTGTGGCCTGGCGCTGAGGCGTAGTGGGTTGGGCCCCTGCCTGTGGTGCCAGCATCCCATGTGGCAATGGTTCAGGTCCCAGATGCGCCACTTCCAATCCAGCTCCCTTATAATGTGCCTGGGAAGGTGGCAGAGGATGGCCCAGGTGCGTGGGCCCCTGCAATCATGTGGGAGGCCCAGAGAAGGCTCCTGGCTCCTGGCTTCAGATCAGCCCAGCTCTGGACATTGCACCCATTTAGGGAGTTAACCAGCAGATGGAAGAACTCTCTCTCTCCCCCTTCTCTGTCAGTAATTCCACTTCTCAAATAAACAAATGAAAAAAAAAAAATTTGGTCATGGGTGGAACTGGAGGTCCTACTGTAAACTCCCCATCCCTAAAACGTGTATGTGTATGCATACCTACGTGTACACACAAGCACATATATTGCATATATACACAAATATTTCCTAGTTCTGCCCGCAGCCTCTCAATATGTCACAGGCTCTGGGGCTCAAGCCGCCTAGGCAGAGCTGGCTTGGGGAACATCTGCCTCTCTGTGGACCGGACAGGCTGGCAGGGCAGAGCAGTACTTCCGCACCCAGTGACTGTGGGAGCCTCGTGTGCTGAGACTGCAGGGACTCAGTGGCTGTGTGAGAGGGTGCAGGGTGTAGCTAGGTCTCTGGACAAGCACTGGATACACACACTCAGAGCTCCTTAGTTGCCTGCGGTGGGTCACTGCAACAGGAACCATGCTCAGAGTAAGGACTGTGCAGATCATTTATGTGGTTCATACAGTGGCACAGATGAGTGTTGAACCCACTGGGGGCTAACATGTGGGCAGTGCTCACCTTGGAGGAGAGGAGACAAGAGTTGGATCACACCAAGAGAGGTACACATTCCACTGCTTCTGTTAAGAAGAGGCAATCTACCCTGCCCAACTGGGGTGTTACCCTGGATACTCGCTCCACCCTGAAGCACTAACCAGAGCTCCTTGGCCTCACCCCGCACACACCTCTTGGTATTCACTGAAAGTGCAGACATTCCTCTAAGCCACAGAAGCATACATCAAAGATAAAAGTTTTCAGAGTGAATAACCAATAAGTAACTCCACAAATGTCTAAAAATAAAGCAGAAATTCAAGAAACAAGAATAAGCAAGACATCCTGACCTCTCCAAAGGAACACAATAACATTACAAATATTAGAATGTGAAGAAAAGGGATCAATGAAATGCAAGAAATAGAATTCAAAAGATTAGTCATAGGATTACTTAAAAGCAATTAGAAGCAAAATCCACAAACTAAGGAAAAACACACACAACAAAAATGAAAAATTTTCCCATGAAATTGAGATTTTAAAGAGAAATCAGTGAAATAATAGTAATGAAGAATTCAATAGACCAATTAAAAAAAAAAGCGGTGGAAAGCCTTAATAACAGAATTGGTGAGGCACAAGGAAGAATATCCAAGCAAGAAGACGAATCTTTGAAAATCTTTGAGAACAACAAAAACAACAAAAGAAATTAGAAAACTCAAAAACAGTGTTAGATTTATGGGATACCATCAAATAACCCAACATATGGGTCTTAGGAGTTCCTGAAGGTGTGGAGAGAGAATGGACTAGAAGGCCTATTTAGTGAACAAATTTCAGAAAATTTCCCTAATTTGGAGGAAGAAAGGGATGTCCAAGTACAGGAAGCACATAGAACTCCTAATAGACAGGACCAGGAAAGAATTTCACCACAACACACTGTAGTCAAACTTTCAACAGTGAAATATAAAGAAAAGATTCTAAAATGTGCACAAGAGAAATGCCAGATTACTTTCTGAGGATCTCCAATTAGACTCCCAGCTGACTTCTTATCAGAAACACTACAGGCTAGGAGAGAATGACAAGACATAGTCCAAGTCTTAAGACAAAAAACCTGTCAACCCTGCAAAGCTCTCATTTATGAATGAAGGTGAAATAAACACCTTCCATAGCAAGCAGAAATTGAAAGAATTTGTCACCACTCATCCAGCCTTATAAAAGATGCTTAAGGATGTGCTACACACAGAAACACAGAAAGATAGTCATCATTATTGAAGAATGTGAAGGCAGAAAATCTCACAGTAAAGTACAAAAGAAATCTAAAGTAAACAACAGGAATAGTTATGGAAACATGGCAAGGCCAAGTCGTTGCTTATCAATAGTCATCTTGAATGTAAATGGCCTCAACTCTCCAGTTAAAAGATACAAAATGGCCAAATGGATTAAAAAAACAAAACCCATCTATTTGCTGCCTACAAGAAACACATCTCACCAACAAAGATACCTGGAGACTGAAAGTGAAAGGATGGAAAAATATATTCCATGCTAACAGAAACCAAATAAGGGCTGTTGTAGCCACCCTAATATCAGACAAAATAGACTTTAACACAAGAACCAATCAGGAGCCGGTGCCATGGCTCACTTGGTTAATCCTCTGCCTGTGGCGCTGGCATCCCATATGGGTGCTGGGTTCTAGTCCTGGTTGCTCCTCCTCTAGTCCAGTTCTCTGCTGTGGCCCAGGAGTCCAGTGGAGGATGGCCCAAGTGCTTGGGCCCCTGCACCCGCGTGGGAGACCAAGAGGAAGTACCTGGCACCTGGCTTTGGATCAGCGTAGCTCCAGCCATAGCAGTCATTTGGAGGGTGAACCAATGAAAGGAAGACCTTTCTCTCTGTCTCTCTCTCTCTCTTACTGTCTAACTCTACCTGTCAAATTAAAAAAATATCAAAAACTCAAGAATCTCTAGAACATATGCAAACACAAGGAGACTGAACAATATCCTCCTGAATGAACAGTGGGTCATGGAAGAAATCAAAAAAGAAATAAAAAAATTTCTGGAAATGAATGAAGATAATATATCATATCAAAACTTACTGGATACAGCAAAAGAAGTTATTAAGAGGGAAATTTATAGCAACTGAGGCCTACAAATTGGAAAGGTACCAAATAAATAAACTATCAATGCATCTCAAGGACCTAGAAAAACAACAAATCAAACCCCAAATTAATAGGAGGGAAGAAATAATTAGAGAAGAAATAAACAAAATTGAAGCCAAAAAAACAACACAAAAGATCAGTGAAATGAAGAGCTAGTTTTCTAAAAAAAAAATAAATAAACACTATTGATATACCATTGGCCCAACTAACCAAAAAAAGGAGGAAGAAGACCCAAATAATAAAATCAGAGATGAAAAAGAAAATGTAACAACAGATTCACAGGAAAAAAAAAAAGAACAATCAAAAATTAATACAAAGAGCTATATGCCAACAAATTGGGAAACCTAGAAGAAATGGGTAGATTCCTGGAACCATACAATCTACCAAAATTGAGTCATGAATCACAGAAAACCTAAACAGAACAATAACCATATGGAGACTGAGTCAATAATAAAGACTCTCCCAACAAAGAAAAGTCCAGGACTGGACGGCTTCACTGCTAAATTCTACCAGACATTTAAAGAAGAATTAATTCCAATTCTTCTCAACCTACTCAAAACAACCGAAGTGAGGAAATCCTCCCAAACTCCTTCTATGAAGCCTGCATCACCTTAATTCCTAAACCTGAGAAATTTACAACAGAGAAAGAGAACTACAGACCAATATCACTGATGAACATAGATATAAAAATCTTCAACAAGGGGCTGGTGCTGTGGCACAGTGGGTTAAAGCCCCAGCCTGCAGCACTGGAATCCCATACCGGCACTGGTTCTAGTCTCTGCTATGGCCTAGGAAAGCAGTAGAAGATAGTTCAAGTCCTTGGGCCCCTGCACCCACGTGGGAGACCTGGAAGAAGCTCCTGGCTCCTGGCTTTGGATCAGCTCAGCTTTGGCTGTTGCAGTCATTTGGGGAGTGAACCAGTGGAATGGAAGACCGACCGACCTCTCTCTCTCTCTCTCTCTGGCTCTACCTCTCTCTGTAACTGACTTTCAAATAAAATAAAATAATTCTTTAAAAAATCCTCAACAAAATATTAGCTAATCAAATCCAACAACACATCAGGAAGATCATTCACCTGGACCAAGAGGGATTTATCACTGGTATGCAGGAACAGTTCAACATTCACAAATCAATAAATGTGATCCATCACATTAATAAACTGAAGAACAAAATCCATATAGTTATCTCAATAGACAAAGAGAAAGCATTTGATAAAATACAACAAATATTCATGATGAAAACTTTAAGCAAGTTGGGTATAGAAGGGAACATTCCTCAACACAATCAAGGGAATTTATGACAAACCCTTGGCCAGCATCCTATTGAAGGGGGAAAAGCTGAAAGCATTCCCCCTAAGATCCAGAACCAGACAGGGATGCCCACTCTTACCACTGCTATTCAATATAGTCCTGGAAGTTCTATTCAGAGCCATTAGGCAAGAAAAAGAAATCAAATGGACACAAATTGGGAAGGAAGAAGTCAAATTATCCCTATTTGCAGATGAGATGATTCTATATATAGGGGATCCAAAAACTCCATTAAAAGACTATTGGAATTCAGGAAAGAGTTTGGTAAAGTGGCAGGATATAAAATCAACACACAAAATTAATAGCCTTTGTATACACATTCAATGCCGTGGCTGAGAAAGAACTTTTAAGGTCAACCCCGTTCACAATAGCTACAAAAAATTAAACAGCTTGAAATAAGTTTAACCAAGGATGTCCAAGATCTCTACAATGAATATTACAAAATATTAAAGTAGAAGAAGACATTAAAAATGAAAAAGTCTTCCATGTTCATGGATTGGAAGAATCAGTATCATCTAAATGTCCATACTACCAAAAGCAATTTACAGATTCAACGCAATCCCAATCAAAATACCAATGACGGGCCGGCGCCGCGGCTCACTAGGCTAATCCTCCGCCTAGCGGCGCCGGCACACCAGGTTCTAGTCCCGGTCGGGGCGCCGGATTCTGTCCCGGTTGCCCCTCTTCCAGGCCAGCCCTCTGCTGTGGCCCAGGAGTGCAGTGGAGGATGGCCCAAGTGCTTGGGCCCTGCACCCCATGGGAGACCAGGAAAAGCACCTGGCTCCTGGCTCCTGCCATCGGATCAGCGCGGTGCGCTGGCCGCAGCGCGCCGGCTGCGGCGGCCATTGGAGGGTGAACCAACGGCAAAAGGAAGACCTTTCTCTCTGTCTCTCTCTCTCACTGTCCACTCTGCCTGTAAAAAAAAAAAAAAAAAAATACCAATGACATTTTTCTCAAATACAGAAAAAATGATGATGAAATTCATCTGGAAACACAGGAGATCTTAAATAGCTAAAGCAAACTTATACAACCAGAACAAAGCCAGAGACATCACAATACCAGATTTCAAGACATACTACAAGGCAGCTATAATCAAAACAGCCTGGTACTGACACAAAAACAAACATGTACACCAATGTACAGAATAGAAATTCAAGAAGTCAACCCATGCATCTACAACCAACTTATTTTGACAAGGGAGCTAAAATCAATCCCTACAGTAAGGACAGTCTCCTCAACAAATGGTGCTGGGGAAACTGGATCTCTGCAGGCAGAAGTATGAAACTGGACCCCTACCTTACACCATACACAAAAATCCACTCAAAATGGATTGAAGATCTAAATCTACTACCCAATACCATCAAATGACTATAAAACATTGGGGAAAATCTGAAAAACATTGGCACAGGTGAAGACTTCTTGGAAAAGACACCAGTAACACAGGCAATCAAAACCAAAATTGACAAATGGGATTACATCAAGCTGAGAAACTTCTGCACTGCAAAAGATACACTCAGTTAAGTGAAGAGACAACCAACAGAATAGGAGAAAATATTTGCACCTGCTGGAGCATACCAGGAACATGGCAGCCTCACTTGCCACCCACTCTCACCCGCTCAACTCCATGCCTAACCCTAACCTCTGATGGAGCCTCAATCACCTCTGGGACCCTTGTCACAAGGGGAACCAGCACACATTGTCATCACCATCCTAATCTCTGCAGTTCAGGAAGATAAATCCAGTGCAAACTGGAACACTGGAATAGCTAATCTGCTACACATCCTCCTGCCCAGACTCACCACTGCCACTCCTCTGCGTAGCTGATACCGGTTGGTAAGAGTCCTGCAAAGCTTGATCCAAATCCACTTTCACTTTGGCTCCCTGATTCCTTGAAGATCCCTCCCTTGTATTCCTCCACTATGGCACTTTATCCTGTGCTTAACATTGGGAGGATGCATTTCTAATGTCTAGCATAGTGCTGGGAAGGGAATAGGGGCTCCCTGTATTTTTTGAATGGGTGGAGAAACAGTAACATGAAAACAGTAACATGCAAAAAGTTCAGGGTACTCA